>NC_139564.1:14326302-14926302 GCF_965112155.1 Podarcis liolepis | reverse complement strand
GCGAGAGCCTCGGCATTCAGTTGTGCCACTGCTTTTCTGAGTTCCTCTATCTGCTGCTCAGCCGTCATGTCGTCTGCCGTTCGTGAGCTCGCTAGTAGGCACCTGTTTCTCTCCCCTCCTCGAGGCTGTAGATGCCCACAATCGTGAGACGGAGCTTACTGTCAGAGCTGCTTGAAGATCCTAGCTCACAGAGGATCACGCTAGCCAGCGATCATTAAGTAAAAGTCTTTATTGAATTACAGTTTCCATTCTCACGCTGCTGCGCGCAACTCTACGTCTAGTAGCTAGATCGGCGAAGCTCCGTCTGAGTCTCCGCCCCGTGTGCACCAACTTAATATCCTAGCCTTGCTCCACCTTTTCCGCCTGACTGTCCTCCTCTGGGTCCCTCTGCCCCCCGGGGCTTCTTCCTTCCGGGATTCTTCTGACGCTGACCCGGACCCTCCTGCCTCCTTGCGCCGGGCTTTAGGACCTGGTTCCCTTTCGGGGCTGCTTACTGCGCCGCCTTCCTCTGCATTTGAACTTGGCGCTTCCACTTTCCTCTTAACCGTTTCTTCGCTCCCCGATGGAGGTGTGGCCACTCCTGACTCATGCCCTCCCTCCTGTGGTGAGCTGCCAGCGCTTCCCCCCTGGCTCCTTTCCTCTTCCCTGCTTCCTGGCGGTGACGCTGGTCCCGATTTCCAGCTGCTCCCCTCTGAGTCCCCTCTGGCTCTATCTTCCTGGGGTGCCCCCCTAGACTCCCCCCTTGCCCTGGCCACTGGTGCTCCTTTCTGTGAATCCTCTGATTCACTGGAAAGACTAGGAGATCTCGGGTCGTCGTCATCACTCATCTTTTCTTCTGCCTCCTCCCCTTCGCTCTCTGTTTCCTCCCTTGCCCGTGCCTCTGCTCCTAAACCCCTGACAGCAAGTAACTCAGAGCCTTCTTTCCACAAACCAGGGAGCACACTTGTTACTGCCCTATAGATGGGTACCCACACAACACCCAAGATGTGCCCACCCAATTGCTGACCCATCAACAGGGGAGGTGTTTTGTTTTGTTTGCTATTATGTGGTACATTTTTGTGCTGCTGTTTTCCTTTTTATCTTTTTTATTTTTTTATTGATACAGCAAGAAAAGAAAAAAGAGAAAACACAAACACCAAATTACACACAGGAATAACAATAGATACTGAATTTTCTTAACAAACAATAAGACACAAATTGGTCTTAACACTAAAGACCCAACTTCCCGTCTATTCCATATTTCAATTTCATGTAACTTATTGTCAATACACTCTTTTATCATTATTAAACTTTTTCTTAATATATCTTAATTCTTATATCTGCCTTGCAACTATTACTGAAGTTCCTCGAATGCTGCAACCGAATTTAAACTACTATATTTATATTTCAAATATTCTTTGAAAACCTCCCATTTTGAAGCAAATTCCTGTTTTGATTTATTCTTTATTTTTTTCTGATAGAGCGTCTAATTCTGCATATTCTGTCAGCTTTTGGATTCAATCTTGTATAGAGGGAATTTCATTACTCTTCCATTTTGCCTTCCACTTCCATCAGTGTTGTTTTTCTACTGTTTTTCTACCTGTGGTCCACAGGTGAAGGGTAGTATATAAATTAAACAAACAGTGACCATCAACTCGGCATCGTGGCCAGCTGGGTGCTTGAAATCTCTTGTTTTTGCAGTTACTGGCATGCTCCCCCACCCCCAGAAAAACACATTAGGGTCCCTCGTGAGCTGCTGCTCTGCCACATATGGGGTGAAGTCAGGTGGGTGAATCCCATGTGGCACAAAATGACCTAATACAAACCAAAATGCCTTTATGAAATAGTGTTGTGAGGGGGTTTTTGGCGGCTGAGAGACAAAGCCACACCTGATTTCTGACTGAATCCGAGGTTGTGGCTATGGGAGAGGCAAGTCCTTCTTGGGGTGTTAATGCTGTGAGCCCTTCCACCGCATGCTCAGGTTGTATATATGTGCAAATAAACCACGTATACTAAAGACACCACGGTCTCTGCTGTCCCTCATTCCGAGGAAACCAAACCCTAGGTAAGTGCCTGGAACTCTGGGAGTCTTGTATTGCTCAGAGATTCGGGTTGTGTGTAGCAATATTTATAATTTGTCATGATAAGTCCCAGGCTTAGTTTCTGCTTGCACCACTGGCAATAAATCCCAGGTGCACATTCTGATGTGCATCATCTCTCCACCTGCCACATTGTGTATGGCAGCCATTTGATAATCACAGTGCAGTGTGGAAAACTATGGAATTGGCACTGGTTGCCAATGTGACGGGGACACATTCCCTTTTGCCCACTGCAAACACATCTGTGCTCTTTTGAGCACAGCCTCCCAAGATGGCTAAAAAGAGTGCAACTCAGCTTCCAGAAGAGTGGTTGGCATAGGGTTAAGGCAAACAGAGTGAGGGACCTCCAGATTCCTAGACTATCCCTCTTGGCTGGCCCTTCTATCTCTTTAGCATTAGGCTTAAAATGTCTTTGGTTGCATCCTACTCACAACTTCCTCCTCACACTCTTCTTTTCAACCTCAAGATGAGAAGTCACCTTGGATCTGCCCTCTGAGAACAAAGGAGCAAGCATGGCTGCCTTTGTCTTCTCTAGACTAGTTAGTGAGGTTAGAACTGGAAGCCTTTTCTACCCAAGTTATGTCCTTTCTACTCTGTTTTTATTCTACAAGCATCTCTGTGTACCATTACAACAGGTAAAGTCTATCGTCTAGTCAAATTCACAGGCCATATGCTACACACACTGCATACTAAAAAGCTCAAATGTGTAACTGGGCTCTCTTTCAATAAAGACAAGTTGCTTTTTTGAGGTGGGGGGGGGGGCAAGCATGTTAACAAAATACACTCGCCCCTCCCCTCACTTTGGCTCAGCTCTACAAAATTCTGTGATGTTGCAATGGGAAATACTATTCCTTGTCACTAAGACAGCCGCAAACTCAGGAGATTGGAACCTTCGCTTACATAAGCAAGATGAAAGATTGTGGGTTATAAAGCAGAGAATTGCCACACACACACACACACACACACCGCCCAATAGCAGACTGCCACAGTGATGATTTCAAATGACTCTCATCGCTAAGGACGAGCGCAAAATTCATCCATTGCAAAGGATGAATGGGTGCCTGCATAGGTCAGTTCGGCTTCGCGCAGAATGAAATTTCTACATCACGTAAATCTGCCATGCGGGTCACTGTGCAACTTCATCTGCCTTGTGTACATGAGGGAGGAAGCAGCCTTGGGGAAATTTCCTGCTGCAAATGCATGCAATGGAATACACTCAAACAGCACACTGGATTCACACAACAATCCTCTAGAAGGGAGTTGCTTCTTAACAAAAGTGAGAGAGCTAGTGTGGTGCAGTTGTGCTTTTCTTTCTTGGGGGGGATGGGACTCAAGGGTACACAGTACCAGCACCCCCCTTTCCCCACAAAAGAAAACCACTGGTTAAAAGTGTAGCACTTACTGTAACAACTTCATGGTGAGTGCCGGCACCAGTTTTTATAGAAGGAAAGCACTGGTTACAACACTGGACCTCTAGAGGGAAGACCTGGAGTCCAAGTAAAGCTAGGCCACAAAGCACACTGGTTCATAGAATCATAGAAGGGAACCACGAGGGACATCTAGTCCAATCCCCTGCAATGCAGGACTCTTTTGTCCATCGTGGGATTTGAACCCACAACCCTAAGATTAAGAACCTCACTCATACGAGATGAGTCTCAAACTCTCAGGCTGCTTTATCTCACACGGCTGCCATGGAGAAATAATGGGATAACTGCTATATAAAGTCCCAGTAGTGGCCAGTGTGGTGGGCCGTAACTGTGGAGCTGCCCTCTCATCATACCTGGATGGGGGCTGTGGTGTGGCAGGGTGAGGTCAAAGCTGCATGGATGTACCGGCAGAAATACCAAAAGGGCTCTGTTGGTGCATGATCTCACCTTCACCCTACTTCAGTCAGATAAGATGGAGAAAAACCAATGTTGGGACAGCAGCTTCATACCAGCTGTTCGTGGTTGGTAAATACCCTGTTCGATACGATACGATACGATACGATAATCTTTATTGTCATTGTCCCATACAGAACAATGAAATTTTAAAAAAATCTACATCAGACATTCAAAAACTAACACGCCTGCTATCCCAACTATCCCAGCCTGGTTAGCCCCTAAAAACTCTGATATCCCATAATTGAATACAATATACTCACATAGAGACTACCTTAAACTGTGTTTAAAACCAAAATCGCATTTGGATAGAAACTGCTTCTCAGGCGGCTGGTCCTAGTCTTTATACCCCTGAACCTTCTTCCAGAAGGCATAAGCTGAAAAAGATCATTTCCAGGGTGCGCACTATCCTGCACTATCTCTGCAGCTTTCTTACGGCACCTGGAAGCATAGTGGGAAGAGTGCACCCAATTATTCTCTCCGCAGTCTTTACAACCTTATCATAACACTAGAACTTGGGAACGTCCAATGAAGCTGAATGTTGGAAGATTCATGACAGATAAAAGGAAGTGCTTCTTCATGCAGCAAACTGTTGAACTATGGAACTCATTCTCTCAAGACCTCCATCGTTCTGCCCAGACACTGAGATCCAGCACTGAGGGCCTTCTGGCAGTTCCCTCATTGCGAGAAGTGAGGTTACAGGGAACCAGGCAGAGGGCCTTCTCGGTAGTGGCACCTGCCCTGTGGAACGCCCTCCCACCAGATGTCAAAGAGAAAAACTACTAACAGACCTTTAGAAGACATCTGAAGGCAGCCCTGTTAAAGGAAGCTTTTAATGTTTAATAGGTTATTGTATTTTAGTGTTCTGTTGGAAGCTGCCCAGAGTGGCTGGGGAAACCCAGCCAGATGGGCAGAGTATAAATAAATGAATTATTATTAATAATAATAATAATAATAATAATAATAAGGCAGAAATGGCCAACATGGCTTTAAAAGAAGATTAGACAAATTCATGGAGCAGAGGGCTGCCAATGACTACTGGCCATGATGGTTATGATCACCTTCCATGGTTGGAGGCAGAAATACTTCTGGACACCACAGGGAGGGGAAGAGGGATTTTGTGCTCAGGTCCCACTTGCGTGTACCCCACAGGGATCTGGTTGGACACCGTGAAACAAACTGCCAGACTGGATAGATAGAACATTGGCCTGATCCAGTAGGCTCTTCTTATGTTCTCATAATAAAGTATTATAGCATAGGCTGAATGGATAGCTCAGCTGGTGCTGATAATGCCAGGGCTGCAGGTTCGATCCCCGTATGGGACAGCTGCATTGCAGGGGTTGGACTAGATGATCCTAAGGGTCCCTTCCAACTCTACAATTCTATGACTACCTGCTTATGAAAGGGTTCTGGAATTTTTCAGGTAAGAAGGCTGCAGGAACATTACAGAGGTACCTCAGGTTAAGTACTTAATTCGTTCTGGAGGTCCATTCTTAACCTGAAACTGTTCTTAACCTGAAGCACCACTTTAGCTAATGGGGCCTCCTGCTGCTGCTGTGCTACCGGAGCATGATTTCTGTTCTCATCCTGAAGCAAAGTTTTTAACCCAAGGTACTATTTCTGGGTTAGCGGAGTCTGTAACCTGAAGCGTATGTAACCCGAGGTACCACTGTACATGTTCTGTGAGTCAACAGAGCAAAAAGTCTACATGAGTTTTTATTGTCTCCTCCTCCCTAGGTGCAAGGCCTTTTTTTCTGAAGATATTTGACTTCCTCCCCCCCTTAGCAGCACCACTTTTTAACTTCTCTTTTGCAAAACCAACAGAAGCAAGGGGGAAAGGAAGAAATATTAGGTGTCAGCATTATTTCTTGCACAGTACAGACTCCTTCCTTGACACCATCTGCTTGGGGGCAGCGTAGCAAAACAACACAACAAACCACACACACACACACAACATCACTCACACAAGGAAGACCATCAGTGTTACTGCATGGGGGCAGGAAACGAGCCCTTAACAGATGCTACAAGCAGTATAATATTTTGCAACAGAGAAGATGCAGCAGCCAGCAACATGAGAGGAATTTAATTGTGGTATTAGCACTATGGATTAGCTATATTGAATTAGACTTCCCAGGCTCCGGGAGAACATTCTTTTGCTCCCAGCTTTGCTTTGGCTCAGATAGGGAAGGTTTGTAGCTCCATGGCAGAGCTTCTGCTCTGCATGCTGAAGATCTTAGGTTCAATCCTTGGCATCTCTAGGTGTGGCTGGGAAAGACTTTCAGCCTGAAAACCTGGACAGCTACTGCCAGTCAGTGTAGACCATACTGAAGGAGATGGACCAGTATTAAGAAAATGCCAACGTTCCTGGACGTTTCTCAATTCAGCATTTTATTTTCAGAGATGCCTTCTTCAAAAGTCAGCTGGAAGTCAATAGAGAGGATTGTCTGTCGAATCTCTGCTGGAAGGGTGTCCCATAGAATGGAACCATCCACACTAAATGCCTTACTTCTAACTGAGCCTATGTCATGGAATTGCTGGAAGCAGAGGGATGGTGGGAGGCACCAGGGAAGATGGCTCAGAGCCAGGGGACAATTGATGAGTGGTCAGAGGGAGAAGATGGAGCAGCCTAGGAGAAGGGAGGAGTTGTCGGAAGCTGAAGAGGAAACAGGGTTTAGTGAGCAGGAGGAGTCTATGGCAGAGGGCAGTCCAGAATCAGAGGCAGAAAGAAGGCTGGAGAGGAGGGGGAGGCTAAGAGGCAAAGATGAGTCAGACTGGTGAAGAAGCCAGGGTGTCTCCACCACCTGCTGTGACCAGCTCCTCACCACCTTGGTCTCCCAGAAAATGCAGATAAATGAAGGGGGGGGGAGAAAAGCGAGACAATACAACAGAGTCCTAGACTGCTGGGGAAGGAAGTGGGGGAGGAGCCTTAGAGAGTAGTAGGAACTTCAGTCCTTGCAACTGCTTCATTGGGGCAAGACCTACCGCAAAGGGTTGCTGTGACCACTAGGAATGAGCTGGTTTGTTTCTCTGAATAAAGAGTTAACCTCACTGACATTGGGTGCTTTTTTGTTTCATTGCTGACCTATACCTGACTCCAGCTCATGACAGCCTAGTTGGTCCACTAACATGGGGAGCAAGGAACAGCACTCCTCCAGATGAATCAAGTTGGGGTATAGGGGCTCAGGTGCCCTGGGCCCATGTTGTTCAGGGCTTTCTATATCAACATAAGAACTTTGAACTCAGACCAACAGCATTTGGACAGCCAGTTTTTGGCAGAGGTGTCCTATGGTGATGGTCATCTGCCCCAATCCTTCTGCACTAGCCGGAGATTCTGGACCAGGCCCTAAGGGCAGCCCCACACGGAGCACATTGCATTAATCCAGACTTGAGGTTATCAATGCATGGATGACAGTGGCCAGGCTATCTCAATCCAGATAAAGGTGGAGATGGAATGAGAGATGAAGCTAGTGAAGCGGGGGGTGGGGGTGGGGTGGGGAGGAGAGCCTGATTGCTATTTCCTCCCATAAGAGAATGGTTATCCGTACTTAAGAAATAGTACAGATACAGTAATCACAAGCACTTAAATGAAGAGGTGACAAACAAAAGGAAGCACACGGTCGCACAATGCACAATTGATCTGCAGAACTAATTTTGCCAACGATGTTGCTATGGCCACTAGCATTGACGGATTTTCAAAAAGACTTGACGGAGGCACCGAGGATAGCAAAATATTCATGAAGGCCATATTTTCATGCTGGGGTGCCAGATTGGCCCCGTGACTGTGGGTGCCATGCACTGTGCATGGCCCTGACACTGAAATTTGTGGTTGCCTGGCCCCTTCATGGGGAATTTTTGTCGGTGCTCAGGCATCCAGGACTCCCAGGAGTTTGCACCTATATTTCCGTGCCTCTAAGTACCTGAGTCTGGGAAACCATTGTTGGAAGACAATGTTTAGGTACATTAGGGAGCCTGTGGTCTTCCACACGCCCTCCTGTTACTTTCTTATTGATGGGCAGGGTACAATTATTATTATTATTATTATTATTATTATTATTATTATTATTATTATTATTATTATTTGGTGATCCAGTCAAGGCAGCAGATTAGAGGAAGAAAATACAAGTCCCAAATATTCCAGGAAAACCATTGGTTCCTCCTGAATTGTCTGGTATAAATCAAGGGTGGTGTACCTATGGCCATCCAGATGTTGTTGGATAACAACACCCACTATCTCTGACTGTTGGTCATGCTGGCTGAAGCTTGATGGAAGCTGCTGTCCAAGAACACTTGGAGGGTCAGTTTCCCCTTGCATTACTTACATTGAGCCACTGATCTAACCCAATGTAGCAATGCATTGTATTCCTAGTTGCATTCCAATGAATGCATATTTCTTTCTCTTTTTGCAGGGGGCAAATTTCAAAATAGTTTCACAGGGGGCGACTCACACAAGCAATGTCACGATTTATTTGCTTTTATTCTCATGCTTTTGGTTTGCATTACTGCTGCCGCAAGAACCAACAGTGCAATTTCCATTTCTGGAGCCGCGCTGTCATTTTGTAAACCCCACAATGCCCCGAGCACAATGTTATTCTGGGGGTTGTGGAGGAAAATGGGAATCCACACCCCACCAATCATTATTAGCACCTTTTTGAGAGCGGAGAAAATTCTCAGAATTTTTCTCCAAAGAAACTCTTCCAACAATCTTTGGCTCAACTGTACTTTAAATAATATTTTATGCCAATCCTACCAGAGACAAAAAACAAATTACCAATTCCATTTCATAAAGTCCTTTGCTTATCAGTTCCTAATCCCAGGAAAATGAGACTATAGTGATTAGAATGGAGTGTTTGCTTTCCTTTTCATCACCCTGTGCTATCATCTCTGCCCAATGCTCCAAAGCAGCCCTGTTGCTTTACATTTCTTTGCTGATGAAAGAAACACCACCTCCTTGGAGCTCATGGAACACTTGTGAATGGGTCATTTCAGCACATACATACAAATAAGGAGACGTGTACTTCTGAAAAAAAGGAGGGATCTTTTTTCCTTCTTGCATAACCTGCAATCGCTCCAGGCCGGGTAATGGGTGAGTAATTGGCCAGTGCAGGCAATCTCACTGGCGACTGCAGCTTGAAGGGGTCTGAAGGTGTATTGGTTGCACTCGCCTGACCTTCCTCTTATACAGCCACAGAGGAGAGAGCCCCAAGGGAAGGTGCCCTCATTCGCTCCTATTGCTTTCAGAACAGAAGGTCACACTGTTGAACTATGTAGGGGTGAAAACAGCTGACAGTCTCATATTTTTTCCTCCCGAGACGCCTGGGATGGTTAAATTAAAAAGCGGGGGTGAGCGCAGAACTGACTGTCTGCAGATGAAACAGTTAATATTCTCACCAAGTTCTGAACATTCCATGAATAGTTATGGCCGGAGCATAACAGAAGCCAAGAACACGTCAGATGCAAGGCAAGAGCACATACTGTTCCTCCAATAGATATATTATGAATGGGCCCGGTGCCCTGGCCAGGTAACTCTGTCCTACTGCTGGCAAGAGAGTCCACTGGCATTACCATCATTTCCCCTCATCTGGCTGGAGCTAGTGGCACCTCTGGCACATGCGGTGAAAGAATTAAAAACTGCGTGGCGCTGTGGGTGCCTAGCAACCACTCCACATCTCTGCTGTATACTTCTACTGGAGAGGTGGTGCTTGCCTAAGAACCGCTTCCACCTCTCCTGGGACTAGCACTGTACAAAGGAGGGTGTGGGAAGTTCAGGCAGCAGAAACGGGAGATGGGTCTGAACAGAGAGCGTGAGGATGGACAGCAATAAGTGGAAAGCTCTGAAACCCGGGTACAGTGGTGCCTCGCAAGACGAAAAGAATCCGTTCTGTGATTCTCTTCGTCTAGCGGTTTTTTCGTCTTGCGAAGCAAGCCCATTGACGGATTAGCGGATTAGCGCTATTAGCGGCTTTTAGTGGCTTATCTGCTTATCGGATCAGCTGATAAGCGGCTTAGCGGCTTAGAAAAAGGGGGGAGGAAAAAACCCCCGCAGGAACTCGCAAGGCATTGTCGTCTTGCGAAGCAAGCCCATAGGAAATTCGTTTTGCGAAGCACCTCCAAAACGGAAAACCCTTTCTTCTAGTAGGTTTTCCATCTTGCGAGGCATTCGTCTTGCGGGGCACCACTGTACAAGTAAACATCAGCTGTGGTTTTAAGATTTCACCTGTCTACCAAACTTCTAGAATGCCACTTGAAACGCTTCCATACAGAGAAGATTCCCATCTTATTCCTTTCACATCTCCCCACAAGTTGGAACATGCAGGCTGCCCTCTGGGGATTTCAAACTTGGGATGGGGTAGAATTTGGATTTGGCTTGCATTTAAGGACAAACTCAGCCAATTTGCATGTCGCCAAACAGTACAAGAACCCAAAGACAGTCACCCTTCAAAGTTCGCAGTTCTCTGAATTTTGTAAAGCTGTTCTCCAGCCAAGAAGTGCAAATACTGGGGCAAAGCGTCAATAAAAAGATTTTAGTGAAAAACAAAATACCAAAATGCAGTACTTTCAGGGGAGCTGTACAGCAAAAATGTGTACATCAGGCAGAATTGCATCGCAACATGTGTATATTAGGAGGAGAAATTCACATTATTCGCCACTGAATTTTCATGAGGACTTTATTTTAAAAATAAATAAATCACAAAGCGATATGGAAATGTGGAGAAGTGAATTGCAATGAAGCCTGGGAAAAGGAGAAATGGAGAGAAATGGAAACTGTCAGAATTGCTCTTCTCTACCCCATAGGGATAGCAAGGGATGCTAACAGGATTTCTTGGGCCTGGTGCACGGTATACGGATTGGGTCCGCTGCACCTATTGACAAGAACTGCTGCTTATATACATATATTAACGTAACCTAGCCTACCTTGCAGGGCTGTTAAAAGGGGAAGGTGGGGAAAATATACACATCCTTGAGCTCCTGGGTGGAAAAGCAAGATACAAATATATGCCAGCCGAGACCACTTAACATAAGAACCTAAGAAGAGTCTGGAGAATCAGAAGTGGTCCATCAGTTCCAGCATCTTGTTCTCACAGTGGCCAACCAGATGCCTGTGGAATGTTTGCAAGCAGGACATCAGCCGAACAACACTCTCCCCACCTATGGTTCATAGCAAATGGTATTCAAGACCTACTGCCTCCGACAGTGGATGTAGACTATAGCCATCGTGGCTAGGAGCCATTGATAGCCTTGTCCTCCATGAATTTGTCTAATCCTCTTTCAGACCCATCCAGGTTGGTGGCCGTCATTGCCTCCTGTGAAAGAGAGTTCCATAGTTTAACTATGGGCTGCTTGCAGAAGTACTTTATTTTATCTGCATGAAGATTCCAACAAGTCCTAGTTTTATGAGAAAGAGAGAACAACTTTTCTCTAGCTTCCACTTTCTCTGTGCCATGCACAATGGTAAAACTTCTACCACACAGTCTTTCTTCTAAACCAAACAACCTCTGAACGCTGCAACCTTTCTTCATGGGAGAATGGCTCCACCCCCTTGATCATTTTGGTCCCCCTTTTCTGAACCTTTTCAAACTCTACAATAAACTTTTTCGAGCCAAGGCAACCAGAACTGTACATAGTATTCCAAATGTGGTCACACCATAGATTTGTACGCTAGTGTTATGAGATCGACTGTTTTACAATCAAGTTCCTTTCCCAATGATCCCTAACATGCAATTTGCCCTTTTCACAGCTGCTTCACACCTGGTCGACATCTTCATTAGGCTGTCCACTATGACCCCAAGGCCTCCTTCGTAGTCAGTCACTGCCAGTTCAGACCCCATGAGCGTAAATGTGAAATTAAGATTTTTTTTGCCCTGGCATGCATCACTTTACACTAAATTTCATTTGCCATTTCCCCGCCCATTCGCTCAGTTTGGAGAGGTCCTTTTGGACCCTTTTGCAATCTCTTTTTGTTTTAGTGACCTTGAACAATTCCATATCAACAGCAAACATGGTTGCCTCATTGCTCACCCCAATTCTAGATTGTTTATGAACATGTTAAAAAGCACAGGTACTGATTCTTGGGGGTTCTCCAATTTCTACAGCTCTCCATTCAGAGAACTGTCCATTTATTCCTATTCTCTGCTTTCTTCAATTTTCTGTTCTGAATCTTGATTTATCTAGATAAAAGGTAGATCTAGATAAACGGTTTTCACAAAAGAATTCAGAAGTTGGGTTGCCATATACTACCTTGCTGAGAGATGGCAGGTTAAGTACAGACCCATAATTGTTCAGATATGGCAGATCAAAAGCCATTTTTCATAGGAGAGGTTGGAAAGTCACCTTGGCATTATACCCTGCTTCAAGGAGTAATTTATTACAACTGTGCCCAGCAAACCTAAGGCTGACTGGTTGTTCTCCAATGTTCTCAATGGACAGTGTCCAAGGTGCCATGGTGCAGTAGGCTGCAAATCTCCCAAGAATATGGTCCATGCACTCATGGAAACATCAGCCAAAAACTATCCTTAGAAATCTGATAAGCAGGTGCTCTGAACCTTTTTACTTCAATTCCACAAACAAACTTCACCTAAGATGACGTTGGAAACTACGGGAAACGAAAATAATTCATGATGAGGCTAAAATTTCTGATGGCGATTTCACATACCCTTAGAGGTAGCCACTGAATTTTCCGAGAAGCAAAAATGGAAGCAACTTTGGAAGGCAAAAGATACCTGCAGGTTTTTCAAAGGCAGTCAAGGAATGCTGTGAAGATGCACGACATTTCTTGGCAGAGAGGGAGAGTTTCACTTATCTCTAGTTTCTTCCACAAGTGTGACAAAGAGGCCTGTCTGAATAGTTTGTCACAAGCCCACAACCGCAACCCTGCACAATGTGCCCAAGCCCCAGAAGGCCAGTTTGCAGTGGCATGTAAAAGCACAATTTGTCCTTTTGACAAATGATTGACATGCGTGATGCAATCTGCCCAACCCCCTCCCAAATGCCTCGCCACATGCCGAGCGGCCATAGGAAACTGGCTCACAGCCATTGATTTATCTTCACCTCTTCAAAGGTTCCCAAAGGCAAGAAACTGAATGAAAGAAGTATAAGGTTAGCAGTAAAGCATTCATCAAAGCCACCCTTGACCCGAGGCAGGTTCCTATGTACATCTCCCCCCTACCTCCCACAACTCCATATATTGATGACCGAGTGTTTCCTGGATCCTGGTGAAAAGACCTCCTGTTGTTCTCAGAATTGATGCGTATAAATATTTTACAATACTGCGCACTCAAGGATGAACTGCCTCTGATCTTGAAGGTTCATTAGCCAACATAGCTAAGTGAAACCTCTGAATGCAAAAGCATGATGCCTCAGAATATCAGGTGCTGGAGGCAATCAATGTGGGAAGGTTCCCACATTCAGAGGTTTTTGCCCTTAGACCTCACTTGTGGGTTTCCAGGAAACATCTGTCTGGCTGTTACAGGAAACGGGATACTATAGAGCAGAGAGAACCTTGTCTGGTCCAGCAGGGCTCTGCTAATGTTCCTATACCCTGCAATCTTGTCATTTCTTCTCTTTGGTATCACTAATTTCCCTCCTCCATGACCACCAGCTGAGCTGAGATGCACATGCATGCAGACACACGCCCAGTGAAAACCCTACACATTGATTAGAAGCACTACATTCCAGGAAAGGGGTGGGGGAACAAGTTTGAAGACATTTTCTGCGGCAGGTGAAATGGAGCCGCAGAAAAAGAGCAAGCAAGCAGAAGCCACAGTGCAAAAAAACAAAATGTTAACAGGGAAAGAATCAGGTGTGTGTACTGCAAGCCCTATTTAGCTCATCAGACATCTTTCAATTCTAACAGCTGGACCTCTAGCCCTCTTCCACGCTAAAGCGGAACCAAGTGTTCCTGGTTTGCCAGCATCCCTGGTGCTTGACGGATTTTGCTAGCACTGGTGCACAGTAATTTTAAAATAATTAACCCTATAGGAGCCGTTAAAAAAATGTCCAGTTGCGGGTTGCAGACTGGAGAAGAAAAACTCAGTAACCGTGCAACAACAAATCAAGGATAAATAAAACCAGCCTAGCAAGCGTTGGCGTCTTTTATTGTTGCTTGCCCTTTGTTTCCGAATTTCTATTCAAAACACAACAGCTCTTCTTCCTCGCAACCCCAAACCTTTCAGAACAGGCTCTGAAAGCGGGGAGCGGGGGGAGAGAAAAGGCAATGACAATGACAAACTGCACCTACCTTTGCGGAAACTAAAACACCGCTTGATTCTCCTGTATGTAGTTTTGGGAACAAAGGGGGACGATGCTAAGGCACCTGAGGCACGGACCCCCGTATTCCTGTCTTCGGGCATCATGCAGGCCAGAGAAATAGTCGCAACCCAAAAGCATGTGCTAAAACCCACTTCTAGATGGCACACTGCAATCCATCGTTTACATTTATCACTATTTTGAGTGGCATCTCCTCTCCGAGCTTCCTAAATTCTGATCTTCCCGGTCTTGGTGGAATGTGGCCAGTGAGCTCTTTAAAGGAGAGATGGGATCGCCCCTTCTTTGCTAGTGATTTCAGGTAGTTTCCTTTCCTTCTTCCCTGCTCCTCCAGCTTGCAAAAAATGTCATTTCCCGTTGAATGGCAGCAATGCCACGTCCCGACAAAAGACTTTCAACGTAAAGGTGTAACGTCCACGAAAGGTGCCTCGTGGGGGGTCTCGTGGCAGGGTTTGGCACGGGGAATCGGTGCTTCTTCTCAGCTGGAACCGTATAGGGTGGAGCAAATGCGGAAGGCAGGGCATAGATTCCACTGGGATAGGTCAGCAAATAGCAATGCGGGAGCAGAAGATGAGAACAATGACCAGAAACAGGGGCTTCAAAGAATTGCCTTGGATGTTCCTCGCCGACTCCTTTTTATCTCTGCAAATGTGGCGGGGGGACAAAAATAATGACAGCATCTCCCAAAAGGCTACATTTGTCCATTACGGACGCTCTTCAAAGGGCTTCTTCTTTCCCCAATTACTATGCAAGGAAACGCCTCCCCTTCTGATAGTCTGGATGATTTGTTGCCTTCCTCCTGCTCCCTCGGCTCCCCGCGGCAAACGCATCAGCCCCGGCGGCATCAGCAGCTGAGCAGCTCAGCAGCCGAGCAGCACAGCCACCAAGTTCCTGGGAATCTGCTGAGGAATACACGCCTCCCGCAAGATATGCCTGTGCCAACTGTTCTCAGTGCAAGTGTTTCAAAGGCTGCTGCTGTTGCTTCTCTTACTACTGCCGTAGTGCCTTCTGCTCAAGCCCTTTGCACGAATGCATGCAGCAGGTGCAAGCAAAACAATGTGAGGGAGGCAAAGGGAGCTTGTACGGTTTCTACAAGGTTGATTTCTTTCTCTCTCTCTTTCCCCCTTTTTTTAATGTTGACTTTGAGTTGACTTCAAGCAACAGTCACGTGTGGCAGCTTAAGAGCCCTTCTGCCTCTCACATGAACGTCTTTCTTCCCTCCCGCTCCAGCCCCATTAATCTTTTCCTTCGCCCCTTCCAGTTCCATGTTATTTCTACTTTCATGCTGAGTAACCAAAGCCTGTTTCTCTCATGTTTCAACAGCCATGGCAAAGAAGAAGAAAAAGTCACCTTTCAAATCCAACCAGGAAAGGAGTATAACTGACCGACAAACATCTGGGAAATTGGATTTTGTTTCTGTTTTGTGTGTTTTTTTAATAAAAATATAAAAGGGCTGTGCTTACTTCTCTGTACATTTTCTATTGAATTTTTTTCATAAGCAATGTGAGCCCAGGAGAGTCTTTCTCTCTCAACCCCCTGCCCCCACCGTGCTACTGCAAGTTTAATAAACCAGTTAATAATTTGCAGAGCTGCCTGTTCAGTAAGCTCTGCCGCTGCACAAGGCCTCCCAGAAAGCTGACTCCAAATATTAGAGCAGGAGTAGCCAACATGGTGCCCTTCAGATGCTGTTGGACTACCACTTTATAATAATAATAATAATTTATTATTTATACCCCCCCCCCAATCTGGCTGGGCTTCCCCAGCCACTCTGGGCGGCTTCCAAAAGAATATTAAAATACTATAATACATCAAACATTAAAAGCTTCCCGAAACAGGGCTGCCTTCAGATGTCTTCTAAAAGCCTGGTAGTTGTTGTTCTCTTTGACATCTGGTGGGAGGGCGTTCCACAGGGCAGGTGCCACTACCGAGAAGGCCCTCTGCCTGGTTCCCTGTAACTTGGCTTCTTGCAGGGAGGGAACTGCCAAAAGGCCCTCGGTGCTGGACCTCAGTGTCCGGGTAGAACGATGGGGGTGGAGACGCTCCTTCAGATATACTGGACTGAGGCCGTTTAGGGCTTTAAATGTCAGCACCAACACTTTGAATTGTGCTCGGAAACGTACTTTGAGGATCACGGGCCATAAGGCTGATGGGAACTGTAGTCTGACAAATGTCAAGAGTGTATCACATTGCCCAAATAACATGCACATGCAGATCTTGTGTGTAGTGCTTTGAATACCAAACGATGGTACATGTATGCATTGAGTTTATTATTTCTTCTAGCACTTCCCTCAGCCTTCCGCTGCAAGCCCAATTTCACAACTGACCTGCACAACATGTGACCCATCAAGGTCAAGTGCCGTCCGCCAAACAGCCATGGATGGCAACCCACAGCAGAAAGCTTGCTGTGTAAAAATGGGTGATGGAAGAGGCCGGCTAGCTCCTGTCAGGCAACCAATAATACATCCTTAAGACAAGGATGTGCTTCCCCCAAGTCTTGCTGGATCCCAACTCCCAGACGCCCCAACCAGCAAGGACAATAAGTCAGGGATGATGGGAGTTGCAGTCTCACAACATCTAGAAGGCCACTGGTTTTCCACCCCAGCATAACAGATCAAGTTGTACAGTTCCAGCTTAATTGTAGACGTGGAAAAAGGTCAAAAGGCAGAACCTGTAGAGGATAAAGTGGCATCTTAAAAAACTCTGATGCATGCACACACAGAAAATAAGAATTTTCTTGCTGGATCCGCTCAAAGTCCATCTAGGACAGCAGTCTAAAGATGATTAGCTAAATGCCTCTGGACACTCATACGGACAGACGGCCTTCTCTGTTGTTTGTTCTCAGTATCTGTTATTTGGAAGCAAACAACTGGAGAAGAGGGGAACTAGCAGAAGGAAAGGAGGGCTCTTGGCATCAAGATCCAAAGCCCCACAGATGCCAACAATGCCTCTGCAATAATCTTACTGCCTCTGTATGCAAAAGTTGCATATAACATTCAAGGGCAATCCCCATGAATTGATCTATCTTCCATGAATTTTCCCAGTTGTTTTAAAAAGCCATCAAGGTCATCGCCACATATAGTGGAGAATTTTGCATGTTTAATATGTGTTGTGTGGAAGAACAACTTCCTTTTCTTTGTCTTCATGCTACTGTCAACCATCTTAATTAAGAGAGGCTGCATTTGATCACAAGAGTGGGAATAAAATGTCTCTTTGCACTCTCACATGTATTTGGCCCTCATGAATGGCATCGTTTTCTGCATTGTTTTTGATGCTTCCCCTCCGTTAAAATTAATTGCACGATTAATTGTGTTAGTCTTGGCCATTGCAGACAGCGAGATGAACAAAGTAAGTTTTAGCAGAAGCTGAACTGCAGCAGAAAGAGTGCTGAAAACGATGAAGTCAGGCTAGGGTTAAAATGTCTTCATACCAGATTTGTCTTCAGCCGTAATCATGCTGTCAAACAAATGCACATGCACAGTAGAGGTATCAAGCAGACAAGTGGGAAGGCCACACAGGCCTTCCTGCACTTTCTCTGTTATTGCCACAAGCAGACCACAGTGATGCCCTGGTATGCCCCACGGAGGTTAAGGTCCATAAACAGCAACACCCTAGAGGTCCCGGGCCCTAAGGAAGTCAGATTAGCTTCAACCAGAGCCAGGGCCTTTTCAACACTGGCTCCAGCCTGGTGGAACGCTCTGAGACCAGGGCCCTGCAGGATCTGATTTCTTTCCGCAGGGCCTGTAAGACAGAGTTGTTCCGCCTGGCCTTTGGCTTGGAATCAACTTGATCCCCTCCCCCTCTTTCCTTTCTCCCTTCTGTGATGCAACTCCTATTTGGGGACTTCCCTGGCTTTTTTCTGGCCCACGTAGGACCAGTTTGGATAGTTGGCCTTGATGAAGATTTGACATTTTCATTTCCCAAAAAGTTTTTGATTTCAGTTTCCACTGAAATGAGGCTGCATTTTAATGTTGTACTTTAATCTTGTTTTTTAAGTCGTATTTTAATCAATTGTTTTTATACTTGGTGTTGGCCGCCCTGAGCCCAGTCTTGGCTGGGGAGGGTGGGGTATAAATAAAATTATTATTATTATTATTAGGCGGCAGGATGATGGCCCAGGCAGGTGGCATGTGCAGGCAGACCTGCAGAACAAGTGAGCTTGTGACCCAAGCAGGCCTTTTGGGGCTCTCTCCATCTCCACTGCCACCAGACCCGGGACAGGAGATGCAAGTAGGTGGCCTTGGAATCTGTTTGCAACAAGTGCTGAGGATAACTGAATTGGAAAATGCTCTTGGCAAGACACAAAACACGTAAGCAAGGTTAGCAAGCTCGGCCCCAAACAATGCTCACAAATTCAAAAGGAGTGGACCGCACAAGGAACAGATAAGCAAATACTTCAAAGCAGACTTTCCTTGTGCACTAGGATACTTTTTAATGTGCCTAATGAAAGTCAGGCCTTCTGCCAACAGTTACCCATTATAACAGAACTCTAAAAACCACTAAAAGCTTTTTGATTCAATACCTCTATTTGTATTGTGTTCAACCAATGGCTTTTCTCTACACTTCTCCAAGATGGGGACTCACAGTGAGTTGCTAAAAGGGCTCTCTGGGCATTTGAAGAGACATTGAGTCGGCCTAATTCTAAGCAACGTATAAGCCTGGACTTTTCAGACATTATTCTAGGGCCAAACAAACATGTATGGGTGTGGGGGAACCTGCTTCTGTGATGCTCCTCCCAGCAAGTTCATTTTGCCTATGACACCTTGTGTTCTGGACGTAAAATTCAATACTACTATCAAATCAAGTTCACCAACAGGTGGTGCCAGACAATCCTACCTTCATGAAGATGTAATATTAATTTCTCAATTGCACCTTGTGCTTCCACAGATCTATGGTGCTCAAAGGATGGGTTAAAGCCGCCACAAACATGCAGTAGCCACTTAGAATGTGGCCCCTTTTATGCATTGCTGTTTGGGACAATATATTATAAGGGAAAGGCAAAGAGACAGAGCATCTGCTTTGCATGCATAAGGTCGCAGGTTCCATCCTCAAAGCTGGGCTTGAAGTCAGTGTCAACCAGCTAACATCAGCTACGCTCTGAATAATAATAATAATAATAATAATAATAATAATAATAATAATAATAACAATAATAACAATAATAATAATTTATTTATACCCCACCCATCTGGCTGGGTTTCCCCAGCCACTCTGGGTGGCTTTCAACAGAATGTTAAAACACAATCTATTACACATTAAAAGCTTCCCTAAAAAGGGCTGCCTTCAGATGTCTTCTAAAAGTCTGGTAGTTGTTTTTCTTTTCAACATCTGGTGGGAGGGTGCTCTACAGGGTGGGTGTCACTACCAAGAAGGCCCTCTGTCTGGTTCCCTGTAACCTCACTTCTCGCAATGAGGGAACCGCCAGAAGGCCCTCGGCACTGGACCTCAGTGTTCGGGCAGAACGATGGGGGTTTAGACCCTCCTTCAGGTATGCTGGGCCTGCTTAGCAACTCCAGACAGTAGCTGATTCCTGCCGAAAAGGCAGAGCTTGAAGTTGGTGCCAATCAGCTGATTGGCAGCATCTTCAAGCTCTGCTTGCATCAAATGGGATCTTCGAGCGATGCTGCCAAGGTAAAATGGCTTACCTGGCATCATTGTGAAATCAGATGACTGACAGGTAGGCAGCCCCATCTCTCTCTCTCTCTCTCTCTCTCTCTCTCTCTGTGTGTGTGTGTGTGTGTAGATGCTAAGGATCCATCTAACCCAACAGCCAAGTCTTATTCCCAACCTCTGGGCTATAGGACTGGAACTGAACTGGGAAGACTCAGATTGAAATTCCTGCTCAGCCATGAATCTTATGGGGTGACGCTGGGTGGGTGAGTTGCTCTCTTGTCAGCCTAACCTACATCCCAATATTTCACTGATGATAAAATGAGGAGTGAGAGCACACCATGTGTCGTCGTTGCTACCTTTCCTCGGAGGAGTTCAATGTGATGCACATTGTCCCCCATCCATTGTATCCCTGTTTAGGGAAGTTTTTAATGTTTGATGTATTGCGGTATTTTAATATTTTGTTGGAAGCCGCCCAGAGTGGCTGGGGAAGACCAGCCAGATGGGCGGGGTATAAATAATATATTATTACAGTGGTACCTCAGGTTACATACACTTCAGGTTACAGACTCTGCTAATCCAGAAATAGTGCTTCAGGTTAAGAACTTTGCTTCAGGATGAGAACAGAAATCGTGCTCTGGTGGCACGGCGGCAGCAGGAGGCCCCATTAGCTAATGTGGTGCTTCAAGTTAAGAACAGTTTCAGGTTAAGTACGGACCTCCGGAACGAATTAAATACTTAACCTGAGGTACCACTGTATTATTATTATTATTATTATTATTATTATTATTATTATTATTATTACACAGCAACCCTGTCAGGTAGGTCAGCCTGAGAGCGAGTGGCCCAAAGGAATGTGAACTTCTGGTCTTAGTGCTTTAACTGCATTTTTTTAATATAAAAAAACTGTATTAACTGTCATGTGTTTCAACCAGCTTGTTTTACTGTATATTTTAATTGAGGATGTTTTAGTGCTCTGATGGACTTATTACTGCGCATTTCAATTATGCATGTTTTTATAATCGATTTTATATAGTTGTAAACCACTTAGAAGGCATTTTGGCGTGCAAGCAGTATATTTAAAAATACATAAAGGATTTCATATGCTGCTGCCCTGAACTACTTCGTGGAAGAATGGGATAAAAATATAACAATGAAGTCCTGGTTTTAATGACTGCCAGAAGCGCTGCATCTACTGTACCTTCTGGCAGAGCAAGGCACCAAATACTGGAAGGGGGCAGGGAGGGAGAGCAAGTTGCTGGAGGCCAGGGCACCAGGCTTCATTTGCAAAACAAGCCTGACGCCCTCAAATGTGGTGGAAGAGGGGACTGCCCTGCACTGATAGTGTTAAGACTCAACTGCCAATCCAGTTGGCTTACGTGTGTGAAACGAAGAGGATGCCATCTTGTACTTTGCTCCTGGCAGCAAACATGCTTCAGGCCGGCCTTGACGAACTGCACTGAGACTCGGCAACTTCATGGAAATCCCGACTAAAGAATTAGGGCAAGAGAAACTGATGGACTATGCAGAACTGGCAAAATTGACACATAAATTACGGGACAAGGATAACTGTGACTTTAAAGAGGAATGGGAACCTTTTAAGGTAAAGGTAAAGGGACCCCTGACCATTAGGTCCAGTCATGACCGACTCTGGGGTTGCGGCGCTCATCTCGCTTTATCGGCTGAGGGAGCCGGCATACAGCTTCCAGGTCATGTGGCCAGCATCACTAAGCCACTTCTGGCAAACCAGAGCAGCACACGGAAATGCCATTTACCTTCCTGCCGGAGCGGTACCTATTTATCTACTTGCACTTTGACATGCTTTCGAACTGCTAGTTGGCAGGAGCAGGGACCGAGCAACATGAGCTCACCCCGTTGTGGGGATTAGAACCGCCGACCTTCTGATCGGCAAGTCCTAGGCTCTGTGATTTAACCCACAGCGCCACCCGCGTCCCCTGGGAACCTTTTACAAAGTATCTAAAGATGCAACAAAGTGAATTGGACTCCTTGGCAGGCTTTGAATAAACACTCACAAACTCTTTATTGATAAGAATCAGTTAGATAAATTAAGGACTTATACAATTCTGTAACATGCAGAGAATAGCATTTATAGAGAAACCAGAGATTGGAACTGAGGGAAATCGGGGGCGGGGGGCGGGGAGGGGGGTTGTTTTATGTGAGAGAGGGGGGAAATGGGGGGGAGAATTAAGGATGATATGTTTTAAGATAATATGTTTTGTTGAATTACTTAATAATTTATTTATTTATTTATTTAAAAAAAGAGACTCGGCAACTTCATTTTCCAGGGCCAGAAAACCCAATGAAACACCTACCCAGGTCAGCAAAGGGCTCCTCCAGACAACCTATTTATCAAACATTAATCCTGATTTGCTTGCACAAAGCTTACATGGAGGTTAGATTATATCCACTCTTTCCTGAGCATTCCCTCAGATGTGTTTGCAGGGAGCTAGTAGTAGTAGTAATAATAATAATTCATTATTTATATCCCACCCATCTGGCTGGGTTTCCCCAGCCACTCTGGGCGGCTCCCAACAGAATATTAAAACCACGATAAAACATCAAACATTAAAAACTTCCCTAAACAGGCTTGCCTTCAGATGTCACCCAAAAGTCAGATAGTTGTTTATTTCCTTGACAGCTGATGGGAGGGCATTCCACAAGGTGGGTACCAGTACTTAGAAGGCCCTCTACCTGGTTCCCTGTAACCTCACTTCTCGCAGGGAGGGAACCGCCAGAAGGCTCTCGGCGCTGGAGCTTATCCAACACTGAGCACTCCTTCTGGTTTGAGTGGGGGCTGTTTATCCATCCTGCAAATCATGTGCTCATTCTACACTTTTCAATGCATTTTGCTGTCACTTTCCTAACTGCAAAATGTATATTTCTTCTTAAACGTGGATGTGTTGCTCTAGGGAAACTGTGCTTTAATCCACTTTAATTGTACAAGCCTAAATTTCCCAGTATGCCTGTTATGTACTAAGCTTGGATCCTAGAACAATAGACAAGCAGGATCCTAGAATGCAACGACTGATTGGCTTGCAGGAAAAGACCAATCAGGCTCCAGGAGGAAGTTAATCAGCCTATTAGGCTGGTAGGATTGTAGAATACAACAACTGATTGGCTTGCAGGAAAGACCAATCAGGCTCCAGGAGGAAGTTAATCAACCTGTTAGGCTGGTAGGATTGTAGAATGCAACAACTGATTGGCCTGCAAGAAAAGACCAGTCAGGCTCCAGGAGGGAAGCAGAATCAGCCAATCAGACGGAACTCATTGTGTAAATAATGTATATAAAAGCCTGAGGTTTGGGGGGCAATTCAATCACTGTTTTACAAGCTGCAATAAAGAGCATGAAATCACTACAGAGCTCCAAGTATATTTCAATGAAGTAGAATCCCTCCTGAAAAATCCTGCCCGTCTGGAGACTCCCCCCAAACGCACAGAATGGGCTGCTAGCAACATACCCCCTAAGAAACGAGTCGTACTGCATACCGAACCAGAAAGGAATCGCTTCCACTGAGCCTGAGAACTACAGCAAGAATCTGACCTTCTGGGGAGAATTTAAGTTATTAAACTCTCAGTTGTAGGTCATTGCTGCTGGAGTGTAACATTCTTTGGGGTGTGGGGGCTTTTTCTGCGCAGACATCAGATTCCTAGCAGAAGAGTGGAATGTATTTTGAATGTGTTTTGGACCTCCTTCAGCTGGTGTCTTCCCGCCTCTGCCTCCCGAGGGCATCCAAGACACAGCTGCAGACACATCGAAAGGTAGTACTGGGCAGGGCTCCAGTTGAAACGGTGCCATAGGAAAGGACCACCAGCCAAGGGCTGAAATCCCCTTCCTAAGCAAAACTTCATAGCCTTTAAACGCCGGGTAGGGAGTGTACATGTTGTGCTGATCCCCATGGAGGCTCTGTTAACAATGATAATTTCCTACAGCCCCCCTGGGGTCTAATTGATAAGTGGAGAGGGTGATTTCCCAACAGTAAACATAGTTTTTCAGCTGCAACTCTGCTCTCCTCCTCTGCTCCAAAAACAATACAAAGCAAAGCCGCTGAACTGCCAGACATTTATTTTCACAGCTAAACATCACTGGGAGCAAGCCAGAAATCTCTGTTTTATTTACTTTGACTCGGATGCTCTATCTAGCCTCGTGGAATAGCCAGCATGCAAGCGGGAGTCCTTCCTTCTTGAAACCAGTTGGCTGCTACTGGGAGGTCAGGTCGCAAAATGCAGAACCACATGGCTGGATGCAGACCTCTTCTTCCAAATGATACTCATACAACCCTGGAAATGGACGTGTTTTATTTATATCCCGCCTGCCTCCCAGTGAAGGACCAAGGAGGCGCACCACAGAAATTAAAACAGATACAATTAAAAATAAAAGCTAAAGGACCCCTGACAGTTAAGTCCAGTCACAGACAACTCTGGGGTTGTGGCGCTCATCTCGCTTTACAGGCCAAGGGAGCCGGCGTTTGTCCACAGACAGTTTTTCTGGGTCATGTGGCCAGCATGACTAAGCCGCTTCTGGTGCAATGCAACACCGAAACCAGAGCAGCGCACGGAAATGCCGTTTATCTTCCTGCCGGAGTGGTACCTGTTTATCTACTTGCACTTTTTTGACGTGCTTTCAAACTGCTAGGTGGGCAGGAGCTGGGACCAAGCAACGGGAGCTCACCCCGTTGCGGGGATTCGAACTGCCGACCTTCTGATCGGCAAGCCCAAGAGACTCAGAGGTTTAGACCACAGCGCCACCTTAGTTGACGATACAATTAAAAGCACACAATAAACCTAAACAAGAAAAAGCAATTAAACAAGTAACCCTAGGAAAAGCACTGAAAACACTTAAAACCATTCAAAAGCATGCGCATGCGTGACATTCAGCCTCAGAAGATGTTGCCACAACAGCCAGTTAGCGGCCCAAGGTCTATTGCAAGAAAAAAGGCTATGCTTGCTGGCAAATGTCTACAACTTTATTAACATCCATCTACAACTTCACTAGCATCTCTCGGCAATATAGAACAAGGAAATACATGGCATCCAAATAAGCATGCCCCATTTTCTAGATTGCAGAGGAATATATACTTGGAAGCTAGTTTTGTACGTGTAGAAGTGAGCTGTAGCAATGCAATCTCTAGTGAAGTGGTTTACTGGCTGCAGCACCGCAAACCTCTTGCACACACGGAATCAAATGAGAGCAGCTATTTTTCTCTGCCAAACGCCGGAGTTCTGCAATCCATTTGATTCATTTCACTTCCCCTTCCTCATTGCTGCGAGACTCTCTGTCTGCTCCTCATCAAAATAGAACCATAGAATCTTAGAGCTGGAAGCAGCGGCGTAGCGTGGGTTGTCAGCACCCGGGGCAAGGCAAGTAATTTGCACCCCCTAACCCGGGGCAAGGCAAGTAATTTGCGCCCCCTAACCCGGGGCAAGGCAAGTAATTTGCGCCCCCTAACTCCTAACCTGCCGCCGCTGCCAGCTTCTTCTTGCTGCTGCCTGGTCTGGTGTGGTTCTCTCCCGTGCTCAGCGCTGCGCTGGGCGGCCGCTACACTGTCCCTCCCCCAGATAGTCCCTTGCTCTCTCTCCACACCGCACGCCTGGCACCCCCCCCTCGACAGTGGGTGGCGACCCAGTGGCTCGGATCGGATTCGCACTGCCAGCACTGCAGTGAGAGAGAGTGAGTGAGCCAGGTAGGGGCAGAGAGCTGCGAGTGCGAGTGCGCCCCCCCCCCCGATCTTGCGCCCGGTGCGGCCGGCCCCCCCTGCACCCCCCACGCTACGCCACTGGCTGGAAGGGACCCAAGGGACATCTATTGCAACCCCATGCAATGCAGGGAATAAGCCACGTGTGTAATATAAAACAAGTGAATAAATTTGCATATGTTACAGAAGTACTCACCTCCTCCAAAAGGTGCCCATATAACCCTGCGGATAGACTTCACCCAGTCCTCCATGTCATTCTGAGTGCTTGCCATAAGGAGGTATGTTTCATGGTTTGCTGTCATCCGCTCTCTGTCTCCGCCTATGAGAGAAGAGGGAACCTGCATTAAGGAACACTCGCACTTTGCAACCCAAATTCTCCTATGCAATCCAAAGTGGGTAGCAGTATGGTGTAGTGGTTAGAGTGCTGGACTAGAACCTGGGAGACCAGTGTCCAAATCCCCACTCAGGCCCCATCTGCACTCTGTGGGGGAATGGTAGCTCCCTACAGGGCAGATGAGTCCTCAGTCATGAACCTCACTGGGTGACACTGGGCCAGTCAGTGACTCTCAGTCTAACCTACCTCACAGGGTTGTTGTGAAAATGCAATGAGGAGGGGGAGAGTCATTTACACCACCTTGAGCTTCTTGGAGGGAGTGTGGGATATAAATATAATAAGGTAAAGGGACCCCTGACCATTAGGTCTAGTCGTGGATAACTCTGGGGTTGCGGCGCTCATCTCGCTTTATTGGCCGAGGGAGCCGGTGTACAGCTTCTGGGTCATGTGGCCAGCATGACTGAGCCGCTTCTGGCGAACCAGAGCAGCGCACGGAAACGCCGATTACCTTCCCGCCGGAGCAGTACCTATTTATCTACTTGCACTTCGTGCTTTCAAACTGCTAGGTTGGCAGGAATAAATGTAATAAATAAAAACAAAAATAACAGAAGCAGAATATCACATATAAGAAAGTACAGATATAATAATAGAATTGTAGAATTGGGAAGGCATCCCAAGAGTTATCTAGTTCAATCCTTTGCAATGCAGAAATCTTTTGCCCAGTGTGGGGCTCAAACCCACAACCTTGAGATTAAAAGTCTCATGTTCTAACCACTGAGCTAATCCCAAATTCAGATAGCAGAGTTATTAAGAACAGATTAAACTTCTCATAATATGAAAAATACACTTTAAAAAGTAGCAAACAAACAAACAAGAAAACAAGAAAACTCTTTTGGTTTTGCTGCAAGAAGCTATCACAGCGCCCTATCTGGAAATGAAATCAGTGGGATTCTTAGCCCCCTTTGGCTTAAATACTTGTGTGTGTGTGTGTGTGTGTGTGTGTGTGTGTGTGTTTCAATCTGGAGGTGGAAAAAGGGTGGTGATTGTGGTGGTGAAAGTGATGTTGCATATAATGAAACTTCTATTACATATTGTCAGGGGTTTAGGAGCAGAGGCAAGGGCAAGGGAGGAAACAGAGAGCGAAGGGGAGGAGGCAGAAGAAAAGATGAGTGATGACGACGACCCGAGATCTCCGAGTCTTTCCAGTGAATCAGAGGATTCACAGAAAGGAGCACCAGTGGCCAGGGCAAGGGGGGAGTCTAGGGGGGCACCCCAGGAAGATAGAGCCAGAGGGGACTCAGAGGAGAGCAGTTGGAAATCGGGACCAGCGTCACCGCCAGAGAGCAGGGAAGAGGAAGGGAGCCAGGGGGCAAGCGCTGGCAGCTCACCACAGGAGGGAGGGCACGAGTCAGGAGTGGCCACACCTCCATCGGGGAGCGAAGAAACGGTTAAGCGGAAAGTGGAAGGTTGGGCGCGCGCGCCAAGTTCAAATGCAGAGGAAGGCGGCGCAGTAAGCAGCCCGGAAAGGGAGCCAGGTCCTAAAGCCCGGCGCAAGGAGACAGGAGGGTCCGGGGGGTCAGCGTCAGAAGAATCCCGGAAGGAAGAGACCCCGGGGGGTAGAGGGACCCAGAGGAGGACAGTCAGGCGGAAAAGGTGGAGCCGGGCTAGGATATTAAGTTGGTGCACACGGGGCGGAGACTCAGACGGAGCTTCGCCGATCTAGCTACTAGACGTAGAGTTGCACGCAGCAGCGTGAGAATGGAAACTGTAACTCAATAAAGACTTTTACTTAATGATCGCTGGCTAGCGTGATCCTCTGTGAGCTAGGATCTTCAAGCAGCTCTGACAGTAAGCTCCGTCTCTGCTTGTGGGCATCTACAGCCTCGAGGAGGGGAGAGAAGCAGGTGCCTACCAGCGAGCTCACGAACGGCAGCCGACATGACGGCTGAGCAGCAGATAGCGGAACTCAGAGAAGCAGTGTCACAACTGAATGCAGCGGCTCTCGCATCCAGGAAGAGAGAGGAGGAGGCAGCTGCCGCCTGCAGGGATCTCCAGGTCAGGTTAGACGTGCTGACAAAGCAGACACCCAGGCAGGAGGGAATTGGGTTGGCGAGACGAACAGGCGGTCTGGTCTCTCACTTCGATGGGAACCTGCAACAGTATCCCAACTTTAGAGCAGACGTACTGTGCGCACTGCAACTGCTGAATAAAGACTTTAGAGATGAGCAAGAGAAAGTGGGATTCATCATGTCCCATTTGCATGGGGATGCTAAAGCATGGCTGCGCAATTTATGGAGAGATAAGGATCCGGCGCTCCAAAATGCGGATGCCTTTATTAAAGCGATGGATGGGTGTTTTTTATCAAGCATTGACGTGGATCTTGCCCGGAAGGAGGTGCATGGACTAAGGCAAGGGAGGGCCAGCGTGAGGCAGTACCATGCCCGCTTTTTCGCTTTGGTCAGTGCCCTGGAATGGGACAGAGATTCGGCCCCTGTAAGAGACCTCTTTTGGGAGGGGCTGCACAGCTCGATTAAAGATGAGATCGCGAGGGGGGAGAGACCCCGGACCACCCAGGAGGTCGTTCAGAGGGCACTGGCAGTGGGGGTGCGGCTGGAAGAACGTCCGTGGAGCAGGGACGAAGGGCGTGGAGGGCGCGAACCAGCCAGGGGCTCCTCCTTTCTTCCCAGAGAAGCAGCGCGTGCACAATCCACGCCTCCGCCAGGAGGAGGAGCGGAACCTATGGAGGTTGGAGGTGCAAGGGCTCAGTCAGCAACCAGAGCCCTAGCACCGGCAGCAGTGAAAGCGAAGCCTCCTAGAGGGAACAGGAAGTGTTACGTCTGTGAGGAGCCAGGGCATATGGCGAAAGAGTGTCCCCAGAGGCTCCACAAGCTCACTGCAGCCTCAGCAATGGTGACTGCAGCAACGCAGCAAGGAGGACCACAGCAGGGAAACGACGCAGTCTGGCTGGAGGAAGAGGCCCTGGGGCCTGGCCAGACGTGTTAGTGACGCAGTCCCCAGAGATTTTACAGCCCGTGAACCCCCTCCCGCCCAAACCAGTAGTGAGGCTCACCGCATCTCTCCAGCTGCCCAATGGAATCACCATGGACGTGCCAATCACTGTTGACTCGGGCAGCAATGCGGACTTTATAGGGCAGGACTTTGTCGACAAACACGCTATACAGTTGCTGCCGGCCACACTGCCCCTGCAGGTTGTCACGGTGGATGGCAGGGAGCTGCTCGGGGGGCAAGTGGTGAAGCAGACGCCACCGATGGCGATGCGACTTGGGAATCACAAAGAAATCATCAGCTTCAATGTCACTCAACTATCGGATACGCCCATTGTATTGGGAATGAGTTGGCTGGACAAGCACAGCCCAACGCTGGCTTGGTACCAGAGGCAGCTGATCTTCGGCTCTTCCTTTTGTGCTGAACACTGCATCGTGCCCCGGCAGGAAGGAGAGGAAGAGGAGTCACAGCTGCTGCTAGGCACGCTGCAAGCGATTCCCCACAAGTACGCAGAATTTTTGGAAGTTTTCTGCGAGAAGGAGGCAGACAGGCTACCCCCTCACAGACCATATGACTGCAAAATTGACCTGCTGCCGGGGGCGGCGCTGCCTAAAGGGAAACTGTATTCCATGTCAGAGGACGAACTGCAAGAACTCAAAGAGTTCATAGATCATAATTTGGAGCGCGGTTTCATCCGAGTGTCCAAGGCAGCGGGGGGCAGTCCTGTATTCTTTGTTAAAAAGCGGGACACGCCCCAAAAAAGACTGGTAGTGGACTATCGCATTTTAAACAATGGGACCAAGCCATCGGACTTCCCCATGCCCCGAATCGACGACCTCCTGGCGAAGGTGCGGAAGGGAAAAGTGTTCACCAAGTTAGACCTGCGAGGGGCGTACAACCTCATTCGCATGCGGGAGGGAGATGAGTGGAAGACGGCCATGTTCACGCCACTGGGTACCTACGAATATAGAGTTATGCCTTTTGGATTGCAAAATGGCTCCCACGTTTTTCAAGCTTTCATGCATCACGTGTTGGCGGGACTTCTCTACAAGACGTGCGTCTGTTTCTTAGATGACATCCTGATCTTTTCGGAATCGCAGCAGGAGCATGACGGACACGTCAAGGAAGTGCTGAGCAGGCTAAAGCAACATAGGCTCTACGCCAAGCTGGAGAAGTGCCAATTTGACGTGACGGAAGTGGATTTTCTGGGCTACAAGCTGTCTGACAAGGGGCTCGCCATGGACAGCGCCAAGGTTCGAGCGGTATTGGATTGGAAGAGTCCACGCAACCGGAAGGAGGTCCAACGGTTTGTCGGCTTTGCGAACTTCTATCGCAAGTTTATCAAGGGCTTCGCTATGCAGACAGCGGCCATCACAGACACGCTTAGCTCCAAGAAAAAGAAGTTCGTTTGGACAGAGCAGGCGGAGCAGTCCTTTCAGGCACTCAAGCGTCTCTTCGCGTCGGAAGAGCAGCTGCTTCATGTCAACCCCAGCAGGCCGATGAGGGTGGAGACAGACGCCTCGGACAGAGCCGTGGGGGCGGTCCTGCTGCAAAAGGACCCGCAGGGGGTGTGGCGACCGGCAGCGTTTTACTCCAGGAAGCTCAGCAAGTCCGAGCAGAACTACACCATCTGGGACAGGGAGTTGCTGGCCATTCATGCAGCGTTCAAAGCGTGGAGGCACTTCCTGATCGGCGCCAAGCACACGGTGCAGGTTTGCACGGACCACAAGAATCTGGAGCACTGGCGCACGGCACAGTTCCTAAACCAGAGGCAGATACGTTGGGCTGAGTTCTTTGCGAACTTCGACTTCCGCATAGAGTATGTCCCGGGGGACACTAACATAATGGCGGACGCTCTCTCCCGTAAGCCACAGTATCTGGAGGACGCAACGCCAGCGGCCGCCATGCACATCTTCGCACCAACAGTGTGGGCGTGCGCCGCGGCAACCGTGGACCTGGAGGCGGTGCGACGAGCGTTGCAGGATGACTCCTTCGCGCAAGCAAAGATGGCAGAGGTGCAAAGGGGCAAGGCAGCGGCCGACGGTTTCCAGCTACGAGATGGATTGCTCATCCGTAAAGGGGCCATCTACGTGCCGGGAGACGACCTTCGCGCCAAGGTGCTGCAGCAGCTGCACGACGCGCCCACTGCCGGGCACTTTGGCAAGGAGAAGACGGTGGAATTAGTAGCCAGGGATTTCTGGTGGCCTGGAATGAGAGGGGAGGTCGCAGACTACGTGGCGAGGTGTGACACCTGCCAGAGGGCCAAGCCAGTGCACAGACCACCGGCCGGACTGTTGGAACCGCTGCAAACTCCGGTCGAACCTTGGGAAAGGGTGGCCCTGGACTTTGTCACGGATCTGCCCAGCTCGAGGGGCAAGACGGCAGTGCTGGTGGTGGTGGACCTGTTTTCCAAGATGGCACATTTCATTCCGTGTGCTAAGGTGGCCACGGCGGAGCAAACCGCCAAACTGTTCATAGACCACGTGTTCAAGGTTCACGGTCTGCCACGGTCTATTCTGTCCGACCGGGGGTGGCAGTTCATCTCGAATTTCTGGCAGAAGCTGATGGGCTTCCTGAACGTCAAGATCAACCTGGCGTCGGCGAGACACCCGCAGACCAACGGGCAAGCGGAGCGGGTCAATGCCATCATGCAGCAGTACCTGAGATGTTATGCAAATCAACAGCCTGCGACGTGGGTGGATTACCTGCCGCTGGCCGAGTTCGCCTACAACAACACGAAGCACGTGTCCACGGGGGTCACGCCGTTCTTCGCCAACAACGGGAGGCACCCCAGAACCTTCCCGGGACTGGAAAGAATGGGGGAGGGGGAGCCGCAGACAGCAGATGCGTTCGCGTCGGAGCTGCAGGAAGTCCACGATCAGCTGAGGCGCCACCTGGAGCTGGCCAAGCACGCATACAAGGTACAAGCGGACAAACACAGAAGGGTTGGCGAAGAGCTCCACGTGGGAGACTGGGTCTGGTTAGCAGCCCACGCAGTGCCGGCCAGGTCGTTGGCCAAGAAGAAACTAGGGCATAAACAACTGGGGCCCTACCAAGTCGAAGAGCAGGTCAACCCGGTAGCTTTCAGACTGGCACTTCCGGAGGGTTCCAGAATGCATCCGGTGTTCCACAGATCGGTGCTCACTCCCTACAAGGCACCGCACAGGTTCCAGGAACCCGGAATGGCGCCGAGTCCGGTCAGAGACAGAACAGGGCACGCGGGAGTGGCACAGAAGGAGCGCATCAACGAAGTCACGGAGATTTTGGACTCCAGATGGGGGGAAGAGGGGGTAGAATACTTTCTCGCCAAGGAGGGCACCCCGGCCAGTGCGAACAGCTGGGTGCCGGGCTACGCCTTGGACGAACCTCTGCTCAAAGACGAGTTTCATGCCCTCTTCCCACATAGACCTATGCCAGCAGACTTTTTCGACGACTGGCTTTTCACGCCCACGCTTTCGGCCAGCACGTTCCGGGGGTTCGACTCGGACGAGGACCCGACACGAGACATCCGTTCCCCGGAGGGGTCACCCTCGGGATCTGCATCAGAACCCTCGTATTGGTGGGACGATAGACCAGAGGAGCAGTTCCGCAGAAAGTGGCTGGAATGCCCAGGACGAGCAACGCCGCCAGGAGGAAGTGAGGGAGAGACGGACATGGACGTTTTCGGGGACGACCCTGGTTTCGAGCACGGCGGCACAGAGATGGAAGCGGAGGTGACCGTCGTCGACGAGAGCAGGGAGGAAGACCCGGGAGACTTCAGATGGAGGCCCGCCACGGGAAGCGAACGATATCCGACGTTCGTCCCTTTGCAACAGCAGCACCCAGCTCCAGCACCGGAAGGAGGGGAGGGGGGAATGGGGGGCTTCGAGGGGGGGATGGATGTCAGGGGTTTAGGAGCAGAGGCAAGGGCAAGGGAGGAAACAGAGAGCGAAGGGGAGGAGGCAGAAGAAAAGATGAGTGATGACGACGACCCGAGATCTCCGAGTCTTTCCAGTGAATCAGAGGATTCACAGAAAGGAGCACCAGTGGCCAGGGCAAGGGGGGAGTCTAGGGGGGCACCCCAGGAAGATAGAGCCAGAGGGGACTCAGAGGAGAGCAGTTGGAAATCGGGACCAGGGTCACCGCCAGAGAGCAGGGAAGAGGAAGGGAGCCAGGGGGCAAGCGCTGGCAGCTCACCACAGGAGGGAGGGCACGAGTCAGGAGTGGCCACACCTCCATCGGGGAGCGAAGAAACGGTTAAGCGGAAAGTGGAAGGTTGGGCGCGCGCGCCAAGTTCAAATGCAGAGGAAGGCGGCGCAGTAAGCAGCCCGGAAAGGGAGCCAGGTCCTAAAGCCCGGCGCAAGGAGACAGGAGGGTCCGGGGGGTCAGCGTCAGAAGAATCCCGGAAGGAAGAGACCCCGGGGGGTAGAGGGACCCAGAGGAGGACAGTCAGGCGGAAAAGGTGGAGCCGGGCTAGGATATTAAGTTGGTGCACACGGGGCGGAGACTCAGACGGAGCTTCGCCGATCTAGCTACTAGACGTAGAGTTGCACGCAGCAGCGTGAGAATGGAAACTGTAACTCAATAAAGACTTTTACTTAATGATCGCTGGCTAGCGTGATCCTCTGTGAGCTAGGATCTTCAAGCAGCTCTGACACATATAAAGAAACTTCACATATTTAGGTCGCTCCTAAATGGAAGATATTGGAGTACCCCAAGCATTTGCCCATGTATGTGCACAGAAAATAGCCGATCCTTTTGAAAGGAGATTGCAGTGCACAACCAAACTATTATTACTGTATAATTATAGGATTATTGTATAATCTTATAAAGTTATATAATCTTGGAAGGGGCATGGCTGCAATGACCACGAAGAGACCCTGCACTTCTGAATTTGGACTTTGTAACTTACAAAGCAGCTCTCTATCCCTTGGAAGCTAGGAAGATTAGGGCGAAAGAATTAGATAAACCCCCTGCAAAGGGGACTCAGGGATTTAATTTGTATATTTTATATGAGAATTACCTCTTACCCTATGTAACAAAGCATTTTAGTAGACTTGACGCTGGCCACTAGCCATGTCCTTTGGCTAGTGCAATAATGTTTATGGTGGTGACTTCTGAATTTGCCACTACACAATGACTGAAACTGCAAAAGGTATTTGTGATTTAGCTAACATCTGTGTCCCAGCATCATGCACAAGGTAGCAACCGATGAGCAGGAACTAAGCACTCACTGAAGTCCCATACATGGAACACACTCAGTATTGAGGAAATTGGTTTCAGAGTCATCTTAAGACTCACCGTAAATGCACTGCATGAAATGAGTAAACAAATGCCATTCCCAGAAAAGAATAAACCATTAATGGCTGGGGCCCTCCTGAGGGGTGATTTACAGATTCTACAGCAATATCCTGCTCTGTCATCCTACAGTTCTGCCAGGAACATCGGCCGGCAATGACTCCAAATGATAGCTGTTTCAAATGCATTCCTGACAAAGAGGAAAGCACTATTGGCCACTAAACGGCTCCTTTTACTCAGCACTTAATCTCCGCGAATGGAGGTGGTGTCCAATTTTTCGACCCTCTGATGTCTGTTCGGTTGGGTGCTACGCAGCAGAATGGTACTGGCACTTCATATTTATAACCTGGGCAGAAAACGCAACGATTCTGGCAAATCCCTACCAGGCACCGTGTATATCCCTTTCTTCCACTTACAAAAAGCCGGTTGTATTCACACAGCTACAAAAAGGTACATGTGTGGCTATGAGCCCTGAGAGCAGCCATGTGGAGACGCAATCATCCCTGGCAGAATTTCTGAAACAGCGCCCATGCCTTTTGATGCTGCGACAGCAGCGTTATGCACAGTTTAGTAGCTCAAACCACAGGATACAGCAAGTACTCCTTATGGCACTGCAATGTGGCGAAACAACTAGAAAGCATAACAAAGTAGTGCGCCAAATTGCAGCCCAGAGCCCACAAGTGGCATGCAGACCCATGTGCCTTGTTCAGGGATGGCACATCCCATTTCTCTGCTTGAGGAGAAAAGCCCACATTGGCTCAGGACCGCATACCTCAAGGACAGCCTCTTTCCATATGAGCCTATTCGGACCCTGAAATCATTTTCTGAGGCCCTCCTTTGTGTGCCTCGTCCTCGAGAGGTCCGGAGTGTGGCAACACGAGAACGGGGCCTTCTCTGCAGTGGCTCCCCGTCTGTGGAATGCTCTCCCCAGGAAAGCTCACCTGGCGCCTTCATTATACACCTTTAGGCACCAGGCAAAAACATTCCCTTTTAACCAGGCCTTTGCCTGACCTGATCTACATCCCATACCCTTTAAAATGTGGCTCTTTTGGGGGGCTGGTGTTACTGGATTATTGTTTTTATTTTGATTTTATATATTGTGATCTTTTTTTGTGAACTGCCCTGAGACCTCTGGGTATAGGGCAGTTGTTGTTGTTGTTTAGTCGTTTAGTCGTGTCCGACTCTTTGTGACCCCCTGGACCAGGGCACGCCAGGCACTCCTGTCTTCCACTGCCTCCCGCAGTTTGGTCAAACTCATGCTGGTAGCTTCGAGAACACTGTCCAACCAATAGGGCAGTACATAAATTCAATAAATAAAAAGGAATGGATGAATAAACCTTTGTGGCTAATAGCAGCTTGGGAGGGTTTCTTTTTTTAAGTATTGCAGCTGGATAGGGAAGTGTGACTACGTGTTCAACTTGATAGAGGACCGTCCTCTGTTTGAAGGGGGTCCTCTGTTTGAAGGTCTGTCTGGTCCAAGTCTAGTTTAAAGGGAAAGTTGCTAAGAAGGGGCCTGGAAGTTGGACATCAACAGTTGCACATAGGTCACCTGGTTACAGTCTTCCCCATTATGGTGAGATGCATCAGGTGTCTATTTAAATTTTAGCAATCATGTCCATATACTTCTAAATTAGCACACACAATTTTAATGCAAATATGTGACCTCACCTGTCTTCATTTTTTTGGTGATGTGTCTCCTCTTTGTTTGACCATGCATAATTGGCCCTAAGTGCTCACTGGAAGGACAGATCGTGAAGCTGAGGCTCCAATACTTTGGCCACCTCATGAGAAGAGAAGAGTCCCTGGAAAAGACCCTGATGTTGGGAAAGATGGAGGGCACAAGGAGAAGGGGACGACAGAGGACGAGATGGTTGGACAGTGTTCTCGAAGCTACCAGCATGAGTTTGACCAAACTAAGGGAGGCAGTGGAAGACAGGAGTGCCTGGCGTGCTCTGGTCCATGGGGTCACGAAAAGTCGGACACAACTAAATGACTAAACAACAACGAAGTTAAAGCTCCTCTCTCTGTGTGCTGCTGCTTCAGTGAAAACATCTCTCTGTGCCTATTATTAACAATGTAGTTGCTAATGGCTCTTCCCACATGATGTTAAAATTGACCCTGAAACACTATTTTTTTCCTGGTTGCTAGGTCAGTTTCAGTTCCTGCATCCAGAACCTCTTTGCTTCCCAGAATCCCAGCCTCTTTATCCAGGGCCTCTTTTTTTGGTTACAACAATGATCTTTCAGCACAGTGCAAATGAAGAGAGGTATTGGGTGCAATTTCTTTGCTAATTTCCATCCCACTGAAGGACAGCTGTGCATGAGACCACTGTATTTTAATACTTTGTTGGAAACCGCCCAGAGTGGCTGGGGAAACCCAGCCAGATGAGCGGGGTATAAATAATAAATTGTTATTATTATGAGCTGGGCATTACTAAAACTCTTTCTATAATTTTTCCTGCTGAAGACTTCTGTGGAATCCAAATGCTTGCATATCTTTACTTTCAATAAGAATTTGGTCCAAGATGGGGTCGAGGAAAAGAAACATTTCCATATTCTCCGTGCCGTCAAGCCTTGTTTGGTACAATGCTTGGATTCATCAAAGAAAACTGCAGATGTCACTAAGAAATTTGGAATGAAGGGGCGTAACTGACCTGTCCTCTATTGCTCTCTTCTTATTATATTCTTTCTCCCACCCTTAACCTTGCAAAACGGTTTATAAGTAACTCATTCCAGCTGCTTATCCTCTCTCTTGCAAACTCAGATGCACTCCAATGGTTCAGTAAATAGCAAGTGGAGAGCTGGTGTGCTTCTTGAGCAATGCTGACTCTGACCAGCTCGGCGTACTTTTGCGCAACCAGCTGGCACCACTCAGATGTGAGCAAAAGTATTTGAGGATCTCCTGCCAAGCAAACGAAAAAGCACAACCATAGACATCAATGGAAGTACAATACCAAAGGTGACATGGAGAAACCTTTACCTGCATTCGCAATATTGTACTTTAGATACAATATTCGCAATATTGTACTTTAGATACAATATTCGCAATATTGTACTTTAGATACCCTGTGCACTGAACAAGAGGAACTTGTTGAAATGAGCATGGGCTTGTTTCTCAATTTGTCAAGCCCAAACAGCTTCCTTGCATTTTTCCCTCCTGCTGTTAAGCGCACATAGGGAGAAAGTAAATCCTTGTCTAATTTTTAAAATAAAATCAAGCGTGATTTTTACCTGCCTGAAAAGGACATGTTTGTGTGTTCTTTGAAGGGACTGACAGGGAATAAAGGGGTCTTCTGGCAGCTTAAAGGTGATTTGTTGTTGCATAAGCTGTTTGTGAACTGAAGTCCACTTCGTCAGCTGCAAATACAGTGGTACCTTGGGTTAAGTACTTAATTCGTTCCGGAGGGCCGAACTTAACCTGAAACTGTTCTTAACCTGAAGCACCACTTTAGCTAATGGGGCCTCCTGCTGCTGCCGTGCCGCCGGAGCATGATTTCTGTTCTCATCCTGAAGCAAAGTTCTTAACCTGAAGCAAATTTCTGGGTTAGCATAGTCTGTAACCTGAAATGTATGTAACCTGAACCGTATGTAACCCGAGGTACCACTGTAAAGGGCTTGGCAGATTGTATACCTATCCCTGTGCATATGAATCCAGGAATATTGAGGAAGAAAATTGCAAATAGTAGAGCCAAAAGGCTGTGGAATTACAGACTGGCATTTCTAGGCAAAGCTCAAATAGACCCGGTGACCATTTGCTAATATAAAAATGGGTGATGATGCCCCATCTTGCTCTCCACCACCTCACCCAAAGCTGCTCCCCCTCTGAGGTATTTCAGATAACAATAATAATATAATAAGTATTTATTATTTATACCCTGCCCATCTGGCTGGGTTTCCCCAGCCACTCTGGGTGTCTCCCAACAGAATATTAAAAATACGATAAAGCATCAAACATTAAAAACTTCCCTAAACAGGGCTGCTTTCAGATGTCTTCTAAAAGTCAGATAGTTGCTTATTGCCTTGACATCTGATGGGAGGGTGTTCCACAGGGCGGGCGCCACTACCGAGAAGGCTCTCTGCCTGGTTCCCTGTAACCTCACTTCTTGCAGTGAGGGAACCGCCAGAAGGCCCTTGGCACTGGACCTCAGTGTCTGAGCTGAACAATGGGGGTGAAGACGCTCCTTCGGGTATACTAGGCCAAGGCCGTTTAGGGCTTTAAAGCTCAGCAGATCCAAGCATATAAAGTAAAACATGCATCTAGAATTGGGTAGGGAAAACTTTGAGATATTGTATTGGGGGGGGGGAGCTGAGCAAGCCAGGGAAGGGGTTGAAGTCTCGTCTGTCACTGCCCCACTTGCTCCCTGTTTGCTTTAGCAAGGCTTTAGTTTTGAGGTTTTCTTACACATGAACTGTTCCACGTCACTGAGCCCCCCTAGGAACCCCAATTCTTCCCCCCCTTACATAACCTTAATTGTGATGACCTTGAGCCATCAAGACTGAAGGGTCATTCAGAATGTGTCATCTTCCACCTACAGACGAGTTTTGATGCCAATAGAGAGCTGTTTAACATTTCGCCTGGAAGGCACACCGGCTCCTGCAGGCGTTCTGAAATTTGTCTGGTTAATTTTGTAAGGTATTTTCATTTGCGGCTCTCGCTGTTCCTGGCCTGCTTTATTGATTTATTGCACTTGTAATTTTGCCGCTGGATTGTTTTTGACACTGATATTGTTTTTCTGATTTTATGGTGTTAGGGAAACCCTCGGAGGAGAATTTGGGAGAGAAATTGAGGAAGATAAATTAAGAAAATGGTGATGCCTTCTGGCAATAGGCTTGCATCCATTGCTGCATAATCCTAAAGAAACAGCCCCCCCCCCCGCCGAAATATGCATTGTCCTTTATCTTTCTTCTGCATGGCAGCCATGCCCTTCTGCTTCCCAGGAATATTATTTTGCCCAAGATAACAGGGCTGTACCATTTCAGAGCAAGCCTACGATTAATTTTTCTTGACATCGCAGACGCAATAGTTGCAGCAAGAATCCATAGCTCATTTTTCAGGCCTTTTGCTGTTCTGACCCTCAAGCTATCGCCTCTGCTGAACAAGACCTTCTAGAGAAACACAACTGCTCAGCTGCTATTTCTTCCAACATGCACCTCTGCAGCTTGGGTTTTCTCTGTCTGTGGCAGGGTTGCAAATTAGACCTGCTACAGAGAGGGAAAGGGAAAGGGACCCCTGACCATTAGATCCAGTTGCGGACGACTCTGGGGTTACAGTGCTCATCTCGCTTTATTGGCCAAGAGAGCCAGCGTACAGCTTCCAGATCATGTGGCCAGCATGACTAAGCCGCTTCTGGCGAACCAGAACAGCGCATGGAAATGCTGTTTACCTTCCCGCCAGAGCAGTACCTATTTATCTACTTGCACTATGTGCTTTTGAACTGCTAGGTTGGCAGGAGCAGGGACTGAGCAATGGGAGCTCACCCCGTCGTGGGGATTCGAACCGCCGACCTTCTGATCGGCAAGTCCTAGGCTCTGTGGTTTAACCCACAGCGCCACCCTTACAGAGAGGTATCAATATAGAATTTGGGGTCCAGCGTTGCTTCCTTGGTGACATTTCAGTGACCACCCTATCTTGGAATCAAGCCTGGGGTGGGGAGCACTGAAAGAAAATCTGATCAACAGTTTCTAGGTATACCCTGATGCTTAGAGTAACCACTTACCCACGTAGCCAAAAAGTGGGAATGCATCATCAAAAAAATAGAAGACATAGATTTGCATAAAAGCTAGGTGGAATACCATAGACTTCTTACAGCGGCTAGATTAAATGTCCTTGACTCTGCGATATTGTGGGGAAGGTACAGGGGAGTACCATACGCCCAGAGAACCTGTCATTGTGCCATGGGTGTGGTTGAGTCCAAAGAACACATTCTCTTGACTTGCCCTTCTTATGCAGAGCGTGGACAAAATTTTATAGACCCACTCCTATGTCAATCTAGCTTCCTATCCGGAGAAAACCAGGTTTTACACTTGCTGAATAACGTCACTAGAGCTATACCTTCCTTGGTGGCCAAGTTTCTTTTTTTAGCTTTTAAGCGTCGCAAGGCTTTAATTGATTGTATTGATACGGGGCTATCTGTTTAGCCCATTTTAGTGTTGGCTAAGTTCTAAAATCTTCCTGGAGCTTTTAACTGTGTATTGACAAATGTACTTTTTTCTGACTGACGGTCGAATAAAAGGTTGTTGATGATGATGATGCATAAAAGCTAGCCCAGTAGGAACCCAATGCTCAATGACCTGGGCATGTTGACTGAACTTGATAGGAGGGGAGACCAAAAACATGACAGAAGAGGAAATGGGATAGAGTGGCTCAAATATGAAGGCAGAGCCAGAAGTATAAATATTTAAAGGCTCTATTCATTCACTCTCTTGCCAGCTAGTGTCCACCTGTTCTCTTTCTCTTTGACAGACCGGTGACAACCTATTCACTCAGCCTGGGCACCCTACTGCACGAGAAGGAAGCGCTTTGGAGGTTCCCACCCCACGTATATTTTGTGGCAGAGTTCCACCTGCATAAACTAATAATAACAACTTCATGCTGTGGGATTCATCCCTGGGGTTTCCAAGCAGCAGCCCACATATCAGACCCAGACTTGTTTCGCTTCGGCAAAGCGACAGCATTGTGTGGCTTCAGACCATGTCCGCGATGAACACATCTGTTCCCCCGATATCCTGCCCTTGCAGATGATGACATGTTCCAGACTGCAACTGTGCTATCATCAGAAAGGAGAAAGTGATGTCCTTTCAGAGCAGGCAACTTGAGAAGGCATTGTGCCAAAAAACAGAGCCCACAAGCGCATTAAAAAGTCAAGGTGTTAAGCATGCAGAAAATATTCAAGAAACATTTCATAAGTTCAGCAGGGGCCCAAATGCCAGCAATTTGCCCTTATAAATGAAAGGCAAAGACAGAGGGATGGAGCCCTGAAAAGGCCAGGAGTATTTCTGGAGCACAATTAAAAATAAATACATTCTTAAATGGGGACGGTCCCCCAGACACACAAAAGAACACACCCCCCCCAAAAAGACCCCTCACCCCACTGGAATATTTTCTGGTATCTTTTGATTTGCAAACATACTATCTCCTTGAGAACGTCTCTAAAGTTATGGGCTTGTAATAAATTACTTACAAGAAGGTGATAGAAGCTGAAAATGTGTTTTAAATGTTTTACTGAATTTTAATACTATGTTGTAGGTTAGTCCAAATGTATTCGATCCTATAAACTTTAATAAAAGTGTTAATAATAATTAAAAGGTGAGGAAGGCTAGGATTGCAGCAAAAGCTGATGCAAACTAAGGGTTTCAGCGAAGAGAGAATAACCCAAAAGGTTGTTTTAGATGTGCAAGACTGTTGATTTCCCCATGTCTCAGTTATTCTAAACCCAAATCACATTTTTTCCCAGGTTAACTTTCAATTCCATTTGGATCTCATGCCAGAACTTTGATCTTATAAAGCACATAAGGGCCAGTTTGGGACTAGGAACCCTTTAAAACAAAACAAAACAAAACAAAATCACAGTTTATCCCCAGGGAAACAAAGTTGGTGAAGTAATTTATAATTGCTGTTAATCCCCTTATTCTCCTTGTTTGCCAAGAGAATGCAGGTTTCACTAATATACCTGCTAATTAGCTAAAAGCTTCTGCTAATACGTTTTTACTTGTAACTAATTTTCTGGTAGTTCAAATCTATTTGATAATTAAAGTGTTTGAACTGTTGTTACTGATAATGCATTTAAATATACACAGCTATGTATATCTATCCACAACGCAGAAGGCAGATTTGTCATTTTATGGCTACCATTTCTGGCAGTGTTTATTTTTAATTTCAGCAGTACTGTTCAGGACCTGTGGAGATGCTGTCTTGAAAAGACCTCTTGTCTCCTCTTGCTCACCTTTTTCAAAACAAAACTTCTCAGTTGTTGTAACCTTCCCACACATGAGTTTTTCCATCCCCTCAATCATTTCAGTTCCCCTTTCTGAGCCTCTACAATAGCCTTTTTCCTGCTCTACAATACCATTTCTGAGGTGAGGCCATAAGAACTGTACACAATATTGTACATTGGAGAGGTAGCTATGAAGGCTTTTTGTGGGTAGGCTCCCATACAAGATTTTGAACCCGGCAGGACCACTATTTGAAACCAGACCCTCCAAGTGTCCTTATTTTCCAGAGACAGTTCCAGATTTACAGAAGCTGTCCTGGTTTCTGATGTGATATCTGAATGTCCCGCTTTTCCTTAGGACGCCCCTATTTTCACTGGAGAAATGTTGGAGAGGATTGAGTTATGCAACTCCTCAGCCAATGAAAGAAGTAACTGTATTATGTTTAGTAAAGGTAAAAGGTAAAGGACCCCTGGACGGTTAAGTCCAGTCAAAGGCAACTATGGGGTTTTGGTGCTCATCTCGCTTTCAGGCCGAGTTGAACTGGCATTTGTCCACAGACAGGTTTCTGGGTCAAGTGGTCAGCATGACTAAACCACTTCTGGCACAACTGGGACACCGGGATGGAAACCAGAGTGCACAGAAACACCGTTTACCTTCCTGCCACATTGGTACCTATTTATCTACTTGCGCTGGCGGGCTTTTGAACTGCTAAGTTGGTGGGAGCTGGGACAGAGCAACAGAAGCTCACCCTGTTGCAGGGATTCGAACCGCCGACCTTCCAATCAGCAAGCCCAAGAGGCTCAGTGGTTTAGACCACAGCGCCACCTTTTGTATTACGTTTAGAAGACATCTTAAGGCAGCCCTGTATAAGGAAGGTTTTTTAAAATGTTGAGTGTTTTATTATGTTTTTATATATGTTGGAAACCGCCCAGAGTGGCTAGGGCAACCCAGTCAGATGGGTGGGATATGATGATGATGATGATGATGATGATGGAATAGGGCGTCCCTGTTTTCATTGCCAAAATGTTGGAGGGTTTGCTAAACCAGATGGAGTGCTTGCCATGCTAGAGCAAGCTCCCTGTGTCAGACCTTCTCTCTTTTTTATTTTTATTTTTTAAATGATATTTATTAATATTTCACAAACAATAAAAACAAAACCCAACATTTAAACATTCAAAGACCTCCTCTCTTTTTAAATTTTTTTTATACTTTTCAAGTTTATACATTTTGTTAGTTTTACAATCAATTTAACATTTCAAAGATTAACTTCCTTCCCCCTCTTTCTGCGGTTCCTTAAATTTATTTTTTTAATATCTTCTGCATATCCAAATTCATTTAATCTGCTCATTTAATTATCTACTTTAAATATATACTTTTATGAAACTGAAGGTTATGACACTTCCAACGTTTTCATCTGTTTGCAATTTATCTGTAAATATTCAATAAACCATTTCCATTCTTTTATAAAAAAAAGTTTGTTATCTTGATTTCTTATTCTTCCAGTAAGTTTTGCCATTTCTGCATTTTCCATAAGTTTTTGTATCCATTCTTTCTTTGCTGGGACTTCTGCTTCTTTCCACTTTTGGGCAAGTAGCATACATAAATAAATTTCTATAAAATTTAGGTAGTTCTGTCCCTAAAATTCCCCAAAGACAAACTTCTGGGTTTTTTTTGTTTTTGTTTTACAAAAGTTACTTTGAACATCCTTTCCAATTCATTGTACAGTTGTACCTTGGTTCTCAAACAAAATGTGTTCTGGGAGTCCATTCGACTTCCGGAACTGTTCAAGAACCAAGACATAGCTTCCAATTGGCTGCAGGACATTCCTGCAGCCAATCAGGAGCTGCAGAAGCTGCGCCGGACGTGCAGCTTCCAAAAATCGTTTGAAAAGCGGAATACTCACTTCCAGTTTTCGGTTGTTCGGGAGCCAAAACGTACGAGTTCCAAGGCGTTCAGCAACCAAGGTACGACTGTATATCATTTCTCAGATCTTCTCAACCAACATGTAGAAGACAACAAGACTGGGCTATCATGGATGTGCTGGAGCGAGTGAGGCAGTGACTATGCCTCTACTCTCCCCCTTGTGCAGGTGGAATCATGTGGGCTTAAACACTCAAACAGAGCTAGCATGACTATAAACACCAGTATAACACTGTGTGGCCCTATCTTGCCATACCCAGATCTTGGGGGGGGGGGAGCATTCCATGCCCTTTGCGTCTTACAGCTGCAAAGAAGGTAAGCATAATTCACACTGTGATTAGCATTGAGAAAAATGACTGTGACACAAAGGGTCTGCAGTCAACTGGGAGTAATAATCCGTATGGTATGGAAGCAAGAGTGTTTAATCAGCTAAATCTGAACTGGTGCTATGGTGAGCATTTCTGTGCTTCCAGAGAAGTCATTTCGACTGCGGAACATGAGTTCGTGGCTGCACTGGACTAGCTCCAGTGCTAATTAAACTAATTAAACCCTCTTTCTTTTGCAAACAGTTACTAATGGAATGACTCTCTTACTCCCAGTAGTTATGGAAATGCATTCCCTTGATTCGTAGCTTCTTCTTTTCACCTTTTCTGATAACTAAATAATTGATCTGTTCTGCAAATATTCATGTCGTTTTGGCTGCCTCCCAAAATTAAAATACCATATATCATGCAATTAAGCATGTAATAATTGTTACAGATTTGAACCCTATTTAGGCATTGCCATTCATAGGGGATTGAATACATAAAGAGGCTGTTGAGAAACACATGGTCTAGCTCCATCCCTTAAATGCTGGCATGTGTGCCAGCCATTGCCCTAGTAAACACATTTTTGTATGCAATTTTGATTAATGCAGACATTTTTTGCAAGCAATTTCTCCTAATATAATGCATTTTTGGTATGTTATTTTCAACAAAACGTGCATTTTTATGTGGGCTTTACCCTTGTATGTGCATTTTTGAACACTTTCCTTGACTGGAGAACTGCATTGCAAAATTCAGATAACTGTAAATTTCAAACAATGGCTGTTTTTCCACCCGTGTATGGTTTCGGAACATGTAAATTAAGTAGGTTCACCTTTTTGCCTTGAAATATGCATTACTGTATGTATTGTTGAGTTGGATAGCTGTTTTGCAAAATTCAGAGAAGGGTGGCTTTCAAAGTATAACCGTGTGTCAGTTTGCCTATTGGTTTTGAGAAGTATAAATTAGGTCATTCGTCATTAAAATGCAAACAAAATCAAATTTCTCATCCACCCCTGCCTTTAACGCCCAATTTATCCCATTGCTGTACCTGGGGCTTGTTATCCCTACTGTCCTAGCAGCTAACTAAATTACATTGCTGCTCTTGCCTCTCTCCATCAGGCCTAGGGAAGGGCCTGGCAGACTACAAAAGGACTGCTGTTGCCCAGAAGAGAATGCTATTTACTTTCTTTTAGACTGCTTTTTAATTGTGCTTTTTATTTTTATTTTTTTAACTGTTTTTATGTGATTGGGGGGTTATTCAGCTGTTTCTGTTTATATTTTGATTATCTATTTTGTCTTTTGATATTGTAACTTTAACTTGTGAACCTCCCTGAAACCTGTGGGTATAGGGCGGTACATACATTTAAACATATTCATTTTACTAATTCTTTTAATTGCTGTGTTTCATGAACGTTATAAAAGTCTCCATAAGCTGCTTTGAGTTTATCTTATATAAAAAAGCAAGGTATCCATTCCTCCCCCCCCCCCACTTTTAGGAATATTGTTTTACCATGCTACTCCATTACCGCGGCACTGATTCGGGATTAATGCACAAGTCTTTCTGGCAATACAACACACCATATATAATCCATGGCTTCTGAGCTTTCCTGCTGGACCATAATTCTGCCCAGGTCAGGTGCCCCGTGCCTATACCAATTCATAAAAGTCTTTGTAAACTAACTACAGATGAGTTAGTTGAGCTTCTGCACTTGAGGGAGGGATGGGGGCAGCTAACAAGACACTAATAAAAGCAACACAATGATAAATAGAGTCAAAGCCAGGCTTAGGGAGGGAACTACATGGTGGAATTTATCACTGCCTTATCTTCTCCCCGGCTCCTCTTAGGGCCAACCTATGTGTTGCAGCAGAGCGGTTTAACAACCAATCCTTCTGCACAGGGAACTATGGGAATTGTATTTCTGTGAGAGGTAGTGGGGTCTCCTGACAACTCTAAGCACCCTTAAACTACAGCTCCCAGGATCCTATGGAGGGTGAAACCATGACTGTTTAAAGTGGTACGATACTGCTGTAAATGTATAGTGCAGATGGGGCCCAAATGATGCTTAGCATTCTGTGACTCCTTGCCCCAATTGGAAGCCACCCCTCCCCCCACCATCCAGACGGTGAATGGGGAGGGGGTTCTTTTCCTCCTTGCATTGTCTCCCCACTGAAAATTGTTTCCCAGCTGTTATTCCCCTTCTCCAACCGGATACATGCAGTAAACAAATTCTTTGCGGGAAAATATCTTTGCAGGGGTATTTTCAGTGGGGAAACGGTATTAGGCTCCCTGTCTGCCATCTAACACAGGTTGAATCCCACAAAACACATGCAGCGGCATCCAAGACTGTAAGCTGCATGCATCTCAGGATGCAAATGGAATCCAGTTCATGAAGGATGTGAGAAAACCGTTCTAATGTGTCCCCGTCCCCCCACACAATGGCATTTCAAACACCAAGCATTTTCCCAGGATTGGTAGGCACCCAAATTCAAAGTGGAGAGTAGCCACCTATTTTGTGCACCCTGTTCCCGCCAATCAAACTCGTGCACATCTTTGTCCAAAGCGTGGTCTCAGTTAGGAATTGCTCTTCCACCGTTCAAAGCTCAGTCATAGCAACTCACTGTGCATACCAGACTATTTGTCCTCTTACTTCTCCAGACCAGCTTTTGCTGTTTGTTCCAGACTATTTCTCACCAAATGGTTTTCTTTTTTCATGGATCAACAAGACCTAAGCACATCCCCTGTTTGCTGTCTTGGGACGCTTCCCTGCACCAATGAACGTGCATTTTATTTTATTTTATGCATCTCTGCCCTTTGCACACTTTTAACAACCCACAGACCATTGTGTTTTGGAAGTCCTGGACATTTTGATCTTTGCAGAACTCAAGCTGCATTTTAATACCACAGATGCCCTATACAAAAATGTGGTTGCCCACCTTGAGCAGGTTGGCCAGAACATACTCTTGCACAGTTAGGTTAACAGCTTTGAGATTATGGTGGGACTGAGCAAGCAATCACAACAGCGTTCTCACCTGTGTTGCTGGTGCCGTCAACAACGGATGTAATATCTGCACATCATTTTCAAATGGAGTCAGTTATTTGGAGATCCATTAAACTGAATCACATCTAAATCTGCGATGACAGGTAATACATTGAGCCAAGACAGGTACACAGCTTAACCATGACACTTATCATCGTCAGATTCATTGTGTTATTTACCCCTTATGCCTGTTAAAATCTCACAGTGGCGTGTTGCCAGTGAAGCAGAGAAAACCAGCACATAGCCCTGGCTGGTCAGGATGGCTGTGATTTCAATCAGTGCATTTAAGAAGCATCTTTGAGTGTTCACATGCAAAAACAGAGGTCTGAGCCTGTTCCCCCAATGTCTCTCTCAAGGACTTCCCCTTAGCAAGCAAAAGTACCGCTCTGTGCTCTAGTAACCCACCAGTAGCTCATTATGACAAAAGAACCCTACCGGGAGAGAATGTGAGAATTGTCATACTGGATCCAATTAACCAGCCATCTTTTTCAGCATTCTGTCTTCTAATAGTCGTCACCCAAGCGCATATGAAGTTCACAAGGAGGAGGCAACAGCATTATCCATTCCCCAGTTAATTGACGAATACTGCAGTCAACCATATATGTGCGCTTCTGTCTCTCAGTGCTGGGGAGCTCTCCAATGTTAAATTTTAAAAAGCCATTTATGCTATAAATTCACGTAAGGTACACATTTATAGGGATGTGGGTGGTGCTGTGGTCTAAACCACTGAGCCTAGGGCTTGCCGATCGGAAGGTCGGCGGTTCGAATCTCCGTGACGGGGTGAGCTCCTGTTGCTCGGTCCCCACTCCTGCCAACCTAGCAGTTCGAAAACACATCAAAGTGCAAGTAGATAAATAGGTACCGCTCCGGCGGGAAGGTAAACGACGTTTCCGTGCACTGCTCTGGTTTCGCCAGAAACGGCTTAGTCATGCTGACCACATGACCTGGAAAAACTGTCTGCAGACAGACATCGGCTCCCTTGGCCAGTAAAGCACCCCAGAGTCATTCGCGACTGGACTTAACTGTCAGGGGTCCTTTACCTTTACCTTTAAGGTATACATTACAATAATCTACTGTAGCTTACCAATGCCAGGATATTCCACAAGATGTAATGAAGGCCACTAACTTGGATGAATTTGACAAAGTCACGGAGGATAAGTCTATTGATGGCTACTAGCCCTGATGTCTATGTCCTCCCCTCCACTATCCGAGGTACAGTGGTACCTCGGGTTAAGTACTTAATTCGTTCTGGAGGTCTGTTCTTAACCTGAAACTGTTCTTAACCTGAAGCACCACTTTAGCTAATGGGGCCTCCTGCTGCTGCCACGCCGCCGGAGCACAATTTCTGTTCTCATCCTGAAGCAAAGTTCTTAACCTGAAGCACTATTTCTGGGTTAGCAGAGTCTGTAACCTGAAGCGTATGTAACCTGAAGCGTATGTAACCTGAGGTACCACTGTAGTGTGCTTCTGAATACCAGTTGCCAGAAACTACAGAAGGTGGGAATCTGGTTGGCCACTGTGAGAAAAGGTTGCTCGACTAAATGGGCCACTGGCCTGATCCAGTAGCTTCTTATTATGTTTCCTCTGCTAATGTCTGCTAAGACGTGAACTGATTGGAAGATGTTGGGAAGCATACCACCACAGGAAGATTAGCTTAAGGTTACCAGACATCCCTGTTTCCCAGGGACAGTCCCCAGATTTACAAATCAGTCCGCATACAAAATCCTAGCATTCCTATTGAAGTTGAAAAGTGTCCCCTGATTCATTGAAAAAAATCTGGTAACTTTAGATTAGCTGGCACTGCTGTTAGTGCCATTACAGTTCCCAGTGCATGTTCCTCGGATAAGAGTGCGTTCCCGTTATTTTCAACTTATGAACAACAAAAAAGTAATTTAGAAAGAAACGGAAATTACATCAACCTGCTTTAGCGAGAAGAGTTGCTTTTGTTGACCTCCCTAATGTTTGCTGTTCTTTCATGCCGCTCATTCCAAATAGAAGCACTCTGACTTAAGAGATCCATACATTTGATGGCACAACCATCTTGGAAAATATGAAGGCTGCAGTCTCTCCTAAGTGTCTTAATGGAAGGGAGGGAAAGTGGGGGAACCCTGGTAATTTCAATTCAGTCCCTGGAGGGAATCACATCACATGTTCATCGTGAAGAAAGAAATACAATGAAGGGAAGCAGCACCCATTGCGATACCTAAATAAAAATCCTGGCTAGCCTCTCGAATTGCTGTGGGTGGTGGAGGCACTGCAGCAGAATAAAAACCTGATACAAAAGAAGCACTTTGGACTGCCTCACCAAGTGTATCATATTTTATTTAAGCAACCATATGAAAGCCACAATACTCACTAACACAGCTTCTTAGAATTCGACTGAGCCTGCTGTTTGGGTTTACTTCTTAGTTTGTCTCTGTTTCCCACCCCACAGTTCTGCTCATAACTACCTTGCCTTGCTATACTGATTTTATGTAAGCCGTGTACTTTTTATAATAAAAGGGCAGGGTTTGGGAAATAAAGTGTAAAGAATGTAAAATATGAATGTAACAAACAGGTGTTCACAAATAGTGGTGATAAGGTTTGGCTCTCACTCCATTTCCATAAAGAAAAGCAGCAATTTAAATGCTCATGTCCTACTCAGCTGACTCAAGGCATGGCTATTCTATATTTTTCAGCTTTGCACCATGAAGCTTAATGCTACCATATAACGCTGTATGGATATAGTCTACCTAGAGCTGAGCTGAAATTTCTCAAAATATATTTTTCTGAGAAAACTTCTGACACCGCCCCCTGCCCCAAAGAAGACCACTTTGCAGACCCCCCCCAAACAGCCTCCGCCATTATTTCTGTGGTGGCCACCATCTCCACCCAACAATGCCCTGGAATGATGCAGAGCCCAAGGCATTGTGGGGGATACAAAATCATGGCCAGGATGCCAACACTGTTGTGGCCGCTCCCACTATAGCGGGTGGGGGGAGGAGAAAAACTTTATTATGAGGAGGAGCTGTCTTACTGCCACTGGTAATGGTGAGCCCCACCCCTGAGAAAATGTTGGAGGATTTCTCTGCTTCCTGGTCCGATCTGAAAGCATGGTTTCTCTGATGCCTCTTCCTACTAATAGGGTGAAGAATTCTGAGAGGCCATTTGCGTACAGCTCTGCCACTCCCAACAGCTTTTGCAATGCCGGAATATGATACTGGGCTCTTCCTTTCTTAAGGATGGGAACTTGGAAACGATACTCAACTGTTACAGAGCAGCCGCTGCATTCTTCTTCACCATCATACCAAAAGCACTTTGCTTTGCACTCCAGCGCAAGAACCAATTTGAAATGGATTAACTTAAAATGTCATCCCCTTAGTGAGTATTTGTATTGCATTTCAGGTGGCAGACAGAGAGAGCACTGCTAAAGACAGAAAGTAAGGAAATGCCCTTTCTTTACAGAATAATCTTTCTGAACGGGTGAACTTTGCCAGCGGAGACTACAATCAGCCTCCCCAGCCCCCATCTCCCTGGCCACAGCATACACTGTTAAATGAACTTCAGCCGTCTCATTAGACTCACCAGCAAGCTAAACCTGTTCAATGGAGAGAGAGCTGCTTTTGCCCTGAGGTAACCTATAATGAATGCCACGTCTAACAAGGAAGGCAGTTAGGGGCTCCTAATAATCTCAACCATCAACAAATCCTCATTAAGGTATCTGTGGTTCATTAATGTGAAACACTGAACCAGCAGCTGATACATCTGAATTTCTGCGGCTTGCAAGCCTAGCCGTAATTCTGTCCGAATGATGCAACGGGGAAGATTAACTGACGCACGAGAACAAATCTGAACAGCCGTGTTCTAGTGATAGCTGTCTACAGAAGGAGCAAAAAATGAAAATGGCAGCATGATTGCGGGGTTATTTCCTTCTATTTAGCTGGCATCAAACTCCTGCCAGCAATAATCTGACGGGCTTCTATTAATTGTCTCTGCTTGCCTGCCCTCATGCTTTAGTTATTATCTCCACATGACAAGCAGGGTTTATTTTTTATTCTATTTTTTGTATGTGTCAGATGACAGTTTAATACCTGGATCTTGAATACATTGGGTGCAATCTATTTCAAGGAAACCCCAAACCCATCCCCTGCTGATTTGTAATGGAGCTGATTGTGCCTGTAATGTGGGGATTTGTCTGAGCCTGGTGGAACATGCTACGGTCTGAGCGGACATTGCAAAGATCAGTCTAGGTGCCCTGAGAGATGTTCTTGGGCCAGAAAGGTGAGTTGTTCCTAGGGCAGTGTCACACACCTTCTTAGGAAACAGCTGTTCTCCTAGCTCACATTAAGGTGCATGTGGGGGGTATTAATCACATTTTTTAAACTAATATGATTTTCATGCAGCCTGAAATACATACAAGTGCTTTAGGGGGCGGCCTGTCAGATTTGTGGGGAGGAGAAGCACCTGCAATAACCACTACATGAGGTGAGGTGTTTCTGCTTTTTGCACTGGCAGATCAAGACATTCTAGTTTCTACTTCCATCTAGTGGCTCTGCTCTACAAGGACTTTGGGTTTACTTCTAGGGATGCCTTAAGTGATCAAATGAAAAGCAGGTGATGCTGTTCAAATGCTTGTGAGCAGATGAGGCACAGAAAGCTCTCTTTGCAGCCTCTTTGCCTCACACCTATAAGTATCGACCACTGTGGTTTCCACTGTCCTAGCCACTGGGGACCAACGGCTTGCTTGGGGAAGGGGACGTAGCCAAGTGTTAGTGGCTCCAGAGGCCTTGATGGAAGATGTTTTCACACTGGGCATGGGGCTGTCAGGGATGATGGAGGAGGTAATTTGATTCTTGGTGCAGAAAACGATCTGCCAGCTGTTGGAGAAGGCCTGCCAGTCCCCCCCCCCCAGTTCAAGATTCCAACTCCCTTCACCCCCAGCCAGTATGTCCAACAACATCTGGAGGGCCACCGATCGCTCTTCCCTGTCCTGGCTCCAAGGTAAGTTGTTTGAGTTGGAGCAGGTGGATGAAGAAGGAGTGTTATCATCTACAAAAAGTTCTGTAAGCACTTACAGAAAGACTTGAGGTTTTGCAAGCACTCAGTCTCTTTGCATGTAGCACTCCGGGGTGTTTGGGCACCCATAGTTTTTTCTTCCATTTTGCCAGGGGCACAGTGGCAGGATCCAGCCTCAGAGCAGCCAGCAGGGTTAGACTCCAACCCTTTGTTCAGCGTGACATATAGCACTCCGCTGAATTAGAAACTGTTGTAAGAATCATAGAATCAGAATCATAGAGTTGGAAGAGACCACAAGGGCCATTGAGTCCAACCCCCTGCCAAGCAGGAAATACCATCAGAGCACTCCTGACATATGGTTGTCAAGCCTCTGCTTAAAGACCTCCAAAGTAGGAGACTCCACCACACTCCTTGGCAGCAAATTCCACTGTCGAACAGCTCTTACTGTCAGGAAGTTCTTTCTAATGTTTAGGTGGAATCTTCTTTCTTGTAGTTTGGATCCATTGCTCCATGTCCGCTTCTCTGGAGCAGCAGAAAACAACCTTTCTCCCTCCTCTATGTGACATCCTTTTATATATTTGAACATGGCTATCATATCACCCCTTAACCTCCTCTTCTCCAGGCTAAACATGCCCAGCTCCCTTAGCCGTTCCTCATAAGGCATCGTTTCCAGGCCTTTGACCGTTTTGGTTGCCCTCCTCTGGACACGTTCCAGTTTGTCAGTGTCCTTCTTATAGAATGACAGTGTCATAGAATGAACTATGGCAGGTTTGCAAGTAGATTTGGACCTTGGTTGCCTATAACAAGTGCTGAATCCCTTTTAGGTTCCAGGTGGGGACGGTTTCAGAAAGAAAGGGGACCCCATTTTTTGACTCCTTCAGCACTTTCATTAGCCACAGACAGCTTAATAGGAATCTGGGGGCAGATGGGTGGTAGCAGTTTGGACTAGTAATTCAGTGGACTTTTCTGCGAGGCGGTGCTATAGTCCAAACTTGATGGATTTCACAACCAGAGCCAAAGGAATACTCTGGAGTCAAAGGAATCTGCCACCCAAGTCACATTTGCCATTCACAAAGCATCACCCTTCCCTTTAAGTCAGGGCTGACTGAACTAATTCGCCACTTTGATGACATCTACTACAAGCTCCTAAGTCATCCTATGATTGCAGCCTTGGTCACTGAAGATCTCGTGTCAGTTTTCACAACCAGGTGGACAGTGACTGTCAAGTCTTTGGACAAATTCTGCCTTGGGTAATTGCATCCTGCCTATCTAAATTTGCAAGCCTCTTTCATCTGAGTAAATGGGGATTCAGTCACTCTGTGCAGAAAACCACTGAATTCCATAGACTGTTCCAATGTTTTGTGGTTCCTGCACGCATATAATATATATATAGTGTGTTTCTTCTTATGTAGCAAGATGCTTGATCGCCTATGGAAATTTGCAAACAACTTCCATAGTGCTAGCTGTGTTTGCTATAGTTGCAGCAAAAACAACAAAGAGGTCCTGTGGCACCTTAAAGACTAAAATGTATTATGGCATATGCTGTAAAGGTAAAGGTAAAGAGACCCCTGACCATTAGGTCCAGTCATGGCCGACTCTAGGGTTGCGGCACTCATATTGCTTTTTTGGCCGAGGGAGCCGGCGTACAGCTTCTGGGTCATGTGGCCAGCATGACAAAGCCGCTTTTGGTGAACCAGAGCAGCGCACAGAAACACAGTTTACCTTCCCGCCAGAGCGGTACCTATTTATCTACTTGCACTTTGACGTGCTTTCGAACTGCTAGGTTGGCAGGAGCAGGGACCAAGCAACGGGAGCTCACCCCTTCGCAGGGATTCGAACCGCGACCTTCTGATCGGCAAGTCCTAGGCTCTGTGGTTTAACCCACAGCGCTACCCGCGTCCCTCGGCATACGTTGTAGTGCACAAAAATTTGCTACATCTGTTTTAGTCAAAGTTTTACTTTGTTTTACTTATGTAAAGGGTTAAGGAATGAGTAGTCACCATAACTTCACAGAGCCTCCCCGATCCCTTTTCTCAGTGTCTCCCTTAATCTGCCTCAGTCTCTGACTCAAACTATAGTTCCTTTTGTTTCTCAAACACATAAAGCGAAGACTGGAAAGTTACTTTATAAAACTCTTACCCAAAATGGCTCTTGCTCTAGGTTTCTTTTTCTGATCTGGTGCTCTCCCGAACTACATTCCTCCAAACACCAACTCATTGAGCACCTTCACCCCTGCTATCATTCATTCTGCCATTACAGAATAGAGGAAAGCCAATATACAGACTTCAATTGAACAACCTTCAGCTGCACTTGCTACCAGACTCCCTTCTGGTGCCTCAGTTCAGGTTTTCTGAGATGCAAATGGCTCACTTTTGACAACGTCTCTATTTTTAATCTAGGAAAATAAAATGCATAGGTTTAGACAACTACAGTTCATGCACCAACAGGCTTGTCTCTATTACTTAAGCTTGTAGGTGCCTGTTGAGTTTTTGTTTGATGTGAAAAGGTAAATACTCTCCTGAAGAAACCTCAGATCAGCCATGCTTTTATTTGTTTTATTTTTTCCACCACCTGTTAAGAGAAGGCATTACATAGCGGGGCTGTATCAATTACTCTCAAGGAAAGATCTGAGGTGCATATTTGTAGCAAAATTCATAGCCACCAAGCATAGCGGACTTAAAAGCAAGTGTGCCTGAACCGCTTGGTAGGTTTGCAGGAATGCTGAGTATGAATAGGAACATTTGCATGAGGGGCCAGAACAGAGATAAACGTTTTCCAAAGCAATTTCAAGGCTACTTGAGGGTGAGTAGGCACTTAATCGGGTTTTGCATATCCTGGAGCTGTAGTTCAAATGCAATCCGTATGTAAGCAAGCAGTGGCTTCTGTCCTGCCCCCTGCAACCCACATTAACTTTCACAAAAGGCACATTCTGAACTAAAAAGTAGAAACAGCAAAATGGCAGCCATTTATGCTGTTCTCCCTTCTCACTCTGTACTGTCCAGTAGAGCTCACCCATCGGTTTTGGCATCATGATCACATGTGTTTCCTTGCCTGGCCTGCTGCCACTGGGATCCCATAAGATGGCATGGGAGGGAAAGATGCAACCAACATGCCATTACATAAGCATGTATGAACATTAAGAAGAGCACCAGCAGATCAGGCCAATGGCCCGTCTAGTCTAGCATCCTGTGGCCAACCAGGTACCTTTGAGAAACCAGTAAGCTCAACCTGAGTTCAACAGCACTTTCCCCACTTGTGATACCCAGAAGCTGGCATTCAGTGGCGTACTAGGACATGGGTGGTGCTGTGGGTTAAACCACAAAGCCTAGGGCTTCCTGATCAGAAGGTTGGCGGTTCGAATCCCCGCGATGGGGTGAGCTCCTGTTGCTCGGTCCCTGCTCCTGCCAACCTAGCAGTTCGAAAGCACGTCAAAGTGCAAGTAGATAAATAGGTACCACTCTGCTGGGAAGGTAAACGGTGTTTCTGTGCGCTGCTCTGGTTCACCAGAAGCGGCTTAGTCATGCTGGCCACATGACCTGGAAGCAGTACGCCGGCTCCCGCGGCCAACAAAGTGAGATGAGCGCCGCAACCCCAGAGTCATCCATGACTGGACTTAATAGTCAGGGGTCCTTTTACCTTTAGGACAGGAATAACAAACACAAGAAGAATTCTGTTGGATCAGGAAAATGTCCCATCTACATCCTGTTCTCACAGTGCCTATGGGAAGCTCACAAGCAAGTTCCACCATATCTTTCACAGGAGGAGAAACAAATTAAATGAATGATTACAGCAGCATCTAGTGTAGCTCTCAAAACACAGTGATTTTGTGTTTTGAGTATATGCTCTCAGGGCTGGATCACATTGCCAAATCCCTCCTTGCAATCGCGCGACGAAGCACATCCCTTCCCGCTCGATGACCCATCAGCCTCCCTCTGACCCCTGTGGTGGCTGCACTTTTGCCAACAGTTGCCGTCACAAAACAAGTGTGCGCCTCCTTTTCTCCATTCAGGGATACATCGGCACACACAATGAGAGGGAGAGAATCAATGGTGTGAAACGATCCCTAGAGATTTCTCAAAAAGATCTCCCTTGGCAAGACTAAAATAGGAATGGTTCCTTGCAGCTTCAATGGTTAACCAAGATAGTTAAAGCAGTTACACATTTATAATCAGACAGCAGGTTTAGCAGCTGTTCTAAAAACATTGGTTTGGTTTCCCTACCAATGTGCGGAAAGCACACCATATTACACTCTAGCAACCTGGGGAGGGCTATTGCCTTCACACCCTGCTATTAGCACTGGCATGGCCAAACTTGGCCCTCCAGCTGTTTTGGGACTACAATTCCCATCATCCCTGACCACTGGTCCTGTTAGCTAGGGATGATGGGAGTTGTAGTCCCAAAACAGCTGGAGGGCCAAGTTTGGCCATGCCTGTATTAGCGTATATGGGAAAAGGGGACTGGACTAGATACAGCCCTGGTGTGATCTAGCATGGCTGTTCATATGTTCAATCTCAATTTAAAAAATGGGATAAAGTACTAGAACAGTAAATGCAAGCCTTAGCCACCATCACAGGCTCCATGTGCATGCTCTTGAATTATGCAGGAGAACAGTTCATCAGAAATGATAGTCAACTTATCAGGGACAATTGATTTCTTATTAAAAAGCATGACTGGGAGCCAAAGAGCTACTCTAGGCTTTCCCAAGGGCTTAGAGATGCTCGATAAGAGTTTTAAAAGCCATTTTCTCCCGCTTTGAACAGCAAGCCCCACTTACTGTGCTATACAGACAGCATTTATTTTCAAAGCAGTAGGCCACGCAGCAGGGGGAGCTAATGTTTGAGAAACACAAAGCCTTGTTGGGAACACAGAATTAGTTGTCCGGATCCCTGCCTATGAATTGATATGCGCGTCTTAACAATGTGGCTGATTTAGCATCTTACATTAATCACTTCAGCACATGGTATCATAGGGGTTGCTGGGATGCAAGGAGATGCATAGGCGTGCATCATTTGAAAGGTGTCTCTCTCTCCCACCAGATACATTGGTGTAACTCCAAACCTTGCACATTTCTACGCTCAATCCTAAAAAGGCTGGGTGGCATTTTTCCAGTTTTGTCTCTTTTGACACCCAGGTTCTATGACACCATTAATAGCAAACATCTACAGACAACAAGCATCTATGTCTTACAGTCAGGAGCTGAGAACCAGTGTCCCTTCAAATGTTGCTGGATTCCCATCAACCCCAGCCAACATGACCAATGGTCAGGGATGATCGGAATTGTAGTCCAGTGATATCTGGAGTGCTACAGGCACTGGGTCTGTGGCACTGGGTCTGTGGCCCTGATTTCTGAGCCCATAACCATTGTCAGGAGTTCAGCCTACACTCAAGTAGGACCCTGATAGAGACACATGCCTGACTGGCATGTTCTCTCCCCGTTCGGGAGCTTCAAAAGCTTTCTTCTGCCCGAACATCACAGCGACCTATTCCAACAGACACCGGCACACTTAGGGATCCGCAGAGTTTGCTCATCTCACGTGACAGACCTCAGCAACTCAGCATTTTGGCTAATCTACTTTATTTACATATAAACACACACGGAGCACTGCAACATGGCTCCCTCTCTCTCTCTCTAGCATCAGACAGCAAAGAGAGAGAACAAAGGACAATAGTCCCACTTCACAGAACACAGTGATACAAACATCCTGTCTCCGTCACTTCCCACTTTGTGGAGTCAAAACATATACTGTCATGTGATAGACAAAAATCCCATGACTGCAATCACGGAGCAGGAATTCTAACATTCCCCACCCCAACCTCAGCCCTTTAAAAATGAACACACACACACAGCCCTCCACATTTCATCACAGATATGATGAACTAGAAAGAATTTGGTGGGAGAGATTCAGTCCTTCCAGTAGCATCTAATTCAGAACAGAGCGGGTGAGAAGTTACACAATGCCCTTGGCGGTGGTGATTCCTCGGAGCTGCTGTTTCTTTTTTGGGAGCCAGATGATGTGAAAAATAATCAGTCAGTGACAAAGTTAATCAGTGACAGCCTGAAACACTGAAAGTGTATTAACTCGCAAGATCACATTCAGCAAACATTCCCCAGCAGTGCAGTGACCCCATCTGCCCTGTGCACAACCATTAACCCTCTCAAACCTCAGTTTGGGAGGAAAACGCAGGAAATGCCAGCAGAAATTCCCCAAAGGGAGCCCAAAGGTTATGCAAATACAAAGCTCCCATTTACACAACAGCTTTGGTTTAACTCTTGTTGATCACAACAGCGTAACAAGCAGTGTCCCTGGACAGAGATGCACATGGGCACATGGAAGAAAGCATCAAAAGCAGCTGTGGAAAAAGCCAGAGACTAAAAAGGGCAGTTGCATGGGTGTCTAGGCTGCTGATACATTTTGATAATTCCCCTTTATTGAGGAAATTCCTTTCCATTTCAAAACTGTTTAGGTGAGTTGAATGAGAAGCTGTCCCCAGCACTGTTGAAAGGGAAAGAAACCGCCTAGGATAAATACATAAATAAAACAGTAATCTCTGAACACATCAGGAACATATACATTTTGGGTGCTGTCCTATTTTCATTTACACATTTGCATCTGACATCAAAATATGGGCCATCTAAGTCTAGTTGAGCGCCACAACGTTCCACGTTGACTGTGTGAGTTTGACAAATTCCAGGGCTCATGGGCTACGCAGCAAAATGTCCTGGATTCATTTTGTACGATTTGGGCTGCAGCTCATTCCTCTTTTGTCATCAGCTCCTTCCTTCCCATGTTCTTGTTTGCTTTGTCTACTCTTAGTAATGACTGTGCCCATCAGATTATCCTGGGGTCATTGAGATGTTCCTCAGAGATCCAGGGGTAACTTGGGCAATCCCTCTCATTGACCAATGTTGGTGAACCAACCAACCTAGCAAAACAGTGTGCATTCATCCCTCCTCCCTTTCTTGCGGCCGACAAAGTAGCTGTCCATTCAGTCTGCGTTTACAGCCATCTTCATAAGCCCATGTCAGATAGAGCTAGACTTCACATTATCTCTTGCTTCCGCTTCCGACTCTAATTCCACTCAGCCCACCCCTGTTTCCTAGGATAAGCAGTTTTTGTGAGATTCCCTGTCTGATGTCTAGACATAAGAGACTGAGGATGCATTTCAGATAAGAGGCTGTTTGATGCTTATCCAGGGCAAACCTCTGGACCTTTTTCTTTTTCTTTTTGCCTTACACCGAATGCTCACAGAAAAGAGGCAGCAGATGATGGGAAGGTGGAAGGAGGTTTTGGCAGACAGTGTTCTGCTGTGAACTCAAGCGAGGAATGTGCAAAGACACAGAAAATCTTGAGAAGCCAAACAAAAATTTACAGCAGGTCTGAAAGAGTAACTGCCCCTGACGTATCATTAACTTCTCTGGCAGGGCTTTGCTTCTCTCTCTAATGAAGTTCTCAAAAAGCCTTGTTTTCTTCAAACTTTCCAAAAAATTCCACGCCATGTTGTCAACTCCACATTGTATTTTAAAAGCTGCATGGGATGGCCTTATACCAGGAGTGGGGAGTCCCTTTCATTCCGAGGGCCACATTGCCTTCCAAATAACCTTATGGGGGCCATATGCCAGCAGTGGAGCCAGGGAACAAAATGGTTTCCACCCCAAACAACTGTACAGTGAATTACTTTCTACATAGCACTCCCACAAACACCTCTCTCCTCCATCCAGACAAGAAGCACTGTCAGAATTCAGGGATACATTTCAGCTAGGCAGAAACACACAATTTATATTTATTTCAATTTATGTAAAACAGTGGTAGGGACAAGGGTGGTGCTGTGGTCTAAACCACAGAGCCCAGAGCTTGTCGATCAGAAGGTTGGTGGTTCGAATCCCCGCGACGGGGTTGCTCAGTCCCTGCTCCTGACAACCTAGCAGTTCAAAAGCATGCAGTGCAAGTAGATAAATAGGTACCGCTCTGGCGGGAAGCTAAATGGTGTTTCCGTGCACTGCTCTGGTTCGCCAGAAGCGGCTTAGTCATGCTGGCCACATGACCCGGAAGCTGTCTGTGGACAAATGCTGGCTCCCTTGGCCTATAGAGCGAGATGAGCGCGCAACCCCAGAGTCGTCCGTGACTGGACCCAACGGTCAGGGGTATCTTTACCTTAAAACAGTGGTGCCAGGTATATGGGGCGGAGGGGGTTTCAGCTTCCCCAATATTTTTGGCAGGGGGCAATGCCCAAGCCCCAGCTTCTGCCCAGCAGCCCAGGAGCCAGGCGGCAGCTGGGACAAAAGCAGAGGATGATCTATGTGCTTGCTCATCCCAGCTGTAGCCTGGGAGCTGGGCTGCAGCTGGGATGAGTGAAGCAAAGATCACCTGCACTTGTCCCAGCCTCCACACGGCTGGGATGAGCGTGGGCGATCTGTGCTTCACTCATCCCAGCTCCTGGGCTCTTGAGACGTGTCATGTGACACGCCACTTGAATGCACCTCCTCAATGTGGGGGGCAAGTTGTTGCCCCTGATGTAAAATATTTATATCCCACCAACTTTGTGCAAATGCAACACGGAGGACCTTACGGTCTTCAAATAAAAACCTTTTGGAAGTCCCGGGCCACAGAGAGGTTAGGCTGGCCTCAACCAGAGCCAGGGCTTTTTCGGCTGCGGCTCCGATCTGGTGGAACACTCTGTCACAAGAGACTAGGGCCCTGCGGGACTTGACATCTTTCCACGGGGCCTGCAAGACAGAGCTGTTCCACCAGGCCTTTGGCCGTTTCTGCTAACACCAACTCACCATAGGTCACTTTAGATGCATGCTATTTATAATTAACCCAACTTCTTATAATTTTTGACTTACTCTGAGTGCAACAGCACATAGGTACAAGAGGCATGCTCAAAGGCATTTATGTGTTCAGTTGGGTTTGCTACAAAGTAAGTGCGCATAAAATTAATATTATTGGGAAACGTGCTTAAAGAGCAGGCACCATGAAACAGCCAAGAAAAGATAACCTTTACATGGGGCAAAGTGAAGCATGCAATGAATAGCCATTCACTGTGTCAGCTTCCCAGTCAATCAAGAGACAATAAAGGTTGAGTAATAAGTCAATCAACAGACCGTGCTTTTGCTAACTGCAATTTTCAGCTCCTATATACAAAATATTGGTGGAGGGGAAATTTTGGGTTTGGAAATCTGACCGATAGGACACGAAAGCAAACAATGGCTACAGAATTCACAACTAGGTGCAAATTTTGGAAATATGCGCAGTGCAGGTGTAAGAATGTGAATAAATTACAGAATGAAGATGTGTACAATATTAGTGCATGAAAGCTGAAGCAATAATTTGTTTGAAGCATTTTAATGAAGCACCTACAAATTATTTAATTAACCTGGGGTGTGTTGTTTTTTTTTGGGGGGGGGGAGATCTTCCTAGGTTATACTGCCAGCATCCAATAATGTACTTTTCCTCAGAATAGATGCACTGATGCAACCCCATGATGTTGAACATATGTGCAAAATAAAGGTATCAGACTTTGAACTACTAAACATGACAAGTTGTTACCACATTTTTGTCTGGAATAAGCATATTTTATATCGTAGAAGACCAATACACCAAGTTGCTATGACTAATAAACAACATCTTTAGAAAATACAGTGAAGAATGTTTCCATAAAAGTTTTTTTTAATGAAATGAAATAAATCCCAGTATTCTAACAACACATAAGAGAGAAAATTAAAAGCAGAATTCATAGAATTTTAGGTCAGCTATTATCCACTCAGTATATTCCAAAACAGATTTTCAGCTCGAGGGTAAATTACCCCACGTGAATTCACATTTCCAATGCAGCGCAAGCAGAATGTCATCAAGATTAAAGATTATCTGCACCTAAAAAGATCAGGAGGAAAACGCAACTGGAGGAACAATAATTAGCTACCAGGTGTTCTATTTGAGGAGTCTATACTGGTCAGTAAGGAGCCACATGAGAAACAAGAAGTTATACGGCTCCTCACCATCTATGCCAAGTTTGCTTTATAATCTCTCAGCAGCCTGCAAGATTTTTCTCTTTCATTACAAAATAAAAAATAAAAAAAATAACATGGGGGCTATGTGTTGTAAGGTAAAAGGTAAAGGACCCCTGGACGGTTAAGTCCAGTCAAAGGCGACTATAAGGTTGCGGTGCTCATCTCGCTTTCAGGCTGAGGGAGCCGACGTTTGTCCACAGACAGATTTCCAGGCCATGTGGCCAGCATGACTAAACCGCTTCTGGTGCAACAGGACACCCTGGCGGAAGCCAGAGTGCACGGAAATGCCGTTTACCTTCCCACCAGAGTGGCACTTATTTATCTACTTGCACTTTGATGTGCTTTCAAACTGCTAGGTTGGCAGGAGCTGGGACCCAGCAACAGGAGCTCACCCTGTCATGGAGATTCAAACCGCCAACCTTCTGATCAGCAAGTCCAAGGGACTCAGTGGTTTATACCACAGTGCCACCCGCCGTGTTGTATTGAGGTGGGGAAAGGATCTGGGATGGAGAGTTAGAAAAGGGCATCTTCTGTGGATCCAAATGGAGGAGTCAGTGCATTGTTGTGGTTCGAGCATCGGACTAAGTCCTGGGAGTCCCAGGTTCAAAACTCCAGTCAGTCACTGTTTTGTAGCCTAACCTAACTCAGAGATGCCTAACTAAGAAGATGCCTGCTGGATCAAGCCAATGGCTCGTCTAGCCCAGCATCCTGTTCTTACAGTGGCCAACCAGTTGCCTGTGGGAAACCTGCAAGAAAGAGCTGAGTACAAGCAGCACTGTGCCCAGTTGTGATTTCTAGCAGTACAGCCACAAATAGGGAACTGGAAATTTTTCGCTACCACTTTTAAACTAGCCGTTTCGTGTCCAGACCTGTGGAAACTTTGGTTTAAACTTTGGTTAAATCAAAGGAGTCAGGATCAAACCATTGTTTCGTTTGTTGGCTAACCATAGTTTAAACCAACCACAGTTTCCTGAATTTTGACGTAATGGAGGCCTCTGGTTTAAGGTTACCAGGCGTCCCTGTTTCCCGGGGACAGTCCCCGGATTTACAAATCAGTCCCCTGACAACATCCATCTATTTAGTAGGAAGTTGAAAAGTGTCCCCGGATTCATTGAAAAAAATCTGGTAACCTTACTCTGGTTAACTTCAAAGGGAATGCTTCTAAGGTCCTCTTCAATAGCGATGGAGAAGAAATTAGCTTTGGTTTATATTTTAATGCACATCTGTCAAATTTGAACTTCACCAAAGCATAGATGAATGGAAACAGAGCTATCCTTCGTAATTCACACATTCCTGATTTTTACAATATAGCTCCAACCAAAAAATGTGTGCAAAAAATGTGTATAAGATCATTGGATGTTTCATTTGAGGTTTTTAAATGGAGACTGGATGGCCATCTGTCATGGATGCTTTAGCTGTGATTCCTGCATGGCAGGGGGTTGAACTAGATGACTCTTTGGGGGGGGGGTCCATTCCAGCACTATGATCCCATGATTAAACGGAAATGCACATAAAATGCATATGCTAGTGTAAATAGCAAACAAGAATGCATTACATTTAGGGAAATTGCTTGAGAATATGCTTATATTAGGGACATGGGTGGCGCTGTGGGTTAAACCACAGAGCCTAGGACTTGCTGATCAAAAGGTCGGCAGTTCAAATCCCTGTGACGGGGTGAGCTCCTGTTGCTCGGTCCCTGCTCCTGCCAACCTAGCAGTTCAAAAGCACCTCAAAGTGCAAGTAGATAAATAGGTACCGCTCCAGCAGGAAGGTAAACAGTGTTTCCGTGCGCTGCTCTGGTTCGCCAGAAGTGGCTTAGTCATGCTGGCCACATGACCCGGAAGCTGTACGCCGGCACCCTCGGCCAATAAAGCGAGATGAGCGCTGCAACCCCAGAGTTGGTCACGACTGGACCTAATGGTCAGGGGTCCCTTTACCTTTATGCTTATATTAGGCAAAGTTGAACACACACAAAAGAGTATAGTAGAAGAAATACATATTAAAATGCTGACCTATTTTGGTGGGGCGTGAGGACTTCCCTACACTTCCTGGCTGAGGTTTAGCTTTCTGTCCAAACTACACTCCCCCCCCCCATTCATTCAGTTTCTTGTGGCTCCCCTCCACTGCAGTTGAGAAGCTGAAAGTGCTTATCAGTATGGAGTCTATAAAAAAACATGCCTGGAATCTGAAGGAGCACTTTTGTTTGCTCTCCCTCCTGAGTTGCATGCTGGCTTGAAAAGTTGCTTCTCCACCAACTCCTCGTGGCCCGAGCTTTACGATCTCCTAGGAGAATTTATCTTGCTTTGTTTGGAAGACGCTCCAGCTTGGAAGCAAACAGCTGACTCAGCTTTACCGTAGAAGCAAATTCCAGCCTTATGTCAGCAAAAGTGCTGGATTGTAATAAATGAAGCAGATGGCACTTAAAAATTCAGAATATAAATTAAGTATTTCATTTAGATGCACAGTCATGGAGTAATGGATTAGACATGATCTGTTTGCAAGGAAGCCACCAAACTCATATGGTAATGGGTGCCTTGCTCAATGGCATTTTAAAAGGGTTGACCCATTAATACCCAAGGTTGAAACATCACAAATTAATATAGTGGTGGCTGAACATTTAACTCTCCCCCCCTCAAATGGTATAGACTCACTTGCACCTCATTTACATCAAGAGCTTTGTGACCTTTTCGTACAATTAACCTGGGGAATATTTTGTGTGCCACAATCGTTCTTTTTCTTGGTTTTCTTGTTTTATCTTTTTGCAAACCCCTTTTTGGAAGGCCGTGCTCTCAGGGAGCCCCCCCCCAAAAAGTGTGTGAGATCACAGCCCTGAAAGAAGCACGTTTTTTGAGGTGAGATCTTGGCACAAGAACTCAGTGACCAAAATGGCCGCCATGCTTTTGTGGGGGGGAAATGGGATGTCCTGGTTTTCCAGGACATTTGCGGGGTACGCTCTTGTTGTCCATTTGGCATTGTTACAGGAAAATCCTTGGGCTCACTTGGATTGCCAAACAAAGGCACCAGCCAGGAATATAGAAGCAAAACAGCAGCCTGTAGGCCTGATCTTTATTCAAAAGACTGTTGCAACAGGACTTCTACCCACCACATGGAAGAAGAAGGAAGAAGCCCTGAACAAAGGATGGTTCCCTTTTTTAAATATAGGTTTTCCTTTTTACCCACAACACCCTTAGCGAAGCATCATACATACATCATATATACATCACAACTATGTCATAATCTGGGAGGGGTCTTCTGGCAGAAACCTGTTCATTGGGTTTGCCCCCATCCCTCCCTTGACCTCCACCTCGCACCCATTAAGTAAAACAAAAGGTGAGCATGTACGTGTTCCTGTTCTCCTGGTCAAGTTAATCACACCCCTTTTGTCGTGACCAAGATCCTAATCAACTGAGGTTGGGTTTACTATTGTCTCTGGAATGTCTACCTGTCTGGCACTCAGGGCCAGGATGCCAGCAGCTATCTCCCATGCAAGAGGATGCTGAGTATGTGATCTCAGGCGGATGGATTATGGCTGCCCCATCCCAGACTCCCTCCTTGGTAGCCATTACATTCCTGAACAGAACCAAGTTGGAATGGTGCAAATCCATACTAGAGCGATTTTATAGGACTTTCTAGAGTTTTCCCAACCTTGATGGCAGAAAGTGATGAGGAATTAAAGAACTATTTAATGAGGGTGAAAGAGAAGAGCGCAAAATATGATCTGAAGCTCAACATAAAAAAAACTAAGATCATGGCCACTGGTCCCATCACCTCCTGGCAAATAGAAGGGGAAGAAATGGAGACAGTGAGAGATTTTACTTTCTTGGGCTCCATGATCACTGCAGATGGTGCCAGCAGTCACGAAATTAAAAGGCGCCTGCTTCTTGGGAGAAAAGAAATGACAAACCTAGACAGCATCTTAAAAAGCAGAGACATCACCTTGCCAGCAAAAGTCCATATAGTTCAAGCTATGGTTTTCGCAGTAGTGATGCATGGAAGTGAGAGCTGGACCATAAAGAAGGCTGATCGCCGAAGAATTGACGCTTTTGAAGTACGGTGCTGGAGGAGACTCTTGAGAGTCCCATGGACTGCAAGAAGATCAAACCTCTCCATTCTGAAGGAAATCAGCCCTGAGTGCTCACTGGAAGGACAGATCCTGAAGCTGAGGCTTCAATACTTTGGCCACCTCATGAGAAGAGAAGGCTCCCTAGAAAAGACCCTGATGTTGGGAAAGATGGAGGGCACAAGGAGAAGGGGACGACAGAGGACAAGATGGTTGGACAGTGTTCTCGAAGCTACCAACATGAGTCTGACCAAACTGTGGGGGGCAGTGGAAGACTGGAGTGCCTGGCGTGCTCTGGTCCATGGGGTCACGAAGAGTCGGACACGACTAAATGACTAAACAACAACAACAACAACAACAACAACAACAACAACAGAGTTTTCCCATTGAGCCAGTACACAGATACATATATCTGTGAATTTGGTAATGTGCAATGGAGGCCCTTTGAATAGAGATGGGGGGGGGGACTGTGTGACGAAGTGTTTTTGTGGGGACATTTGCAGCAGTGATGGTGTTGGTTTTGGTAGTGGGGGAGGTGTATGATGTCCACTGTAGGGGCAAACCGCCCCCCCCTTTCTCCAAATTCCTGTAACAGCATGAAAGCTTTGACTGCTCTGGTCTAGGCTGGCTGGCAGGTTGTTCTCCAAGTCCTACCTAGAGATGATGGGGACTGAACCTGGGGCTTTCTGCATGCCATGCAGATGCTGAATCCCAGGGCCCTTGAGACCTGTATACTTTTCCTTAACAAGACAACACAGCACCACTGCTAAAGGCTGCCAAGGAAAAAAACACAGCAGGGGAGAGAAATATCCACACTGAATCAAACCTCTGACAGCAATAAAGAGAACTGGCCTCTCAAAACCCGAACAATAATACTCTAGTCTGATTCCCAGGGGTCTCTTTTTATTGCCCAAGCATTTTGCAAGGCTCAAGTAAATAACTGTGTGTTTGTGTGTGTGCTTGGCAAGGGAGCGCGTGGAATCAATTGTAAAACAAGCGTATCAGCAGGCGGCTCTGTCTCCTTGAGCCAATATAAACAATAGGCTTGACCTTGGGAGAAGTCAGAGCAAAGTAGCTCCTTATCTCTTTCCCAGGATGGGCAGCTGATTAGCTGGAAGGTCACTTAACTTGTTGTTTTTTTTAAAATAGAAATGCCTTTGTTGGTTGCAGATCTACCACAGTCCGCAAAGCAAAGGTGGAGATAAATTCACCATTGTGATACACACACACACACACACAGAATTCTGAACAGGAGGCTTGTTCAGCTGCCCAAACACAACACTAAGGTAAAGGTAAAGGGACCCCTGACCATTAGGTCCAGTCATGGCCAACTCTGGGGTTGCGGCGCTCATCTCGCTTTACTGGCAGAGGGAGCCGGCGTACAGCTTCCGGGTCATGTGGCCAGCATGACTAAGCCGCTTCTGGCGAACCAGAGCAGCGCACAGAAACGCCGTTTACCTTCCCGCTGGAGCGGTACCTATTTATCTACTTGCACTTTGATGTGCTTTCAAACTGCTAGGTTGGCAGGAGCAGGGACCGAGCAACGGGAGCTCACCCCATCGCGGGGATTTGAACCACCAACCTTCTGATCGGCAAGTCCTAGGCTCTGTGGTTTAACCCACAGCGCCACCCATGTCCCTAACACAACACTAAATAGAAGTAATTCAGTAGAGCCAAGACATTTGTTTTTGGCGTCTGGTTTTTGTAGCTGTCAAACTAAAGTGTTGAAGATCCAAGTTGGGTGGGTCTGTGGCAAACACACAGTAAGGCACCTCTGTGGTTCTTCGTCCTTTTCCCCAGCTTGTAACTCATTTACCACATCACACAAAATTTCCCAAAGTGGCTTATTAAACGTTGGGCTCTATGACACCCTCTCATCTCATGCACAATTCTGCTATTTTTGTTGAAATTCTCATTTGCTCCCCTTGACATTCCCACAATGGTTTCATCTGAGAAGGAATCCCAACACACAAGTTGAATTTCACTTTAGATAAAATCTGGTGACCACCTGGGGATGGATGGGACTTGCTGGAGAAAATTCACTAAATTTATCAAAACTATTTTGGCTCAATTCAGACACCATGCACCCATAGTTTGGTACCCAAGCCAGGATTTGGATTACTGAAGGCAATGCTTTTGTTTTCTGACCTCTTGGTGCTCAGATTCATAAGCCTCCTTAGTTTGCTAGCTGATCAAAAGTCATGGTTCTTCAATTCAAACATTACACCAAACCATAGATAAATTTTCCAAAACATTGCTTGGTTCAGTGCCTGAACTGAGCCTTTGGCCTCCTTTGAAATTCCTTATTGGATTTTGCATGGGGAAGAACTCCCAAACTTGCTCTGAGGTTTTATTTAGATGAAATATTTGGTGCCAACTCAACACATGAGATGGACACATGGCAAAGTGACCAGCTGTTTGCTTCAACGCCCACAGAATTCTGTGTATTGAATTGAAATACTTTATTGTCACTTGTACAACTTGTATATAATGAGATTACAAGAGCACCCCCCCCACTCAGCTCTCTTAGTCTTAATTCCTCTTGTTTACACACACACACACACACACACACACACACACACACAACCCAAAAGTCAGTTGTCCTGTTATCTTTTCATTCAGCAGCCTAACAGCCCACAGATAGAAGCTGTTCTATACCCTGTTGGTGCGACTAATCATGCTTCTGTATCTTCTGCCTGAGGGCAGGAGATCAAGAAAGTGCCAGCCAGGGTGTGAATCATCCCTGAGAATATTCCTCACTCTCCTGAGGCAACGTTCTTCCGCAATGTCATCCAGTGGATTCACGGGACAGCCCATAATATCTTGTGCTGTATTCTCCACCCTCTGTAGGCACTTTCTATCAGTTGATGTCAAACCAGCATACCACACCATGATGCAGTATGAAAGGACACTTTCTATTGTGTACAGTGGTACCTCAGGTTAAGTACTTAATTCGTTCCGGAGGTCCGTTCTTAACTTGAAACTGTTCTTAACCTGAAGCACCACTTTAGCTAATGGGGCCTCCTGCTGCTGCCGCGCTGCCAGAGCACAATTTCTGTTCTCACCCTGAAGCAAAGTTCTTAACCTGAAGCACTATTTCTGGGTTAGCGGAGTGTGTAACCTGAAGCGTATGTAACCCAAGGTACCACTGTATGTCCACTGAATCCATTTTCTTAACAAGCCAATTTTGTCACAGACCTGGTGCCTAATTAAAAAGCAAGCAACAGACGAAAAGGGATGATATAATTGTTATGTGTGTGAGAGAGATCTATCTAGCTATCTATGAAGTTGATTGGAGTGTTGGACTAAAAGTTCAAATCTCAGCCATGAGTCCTACTGCGTGACCTTGGGCTAACCATAGGATCACAAAACTGTGGATTGGTAGAGATGGAAGGCACCCCAAGGGTCATCTAGTCCAACCCCCGGCAATGTAGTCACTACCTCTGAGTCTAACCCACCTCACAGGGTAGTTGTTGAGAGTAAAATGAATGGGGGAAGAACTATGCAAGTTGCCATGAGCTCCTTGGCAGAAAGCTGGAATATGAATTTAGAGCAGGCATAGGTAAACTCGGCCCTCCAGGTGTTTTGGGACTACAACTCCCATCATCCCTGACCACCGGTCTTGTTAGCTAGGGGTGATGAGAGTTGTAGTCCCAAAACATCTGGAGGGCCGAGTTTGCCTGTGCCTGATGTAGAGGATAAAATAATCAAGCTTGTTCACATATTTTATTCACACTGGCCTTATCTCTAGACATATCCATCACCAATCTGCTTATGGCTAGAAACTGCTGCCTTTCGTAAAGTGTGAACATTGTAGGTATATGATTGGGAAACAATAAACCAAAGATGTTGGCTATAATTAACTACAAATGACTATAATTTCAGAGAGTCTTTGCAGCTCTATCAAGTTCAGCCAAATATTTTGCTGTTATCTGGATGTGCTTTAGCCTGATTACGTTGCTGCCGCATCTTGTACAACATTCTTTCGCCAGAGGATATATTTTCAATAAAAGGCTACAGCTCCCGAATCAGCAACAGAGGAGTGTTTTGTTTTTTTTTAGTTTTAGTTTATTTATTTATAGCCTTTTTACTCTGCTCTTCATTTGAAAAAGCTCTCAGAGCGGCTTACATAAGATCAATAAAAGCAAGACAGCCCTTGCCCGCAGGTTTACAATCTAAAGGGCACAACACAAAAGGAAAAAGGCATGAGGAGAGAGGAGGAAGTCAAGCAAGCTCAGTTCTTAAAGCTAGTCACTGTTGTGTTTAGAGTGCTAGGCCTTACCGTATATTTGTTTAGTATAAGCCCACATAAAGCTCTGAAGTGGAATGCCAGTCGAGTTTGCATAGGTTGTAAGAATCTATGGGAGCAACAACAAATGCCTCCGTTATCAGCCACCAAGAAAGGCATTTCATTTCTGTGGGACTGGAAAAATAAATGGTAAGACTTTGGACGCTATTGTTCATTAAGTCGAGACTTTCATCAGCCGAGCTGCAGCGTCAACAACCAACAGTTTTTAAAGGAAACAATTTACTTTGGTAGGCAGAGTAAGATGTTCCTTTCCCTTCCAAAAGAATGGATGTTAGCAGGATGCGTTTAAACAATGAAATACAATGCAGGGAAAGAAGAAAATTACTCCAGCCAGTCCATTTAACATCTCCAGTGCTAATGCTGTGCTGAAAATTTCTCCTGCATTTCCCCCCAACCTTTCTCCATCAATTAATGGGAACAGAAATTGCATTTGAAAATTATAAAAGGGGAGAGAAAACGTGGGTGGAATTTTCATTTTGGTATGCAAAGTGGTTTTTTTTTACTCTCACCTGCCTTCCAAGTGGCTGATGGTGTTCTTGTGTCTTTCCTTTCATTCTACAGGTCTCTGATGGCCTGCATTCAGCAGCTTTCCAGGGTATCAGTACTTTTTGAAAACCTCATGATGTCCTCAGCTGGGTTTTTCCTATACGTCTACCTGACAACTGTTTATCATTCTTTTTTTAAAAAATGATTTTTTAATACTTTTTTGAAGTGAAATGGGTTTTACTTTTAAAGAAATTAGTGTGTAAAGATGTTTATGCTTTAAGGTCAAGGAAGGACTTCCCTTAAAAATAAAATGAGTGAGCACACTAATCTCAGGCAGTGGCGGAGGAAGATGGGTGTGGACTGCACTGGGTGTCATCTCTTGTGAATTCCGTGGAATCATTGCATGTCACATGTCTGTTTACATTCCAGCACAGTATGCTGGGAACTTCCGTTTGTGTATAGCTGTTCTGTTTTGCTTTGGACACGAAGGAGATCAGACATGTTTCCTTTTGTCCTGATCTAAGCTGAATAAAAAGCATCTTAAAAAGCAGAGACATCACCTTGCCAACAAAGGTCCGTATAGTTAAAGCTATGGTTTTCCCAGGAGTGATGTATGGAAGTGAGAGCTGGACCATAAAGAAGGCTGATCACCGAAGAATTGATGCTTCTGAATTATGGTGCTGGAGGAGACTCTTGAGAGTCCCATGGACTGCAAGAAGATCAAACCTCTCCATTCTGAAGGAAATCAGCCCTGAGTGCTCACTGGAAGGACAGATCCTGAAGCTGAGGCTCCATTTCTTTGGCCACCTCATGAGAAGAGAAGGCTCCCTGGAAAAGACCCTGATGTTGGGAAAGATGGAGGGCACAAGGTGAAGGGGATGACAGAGGATGAGATGGTTGGACAGTGTTCTCAAAGCTACCAGCATGAGTTTGACCAAACTGCGGGAGGCAGGAGTGCCTGGCATGCTCTGGTCCATGGGGTCACGAGGAGTCGGACACAACAACAACAACAACGCTGAATAAACCTGCTTGTAAATATGCTCACACAGCCTCTCGTACCACTTCTGTTTGTGCAGCGTTTTCTCTGCTGAATAGTGTGCTCAGTCTTCTGGAGCCCGGGCTGCAGATTTATGCTGCACCAAGGACCGTAGTTCACCCGGCACACCGGCTGGTGGGCTGGAGCCAGCTGGGGGCCTGCCAATTGCACCCGTTTCCTTGGGTGCATGCCTATTGGGGGTGACATTCGGCGAGCCACCTGCCCGCAACTTCCAAGCCGTCCCCCCTTTCCCCCTTTGTTTTGACAGCTGGGAGAGGCTGGGGAGTTGTGGGTGGGCAGTGGGCCGAATGTCCGCCATCAGCGGCTTGCTCCACCTCTGGTGCAGGGTGAACGGCTATCCTGTACCTGGGAGGGCATCCTCTGTGCCCTGCCCCCCTTGGGATTGTGCCCGCCCTGGGCAGCGCGGGCATATGCTCCACCGCTGATCTTAGGCAGCCGGGGAGGCTGCAGAGTGCTGGCAATATGTTTAACGGAAACACTCATCACCTTCAGCCACCCGGGATCAACAAGTAAACTCAGTTCTGCAGCCACCAAAACAATAAACAACTTCTAAAAAAAATTCTAAAGCACTCTGCAAATGAGACAGGAAAATAGAAGTTTCTTTTGGGGTGAGGGAAGAAAACTTCAGGAATTGAGGGGCAGGTCTTGGTACAGATTTAGTTATAGCAAATCTTACAATCTAAACTTAGTACACGCATCAATCGATTCTGCTAAGTCCTGGGTAGAGAGGAGATCAAGGGCTCAACCACACTTTCATCTGACCTGTATTTTGACCATATTGTGTACCAATTCATCCCCCCACATCCAAGAGCTTTCCTTGTTGTTCTGTGGCTGTGCCGATCTTACCTGCTGAACTGAAGAAACTCGGTTAAGCAATACCTCTTTTTGGATTTCCTGCACATTGGGTAAGATCCAATTCAGTGGGTAAGCTTGGAGTTTTGCAAGGCACAGCCGTGGAAACAAGAAAAGCTCTCGGACCTGGGGGAAATTAATCGGTACACAACATGATCAAAATATGGGCCAAGGCAAAAGTGTGAATGAGCGGAGTTTCTCAGAAGTGACCTGTCTGTTCAGCCATACTCTGAGGATGATGTTGAGGCATGGGTGGGATTTAGCTTGGCGGGGATGGGGCTGGCAGTTACATTTCTATAGTAATGATTTTGGAAATCCCCTATGGTTTCTCTAGCATAGGTCGTTTTAATATGGGGAATCAGAGATTGCTACCAGCTCTGGTCAAACATGGTATAGCATAATGAGGCCCACTGGTGCCAGAAAACTAGAGCATGAATTGCAACGCCATAATGTAAAAATAGCAGTTCACATACATAAGGCTGAGGTTGAGAGGAAAGGGTGGTATCCTTCCTGCATGGAAAACTAATGAATTTAGTGGCAAAAAAACCTCTCGCACGCTGCTGCATTTCATAGTTGGCAGATAACGTCAGCGCAAATGTCAAATATTTTATTAGTATATGTCAGGGGAACTCTTGAGAGTCCCAGGAAACCAGCCCTGAGTGCTCACTGGAAGGACAGATCATGAAGCTGAGGCTCCAATACTTTGGCCACATCATGAGAAGTGAAGACTCCCTGGAAAAGACCCTGATGTTGGGAAAGATGGAGGGCACAAGGAGAAGGGGACGACAGAGGACGAGATGGTTGGACGGTGTTCTCGAAGCTACCAGCATGAGTTTGACCAAACTGCGGGAGGCAGTGGAAGACAGGAGTGCCTGGCGTGCTCTGGTCCATGGGGTCACAAAGGGTTGGACATGACTAAACAACAACAACAAATATGTCAGGGGGCTGCCATCGGGACAGGGGAGGGAAGCTGGGGTATACAGAGAGCCACCCACGCTTCTGAGGAGCAGGTCCTCGTCCAACTGCGGGGAAAGCCACACCTCCGTGGAGCAGAGGGGGAATGGGAAAGCCAAGCGAGGGAAGGGCTCAAAGATGCTACTGAGAGCCCAAGCGCCTCACCTAGCACGACCGGCCAGGAAACAGGCACACCGTTTCCATCGCCCAGTTTATGCAGAGGGGTGAAACGCAAGGAGGGAAGGCGGAGATTTGGGGTGTCTAAGTTCTTATGCTGGAGGGGAAACCGGAAGGGGCCACTCCCAGAATCTGCAAGTGACTAAGACGGACATGAACTTTGTAGTTCTGCACTGTAAATAGTTTGCACAAATAAAAACCTGCCAAAGACAGTCCTGCCTGGTTACTCGTCAGCAACCCCATCACCGCCTGACAGTATACCTTTTAAATTATGGTGATGATGATAATGAATATCTAAACACTATCTTTTTTCTTTCCTCAAAGCACTTCTGAGCTTGAGCTTCTGAACATTTCAGCTGACCATGGAATAGACCTTATCTTGATGAGGAGGCCTGAGAGGTGCTCTTCTGACAGCTGGAAATCTATTAGTGAGCCATGCAAAGTTTTTCCTCTTCTAATAGTTGCCATTCCTTTTATTCTCTGGTATTTCACAGGTCAAATGTCGTACACCTTTCAGATTGCTTGGTCATGCATGGGGACCAGTTGGGGTGGAGAGGGGGAGAGAGAGGGAGGGGAATGGAGTGAAGCAGACATTTAGAAGCAAATGGTAGAATGCAGATGACTATACTCTAGGGAAAGGGGAAGCCAGGTGGAAGATGATAGTGACTGAGTTAATTAGATGAGACTTCCTTCAGCCTCTGTAAATAAAGGTAATATGCTCACATCACTGTTACCAACTTCTTAAATGCTGATTTCTAGGAGTTTTCTGGAAAGGCCTGATATAGTATTCCCCATAACTTTTATTCTAACTATTCCCTTCCAGTGCTTTTTTAGAGGGGAAAAAGTAAGTGCTCAGTAGTATACAGTCATAATTGGGCTGCCATACGTTTGGGATTTCCCAGACCCTATGTCTGAAGAGTGTCAAAATGTCTGGGGAAACCCAGCTGTACGGCAACCCATGTCGGAAGTGTTGATTTTTTTTGGCAAATTTCCTTTAAAAAAGTTCAAAAATTAAAAATTTCAAGCTCAACCACTTTGCCCCCGCCCCCTAAAAGCTCAACTGTCTAGATTTTCACTTTTTGAAATACGGCAACCCTATAATACACAAAAAAAATGCCACTACAACACACTTGTGCATTTCCCCCATGCAAACATGCATGCTTTTTTGCTTAGGAGTCACATTTTGTGGCATGTTTGAAGCCCACAGAGAGGGGAAGGAAGGAAGGAAGGAAGGAAGGAAGGAAGGAAGGAAGGAAGGAAGGAAGGAGAATTTAAGTCACTATGAGACATTTTTGCAGTAAGTAGCAAATAAAGGTAATAAACAACAGCAGCAAAGGCTCACATGTTGCCACAACCTGTTGGTTGCAGCCAAAATCCATCTAAACAGGGTTAACACAGACCAGTCCTGTAATTTTCATTTGCACACATGAGAATCAAATCGGCTGAATGTAATACGAACTGCTATTAATTTAATCCCTTCACAAGTCTTCACTACACACGTGCCCAATTTATAATGTAGACCCAAAACTGTGTTTTGGTTGGTAAAGTAATTAATAAAGACCAAATGCGGATACTAATTAATGTATATGCCACATTAAAATCAAGTACAGAGACTATGTTGTCTCCAAATTACCTTCCTTAGGTATCTCCCTGCTTCTCTGAACATTAATACGACAAGTGTATTATTAATACACCGTGATTACAGCACTTATAAATGAATAATGTAACTCCTATTGCACATATTAAATCTATAATTCAGCAGAAGATCTTCAGTGACAAAATGCCTGTGGTACAGGCTAGTGCTGAACGCCAAGGTAACATTACAGCATTAATTTAAAGTGCTGTTGTTAAAAGAATGTTAAATAAATGCAAACATGTTAGTCATCAGTTAAACTTGAGTTAATATTTGGATCTCGCTCTTCCAATAACCAATGCTGAGCTGAAGGCGGCTCACAATAATCACAGTAGTATGAAAAAACATTGCAGTCATCATAACATCAATCACAATAGCATATCAAGCAAAAACAACAACAACAAATTCATCAAAACAATTCATAGAATTCAACAAAGTCACAGAAACTCATAGTATTGCCAGAATGCTTCCTGAGTTGAGCTAGTAGGGGGTTCTGAGAGGGCAATTGTAAGAAGTACGACAGGGCAAGAAGACTTCAATGTAGATCAATCCTGCTTTCAAGTACAGTGGTACCTTGGTTCTCAAACGCCTTGGTACTCAAACGCCCAAAATCCAGAAGTAAGTGTTCCAGTTTTCAAACGTTTTTCAGAAGCCGAACATCCAGTGCCAGCTATTGTTGGCTATTGTTTCCGGGGCGCCTGTACCAATCAGAAGCTGTGCCTTGGTTTTCGAACATTTCAGAAGTCAAACGGACTTCCGGAACGGATTACGTTTGGTGCTTTTGTTTTTGCTATTTATTTTGCAATTTTGTTTTTGAGGCTTTTTCGGTTAATTTGTTTTTGTGACTGTGCAGAACCCAGTTCAGCTACTGATTGGTTGATTGTGTGACTGCAGAAAGGGATAAAAGCCCCCCATCCAAACAATGACTTTCATCAGGGCAGGGAAGAAAAAATAATAATTTTAATTTTTATCATCTACAATACATTCTTATTTATTTTGTACTACAGTACATTGATTATTGCTTTCATTTTATGGATCAGTGGTCTTGTTAGATAGTAAAATTCATGCTAAATTGATGTTTTAGAGGTTCTTTTTAAAAGTCTGGAACGGATTAATCCATTTTGCATTACTTTCTATGGGAAAGCGTGCCTCGGTTTTGGAACACTTTGGTTTTGGAACGGATTAAGTTTGAGAACCAAGGTACCACTGTAGCCTCCATTTAAAAAGGACACACAGGGCTGTATTCAACTAACCAGCTCCATCAATGGAAGCCCTGCTTAAGGACCTCTGCTTGCACAACAGGGCCTTTCCCCCAAAATTGGGCTCATGGCAGGGTTGAGGAAAAACCCCAAGACAGCATGTGGGGAAGAGGAAGGAGTCCCATTCCATCTGGCAAGCTAGAATGCTTGCGCAAATGGAACAATTAGTGTGTTGTTGAATTCTATCCACAGTGTATTGACCAACATTTTAAACTTGTTCTTCCTTGTCATAGATTTGGAAGGGACCATGATGATCATCAAACCCAAACCACCTGCAATGCAGGAATATGCAGCTAAGGGGGTATCGATCCTGCAACCCTGGCATTATCATCAGCACCATCTAACCAACTGAGCTGTCCAGCTGAGGGTTATATCCAATGCTAGTCTTATCCAGAGCACAGCCATAAATACTACTGGAAGCGACTAAATTAGGTCTATTCATTTCAACAGATCTTCTCCGAGTCAGCTTATCACTGGATATCACCTTTAGGGTTGCCATATGTCCGGAATTTCTGGGACATAGCTGGGATTTGGTCATCGGAAATAGTGTCCGAGCAGAAATCACTGAAATGTCTGGGGAAATCTGCACGTATGGCAACCCACGTCGGAAGTGTAGATTTTGGTGAATGTGATTAAAAATAGTTGAGAAACTCAAAGAAGCTCAACAACTTTGTCAAGAAAAGCTCAATGACTTTTGTGTCCAGGTTGTCACCTTTTGAAATATGAAACCCCTTACCTTAATGTCAGGATCTGACATGAAATCATTTAATTTCATGTGAAATTTCATGGACAGGAATTCATGGAATTTGCCCATTTGGGGGACTGAGAAAAAGAAAGCAAAACTGAAAAATGAAACCACTTACAGGTATGGAAGTGTGTGTTTTTTGTAAGACAGGCTTAAGTCAAACACACTCTTCAAAGTATTATCTCATGAATGACAAGATCAACTTGTAATCTTTTCATATATAAACTTTCCAGAGAACAGGCGGAAATACTCTCACAACAGAGGTTTGATAAGAAGGATAGTTGCTTAGAAGAAGAAAGGAAGTGTTCTTTTCAGAATTACAACATGCATACATGCTTTTAAGTCCATTCCATGTTCCTTTTTTTAAAAAAATACGCTATTTCAAGGGTACACCTCAGGGCAAATGGTTTGAATCCAACAAATCCTTGTTTGTTGGGATGCAAGTACATTATGCATGTACGTAATTCCAATATAAAGGGCAGAAGTATAATACTCAACACTGTCATTGGGGAGCCCAAGCAGGACATGTACAGGAAAAGAAACCTAAATCAAGAACAGTTTTTACATTCCATGCTCCTGAGCAGGAAGTTAATCATTCCAGAGCCTGGCTGTTTCCCCAGCTGAAATCTCCTTACTCAACGTCATTTCTGTATGAATTTTCATACAGGCATGATGGAAAAGCAATCTAGACTGAGGGCTGCTTTCTTTCTCATGTTTTTTGTTGTTAATGTAAGATGAGAGACCAGTGACCTACATCTAACAGCTCCAAATTCTTCTTGCAGAAGACTTTCCTTTGCTAGTCTGGACAGAAACTGAAGGTAGGATATTTAAAAACACACAAACCAGCTTGTCTTCTGGAAACGGAAGGCACTACACAATGAGCAGATTAAGCTGCTGAAAAGGCAAGCTTTGAAGTGGAGTATTTTACATTGTTTTTCTGACGCTAGTTCTGTAAAGGCCAGTGTAAACATAGCACCTTGTTTCAGCGGTGTTTGGGATTTCTGAACCAAACTTTCAGGAGTAAGAGAAAAAGACACACTGTGTTGTTCAGTGAAAGTTCAATTTCCTACAATGTGGCACATCTGTGAAGTTCAGTTGAGCTTTTACATCCCGACTTAAGGGAGGAGCCCTGAGAGGAGAGGTAAGTCACAAAGACACAAAGTGTCTTTAAACACCAGTCTAGTTACACTGGTGACAATTACTGTGATCCCACAATGGGCTGCTTAAAATCCCATTGGCCTTCAAATATACAGTGGTACCTCTGGTTAAGAACTTAATTCGTTCTGGAGGTCCGTTCTTAACCTGAAACCGTTCTTCATCTGAGGTACCACTTTATCTAATGGGGCCTCCTGCTGCTGCCGCACGATTTCTGTTCTCATCCTGAAGCAAGGTTCTTAACCCGAGGTACTATTTCTGGGTTAGCGGAGTCTGTAACCTGAAGCATCTGTAAGCCGAAGTACCACTGTAGTGGGATCCAGAGTGTATACTTTCAGGAAGTTCCATTGATCTCTGGAAGATTTACCTCTAAGTAAAGCATGCTTTAGATCAGGCTAGGAACCACTAATGATAAACAGCTAAAACTGAACATATGTGTATTACACATAACACACATGAACAAATCAGAAAGATAAACATAGCTGCACACATACAGATATATGAAAACACAGTAATTTGCCGATAAAGAAGATTCACTCTGGGGATTAGCACCCTGAATGGTGATCTGGTCCCTGAGGATCCCAGTAATCTCCCATCCAAGGGACTGAAGAAGTCCATGTCTGCGTAATGTCACTGTCAGATGCGACCAGATCATCAAGTGTTTTTAAGCTTCAAAGATCTGCCTGTGAAATCATGTGCTGGCCTTGAGAGTGGCACATGCCAGTCAACTATAATTGCAACTTTTTACTGGCAGTTCACATTTTTTTAAACGACAACAATAACAACAAAGGATCGATCAGGAGAGCTGCAATTCTGAAAATAATATCCTCTCGTGGATACGTGCAGGGTTTGAAGGAGAAATGGATATGGAGCTTCAGGAATCTCATTAAAATGAGCTTTTTTCATTTATGGCAACAGAAGCAGGTGTGGCTCTGCAGAGCTTGACGAACACTTACAGGTACAAAAGGAATAATGGAAAGTTTCCCCACTCTCCCACCATCTATGGGATCTGGCTCTATGGAATTTACTTTTTGCAAAAGGTTAATCCCTTGAGTTATTTGCTTCAGTCAGACATCACTGCTCAAACACATGCTGTGGTGTGTTGGAAAACGCCCTGGGGTGCCCCTGCAGCTCCTGAACTCTGAGCATCCTCCGGTATCCGCAGCTCTGGAAAAGGCATTTCCCTTCCTCTCCAGTGCGCTTCAGCGACATGTATCAAATGATATATGCACACTAATCTACCATAACACAGCAAGAAACATGAGACATCATAGAGCTATTCTACGTATTTATTTACGCACTATGTACGGACAAAGGAGTCATGGCGTCCTTTTTCTCCAGCTCTGATAAAAGAACAGGAACAAGTAAAAGCAAAAGTACAGTACAAATGTGGGACGTGGGTGGCGCTGTGGGTTAAACCACAGAGCCTAGGACTTGCCGATCAGAAGGTCGGCGGTTCGAATCCCCGTGGCGGGGTGAGCTCCCATTGCTCGGTCCCTGCTCCTGCCCACCTAGCAGTTCGAAAGCATGTCAAAGTGCAAGTAGATAAATAGGTACGACTCCGGCGGGAAGGTAAACGGTGTTTCCATGCGCTGCTCTGGTTCGCCAGAAGCGGCTTAGTCATGCTGGCCACATGACCCAGAAGCTGTACGCCGGCTCCCTCGAAATGAGAGCTGCAACCCCAGAGTCGGTCACGACTGGACCTAATGGTCAGGGGTCCCTTTACCTTTACCTTACAGTACAAATAGTACATACAGCAGAAGAGATAAGACTGTCTTCCATTCCCACACTCTTCCCAGACAGGCATGTAATTTACACCAATCTCATCTGCAGCATCGGAGGCGTGAAATACTAACAGGGTTAGTACAGTTCAGGGTTCCTACAGCTAGGATGAAGAAAGGTAAGAATTTGTTCCGGAAGTCTGTTCAACTTCCAAAATGTTCAAAAACCAAAGCACAGCTTCTGATTGGCCGCAGGAAGCTCCTGCAGCCAATCGGAAGCCACAGAAGCCCCATTGGACGTTCGGCTTCCAAAAATAGTTTGCAAACTAGAACAGCCACTTCCCGGTTTGTGACGTTCAGGTGCCAAAATGTTCAGGAACTAAGCTGTTTGACTTCCAAGGTACGACTGTACTTCCAGCTGCCTTCTTAACACCTTTCATAAAGCCATCCTGCCTGTGGGCCAGCAAATTATTATGGATTTGATATTGATTCCACCACGGTTAAGAATTAAAACAAGACCTGCTGGTCCGTCACTGGAAGTTCATTGTCAATTTAGCCCCAGGAAACTTTGTCCCATCCAAACTCATTGTTGTCTAGTTATAACTGATACTCTTCTTTTAATGAATCCATCAATAGTGGGCTCGGCTTCAGAGGTGGCCTGTGTAGGTCTAGGAAATACTAACTATTAATCTGGGCAGTTACTTAGCTATTGCCTCTTAATTTATCTGACAAGCAAGATGTGAAAAGTGTTCTCCTTCCATACAAGGGCAGGTGGCAGATGTATGATGCTGCAACAGAGAGATGCCACCCGTAAGGTTTTGGGGATATTATTAGTTGCTTCCTGAGAAATAATCATTGTAAATCCTTTCTTGCAATACATCTCCATCATCCCACCCGCCAACTATATTTCATAATGCCTCAATGCACCGCAGTATTTCAGCATGCGCTCAACAATTTCTCCCATTTCCCATAAAAAACCCCTCCCTTGTTCTGTAATTTATCTTTTGCACCCTGTTCACTTAAAACCTGGTTGAGAAGCCATCCCCCATTTTGGGCTGCATTAGATTACCTGCCTTCATTTTTTTAAATAAAAAAATCAATTTTTACAATACATTTTTCACAGAGAACTGCATATTTTTGCAATTTTTCTCCTCTCCACCCTCCTCGGCAATATGTATCTTCTCATGGGCACTAGCATTAAAAATTAAAGCCGATCTTTAGATTTTCATCTCGTGGATACGTTGCGTTTTGTCCCTTTGCATCATGATCTTTGAAAGTGCATTACAGCATGAGTACTGAAGCTTAAAAACACTATTAGCTGGTCCTTCTGAACAAATGCTAGGCTAGCTCCAAGCCAAACACCAAAATGCTTCATGTGGTTCTAAACTGAAATGGGTGACAGCACCTCCTATGTGTCCTTCCCAGCGATATGACAGGAATCAGGAAAGCTATCAAGTGACAAATGCCAGCAGATTCCACAATGCAATATTATTTACTTAGTACTTCACTTGTGAAAATGAGACATCTTAAATAAACCAAACTGGTTTGTTCCCCCCCTACACCTTATATAAAAAACACAACTTTAATTCCACCACTAATCAATATAGCTAATTCTACATTGGCATACATTTAAGGAAATTCACATTTGCAAATATGGCACAACCTCTAGGAAAGCCAATGACCAAATTAACTTCTGCTACTTGCTACCCTAAACAACACATTGGACACTTTTAGTACAAAACCACATTTTTTGCTCGGGTTATTTTATCGGCAATTACATAAGGCGTCTTGTTGGCCACTGTGAGAACAGGTTGCTGTACTGGTTGGGACACTCCTGATTCTGTTGGAATATTCTAGAAGAAACTTGAAAATGGTCTTGAAGAAGTTGCTAGGCAACAGAAAATTTCCCTGGCAACAGGTGTCCTTGTGGTCAACTAAGTCTGGGTCAGTGCAAATGAGAATGTGAATGAGTCGCCATTAGGTCTCTGGCCGGATGGCTAAAAGAGAAAAAGATGATGGTGCTTTATTTGCTACCTTTGAAGGTGACCCGGAAACTGCAATTAATCCAGAATGCGGCAGCTAGACTGGTGACTGGGAGTGGCCGGCAAGACCATATAACACCGGTCCTGAGAGATCTGCATTGGCTCCCAGTACGTTTCCGAGCACAATTCAAAGTGTTGGTGCTGACCTTTAAAGCCCTAAACGGCCTCGGTCCTGTATATCTGAAGGAGCGTCTCCACCCCCATCGTTCTACCCGGACACTGAGGTCCAGCGCTGAGGGCCTTCTGGCGGTTCCCTCATTGCAAGAAGTGAGGTTACAGGGAACCAGACAGAGGGCCTTCTCAGTAGTGGCGCCCACCCTGTGGAACACCCTCCCATCAGATGTCAAGGAAATAAGCAGCTATCTTATCTTTAAAAGACATCTGGAGGCAGCCCTGTTTAGGGAAATTTTTAATATTTAATGCTGTATTGTTTTTAACACTCAATTGGGAGCCGCCCAGAGTGGCTAGAGAAACTCAGCCAGATGGGCGGGGTATAAATAATAAATTGTTGTTGTTGTTGTTGTTTTTAATGACCAGTGTAAAGTTTTGTAAATAATAAAGACTCTGAGAAACAGAACCAAACGATGTTTTTCCCTGCTATGGGAATTTCACTAAGAGATAGCTAGAATGCTGCTGCTGTAAAGAGAGCCAGTGTGGTGTGTGGTTAAGAGCGGTGGACTCCTAATCTGGTGAACCAGGTTCACGTTTCCGCTCCTCCACATGCAGCTGCTGGGTGACCTTGGGCTAGTCACACTTCTCTGAAGTCTCTCAGCCCCACTCACCTCACAGAGTGTTTGTTGTGGGGGAGAAAGGGAAAGGAGATTGTGAGCCGCTTTTAGACTCCTTCGGGTAGTGATAAAGCGGGATATCAAGTCCAAACTCTTCTTCTTCTGTAAAGAAGTAAAAGATGAGGGAGAACTTTTCTGTAAAAGGCAGAAAGAAATGGAAACCCAAGAGTGGATTGTTCACACACCAACAGATCCAACTAGTTCTTCTGAAGTTCTGAGTTTTTTCTCCTCTAACCACTTTTATTTCCCTCACCCAGAGCTTTTTTCCAGCTGGAACTCCCCAGACCTCAGTCCTGGCACCTCTCAGGTGTGCGCCATTGCCATGGTAAGAGAACAAGGTGAGTCCAGACACTTCTTTTTCGAGAAGAATAGCACTGCCCACATTACTCATCTCCACCTGCTTTTGCCTTTCAAGGCAGTGAATGCGTACTTTTCATAAAAGGAAATTCCTCCACCAGCAGAGCTCTCAACTAACACAAAACCCACTAACTATATTAGCAGTTTGGTCAGCACTTCAGTCTCCCCTGGGATGTGAAAAACCGCCAGCCCTTGCGGTACAAATGACTCCCTGGTTCAAAACTGTAAACACATAGATCTCTGAAATGGTCTGCTTCCTGTATGGTTAGCATAAATTACTGCCTCTGAAGCAGTCCCTGTTTGTAATGTGGCACTTGCACCTTATTTAAAGCAATAGGGAGCAACTGGCAAAAGACGTATTAAATCAGCAGCACTTCAAATCCCACAGGAGGCAAAGGAAAGAGGAAGAGATAAGATATAAAGGCTCCTTAATAGGCTTAAGAAATCCATAAAGTCCTTTCAGACAGTGGCAGAGCAACCTTCAAATAGACCTGGGAGGCAAAACCCAGTTTGGGTCCATGTAGCAAGCATTAAGGGACGCGGGTGGCACCGTGGGTTAAACCACAGAGCCTAGGACTTTCCGATCAGAAGGTCGGTGGTTTGAATCCCCGCGATGGGGTGAGCTCCCATTGCTCGGTCCCTGCTCCTGCCAACCTAGCAGTTCGAAAGCACATCAAAGTGCAAGTAGATAAATAGGAACCGCTCCGGTGGGAAGGTAAACAGCATTTCCATGTGCTGCTCTGGTTCGCCAGAAGTGGCTTAGTCATGCTGGCCACATGACCTGGAAGCTGTATGCCGGCTCCCTTGGCCAATAAAGCGAGATGAGCGCCGCAACCCCAGAGTCGGCTATGACTGGACCTAATGGTCCGGGGTCCCTTTACCTTTACCTAGCAAGCAAGAAGCTGAAGACAATGAACGGCAAAAAGAGACAGGAAACAGTGGACAAGGAAAAGAGGGATTATTCAGGCCCCTCCCTCCAAAAAATATATATTTCCTTGATCATTTTTTTTAATGGCCTTCTCTGCAACTCAACATTTTCACCTTACTGCCTACATCATCCCAGTCATTTAGGGATCACATAGAGCCAGAGGATTGGTAGTGGGACAATGATGAGTGGTCAGAGGGAGAAAAGGAATCAGATTGGGAGGAGGAGGTGACGGAAGCTGAAGAGGTAGCAGGATTTAGTGGGCAGGAAGAGTATGTGGCAGATAGCGGTCCAGAAGCAGAGGATGGAGTGGAAGGGAGCCAAGAGGCAGAGATGAGTCAGGATTATGAGGAAGGAAGCCAGGCTGCTTCCACCACCTGCGGCTGCAAGCTCCCCTCCCCGAGATCTAAATGCTATCACTCAGCAGCTCACCTGAAGCCCAGCTGCTGCTCCACCTGGCTCATCCTTCCCTCATTTTTGGACAGTGAAAAAGACCTGCAATCCTGAGAGGAACTGAGGAAAGAGTGTGCCGCTGGCGACCGACCATCCAATTGCCAGCACATGGGGAAGTGAGATGGTATGAAAGTAATTGGGAGCAGCTGCGCTGACCTAATGAGAATGGAACAGATCTCTCTGCAGGAGGTAATGGGCTCTCCTTAACCTGTAGAATTTAAGCAGAGGCTAGATGACCACCTGTCAAGGATGGTGCGGTTGCAAGATTCATATGCTAAGGAAGTTGGTGTGCATGACTGCCAAAGTCACTTCCAAGTCTATAATGTTATGCTTCATTGAGTTGGGGTGCTATATTACCCTGGAGCAAAAATGGAGAGGAAATTTGATTCGGTGCACGTTTAAAGTCGAACCTGTCAAATTTGCACTTTCTGAATCAAGATGAAAACTGAAACACAGCCTTCAAAAGTTGCACTGATCTGGGTGTTGGTAATGCAGCTCTCCAAGCAATGTTTCAAAAAATACATAAGTTAGGGGAAAGTGTGCATAAAAATGAAGGTTTTGGTGATAACAACATACAAAAACTGCTTGTAACGTTTAGAGAAAATGGCTTGCAAAAAAATGTTTACGCCAATCAAAACTTCATACAAAGATGTGTTTGTTGGGAGAAATTTGCACTAAAGTGCTGATTAATTTTCATGAGTTGATTTTGAATGGCAAACTGCTCCAAAATGTGTGGAACTGTAATTTAGACTGGAAAAATGAGAAATGGATAGAACCAAAACTGACTCTGGGTATTTGAATTTTATTTATGTTTAATACAAGCCATCTTGGAATTTTTCTGGTTTGAAATCAGGAATAGAAATGAAAGTGAAATAACAGAGTTCCAGGCAAGTCTGACCATACTGAACTTTGGGGGGGTAACTCAAGGGCTCTCCGGTTCTGCAGAATTTGACACCTATAAGTCATGGATGGGATAAAGAGAGAGCAAAAGCATCTATGGTGTATGGCAAACAAAGCTGGTCCTGGGGCTGCAATGATGGTGTTGTGGGTTCTTGTAGCCTACACAGGTACTAATCATGGAATCAAAAAATTGTAGATTTGGAAGACACTCAACGGGTCATCTAGTTCAAGCCCCTGCTATGCAGGAATCTCAGCTAATAGGTCCCTGGCAGATGGCCATCCAACCTCTGTTTCAAAACCTCCAATTGAGGTCCACCACCTTCTGTCACTAAAAAGCTGCCTAGAGTCACATGCATTCTCCATTCTAGGCTACTGTTCAGGGCTAAGCTGGTGCACTCTGCAGGTGCCTGGTTAGATATTAAGATGCTTGCAACCCAGAAATATTCTAAGGGCTGTACCTCCATGATACTGCTGGAGCTGGAGCATACCTTAGACCTGAGAAAAATGCTTTTTTTGGGGGGGGGGAAATCGAGTTCTTAATCCTCTTAAAATCCTACTGTAAAACAGAAAAGCGCTTCATATTCATACTTCTCCAATGTCCAATAAACATTTACTCAGAGAGAAAGTTAAAAAGCCATTTAAACAATAGGAGCCCAATCAAAACTGCCTCATCTTTCTGTTCTACTTCTAAATTGTAATTGACTGTGTGGCTTGGGGCAGATTACCGCTACGCACATCACACAAACACACAAAAATCACCTGCCTGTTGGGCGAAAGACAGCACAGTTAATATACGTCTTCTTGTAATAGCTGTAATTTAAGAGGCTGAAAATTAATCTCTTAAATATCGACCAGCTATGCCTTGTAATATATTTAGTGCTTATCTAGCAAGCTACCCAATAGCTTTGCCCCATATTTTTTAAAGCTTCCATTTATCTTTATGGCAATGAATTGGCTCCTTGCTATACATCACACCAAGCATTACCCTCCCGTCATATGCGAAAGACCCCGTCTCCTCTGTGTTTTGCTGGGTTTGGGGTGCTGGGGTGCGCAGACGTGTGTGAGTGTGTGTGTGTGCAAGTAATTCTCCGCATTGGCCTCTCTGCACAATCAGGACCCAGATGTGTTATTCAGATGCCTTACTAGCAAGGTTGCAAGCACACTGAATGTGCTAAAAAGCGCACTGAGTATAATGACTGGAACGCAAGAGAAGCGCATAAAACTGGAAAGGGAAGAAGATGCTCCCAGAAGGACAATCCAAGGTGCTCGTGCTGCGTAAAAACCCTTAACCCTTGTCACTTTATTTTCTATTTTATTCATCAAGAATAAACCACCCTTCTTCAAAAGAGAATAAGGCTATCAAAGGCTGCTGGCAATGATGGCTATGTTTTACCCCCAAGATGCCTCTGAATGCGAGTTGCTGTGAATAACAAGAGGAAGAGAGTGCTGCTGCAATCAGGCCCTGCTTTCCGGCTGCCCAGAGGCATCTGGCTACCCGCAGTGAGTGATGGGTGATGGATTAGATGGGCCATCGGCCTCATCCAGCAGGCTTACCGTGGGCTCTTATATCATGGCAGTGAACAATCAAGATATGACAAATGGCCGCGCAACCATAAAATGTAGGGAAGGCAATGCAATGCAATAACAAACAGCATTAAAAGGCATCACTAACGAACAACATTAAAAGGCATCCTTTGGCAATCTTCACAGAACTCTAGCCCAATGGTTGCCATTAATTTGATTTGAATAAATTTTATAATGAAATGATTCTGGACTGTTGTATTATTTTATTGTTGTTAGCCGCCCTGAGCCTGGCTTCGGCTGGGGAGGGCGGGATATAAATAAAAAATTATCATTATTATTATTATTATTATTATTATTATTATTATGGATGCCGGATTCTTCAAATGTCTCTATTTTCCAGATTTACAGAAGCCCATCCCAATTTCTGATCTGATCCCAGAATGTCCCAGTTTTCCTTAGGACGACCGTACTTTCATAGGAGAATTGCTGGAGGGTATGGAGTTATGCGATCCCTGAGCCAAAGAGACAAGTAACTATATTACCTCTAGAAGACATCAGAAGGCAGCCCTATATAGGGACGTTTTAAAAACAATGTTTAGTGTTTTATTGTGTTTTATTATGGAGTAGCTGGGGCAACCCAGTCAGATGGGCGGGGTAGTATTATTATTATTATTAGCCCCTATTTTTATTGGAGAAATGTTGGATGGTATGGGATACAGCAGAAGAAACTGACCAACTTAAAATGTCTAGGGCTAGGCAGACTGAAAAGCTTTGACCTTGGGAGGAAAGCATTGTAGGGTCAGTGGCATCTCTAAATAATAATAATAATAATAATAATAATAATAATAATAATAATAATTTATTATTTATACCCCGCCCATCTGGCTGGGCCTCCCCAGCCACTCTGGGCGGCTTCCATAGAAACCAAAAATACAATAAAATATCACACGTTAAAAACTTCCCTGAACAGGGCTGCCTTAAGATGTCTTCTGAATGTCAGGTAGTTGTTTATCGCTTTGACATCTGCTGGAAGGGCGTTCCACAGGGTGGGCGCCACTACCGAGAAGGCCCTCTGCCTGGTTCCCTGTACCTTTGCTTCTCGCAGTGAGGGAACCGCCAGAAGGCCCTCGGCGCTGGACCTCAGCGTCCGGGCAGAATGATGGGGGTGGAGACGCCCCTTCAGGTATACTGGACCGAGGCCGTTTAGGGCTTTAAAGGTCAGCACCAACACTTTGAATTGTGCTCAGAAACGTACTGGGAGCCAATGTAGGTCTTTCAAGGCCGGTGTTATATGGTCTTGGCGGCCGCCCCCAGTCACCAGTCTAGCTGCCGCATTCTGGATTAGTTGTAGTTTCCGAGTCACCTTCAAAGGTAGCCCCACGTAGAGTGCATTGCAGTAGTCCAAGCGGGAGATAACCAGAGCATGCACCACTCTGGCGAGACAGTCCGCAGGCAGGCAGGGTCTCAGCCTACGTACCAGATGGAGCTGGTAAACAGCTGCCCTGGACACAGATTTGACCTGTGCCTCCATGGACAGCTGTGAGTCCAAAATGACTCCCAGGCTGCGCACCTGGTCCTTCAGGGGCACAGTTACCCCATTCAGGACCAGGGAATCCTCCACACCTGCCCGCCTCCTGTCCCCCAAAAACAGTACTTCTGTCTTGTCAGGATTCAACCTCAATCTGTTAGCCGCCATCCATCCTCCAACCGCCTCCAGACACTCCAGAAGGTGTTCCCAAACAGGGTGTGTGTGTTATGGAACCATAAGAATGAGCTCCACCACAATGCAATCTCCTGCAATCAACTGCTTGCAGAGGGCTTCCCCCTCCCATCTCCTTCCATTGCTCCATCCATTTTGCTCCCTGCCCCCATTTTCCTCCTCCCATTCTTCTTCTCTTCCTTGGGGCTTCCCTCAACAGTGTGAAATTAGCCCACCCTACTGTGTGGGATGCTGACCAATCAAACATCCAACCCCGCCTTTGTTTTCTTATGCCCGTGAATTGTGTGACGCAATTATGCTTTTGTGCTAATGTTTTCCCAGTATGGCTTAGAAGAAGTGTTTTAAGGCAACCTGCTCACTCCCCCCCCCCCCAAAATAATAATCATGCCACTCAACAAGACACATTCAATGACAGTAAAACCCAAGGGTGGCATATGTTCCATTGCTGATCTATGAGCTGGCTTGCAGCACTTTTCAGAAACCAAAGAGGAGAGATGTCTATGGCGCAAGCATGGACAGTGTAGGGAGAGGAATCAGTTTTTCAACCCAGTTAATTTCACTCTTGACTGTTGAACGGGGTCACATTTCATTTCCTGTTCCATAAAAGAATGGCTTTAAAAAGAAAATACCAAGTTCACGCATCACCGTTTCTCAATGGGCCTTTTCTACAGATCCCTGTACAGGCAACTTCTTGTCTACTTAGAGATATTTAGTGCTGCCCTTTCCATCTTGGATCTCATTTTTGCCAAATATTTCCAGTCTGTGACCCGTACTTTTATTTCTAGAGACTGATGGGAGATCAGAACACAAGCAATCATCTTTTTTTGTTTTATTTCACGCCAGCCCAGAGATCAACGTGGCAAGAGATGGGAGGAATGAAATCAATGGAAACAAAATGAACTGTATCTTTTTCATCCTGGCACAGTAATATTCGCTACTGCACACGTCAACGCTTAACTGCGTTGTCCGTAACCTACCTGACAGCCACAGAGTTCGTGTATAAAGCCTTGGCATGTGATAGCAAGACATGGACTGAAGAACAGGGACCCCTATTTGGAATAGACTCTAGAGCATCACCTCTTTCTAAACCAAACGACAAAGAGTATACTTAACCAGTCCTGAGCAGGAGCACAGGGAGTTGCCTTAAATACCACACCCAACAGTGCTGTCACTGGAAACAGCTCTCCAGCATTGCAGGTTGGGGGTCTTTCTTCGGTTCTTCCTGGAGTTGCCCACCCCTGGACCCATTGGTTTGTAAGGGTTATGGTTGAAACAGATTATCTTGGCCCATATCCATCTGGATTCATGCCTGGTCATGGGCCTGAATCGCATTGGTTGCCCTGATTAGGTTTGATGAGGCCCTAAGCTACTGAAGGTAATGGGGCCCTTTATATGTCCAGCTGTCCTTTGTCAACAACAAATTGCTGCTGTTTTTTGTGTTGAATATATGCTATATGGTAATTTATGGACCTAATAGGTATCGAAAGCCATTTGAACATAACAAAATATGTATTTTATCAAAGTACATCCAGGTTTTTTCCCCTTTACATTTTTGGGGGCCCCCAAGAGAGCGGGGCCTTAAGCTATAGCTTGTTTAGCTTATATGTAAATCTGGCACTGGCCCTGATGGATAATTTTGGGCACAAAAGTAGGTATACTGCTATAGAATCTACTTTCTTTGTTCTTGGCTCAAGATCTCATCATTCACAATATCAGTAAAGAAAAACAATCCGTTTATTCTTTCCAACCGCCACACTGTTCTTTCCTACAGCCAGCTGACGTGCAGACGCAGGTTGCAAACGTGCATCCCGCACGGATCACGTTCGCAACCTGAGCGTCCACTGTATTCTTTTACTTAGTGTATGTGTGGGTATGGCTCCCCTTTATCACATACATAGCCCAACAAGACAACAACAGGAATCCACTGACAGCATATGAATCAATCTGACTAACCTGATTCAGAAACACACACACACCCCACTCACATACAAAAACAAATCTCACTACAGCCAACCAAAGACAATCAAGCACACCCTAGGCCACCTCAACCTCTCTCACCAAGGAAATACAGTGGTACCTCCAGTTGCAGACGGGATCCATTCCGGAGCTCTGGTTGGATCCCAAGGTCTCCACAACTGGAGGGACCGCTTCTGTGCATGCGTGTGCAACAAAACCCAGAAAAATACTTCTGGGTTTGCCGTGTTCACATCCTGAAGGATACACAACCGGAGGTGTGCATATCCAGAGGTGCCACTGTACAACAAATGAATAGTAAGAGAACCCAAAACCCCTAGCAAAATTTCAAAGAGAAAGCAGCAAAGAAGCACCTTCACCCAGAGCAGCCCACAGACAGAGCCCTTGAGCAACAACTCACTTCTGCATTGAAACTTTATTTCCCTATCCAAGCCTGACTCCAGATGCTCTCTGGAAGTGACACAGCACCTTTCTGTTTGGTTTGCCACCTAGTGGCTAATGCTGAACAGGTAACAGAGCACTTAAGCTGAATATCTATATATACTAAGCAATGGGCCCTGCACCTTCATAGAATCATAGAATCATAGAGTTGGAATAGACCACAAGGGCCATCGAGTCCAACCCCCTGCCAAGCAGGAAACACCATCAGAGCACTCCTGACATATGGTTGTCAAGCCTCTGCTTAAAGACCTCCAAAAAAGGAGACTCCACCACACTCCTTGGCAGCAAATTCCACTGTCGAACAGCTCTTACTGTCAGGAAGTTCTTCCTAATGTTTAGGTGGAATCTTCTTTCTTGTAGTTTGGATCCATTGCTCCGTGTCCGCTTCTCTGGAGCAGCAGAAAACAACCTTTCTCCCTCCTCTATGTGACATCCTTTTATATATTTGAACATGGCTATCATATCACCCCTTAACCTCCTCTTCTCCAGGCTAAACATGCCCAGCTCCCTTAGCCGTTCCTCATAAGGCATCGTTTCCAGGCCTTTGACCATTTTGGTTGCCTTAAAAGCATCCGAATCAAATGTATAGATCATCTCAATGATCCTTCCAACAGCTTCACAAAACAAGCTAGTAGTATTTATATAAATCATCCATGTATATCTATATACTGAATTTCTGAAAACCCTCCACATCGTTTATTAAGGTCAAGTCTGACTAGCCGCCGGCCACAGTTTCTACCTCTCTAAGGTTCAGGTAGAACCCACCTCAGCACCACCTCTGCCCTGCAGTTCTGGGGTGCAACTGCAGAAGTGACCAAGCATTCAAACCTAGAACTTCTTTCACACACAGTATGTGGCTCAGATGGATGGTACCTTTAAAAAAGCTGGCAGTAGGGAAAATCAAGCAGTCCACCTGGCAGTCAAAATTCTTGTTGGATACAAATACTGCAACCCCCCAGAACACTAGAGGATGCAAACAACGTTCATAACATAGAAAAGAAAAAGGGAAGTGACTTTTATTTCCAGTAAAAAAAAGGTAAAGGGACCCCTGACCATTAGGTCCAGTCGTGACCGATTCTAGGGTTGCAGTGCTCATCTCGCTTTACTGGCTGAGGGAGCCGGCGTACAGCTTCAAGGTCATGTGGCCAGCATGACGAACCAGAGCAGTGCACGGAAACACCGTTTACCTTTCCGCTGGAGCGGTACCTATTTATCTACTTGCACTTTGACGTGCTTTTGAACTGCTAGGTTGGCAAGAGCAGGGACTGAGCAATGGGAGCTCACCCCGTCGCGGGGATTCAAACCACTGACCTTCTGATTGACAAGTCCTAGGCTCTGTGGTTTAACCCACAGCACCACCCGCATCCCTTTTTATTTCCAGTACTTGACAGCAAAAATAACTTGAGCAGCAGCAGCAATTTTAGTCTATTTTACAAGACTAAAATTGCCCCAGCAAGGGACCAGATTTGGGTTCTATGTCTTTGCTAAACCTCCCACAACCCTGGGTTAGGTTTGTGAACTTGATGAACAGCTGGAAAGGTCACTAAGGTACACCAAACTGCACCACGACAGCTTTCTTCTTGTGTTACCAAGATGGGTCATAGCCGGCGAACAAGCTATGAGCAGCACAGACTTGCAAAGAAAAGGGTGAGAAGAGTGTTCTAGACATTCCAAAGTCAAGGAGATAAGAAATGTAACACGCAGCACCGTCCTGAATGCTGGAACAATGGTTCATTATAAGCTGCTTGACACAGTGTCAGTCTACTTAGCCTCTCCTATCTAACCTGTCGCCCTCTAGACATAATCCATAATCCTCAACCAGTGGCTGTGCTCCTCTGGGGTTGGCTGGAGTTCCAGCTCAACAATATCCAGAGGGCACCAAGTTGATGAAAAGCTAGTCCGCTCTGATTGCCAGGAGATTCGTTTCACTGGGGTTGTGAGGGACTCAACCTGCGACCTCCTCCATGTAAATCCCACACTGTACCACAAAAACTATGCTTTACTCAGAGTAGACCCATTGAAATGAATAGCCATGATTAAGTTAAGTCCATTAATTTCAATAGGTCTGCTCTGAGTAACACTCAGTTGACTACCACCCATGATAATAACTTGATTAAAGCTGTGGTAGATGTCCTACTCCTCCACATTCAGAACCTATGCATTCTAGACCATCTTCCAAGATTTTGTGGGGACTTGGGCAGAGGGAGAGCGTAGGTATGGTCACTGACAGGCCCAAGCAGAAGGGAGGAGAAGCCGGGTACACTTGCCCTGGGCCTCAGAAGGCTAAGCCAGTTTGGGTTTATAACTTTATTCTAACAAGGCTCCCACCCTGGGCCTCATATAAGCTCTGTATGGGCCAAGCCTCTGAGGAATATAGAAGGGAGGAAGTTGCACAATCACAGACGCTGCCAGTTTCCTTAACTGCAAAAAACAAAAAAGTATTTCTTGCACCTGCTCCTCAGTGAAGTCTGTTCCTTGCCCAACTTTCCAGCCTCCAGTGACAGCCATGTCAACATATTTCAAAAGGCTCTCTCACTCCTCCCTAGTTTTCAAATCTATTTCCCCAAGGAATAAAAGTGTTTCTTCTGAACCATCCCTTTTCACTCTCCTGACCATATATTTTTTATTCAACTCTGTCCAGCGTTTCCCAGCTCATGTTTACTTTGCGTATTCCGGTGCCATTCAGAACTTCCACTGGGTGGAAGAAGACAATGCTTCGTCCTATCGCAACAGTGCCCTTCATGCTATCCCAACTAGGTTTGTTCTGAGAAAAATTCTAAGGGAATCGCATCTCCAACTGATCTGGCTCTGAGATGTCATGCCCAATGTTGCTTCTCTCCCATGACCAAAGTGTGTCATTGTGCAGTCAAGGAAGTTAGCAGAGACTGCGCCCGAGAAAGGTATAGCGCTGGCATTCTTCACAATCATTCCCGCTCAAGGGGAACAATATTTGCCCTGCCCCCGTGGCTTCACAGTTTGAAACAGCCGCACCAGAAACCACTGGTGCGCAAATATGCCAAAAGGACTCATCTAATGAAGCTTTTATGCCGCGGTACATTTCGCTGCAAAGTTTACTTTTTCCCCTTAGCACCCAATAGACTGGTCCGTGACCGAATCCTTTGATGGAAACTCAGTTGTCGGCTGTCAGTTGAGGACTGCTACTTTATTTTGCATTCGGAAGGTTGAGCCGACTTTCCACACTGTGAAAAGGGTGAGCAATGCAAAGTCACCCTTTGCGGATGCTCTAAATTCATTCAACATAACAAGGCTGCACAAAGCCAGAGCAGAACTGTGACAAATGGCAGAATACCCTTTCTTGCTTTCCAAACAAAGACACAAGCAGCAGAGCTGCAACAGCTCTTATTAGTGGAAAGTGGACAAACGTGCCCTTTGAGGTTAATAACTCTTAAACTAAGGACTAAGCATCATTCACACACATAAATAAGGCAGAAAACATTTACAGTAACTAGGCAATGCATAATGCGATGGGACATTTGGGCTGTAGCAATTCTAATTAACCTTCTCAGCTTGTTACTTGGGTTTTATTTTCCTGAAGTGTTTTGGTGATGTTTGTGCAGTGTGGATACATAACAGTAATCCCTTCTCAAGCACTCGCATGATTTGCAAAAGTGGGTATGTATTACTGCTTTAGTGGTGGGCTCCGGGACAATAAATGAACTGCAGCAACACCTCACATATATCCAGGTCTGTCTGTTTTGGAACCTTCTGCCATATATGGAATCAGCTGGCTTAAGTCATGGGGAGACATAATGGGAGCCAGCCAAGGATTCCTTGAGGACTAGGCCTAGACAAAAGGCTTTGCCTGGTGAGGTGTAAGACAGCCAGTTCAAACAGAGAAAGGGTATCTTAAGCACAGCAGCTCTAAAACTATGGTCTAGGGATGCAATTCAGCTCCCCCTTTGGATAAGGACAAGGCATCCTATATACTTACTTCGGAAAAAGTCATGCTTAAATTACAATGCGGTGGAATCAAAGCATCCACATATCTTTCATATCAGCCATCTTAGCTACTGTTTACAGAAGGCTTTGGGGCAGAATGATTTGGCCAAGACAAGGAGGAGTAGGATTTGTGGATTAAGACAGGTGTTAGGGACGTGGGTGGCGCTGTGGGTTAAACCACTGAGCCTAGGACTTGCCGATCAGAAGGTTGGCGGTTCAAATCCCCATGGTGGAGTGAGCTCCCGTTGCTCGGACCCAGCTCCTGCCCACTTAGCAGTTCGAAAGCACGTCAAAGTGCAAGTAGATAAATAACTACCGCTCCTGCGGGAAGCTAAATGGCGTTTCTGTGTGCTGCTCTGGTTTGCCAGAAGCAGCTTAGTCCTGCTGGCCACTTGACCCGGAAGCTGTTTGGTCCTCCAGATGTTTGCACAACTCCCATCATCCCTGGTCATTGGCCATGTTTACTGGGGCTGATGGGAGTTGTAGTTCAACAACATCTGGAGGGTCGAAGATCCCCCACAACTGCATTAAGGGATCCCCTGTCTGCTAATTCGCACACTGCAACAGAACAAGAGAAAGTCAGGTTTTGTTTACCATGACTCTCTGAGTTAAGAAAAGAGGATAGTAGGGATGATGCCATTCCAGCCATGCTCCACAACACCTGCAATTATAGCTAGAAACATCTCAGGCACCTGGGATGCCCCTAGGATGGGTACCTTAATTATTCATTTTGCAGTTTCAAATTACACCTACCCTAAGCGCCTGTCATCACAAGATGCATAGTCAAATGGCAAACAAATCAGCTGTTAACCACATGCTTGCAGTCTGTTTCCGATTCCTTTTGCAGGCGTCTTCAGGAAGGCTGGGACCAAACAGCTTTGGCATCCCCAGTATGGCAATATTCAGTCATCTACATAACGTGTGTGTGAATTTATGTGTGTGTGTCTCTGTGTAATGGCCAATTGTTCCCTGACAGCCTCCCAATATTCTGCCATGCTGCTAGTGCAGCCAAGATTCAGTGGGTAGGTTTAGCTCACGTGTCAGTGGCGTTCTTGAATGCACCTCTCCATTCATTCCAACGTGAAAAGGTAAAGTACTACACTTAGGGAAACTATTAGAGTGGAGTGCAACATACCTTTATTTACCGAGCACACAAAGATGTACTCTGTGCTAAGAGGTCTTGTGATATGCAAACTCTCTCTGTGCAAATCCCTTCCCTATCTTGCTTCCCAGCAAGATAGTAACCCTTGTTGTAGGGAGGGAGGGCACATGAAGATGTGTGGAAAGTTGTTGCTATCTGAATGTGGGTTCTGGTATGGGTCTTCTTCATAAAGATAAGTTCCCTTTCATACTGCCCAGCGCTTCATCTCTGTGCCTTTATACAGTACACCTGTTGAGAGCATCTGCTGATATTTAAGCCTACAGCATCCTCACTTATGCCATGAATAATAACACTTGGGGAAAAATCCCTAATTTGGGAGAAGGAGATTCCAAAGCAGAGAAATAAAATTGCGTTGCAATAAAACTGGGTGCTATTTTCCTAAAGCTGCATGATTTATTCCAGTTACAAAGTTTGGATTTCCTATTAGAAGGATTCAAGGACTAGGGAGTCCCAGGCCCCATCACCTTTGCTAGAATCCTATTTCACACACATCTCAAGTGCTGTTAGTTAGGTCATTGTGCCATAATTTCAAAACGGAGAGTTTGCATATGCCATACCATCCTTATTAGTAAAGGTAATACACATGTAAGCAGAGATATATCAGCTGACTTTTTTCATGTAGGCATATAACACTGCAGCAAGCGGCTATGTTTACACAGGTACATTATCTGAAACAAAAGGTAAGTGTTACTGGGGCTACCCAAACATTCTTCACCTGTGTGTGTCAAAGTTACTGCTAGTTTACAGAGTTCAATTTTACTAATGGGAAACGACAATAATAAACCCTGAATGCAGTAAAAGGGGGTTGGGAATCCCGCAAGTTTCCCTCTAAAGTTTGGGTCAGTAATAAACACTGCACAATCCTAAACCCAACATGCCCTCCAAATGAACACAGGGATACAATCACAGGTGAGCAGTGCATCTGCTAGGTTTTGAATGTGCAAAGAGAGTTGTTGAAAAATATAATTTGCTTGAAAACAAATCAAGAAGCAAAGCCCCATCACCTCCCCACTTTGACTCTCCCAATCCTCAGCATCGAATCTGGTGTGTTAGGAAGGATTAGGGCACAGACAGATTTCCGAGTAAAGCCACACACAAAAGTCTTCTAGACTTTGGCAGGGTTTGGAATATATGAGATGTTGCTAGAGCTGAGGCAACAAGCATCTCTCCACACACACACCCGCTCCTAAGCAGCTGGAGCTGGAAACATGCAAGAAATTAAAAGCAAGACTGAACTCTCACCTTCCTCAAGCAAGTATTTCCAGGGAAAGAAGAGCCAGCTACAAATGCGAACACCTCCAGCGCTGCCAGCCCAAGCTGCTGCTGCTGCTGCTACTACGAGCTGTTTCCCAGCTCAGCCGGCTTTGCCTCTTGCACTCCCACTATCTGTGCGCTCGCTGCAATTTCTCCCATGACTCCATCGCACAGGAATGGCAACAACTTCTCTCTCACTAACACCGGTGTGGTACTGGCAACACACACACAGAGAGAACTGTTGGGAGTCAGGTGGGGAAAGAAGGCAAGGGCGGTTGCAAGGTGAACAGTGGGAGCCCAAAGAGGGGAATGGGACCCCCGCCCCCGCCCTAAACGCCTTTGGAAAGGCTCGGCTTTGAAAGCAGCGCCGAGCTATATAAATCACAGCTTGAGACAAACGGGAGGTCAGGAGAGCAATGAATCAGAGAGTCCAAAAGGGGCACTGACTCCGAGCCAGCCTGCAGACACAAGAAGCCTCTCCCGACTCCAGTCATAAACAAAACAGGGGAGAGGGGGGGGGGGACTTTTAGACTACAGAATTTGTCTTCAAGTACCGTGTGGCCAGAGCCATTGAGTTTTGATGGAAGTTAGGTGCTTGTTGTAATGGAGAGAGAAAGGTGGGAGAAAGCACTTTAGCTATTAAAGAAAGATCAGATGAAAGATGCCCATATACAGCTGTTTATTAAAAAGTCTACCATTTCGTGAAAAACTTGTTTTGGACACGTACATAAGTGACTTTATACTTCTTTGATGTTTTGACTCAGTTCCTGAAGAAGGACTGCAAAGGAGGATGTTGGAAGGAAGCTCTCTCTCTCTCTCTGCTTTTTCCCAGATTTAATAGCTGATGGTTGCGAAAGGAATTTGTGGAATGAAACCCTGAAAGTCTTAATCAGATGGTAGCTGCGAGTGACGGCCTGCTAAACTTAACTCCTACTTTTTCTCCTCCTCCTCAGACACAGGATACAGGGTTAGCTGATTTCAATGGGGGGGGGGGGTTTGCATGGGAAAGGCAAAGCAGTGGATTGTGTCCCAAGCGACTCAAAAGAGTGCAACTTTGGAGAAAAGACCAATAAAAATGTGTGTGTGTTTCTGTGCAAAGCAAGGTAAGATTTAAAGAAGGAAAACAGTGCACTGAAAGTGCTGCAGAGAAATGTAAACACTCCCCCTCATACATTAAGAACACCTAGTATTAATTCTCTGCAGTCAAGATGTTTTACTTATGTGCATTGTTTGCCCTTAACTTACTGATCTCTTTGAAAAGACCCTCTGTTACAGTTTCAGTACAAGAGTTCTCTCCTAGCCACCCCGGTTCATTCCCACAGGCTGCAAAATCAAGTGGCTTATTGTGTAGGAACTAAAAATAGCTATTATTATTATTATTATTCAAGCACTTGCCGGAGTTACCCTTGGGCTGAATGCCATGTGACCAGGCAGCTAGTTAACTATCAGAGAGCAACAAGAGAGACTCAAAAGTGCCATTCAGACCATGGCTGAAAGCTAATCTGTAAGTGGAAAGGGATCAGCAGAGATGTGCAGGGGGAAAATGGACTGGAGACTAACACAAAAAGAAATGAAATGACTGCATCCTAAAACTCACCCCCCGCCCCAAAAAAACCCCCATACCCTGAGAGCATCTTTTCATATTTTGACCCATCTTCACTAATAAAATAATAATAAACTAGTTGGATTAAGTTGAATGATTTTCCCATCCCACCCCTCTGCCAAAGGACCTTGGGAATCATACATCACTTGAAGGTCATGGGAATGATTTTTTGGGGCCCTGAGTCATTTCACAGAACATAGGAAGTTGCCTCTTAAATAGAGAAATAGACTGTTTGCCCATCCAGTCAAGGGACATGGGTGGCGCTGTGGGTTAAACTACAGAGCCTAGGACTTGCTGATCAGAAGGTCGGCGGTTCGAATCCCCGCGACGGGGCGAGTTCCCATTGCTTGGTCCCTGCTCCTGCCAACCTAGCAGTTCGAAAGCACATCAAAGTGCAAGTAGATAAATAGGTACCACTCCGACGGGAAGGTAAACAGCGTTTCTGTGCGCTGCTCTGGTTCACCAGAAGTGGCTTAGTCATGCTGGCCACATGACCCGGAAGCTGTAAGCCGGCTCCCTCGGCCAATAAAGCGAGATGAGCGCCGCAACCCCAGAGTCGGCCACGACTGGACCTAACAGTCAGGGGCCCCTTTACCTTTACCATCCAGCCCAGTAATGTCTTATGGGCAGCAGCAGCTGTTTCCCATTGCTGGCTACCTCATTATTCTAGCTAGACATGGCAGGGATTGAACTCGACACCTTCTGCATGCAAAACAGGTGCTTCACCACTCTACAGTCCCATCCCTCTGGTCTCCATCAGCCCCATGGAATGGCCAATGGGATGATGGGAGTTATAGTTCAGGGCCAGCAGTCTCCCATTCCAGTCTTCAACCATAAATCCGAAGGTTCTTTACTCAGGAATCATGAAGGTTAAGTAGTTTTGAAATTGTCAAGTTCACAGCGTGAGCACCCTCACATTCCTCCTACGTTCTCCATGCTAAACACTACTACATCTTGCCGGTGGGTAGAGGAATTACTTGTGGCAAAACAAGACAAGGCAACGTTCTTGCAATTATCAATTGTTTGAATGGCTCTTTAAAAGTAAATTTAAGGCAGAGTGGGGCCAAATAGTAAGCAGAAGTTTTATTTTGAGTCAGACCATTGATCCACCTATCTCAGTATCGCCTACGTTGACTGTCCAGAGTTAAAGACAGAGGACATTCCCAGGTAGCTTAATCGGTAAAGCACGAGACTCTTAATCTTCAGGTTTGTGGGTTTGAGCCCCACTTGGGCAAAAAGATTCCTACATTGCAAAGGGTTGGGATTAGATGAGCCTCTTGTTCCCTTCCAAGTCTACAATTCTATGATACTGTGATTCTGAGCTCCAACTGGAGATGCTGGGAATTGAATCTGGCACCTTCTGGATGTAAGCAGGTGATTTAACATGGATTTACAGCCCTTCATAAATCTGGATTGAGACACTGGTGTGGAGGGTAGAAAGTCATCGAAAGTGCTCTAGGGCCAGGGCCTTTTCAGTACTGGTCCCGACTTGGTAGAATGCTCTGTCACAAGAAACTAGGGCCCTGCAGGACTTGACATCTTTCTGCAGGGCCTGCAAGACAGAGCTGTTCCGCCTGGCCTTTGGTTTGGACTCAGTCTGACCCTTATGTTGCCCTCCCCTTATGGCTACTTTTAAAATGAGGCTGCGTTTTAACCTGTATTTTAACCTGTATTTTAAATAGGTTTTTCTTTTCTTCCCCTATTATGTTTTTACTGGGATTTTATTGGTGTTAGCCGCCCTGAGCCCGGCTCAGGCCAGGGAGGGCTGGGTATAAATAAAATTATTATTATTATTATTATTATTATTATTATTATTATTATTATTATTAATTTCTAACTTGGCCCTCACTAGCAACATTTCTATATCATCTTCCCACCGAAGTACTCAAGCAGTTCCTATTTTACAAAAATGGCTTACAATCCAAGATACCTGATACGAGCACAGTCCTGATAGCTTTTTGAGAATTATTTGTGTGTAGTATCCAGGCTTCCGCAGCAAAATGTTCATGACATTACGTTTTCCCCATTTACCATGAATGAAAGCTGTGGTTACTGTTGGTTTGCTAAGAAGCATTTTCATTAGCTTGCATCACAGTGGTGTTTGTTTGTTTTTTTGTAAAATGGGGATAATGTGTTTCACCTTAGAAGAGTAACTGTGTAAGTAGCATGGATACAAACAGATCATCTTATGGGGCAGGCGTCTAGGTCCTGTTCACTCTCAACAAAACAAGCAACCTCCAGCTCTGCCTCTTTCATTCTCTCCCATCATCCTGGCAATCACTCATTAGCCTGTCACATTGGATGGACAATTGCTTGTTTTGGGTGTCAGATGTGCTCAGTTGAGTCACAAAGTTTTTATAGTTTTAGCACCTGTTAGCCTTGCAATGCCAACAAATCAATGGGAATGGGATCTAGATTCCATTCCAGTGTCTGAACAAGCTGACTGTTAAAACACAGTCACGATTCAGAACCGAAATGCCATGCTGCTTGTATTTAAGCTAGTTTCAGCCCAATCTTCTGTGCATTTACTTGGAAGTAGGGCAGACAGACAGTGTTCAGCTATGGCTACCTCTGAATATGTAGGACTGCGGTCTTTGTCCTATTGGATCTAGCTGGAATAAACATGTTAACTCTATTATTATCTGGCAGAAAAAGGGAGTTGCAAATTTAAAATAATTTACCACTGTACTGGCAACCCTGTTTGAAATCTTCCTTGTAATCAGAGTTAGGAACACTTAAATCTCTTAATGTCAATGGGCTTAATCTCTGTTGCATAGTGGCCAGTTTGTGCATCCCATCTGTGAAGCAACTATAGTGGTACCTCGGGTTAAGTACTTAATTCGTTCCAGAGGTCCGTTCTTAACCTGAAACTGTTCTTAACCTGATGCACTACTTTAGCTAATGGGGCCTCCTGCTGCCGCCGTGCCGCTGGAAAACGATTTCTGTTCTCATCCTGAGGTAAAGTTCTTAACCCGAGGTAATATTTCTGGGTTAGCGGAGTCTGTAACCTGAAGCGTATGTAACCCGAGGTACCACTGTATTTCTTTAAAATAGGATTTATGTACCACTTAATCAACAAAAACAAAATAGCATTGGGTGTAAATATCAATGTTCAACTATTAAATATTGAAAATGAAATCAAACATTAGAAGCAGCTGTCCAAAACAGAAACCAAATGCAATATATATTTCTGAGCAGCAAACAGCAACATCTAAACAGTACTGAATACATACTGATTGTCAGGGAACTGCCATCAGCTCAGAGGCGGGAGGTGGAAGGGCAATTGCGTTACAGGGAGCTGCCAAAGATCTTGAGAAGCAGTTCGTCCTCCGGGGAGGAGCAAAGCCACGCCTCCAGTGGGGAAGGGATGCAAGCATCGGAGGATGCAGGGGAGAGCCACAGCGCCAAACCTGAGCAAAGTGGGGGGGGCAGGTCCCCCTTTGCCCACGCGCAGAGAGGGGAGGCGTAGGATGGGGGTCAAAAAGCTGCTCTGCCGGGGAAAGTTTAAGGGCCGCCCACTCCCAGATTCTGCTAGTGACTGAGCAGACATGGAATTGAGTCGGTCTACATTGTGAACGTTTTGGACAAATAATAAAGCCTTGAAAACACCGTTTGCTCTCGAGCAACCACGCCGGCAATCATAACACTAATATTCAACAACAAAAACCTGAGTGGACTTTGGTGGGGATGATAATGACATAAGAGCCCTGTTGGAGGAGACCATCTACTTCAGCATCTTGTTCCCACACTGGCAACCAGTATGGGAAGCCTATAAGCAGGGTTCAACAGCATTATTCCCTCCTGTAGTTTCCAGCAACTGGTAATTGTTGGTGGCAAGGAAAAGTAAGTTTTAAAAGGAAGAAGAAGAAGAAGAGTTTGGATTTGATATCCCGCTTTATCACTACCCGAAGGAGTCTCAAAGCGGCTAACATTCTCCTTTCCCTTCCTCCCCCACAACAAACACTCTGTGAGGTGAGTGGGGCTGAGAGACTTCAGAGAAGTGTGACTGGCCCAAGGTCACCCAGCAGCTGCATGTGGAGGAGCGGAGACGCGAACCCGGTTCCCCAGATTACGAGACTACCACTCTTAACCACTAACACCACACTGGCTCTGGATCCATTCCCTGGATGCCAAGATCCAGGTTTGGGGCAAGTACTCTTTGAGGAAAGAACCCCAGCAGATATTTAAAATCACAAAACATGCAGCAAAGTTAGGTGTGGAAATATAAGCTGTTAGACCTGTTAAGCTGTTAAAAATATGCCCTTGTGAGTTCCAAAACTTCCCTCTTGCATAGAAAAGACCTCACATTTGGTAAGTTTAAAATGGTTTACTTACAAACTCTCCAAAGGTCAGGTTCATGTGCTTTCTCATATATCAGTCAGAAAACACAGGCAAAAAAAAAGTTGGCTTCATTACAGTGGTGAAAGTTCCTAAGTGATTGGTGTAGGAACACAAGAATGGCTTGTCAGAGCCATGGAGGCTGAGATTCGAGCAACCAGAAGACCTCTTTACACCCTGATCTTCTTGGGTAGACTGAAGGGCAGCAATATGCTTAATTACCTTCCTCTCAGTGTGAGGGGGTGTAACCTAGCTAAGCCTGGCAAGACAGCTTACTCTATGGTTTTAACCCTTTCATGCATTTATTAAACTTCAGCATGTTGGTTATATAGGTGGGTTATCCCACAGTATTCAAAAGTACCTGACATTGAGAAGACATCTTAAGGCAGCCCTGTTCAGGGAAGTTTTTAACGTGTGATTTTACTGTATTTTTGGTTTTATGGAAGCCGCCCAGAGTGGCTGGGGAGGCCCAGCCAGATGGGCGGGGTATAAATAATAAATTATTATTATTATTATTATTATTTATTATTATTATTAATTATCCTGCCTCAAACAGTGGATGTAGGTGGAGAGAAGAAGAGAAGAAGAGTTTGGATTTGATATCCTGCCTTTCACTCCCCTTCAGGAGTCTCAAAGCGGCTAACAATCTCCTTTCCCTTCCTCCCCCACAACAAACACTCTGTGAGGTGAGTGGGGCTGAGAGACTTCAGAGAAGTGTGACTGGCCCAAGGTCACCCAGCAGCTGCATGTGGAGGAGCGGAGACGCGAACCCGGTTACCCAGATTACGTGACTACTGCTCTTAACCACTACACCACACTGGCTCTTGGGCAAGGGAAATATGCTTTTTCACCGTAATGGAAGTCTATGACATAAACTGGCTTAAAAACCCATCTGAATCTGGGTTTTGAAAGCGGCTGTAAGTCTTCATGAAATGTGGGGCAGACAGTTTTAAAAATAGTTCATTTTTTCAGGCAACACAGGAAGAAAAGAAATACTATTTTTAATAACAGTTGTGTTTACTTTTACCTCAGAGAGAGCCAAGAAATGTAGGAAGTCATTATTTATTAATTTGGGTTGTTAAAAGCAGGATAGCACCTTAGAACAGATCTTCAACCTTGGCTTGTTTTAGGGTGGGGGCTTTTTTTTTTTTTTTGATGCTTTCACAAATGTAGCCTTGGGGGCCACAACCTCTGCTTAGCCTGTCCAGTCTTCACTGACTGAATGCAGTGAAAAGCCACACATTCTAATCTATACTTAAGGATGTCTGGGAGATAGTTTACAGTCTTGCTGTTTGGCTCGCTCAATATTAGCAGCCCGCCAACTTCTTTCTGTGTAATTTATTAGGCCTGTAGCCGAGCCCCTATTTTGCTTCGTGAAGCCATCTGTTACTGCTGTCCTGTGTGAGAGGACCCTTAGTTGCTATTAATGAGAGAACATTGAAAAGACATTTTAAGAGACAGTTGCACCTTCTGCCTCTTTCCCGAAGCCTCCATCTTCATTCTTTTGAAGTCAATTAAATAGCTACCCGGGGGTGTGGTGGTGGAATGCAACTGGTCCCTCAGTGGCCAGCTCTTCAAATGTGTTGACTGACTGAAACAACCAATTTCTTTTGTTTTGAAAGCTACCTATCCTACACTAATAGTAAACTCGTTCCATGGGTGTTGTCAGGGAACTGCCATCGGAGCCAAGAGTGGAGGTAATGCTCCCCGACCATGCAGGAGAAGGGACCAGTAGAGGGAGAGAGAACAGTCCCTTTGGGGAAGGTAATCAGCGTGACACCGGGGAGGAAGGGGATCAGGGAAGGACTTCGGAGAGAGGGCTCCAAGACTCTTCCACAGAGACCAGCGTGGAAAGTCCAGGACCTCCGCTGGCTATGCCTACTCTGCGCAGGAAACTTCCGCGCAGGGAGGCTAGGCGGAGACTGGGCGTCAAGGAATTTTTATGTTGGAAGAAGTTCAGGAAACGCCCACTGACGGATTCTGCCAGTGACTGACACAGCCATGGAGAAAGGGCTGTCCAGCCAGGGAAAGCTTTAGCCAGGCAATGTTGCCTAGAGCTTCAGCATCCTTTACGCATGAGCAACCCCAATTCCCATTACAGGTGTCAATTGTTATGTAGCAAAAACTGGCACAAGAGGAAGATGTCAACGGGCTTGGAGGAACCCAAGGGTTACAGAAGCATTCCCTGCTTTTCTTAAGAATAAAAAAGTCAGGTCTGATTGAGCATGACTGGTGGTCATGGGAAATCAAGATCTAGGGGGCCTCGGTCCAGTGTACCTGAAGGAGCGTCTCCACCCCCATCGTTTTGCCCGGACACTAAGGTCCAGCTTCGAGGGCCTTCTGGCAGTTCCCTCACTGTGATAAGCCAAGTTACAGGGAACCAGGCAGAGGGCCTTCTTGGTAGTGGCACCCGCCCTGTGGAACACCCTCCCACCAGATGTCAAAGAGAAAAACAACTACCAGACTTTTGGAAGACATCTGAAGGCAGACCTGTTTAGGGAAGCTTTTAATGTTTAATAGACATTTTAATATTCTGTTGGAAGCCGCCCAGAGTGGCTGGGGAAACCCAGCCAGATGGGTGGGGTATAAATAATATATTATTATTATTATTATTATGATTATTATGATTATTATTAGTGGACCACAAGCTTAACATGAGTCAACAGTGTGATGCAGCAGCAAAAAAAGGTAATGCTACTCTAGGCTGAATCAACAGAAGTATAGTGTCCCTATCAGGGAAAGTAATAGTACCACTCTATTCTGCGTTGGTCAGACCACACTTGGAACACTGTGTCCAATTCTGGGCACCACAATTTAAGAAGGATGTTGACAAGGTAGAACGTGTGCAGAGGAGGGCAACCAAGATGATCAAGGGTCTGGAAACTAAGCCTTATGAGGAAAGCTTGAAGGAGCTGGGTATGTTTAGCCTAGAAAAGAGGAGACTGAGAGGAGATATGATAGCCATCTTCAAAGATCTCAAGGGCTGTCACATGGAAGAGGGAGAGTGCTTGTTTTCTCCTGCAATGGAGGGCAGGACTCGAACCAATGGCTTCAAATTACAAGAAAGGAGATTCTGACTAAACTTTTGGAAAAACTTTCTGACAGTAAGAGTTGTTCAGCAGTGAATCAGACTCCCATGAGAGGTGGTGGACTCTCCTTCCTTGAAAGTTTTTAAACAGAGGTTGGATGGCCATCTGTCATGGATGCTTTAGCTGAGATCCCTGCATTGCAGGGGGTTGGACTAGATGACCCTTAGGTACCTTCCAGCTTTAAGATTCTATGATTCTAGGGTATCCTGGAAAATAGCATGGCTGTTTAGCTCGAAACCTGACCAGGAGCAATGGTGATGGTTATTGTGATACAAATTCATAAGGAATGGAGAGAAAAATTCTCACTTCTCCAAACCTCCAGCCAATAAATGTGTGCAAAAATGCACATGCTAGGGTAAAGTGTGCATAAAACTGTATATATTTGTGAGAATAATATACACAAAATGCATTATGCTTATAAGCACACTTTGCAAAAATGTGTATATTAGGCAGAATTGCATACAAAAAAATGTGTATGTTAGGAAAATTTCACCCTAAAATGCTAATGAATTTTCCTGAGGATTTTTTTTTTAAAAAAAACTAGGTTGAAATGTGGAGAACTGAACTAAAGATCCTCACAACTGCCCAGAGGCACAGCATGAGAAACGAGGTGTCAGGAGCGGGTGTCGGAAACAGCAATAAATCACAGCGTCAGTGAAGTATCAAGCAAACAAGGTCAGCACAGGAGGCCAGACCTAGAGAGCACAGCAACTTGTCCTGGTAGATCTTGCCCCTATGAGGCAGTTGTGGGGAGTGAAGGTCCTTGCCTTCCCACAGCTCCCTAAGTCTCACTCGGTTCCCTCTGAAGCAATCTGAGTCTTACTTGTCTTTGCTCTGCCCTATTCAAACCTCTTAGGGTTCTGGGAGACCAGTGGGGAGGGGAGCTTGTTGCAGGAGAAGAGGGAGACACCCATGCCTCTTCCCCAGCCTGATTCATTTCGGCCTCTTGGCCTCCCTCCTCTCCTGCTTCTGCCTTTGAGTCTGGACTTCTCTCTGACACAGACTCCTCCTGCTCACTAAACCCTGATGCCTCTTCAGCCTCCAACACCACCTCCTCCCAGACTGCTCTCCTTTGTTCTCCTCGCCTCCCACCAAGCCCCTGGAGTCTGAGCCTTCTTCCCTTGGGGGTTTCCCAGCTTGTGCCTCCCACAACTTCTCCGCTTCCGGCCAGTCCAAGACACAAGGAAAACGCTCCTCCTCCATTTTCTCACTCGTCATTGCTTGCATGCTCAGAAGAGGGCAGTTGAGCAGGCCGGTCCCATAAGGCACAGCAGCTGCAGGACTAGGAGTCTCTAGAGGACAGTAAGGTAAAAGGTAAAGGGACCCCTGACCATTAGGTCCAGTCACGGACAACTCTGGGGTTGCAGCGCTCATCTCGCTTTACTGGCCGAGGGAGCCGGCGTACAGCTTCCGGGTCATGTGGCCAGCATGACTAAGCTGCTTCTGGCGAACCAGAGCAGCGCACGGAAACGCCGTTTACCTTCCCGCTGGAGCGGTACCTATTTATCTACTTGCACATTGATGTGCTTTCGAACTGCTAGGTTGGCAGGAACAGGGACCGAGCAACGGGAGCTCACCCCGTCGCAGGGATTCGAACCACCAACCTTCTGATCGGCATGTCCTAGGCTCTGTGGTTTAACCCACAGTGCCACCCGGGTCCCAGACAGTAGTTGGCCGCTATAAGGGTGTGGGTCTCAGCAAGCAGTCGACAATGCCTACCCCCTGGACACTAGCCCTGGCAGCAGAGCAGGAATTTTGAAATAGTTAATCTAGGCCAGTGTGCAAGGTACACTGAATTTTTAAAGAGACAGGCCTTTTATTCTCAGCTCTTCGCACTTCGCATAGTAGCTGTGATAGGACACTATCTTAGACGGACGAAGACCACTATTGCATTAAACCCAGTCCTGTCTACTTTTGCTGCAGCTCTCTGCAGTCTCAGGAAGGGATCTTTCCCTGCTCTGCTACTGAATATCTTTTTTTTATGTGTCCCATATAGTCCTCCTTAGTCAAGAAGATCTTCCTAGGAGGTCCTACTCTGCATTCCTCACTTACAGATATGAAGAATAATGAGCATATGAAACAGATCTTTCTCAGCACCGGTGGCTACGTAATATAACACTCTTGCTAAAGAAGCTCCAGGCTTAGTTTCTGCCAGTGAGTGGCGAAGACCTATTTGTTTCAAAAGTTTTCTGATCTCTGGCTTTGTTGGAAATGAGTTTTTTTAAAAAAATCAGAATATCTGCACAGCCACATTTAAGCACAAACGTGCCTCTAGGGCAATGGTGTGCTTTCTGTTTTGGAGCTGGAAATAATTGGCAGATGATTTCTCACCTCCTTGATGTGAGCAGGTAAGAGTCGGTACAGTGGTACCTCGGGTTACAGATGCTTCAGGTTACAGACGCTTCAGGTTACAGACTCCGCTAACCCAGAAATAGTACCTCGGGTTAAGAACTTTGCTTCAGGATGAGAACAGAAATCACGCAGCAGCGGTGCGGCAGCGTGGTGTAGCCAAAGTGGTGTTTCAGGTTAAGAACAGTTTCAGGTTAAGAACAAACCTCCAGAATGAATTAAGTTCTTAACCTGAGATACCGCTGTATTGTGGCTGGTGTCACAAGAAAGAAAGTTGATGCAAACCTATGCATTTTTGCAAAGAATTTAAGTCTCTCGTGCACAGAATTCTTACAGATCCAGGGCACATCACAGAGTGGCAGAGGTTTAAAACACGTGCAAAAGACTCAAGTTCTGCGCGGTCTCTGTAAACTGAATTTCTGTGCTCTTAAAAACAGTCCCAAGCTTCTTCATATGCCGGCAGAGTGTCATGCTTGAAACAGCAATGGATGGAATTGTTTTTACATGTGTCAGCAGCCTGACAGGCTGATTTGCAAGATTTGCTGGTGCAAGGTTGTCATATGCCAGCCTTGCAATCGCAGGAAAGAGGAGAGAGTATATGTGATTCTAAGGCTTTGCACTGTTGCTTCTGCAGCAGGTCAGCTAACTGTTCTTGATGGGTGCCCTCGGCGACCCACGTCTGACGAGCCAACGGCATTACAGTCACAGTGCCATTGCCTCGAGAAGACCTCACAGACAAGGTCAATCAGTCAAAGAAGAAGAGGCAGGAGACAGGAAGCAATTAGAAACTTCACTGCAGCTTGGATGCATGAATAATCCTAGGTGCATTTTGTGAGTTACCCAAAACTCATATATCCATGAATGTTGACAATCACAATGCAACCTGTTAAGTTGTGGGTGAACATATCAGACGACACAGCGATTCTTCAAACAGCTCTTGTTTATTCACAGGCCAGAACAGAACTGAACTGAAGGGTTCAGTCAACCTGCTTATATAGAGCTCCAGTACAATGTAACTGTAACAATTTTCTAAAACTATCCAATCACTGAACGTCACTTTCGATCCCTTATTTGCATAACTATCTACAGTTTCCCCCTGCGGGCCCAGGGTGGGAACTTCAGCACATAACACAACCCTCCCTGTATTCCAGGGAACTTATTCACAGGTAAAAGTGTGTTTAGCACTGCAGCCTCAGGTACTTAAATGAGACTGACAACATTCATTCGCTTGCTCATGCCTGAGTAAAGAAAAACTCTTGTATTTCTCTAGATATATCCATTGGGGCAGGGGAATTCACAAAGTTCCTCTGGGATTCTTATCATTCATGTGTGAATGAACTTGAGACATTCACTGTAATAAATATACAAAACCTGAAATAGATTAAGATATTCCCAAAAATTTAGCATTGGGCTTTGTGTAATTTTTTTTGGCAAGTAATGTCCAAAATTTGATATTCTCATGTGAATGATAGCAATCTTATATTAATTTTGTAATTTCAAATCAACAAGTACTTTGGGTGGTATTCAACTAAGTATCACTCAAACCCATGAACGTGACTGAATTAGGTTTCTTAATCTGAACGAGTCTGAGCAAAAGTTGAATACCACCATGTGTGTCTGAAGAATGACAGATTATATGTTCAGTGACACTTGTAGTATTCTGTCTTTGTTGATCTTTGACAGGTAGCTGAAAGTAGTTGCTTAACCCTCTCCTTAGATGACCCTCATCCCCTTTCCTGCTATGACAGGAGCTCTCTCTCTCGCTCATGAAAGTAGCACCCAATTCTAATCAATAAACCATTTGTGCAGAGCTCCTCCGGGGCTTAACCATGCTGATCCCTCTACAAAACCTAGCAAAATGTGTTTTGTATTGGAGCAAGCAAATTTTAGGCGTGAGTGGAAATACTAATTTCACTTATGAATGCAATAACATACATAAAATATATGCATGTATCAAATTGCTAAAAGGAACAATGATAAATATAAAGGCCTTGCAGATCATCTAGTGCAGGGGTCAGCAAAGTTACCGTGCTTCGGGCCGGTGTCTCCAGCGCCGATCGCGCGGTGAGGTGGAGGGCAGGGGAGTGCATGCCCATACGCGTGCGCACACGCTATTTCCGGCACACTTCCGGGTTGGAGGAGCACCGGAAATAGCTTGTGCGCATGTGCATGGTCCTCCTCTGACCCGGATGCGCACCGGAAAGAATGTTTGCGCATGCACAAATAACGCTTGCGCATGTGCACAAGCTATTTCTGGTTCTCCTCCAACCCAGAAGTGGGCAGCCGCGCAGCGCAGCACCAGTAGGAGTGGGCGGCGGGGGTCGTCGCAGGACAGATAAACGAGTCCCTCAGGCCTTATCTGGCCTGCAGGCCTTAGTTTGGGGACCCCTGATCTAGTGCAACAGTGGGTGATTTTCACTTTGGGTGCAAGAGATGTTGGATTCAATTTCCATGTCAGTCCATACTCTGAGGGAGAGTAGGCATGCGTTGATGGAAGTTATGTCTACCAGGGGCCATTCAATGGGAGCTAATTGGAAAACCTGCATCGTACTTAATTCCACATTCCAGAATGGTTTAGAATAGATCACATGGAAGGAGTGTTCTGTAACTGTGCTCAGATAATGGTGTGCTGAACTGCATCTCTGTGGGGGATAAACTGCAGCCCCCAGCATCCTTTGTGAAGGGGGGTTGTTTTAAATGTATGGTGTGTGCTTCCCCGAGTTCCTTTCATAAGGGGCCTTGAATATCCTACAGGATAAAAAGGTGGGTTATGAATAGGAGATGACCTTAGGGAAAGATACACAGAGCTTCTGTGAGAGCGATGGGCTGTTAACATTGCCAAAGCTTTTCTGCACAATGTGTGATATAGCACTTAAATGTCACCTGCCGCATGTAAACTCTAGTTCTTGCACACCTGAAAAGGGCCACTTGACATATGGCTCCTGTTCTTCCTTTGGGAAAGGAAAACAAACAACTCCTGAATTCATATAGTCAGGGAAAGCTTCTGAGAGTGGGCTTAGCTGCAGACCAAAAGGAGGAGAGCGGAGAACAGATTTTAAAAGAGAGCGGTGTTTATTTCAGTTCAGCAATGTTATTCAAAGACGGCTTGTAAAATAAGCTGAGTTGACTTTGTTTACGTTAAAGCAAATTTGGAAGCGTGAAAAATCTGAGTGTCCCTTTCTTAACCTCCCCTCCTACTCCTTCCTATTTTATTTTCTCCTTCTTTGTCAAATGTTTTAATATATGTTGTATTATGTTATTAGAAAACCACACAAGAAAAGAAATCCATTAAAAACAGGCCTGATTCAGATGCAGGATAAAAGCAGAAAGCAAAGCAGTAGTAAAATAAAATTAATAAAATTTCCACACCCAATACCTTTCAGAAATCTCAGTTCCTTCTTCAGAGAGCTTCAAATACTGTTCAGTCTTTGCTGCACTTTCTCCTCTCTCCTCCTTTTGACAATTTCCTTCTTTCTACCTCTTTTCTTCCTCTTCCTTGCCTGGAGTTCTCCCTTTTTGCTGCACTGGTTCACTGATTAAAATTTTTTGTCTTACAAACCGTACTTTATGAAAACAGTAATGCGCTGTGTGCCCTGTTGCTCCCTCTTCTTCTTCCTTTGTCTTCTTACATGTTTTCATTCAATATTTCCTGGTTTGATAAATCACAGCTTTTTGTGATGTCAGTGATCCTCGCAAACCTGGATATCAACTCAGGATTAAACTGGTTTGATATATTGGTTTGCGGGGATCACTTAAACCATAGTTTCCTGGGTTGGACCTAATACGGCAACTGCGGTTTATTGAAACAGCAGAAAGCACTGAATTAGGACACACTTGAAAAATGAAGAGGGGAGGGGCATGGAGTGAGTGTGCAGGCACAGTGCTTTTCCCTAGCTCAGTAAAAACAAAAATTTGCTAGATCTAGTTTCTCTGAACCAAGTCTCACCTCTTTTGGCCTCTTCAAGATAGGCCTTTCTTGATTTATATTAAACTGATATACCATGGGCAGGCAAAATAAGGCCCGGGGGCCGGATCTGGCTCAGTCGCCTTCTAAATCAGGCCCGCAGATGGTCCAGGAATCAGCATGTTTTTACATGAGTAGAATGTGTCCTTTTATTTAAAATGCATCTCTGGGTTATTTGTGGGGCATAAGAATTCGTTCATTTTTTTTTTCTTTCAAAATATAGTCCAGCTCCCCACAAGGTCTGAGGGACAGTGGACCTCCTGCTGGAAAAGTTTGCTGACCCCATGATATACAGTAGAATCTTTACTTATGACCGCCTCTACTTGGCCCTGATCCAAGTTGCGACTGTGGCAAACCCGGAAATACCGTATTTCCCGCCCTATAGGACGCACTTTTTCCCCTCCAAAAATGAAGGGGAAATGTGTGTGCATCCTATGGGGTGAATGCAGGCTTCAGGAAGCTATCCGCAAGCCTTGGGAGCCCGGCGGGAGTTCCCACCAGGCTCCCTAGGCTTGCGGATAGCAGCCTGCACCCCGAAGCCTGGGGCCCGCTGAGCAGCGCGCCCTGGGCTTTGGGCAGATATCCGCAAGCCTTGCGGATAGCAGCCTGTTCGGGCTTCCCCCGCCCCCAGCCCCGCAAGCTCTGGGAGCGATGGCGAGGTTGCGCAACCTCGCCTTCGCTCCCGGACCCCCAGCCCCGAGGCTAAAAATGACGCCAGGAAAGCGAGCGGGATCCATCCCGCTTACTGTCATGGCTTCTTTGCTCTTTGGGGCTCGGGGGGGAAATAATTTTTTTTTCTTTATTCCCCCCCCCCAAAAAAAAAATAAGTGTGCCCTATGGGCCGGTGCGCCCTATAGGGCGAAAAATACGGTAAATACTGAGTTTGCCACGATTCACGCATGCGCAGAAGCGGCTTCTGCCATTTGCACACGCGCAGAAGCAGCTGCCGCCGAACGCACCTGCGCACAACAGCACTTCTACCAGCAACCCAGGTCGACTTACGGACGGACCTCTGGAACTGATTACGTCCGTAAGTAGAGGTTCCACTGTACAAATGGGGATGGCATTAGAAATCCTTGCCCAAATCTGAAAACTGGTCACAACACCCGTCTTATTTTCCTTTTGCATTTGCCCAGATTTTGGTTCACTAAACAAGACAAAGGCAGGAATATCTGAATATATACAGGAGGAGCACCACTTTAGATATCAGTGCAGTGTGAAGAACATGATCTCCCTCTGTGTAAGCCTTGTGTGAGTTCAAAGGCCTGTTTTTTTTATGTATTCAAGATTGAATTTCCCAAAAAAGCACTATATTTTAAGAGCATTTTTGCGGTTGATTTTATACCTCCCTTCATGGTAACTATAGCAATATTATCAACACAAGTCAAAACAGTCCCCCCCCTTTTTTTTTTGCTGAAGTAAAGGAATGTGTTCTTTGCACAGCTCAAATGCATAACAGTGGAGATTGAGCAGGAGACCGGCCACCTGGTTTGCATTCCATGTGAATAAGTGAATGTTGGGGAAGGAGAACAACTTGAATTGAGAAAAGCAATGACAAACCTAGACAGCATCTTAAAAAGCAGAGACATCACCTTGCCAACAAAGGTCCGTATAGTTAAAGCTATGGTTTTCCCAGGAGTGAGGCATGGAAGTGAGAGCTGGACCATAAAGAAGGCTGATCGCCGAAGAATTGACGCTTTTGAAGTATGGTGCTGGAGGAGACTCTTGAGAGTCCCATGGACTGCAAGAAGATCAAACCTCTCCATTCTGAAGGAAATCAGCCCTGAGTGCTCACTGGAAGGACAGATCCTGAAGCTGAGGCTCCAATACTTTGGCCACCTCATGAGAAGAGAAGACTCCCTGGGAAAGACCCTGATGTTGGGAAAGATGGAGGGCACAAGGAGAAGGGGACGACAGAGGACGAGATGGTTGGACAGTGTTCTCAAAGCTACCAGCATGAGTTTGACCAAACTGCGGGAGGCAGTGGAAGACAGGAGTGCCTGGCGTGCTCTGGTCCATGGGGTCACAAAGAGTCAGACACGACTAAACAACTAAACAACAACAACAATAAGATGTGGTGTGCCAGCATCAGAAACAAGACATGTCGGGGCCAAACTAGATTATATTAAATGTATGTATGCCTGTACCCTGCTTTTTCCCTCAGGAGGGAGCTTCCCGTCAAAGCTTCCCTCTGCTTGCACACTCAGCAGAAAATAATAATAACTGAGCTGAACTGGACATCTAATATATGTACAGAACTTCAAATGCCCCCAATCGTGTCCTGAACTTAAATGCTTCTTTAAAGATTCATTTTCATAATTGCCAGCATAGTAATTGGAATGCCTAGTAGACTTAATTCACCTTAGGGAATACTATGTATATTGGGGAAGGGAGAAGATGGGGGGGGAAACACTAGCAGAAATGCAATTCATTAGGGTACCAGCCCATCACGTCTTCTCCAAAAGAAGATGCTGCTTTAAGGAGCTGCATCAGCACATTTGGTAAAGATAATCCCAATTGATTTTGCATTAAAATTACCCATTGATTTCCCTCTTGGCCTTCCGGGGATTTGAACCTGTCTGTGCAATTAAAGTGCATAAAGATTTCCTCTGAATCCGTTAAAGGTGCTTATTTACAGACCTGTATCTCAGTCATAAACAACTAGGTCTAATCCAGCAGCGGATTGATAAAATGTCTTGTATTAATGTACCACGTACGTAAGATCAATGTATGAGATTTTTTTTATTAAAAAAACCACATTGCCATTTTTAGAGGAGTAAAAGAAAACCCTTCAAAAATTGATAGGATCAATACATTCTTCTGGATTACTGCTCTACCAGGAAAGTCAATTGGACTAATTTAGGAAGAAACAATAATAAAGATTGTTTTGTTAACCCTCAGGCTATATATATGAGAAGTTGCTATTTCATTAGAAGCGTCAGCATTAGAAAGTTATGCAACTTGGGTTCTCCAAGGTCTGCTCTCTCATCTCTCCCTAACCTTTTAGTATCTTTAGACTGTCAATAAGTGTGTGGAAAGGAGTACGATCCTGTGTTTCTCAAACAGCTGTTATTGGACTACAACTCCTATCATCCCTAGGGGTCAGGGATGATGTGTGTTGCAGTCCAACAATGGCTGGAGACCCAAGTTTGAGAAACACTGCTGTAGACAGTGTGTATTTGGGCTTCCCAAAAGCTTTTGACAAAGTCTCTCATCAAAGGCTCCTGAATAAGCTTAGCAATTATAGGATAAGAGGAGAACTCCTTCTATAGATCAGTAACTGTTGAAGAACAGGATGGCTACTAGCCACAATTGCTATGTTCTGCCTCTTCTGTGGGATGTAATATGCCTCTGCAGCGGCGTAGCGTGGGTTGTCAGCACCTGGGGCAAGGCAAGTAATTTGCGCCCCTAACCTGGGGCAAGGCAAGTAATTTGTGCCCCCTAACCCGGGGCAAGGCAAGTAATTTGCGCCCCCTAACCCGGGGCAAGGCAAGTAATTTGCGCCCCCTAACCCCTAACCTGCCGCCGCTGCCAGCTTCTTCTTGCTGCTGCCTGGTCTGGTCTGGTGTGGTTCTCTCCCGTGCTCAGCGCTGCGCTGGGCGGCTGCTGCACTGTCCCTCCCCCAGATAGTCCCTCGCTCTCTCTCCGCACCGCACGCCTGGCACCCACCCCTCTCCACAGTGGGCGGTGACCCAGCGGCTTGGATCGGATTCGCACAGCCAGCACTGCAGTGAGAGAGAGTGAGTGAGCCAGGTAGGGGCAGAGAGCTGCGAGTGCGAGCGCCCCCCCCAGATGTTGCGGCCGGTGCGGCCGCCCCCCCCTGCACCCCCACGCTACGCCACTGTACCTCTGAATACCAGTTGCTGGGAACTGTTGTGCAGGATAGCCAGCCTCATATAAGCAACATGCTTCACTCTAACTAATACATGAAGGGGTTAAGACCATAGAGTAAGATGTCCTGCCAGGCTTAGCTGGAACACTGTTTGACAGTGGAACAGACCCCCTTGGGAGGTTGTGCACTCTCCTTCCTTGGAGGCTTGGAAGCAGATGTTGTATGGTCATCTGAGATTCCTGCACGTAATCTGGGGAACCGGGTTCGCGTCTCCGCTCCTCCACCTGCAGCTGATGGGTGACCTTGGGCCAGTCACACTTCCTTGAAGTCTCTCAGCCCCACTCACCTCACAGAGTGTTTGTTGTGGGGGAGGAAGGGAAAGGAGAATGTTAGCCGCTTTGAGACTCCTGAAGGGGAGTGAAAGGCGGGATATCAAATCCAAACTCTTCTTCTTCTTCTTCTGCATTGCAGGGGGTTGGACTAGATGGTCCTTGAGGTCCCTTCCATAGTTCTTGTGATGCTATGACTCCTCATTGCCTTGGAAGGGAGGGTTATCAAGGGTTATCCACCATGTTCTCCATCCTACCAGAAGGAGGTCTAAACAGGGTTCTCCAAACTTAGATCATGTGGCTTAAGCAAGCCATCTTTGTGTAGCTGCACAAATAATTTAAAAACAATTACCACTTTTGAGCCTGTGTTATACTGCATGTCTTTTTTTGAATGCTGTATGGAAAAGCACATGAACCTGACCTTTGAGGAGTTTCAAGTAAACCATTTTTAACTTACCTGATGTGTGGTCTTTTTATGCTAAGGGATGTGGGGACCTTTGGAAGCAACTTAAAGGGGGATATTTTAAAGTTCTAATAGCCTATATTTCCATTGCTACATATTTTGTGATTTTAAAGCTGTGCTGGGGCTTGTCCCAAACTATGATCTATCCATCCAGGGAATTCTCCTTTCTATTTTACCACACTTATTTATACTTTTATCAAATTTACCAACATGTTGGACTAAATGGTCTCTTGGCCTGATGTAGGAGGGCTCTCCTTATATTTTTTGGAAGATGAAAATATATAATAATAATAATAACAACAGTAACAACAACAACAACAACAACAACAACAACAACAATAATAATAATTTATACCCCACCCATCTGGCTGGTTTCCCCAGCCACTCTGGGTGGCTTTCAATGAAATATTAAAATACAATGGTCTGTTAAGCATTAAAAGCTTCCCTAAACAGGGCTGCCTTCAGATGTCTTCTAAAAGTCTGGTAGTTGTTTTTCTCTTTGACATCTAGTGGGAGGGCGTTCCACAGGGCAGGTGCCACTTTTGAGAAGGCCCTCTGCCTGGTTCCCTGTAACTTGGTTTCTTGCAGTGAGGGAACTGCCAGAAGGCCCTTGGCGCTGGACCTCAGTGTCCAGGTAGAATGATGGGGGTGGAGACGCTCCTTCAGGTATACTGAACCGAGGCCGTTTAAGGCTTTAAAGGTCAGCACCAACACTTTGAATTGTGCTCGGAAACGTACTGGGAGCCAGTGTAGGTCTTTCAAGACAGGTGTTATATGGTCTCAGCGGCCGCTCCCAGTCATCAGTCTAGCTGCCGCATTCTGGATTAGTTGTAGTTTCTGAGTCACCTTCAAAGCAGACTATTTCTGAAATGAACATATGTAATAGCAGCCAGTGCTTTTAAAGTTGATCATAAATGATCAGGAGTTAGGACTGAGCTGCAAACTGATCAAGCTGGCAGATAACACCACATTATTGGGGGTAGTAAAAAGAAAAAAGGGAAGGAACAGCTTTAAAGGGATCTTTCGCAAGTGGAGGGATGGACATTAAATCAGCAAATGTGGTTCAATGTGAACAAGTGAGACTTAAAATTTCAATTTCCCGATTTATACACCGATGAGATCTGAGCTGGCACTGACTGAGCAGGAAAGGAATTTTGGGATTGTGGTGAATAGTTCAGTGATGACCCGATACACAGCTGCTGTGTCAAAGGCAAATTCTGCGTTACGGATCATTAGGAAAGGAGTCAAAACTAAAATTGCTAATATCCTAGTGTCTTGAAATTCTGTGAATAATTCTGGCCAGCCAACTTTAAAAAGGGGCATAATGTAGAGCTGAAAGGGGGTGCAGAAAGCAACAAACAAATTGATCGAGGGGCTGGAGCAACTTCTCCTTGAGGAAAGTTTAAAACGTGCTGCACTTTTTAGTTCAGGGGAATAGTGATTAAGGGGAGGGCACATGATACAGGTGTTTAAAAAAATATGCGTGCTGAAAGTGGTCAAAAAGACGTTTTGTTTTTTTCTGTTTCTCATAATACCAGAATCTGGGATCATCCCAATAATGCTGAATGGTCGAAGTTTTTAGACAGCATTCAACAAGAAGCAGCATAAGGTCCTAATCTTGCCTCTAAAGGAGGGCCAGCTGTTCTGTTGTGCAGTTGCTGTTCTTGTCCTTGCAGACCCTCCAAGTGTCCCTATTGTCCAGGGACAGTTCCAGATTTACAGAAGCCATCTGGTTTCTGTTTGATCCCAGAATGTCCTGCTTTTCCCTAGGATGTCCCTATTTTCATCAGATAAATGTTGGGAGGGTGTGGAGTTATGTGACACACACACACCCTGAGCCAAGAAGATGAGTAAATGTACAACCTTTAGAAGACATCTGAAGGCAGCCGTGTTTAGGGAAGTTTTTTAATGTTTAATGTTTTATGATGCTTTATACGTATATATTGGTAGCCGCCCAGAGTGGTTGGGGCACTCAGATGGGTGAGGTATAAATAATAAAATTACAGTGGCACCTCAGGTTATAAACACCTCGGGATACAGACTCTGCTAACCCAGAAGTAGTACCTCGGGTTAAGACCTTTACCTCAGGATGAGAATGGAAATCGCATGGCGGCGGTACCAGGAGGTCCCATTAGCTAAAGTGGTACCTCAGGTTAAGAATGGTTTCAGGTTAAGAGCACACCTCCAGGATGAATTAAGTTTGTAACCAGAGGTACCACTGAATTCCTGTTGTTATTATTATGGAATAGGATGTCCCTATTTTCACTGGAGAAATGTTGGAGGGTATATCTTCAGTCTACCAACCGGTGCCTAGACTGGAGACCATAGTGAGCCTTGTGTGAGCCATCTTCATCTTTCATGGAATGGTTGAGGGTGAAATGATTAAATTGCTCACAGGACATATTTTCACACAGCCATGCCTACCAGGCCCATTCCTTCAATGCCTGTGATGATTTATGATTGTTGCAGCAGCAACAGTAAATTGTTAATGTGGAGGAGAAACATTTGGTATTTTTAGTCACTTTGCAGTTAACTTTATTAGTTAGATAGGAGGATGCAGCGGCCCACAACCAATCTTTTTTCCACATGGGCCACAGTTCTAGGAACCAGGATTTTAAAACATTAGGCACTGGCTTGTTTTTTTTCAAAGTAACTTTATCTTCTGGCTGTTTATGATTCTCTGCAAATCATTGCAATAAAAGCTATTAAGCAATCTTGAAAAGTCTTAATATGAAATCTGTCTTACTTGAGGAGATATGTACCCTGGAAACTTTTTAGATTAAGCTTGTTGAATTCCATATATTGAACCATACATTATTTACGAATTATATCCCGCCAGCTTGCTTTATAGCTAGAGAATTTCCCTGCATCCCTGTAAAATATTTGCTAACTTATTTTTCTGGGCATAGGGCTCTTTTCAGTTAACTAACCTCAACCAGAAGTCTGGCTTCAAAGAAAAGTATTAAAATCATCACTCCATAACTCTGAAGTGGGAAACCTATGGCCTTCCAGGTGTTCCTAGACTACAGCTGTCATTATCTTTGGTGACCAGTCATGCCGACAAGAGCTAGCATAGTTGAATTATGATCTTCTGACAAAAAATAAGTAATTTGTCCCTCCTTACCTGAGGACTTGCAAGTGGCCAATGTAAAACCATTTTTAAAAAGGGGAACCAAGAAGTTATTGGCTAGTTAGCATAATATGTGCTCTAGGAAAACTGACAGAAAGCATTGTTAAAGAGAAAATTACCAAGAATATAGAAGATAGAAGGAAAAGATTCAATACGCTTTTGCAAAGTTAAGTCCTATCTAACGCTTTAGGGGTCTTTGAGTGTGTCAAGCACGTGGATAGGGGTGCTCGGGTAGATACTCTGTGCTTGGACTTTCAAAAAAAATTATTCTAAAGCCCCTCACCAAGGACTCCTGAGTAAGCTTAGAAGGCATTGGATAAGAGGAGAGGTCTTCTTGTGAACCAGTAACTGGTTAAAGAACAGGAAGCAGAGAGTAGGAAGGGAAAGCTCTCACAAAGGAGAAATGGTGTTCCTCAAAGATCTGCAATGGGGCAAAAAATATTAGGTGCACACATACACTAATGGGGTCAGAACTGGTGGTGACTGACCAGGAAAGGTGTGTGGTAATTGTGAAAAAGGTGAAATCCATGTTGGAGATCATTAGGAAAGGGGTAGGAAATCAAAACTGCCAATACAGTGGTGCCCCGCAAGATGAATGCCTCGCAAGACGGAAAACTCGCTAGATGAAAGAGTTTTCCGTTTTGGAGGTGCTTCGCAAAACGAATTTCCTATGGGCTTGCTTCGCAAGACGACAATGCCTTGCGAGTTCCTGCGGGGTTTTTTCCCCTCCCCCCTTTTTCTAAGCCGCTAAGCCGCTTATCAGCTGATTCGATCAGCAGATAAGCCGCTAAAAGTCGCTAATAGCGCTAATCCGCTAATCCGTCAATGGGCTTGCTTCGCAAGACGAAAAAACCGCTAGACGAAGAGAATCACAGAACGGATTCTTTTCGTCTTGCGAGGCACCACTGTAGCATAGGACTCTCATACAAGCCCACACTTGGAATAGTGTGTACTGTTCTGGTCACCACAAGTCAAAAAGGATATTGTGGATTTGGAAAGGGGGCAGAAAAGGGCAACCCAAATGATCAAGAGACAGGAGCAACTCCTCATATGAGGAAAAGTGTTTGGGACTTATTAGTTTAGGGTGGGAAAGGGAAAGCAAGGGGAACGGGATAGAGCTGTATGACATACCCCTCAACTGTCCTGATAAAAATTGGGACATTCTGTTTTATGGGGGATGTGCTCTTGAGAGCATGACAACCCAAAACATGCATTTTGGGGTGCTGTGGTCCCCAAGGACACATGTTTCCCGGCCCTGCAAGAGCACAGAGCCCCCCAAAATGCAGGTTTTGGGCTCCATACTCTCACACAGGTCACATGACTTGCCTGGGAGCACGGCCCAGAAGACATGTGGCCTGTTTTTTTTTTTGGCCTAGATATATTGTAGGCTATGGTATGGTGAGGAGCAATAACAAGAAGCTTTTATCCCAGATCACCCAACAAAATTGAATGTTGTAAGCTTTGAATTATGGTGCTGGAGGAGACTCTTGAGAGTCCCATGGACTGCAAGAAGATCAAATCTATCCATTCTTAAGGAAATCAGCCCTGAGTGCTCACTGGAAGGACAGATCCTGAAGCTGAGGCTCCAATACTTGGCCACCTCATGAGAAAAGAAGACTTCCTGGAAAAGACCCTGATGTTGGGAAAGATGGAGGGCACAAGGAGAAGGGGACAACAGAGATGGTGGGACAATGTTCTCGAAGCTACCAGCATGCGTTTGACCAAACTGCAGGAGGCAGTGGAAGACAGGAGTGCCTGGCGTGCTCTGGTCCATGGGGTCACGAGGAGTCGGACACGACTAAACAACTAAACAACAACAACAAGACTGAGGACATCCAATAAGATATATTAACAGCACATAGTTAATTTATGGAATTTGTCACCGCATTTGTCACAGGATGTGCAATGGCCACCAGGTTGGACAGCTTTCAGAGGAGATTAGCCAAATTCATATACAATAAGGATATCAATGGCTGCTAGTCAAGATTGCCATTTATTGCAACCAGTATTGGGGGAACTGTGCTTCTGAGTATCAGCTGAAAGGAAACGTAAGTGGGAGAGTGCTGTTGCGGCTCATGTCCTGCACTGAGTTTCCCTTGAGCATCTGGTTGGCTACTGTGACAACAGGATGCTGGACTCAGTGGGTCACTGGGCATGTGCAGAAGAGCTCTTCTTATGAAGTCCATAAAGATCTGGAGTGCCACAGTTTGCCTATTCGTTTCATAGAGGCCGAACACAGAAATGTGCTTTCAATGTATGCCAAAGAATGCGCATTAAAGAAACACAGTGTGCTGAACAGTGTAATAGTACAAATCTTGACCATATGCCTTATTAAGTTTACATATTTTCCACACATTTGGCTGTTAAGTGCTGCTGTGAATGGTAAAGACACTGCAAAGATGAATGGATGTGCCATTTCATTACTAATTTTTTTTATTAGCATTCAAGTTGGGTGGCTGGTCTGAAACAGTGTTCCCAATTGATAGCCCAAACAATATCTGGTATTCTGGGCTCTGGCCCAAACATACGGCACTTGATATGAGAACTGTCTAGGACTCTTGCTTATAATTTAATCATCAAAGAGATGTGGAGTTGGTGTATCATTCTCTCAGCTACATCACTTTTGATTCAGAGATCACAGTTCCTTTTGTGGAGAAAATCCACTCGCCGGGCAGTATTACACAGCAATTTCTTTGGGTAATGTATGTGATATAATCAAGAAGTAATTAAAGCTGATGTGAATTAAAAGTACCATATGTTTCTGTGGGTTCCTTGACTACAGCCAGTTTTCGTCCCCCTGCTGTGATAATCACCTCATCCATTTTATCTTGCTTCATGAAATAAACTTTAAAAAAAGAAAAAGAAAACTAATGGGAAGAAGTTGCTTATGAAGTTATTGGTAATACACTTTTCCTTTCACATACATACACAGCAATCTAAACGCAGGCCTTCATCATATCACTTCCTCTAATGGCAAACACAGAGTACCAACAGAACAGGACTGAGGCATAGCTCTCAACTTTTCCCTTTTCTTGCGAGGACTCCTATTCGGAATAAGGGAATTTCCCTTTAAAAAAGGGAAAAGTTGACAGCTGAGGACAAACAAGACTGAGGACTGAGCATGCTCAGTGGTCATGCCACAGTTGACATTCAGTTGGGAGAGATGGACAGTATGGTTCAGCCCCTTACAAGCTCCCCATTGGCTTGGGAGATTGCCAGTGTGGCACCCATGTGTACCAGTGTGCCCATCATTACCTCCTGCACTGCCTGCAAAGGACCTCAGAAAATATCCCCTAAAAAGATCACAGTGTGAAAGAGATTCTTTGCTCTTTCTGCTCAGTTCCTGCTTACACTGGCTTGGCCTCTTCTACAATTATCATGCCTGCCTCCCACTAAATGTGCCCACATTTCATTGGATGCCAGGACTGATCACCCACTCTCCCTTCGATTCTGAACAGAGGAGAGGTGCAAAGAGTTGTGCTCTATACGCAAGTATGGTGGTGGCCTTTATTCCACTGATAGTGGGCATGCTGGCACCATTTTGTAGTTCTGTCTCTTTTTCTGCCCTTTAGATATGGCGGACATTTTGCGTCATGCCATGCCCCCACAGCAGCCATTTTGTAATGTTTTACGAAGTAAATTCACACTAAAATGCAACTTCCGCGCTTAATGAAGAAAGCCAGTTTAAGAATGCAACACTACAAACAATTGCCAAACCATCCATCTTAACTCTGTCTTACCTAGAAAAACTTAGTAAGATAGCAAGGAAGAAATACATCGTAGGTAATGTTTTAACTGACAATAGTCATTTGAGTTTATTACTTTGCCTGAGATATCTCATGCAATTAATGTGATAGAATGTGAATCTAATACTATACCTGTCTACTCAGAAATCAGTCATATTGATGTCAATGGGACTTACTCAGGTAACTGTGTACAGGATTACAGCTAAAAAGTGTACAGCTGTATAAAAAAAGTGTAAGCTGTATAAAAATATATATTATATATGCTTTTAAATAATAAAAATAATAAAAAAACAGTATTACACTTCCCAGATTTCTCCAGCCCCAGTCTTGCATAAAAGTATTTGGTACCTAGACTCTTCTTGCAAGGGCAGAAATGACACGGTCAAATTATCCATACATCTGACAAATCGAACCACTATTTTAAAATGAAAATAAATTTTAGGAAGCATCTTCTAGTGGGTGACATAGATTTACAATGTATTAATATGTATTAAAGTGTTATTTCCAGGACTAGAGTTTTGGGTGGTGATAATTCACAGTGATAAACAGAAGACACAGTCAAATAAATCCCAGAATTTATTTTACAGATTGGTAGGGAAGTATGCAATTTTTTTCTACATGGCTTCTGGCAAACTAACACTTCTGGAAGAAGAGGAAGAAGAAAGACAATTTCTTTCCAGTGGGGAAAGGGCTATGTATGAGATATTTCTGATTTATCTGCAACTAAGGATTTCAGTCTCAGATTTAGTACTTCATATATATGAAAAGCACACTTATTTCTCATTATTAGAACCCATAAACTAACCTAAAAATAAAACAATAGGTTAGAGCTGAACATTAGGCAGGATGTACTGCCCTTGATTGTGATTTTAACTGCATATTTTGTAACGCTGAAGTTTTTCATCATGGCGTTAAATTTATCAAGGTTCCTATCTCAGTATCTTTGGGAAAGAAAGGCAGTTTGATCTTGGTACACAAAGCCCCACTGCCGCCGCCCATCGCAGTAATGAGGCCAAGTTCGTACACAAAACTGCCAGCAATATAGTTAGCATAATTCATACATATTGTTGTCGCTCATTAAGTGTGCCATTTTGCAACCACATCATTTTTCTGTCTAGAATCAGAATTGTAGAGTTGGAAGCAACCAACCTCCAAGGAAGGAGAGTCCACAACTGCCATTCCACTGTCTAACAGCTCTTACTGTCAGTTCTTCCAGATGTTTAGCCGGAATATCCTTTCTTGTAACTTGAAGCCATTGGTTCAGGTCCTGCCCTCCAGAGCAGGAGAAAACAAGCATGCTTCCTCTTCCATGTGCCAGCTCTTTTGATATTTGAAAATGGCTATCACATCTTCTCTCAGATTTCTCTTTCCCATGCTAAATGTACCCAGCTCCCTCAACCGTTCCTCATAAGTCTTGGTTTCCAGACCCTTGATCATCTTGGTTGCCCTACCTCCCTCTGCCCATGTTCCAGCTTAGCAATGTCCTTCTTCAATTCTGGTACCCAGAACTGGACATGCTACTCCAAATATGATCGGACCAAGGTAGAATTGAGTGGTACTGTTACTTTCCTTGATCTGGACGCTATATTTCTGCTGATGCAGCCTAGAATTGCATTAGCTTTTTTGCGGCTGCATCAGACTGTTGTCTCAAGTTAAGCTTGTGGAGCTTGTGGTCTCTTAAAACTCCTAGATAAAACTCTTGTACTACTGGCAAGTCAGGTATCTCCCATCCTATGTTTGTTCATCTGTTTTTTCTGACCTAAGTGTAGAACCTCACATTTTTACTATGGAATTCATATTGTCAGTTTTGGCCCAGTTCTCCTATCTATTAGAGTTGTCCTGAATCTCAATTCTCTATTCTGAAATATTAGCTACCCCAGTTTAGTGTCATCTGCAAATTTGATTTGCCTTCATCCAAGTCATTTATGGGATGCGGGTGGCGCTGTGGGTTAAACCACAGAGCTTAGGACTTGCTGATCAGAAGGTCGGCGGTTCGAATCCCTGCGACGGGGTGAGCTCCTGTTGCTCGGTCCCTGCTCCTGCCAACCTAGCAGTTTGAAAGCACGTCAAAGTGCAAGCAGATAAATAGGTACCGCTCTGGCGGGAAGGTAAACGGCGTTTCCATGCGTTGCTCTGGTACACCAGAAGTGGCTTAGTCATGCTGGCCACATGTCCCGGAAGCTGTATGCTGGCTCCCTCGGCCAGTAAAGCGAGATGAGCGCAGCAACCCCAGAGTCGGACACGACTGGACCTAATGGTCAGGGTTCCTTTACCTAAGTCATTTATAAAGTTGTTGAACTACAATGGCGCCACAACAGAACCCTGCAACATTCTACTTGCCATTCTTTTTTCCAGGATGGTGAGGAACCATAAGAGAGCACTCAGTCAGTCAACCAGCTACAAATCCACCTGACTGTAACATTGTGAAGCCTACATTTTACCAGCTACTCCACAAGAATACCATAGGGGACCTTGTCAAAAGCCTTACTGAAATCAAGATACATCATGTCCACAGCATCCCCCCATCCTCCAAGCTTGTAACTCCGTCAAAAAAAAAGAAATGAGATTCATCTGGCATGACTTGTTTTTGAGAAACCTATGCCAGGTCTTAATAATCATAAGATCCTTTTCTAAGCGCTCCCAAACTGGCTGTTTAATTATATGATCTAGAATCTTTCCTGGTGTCAGTGTCAGACCTGGGTCTTCTCTCCCCCCCCCTTTTTTTTTTGAAGATGGAAACAACATTTGCATCTGTAAAAAATCATCACAAAGAAGATTCAATTTCACAACCAAGCAATCAGGATGTATGCAAAGGGAGATAAGAAATGTCCATATCAAATAACACTTCTCCCAAAGAGTGCCAGAAAATGATATTCTGAAATATTTTATTATCATGATAACTACCGCCACTACCATCGCAAACACCTGCACCCCAAAAACCTCTTCACATTTACTATATGCAGCACTTCGAACATGGGAAGAGAAACTGCAGAGCAGCGAACATGACATGCAAGAAAGCGCTCTTTAGTTTCAACAGCAGTCAGGTTGCGTCTGGATGCCTATTTTAATTGCGTATAAAACAGGGACCCTTTTGCTCTTTCTATGTGAAATCTGGCAGGTGTGATGCTCTGGAGATAGCAGAATATCTGCAAATGTCATGCCATTTGGAATGGAAATTCACACGCAGCAGAAGTGTATCTGAGTCTTTCTAGAAATCAATGGGGAAACAAAACAAAACAAAAGAAGATGGCTTTTGGAAGGTAGGAGGTATTAACACCATCTAAATAAGGTTTCTTTTGAGATTGCAGGGGAGGTACGCACCAGCTCCAGAGCACTGGGGAGTCATTTAAAAAGAGCTCATCCCAACTCAGTACTTCAGTCTTATTGAAAATGTAAAATAATGAATGAATATCATGGAATTGTAGAATTGGAAGGGACCATGAAAATCATCTATTCCAACGCCCTGCAATGAAGGAATCTTCTGCCCAAGAGTTATTCTGATAAATATCCAACAAACCCTGATAGAAACTGCCTTCTCCTATGAACTGCCCTCTTCAGCTTTGACCTTGGAGCAACTCCTAAATTATATTTCTACAGCTGCTCCTTTGATTTATTATTTGACCCCAGCCCATCGCCCTACAATTTGTTCTGGTCTCTAAAATTGCCCAGGCTTCAATCACCAAGCCAGACCACCCAAGCCCAAAGTCCTCGTCTTACCTTACCATTCCTTTTTCATTGGGCAAGGGTGGACCTTATCGTTGAAGGATTGCCATTTAAATCATAAGCAATCAGGAAAGTCTCGATTTTCCTGATTGCTTATTTTTATAAGGCCAATGGGCTACATAAAGCCTGGGAAGGAACAAAGAGTGTCCCTTGGCTGCCCGCCTTTCTGACGTGTCTTCCCTCTGATTAAAATTTGCACCAGTGTAGCATTAATTGTAAAAGGTCTTTGGCTCTTCTCCCGGACATAAATTTTTAAACTATGTAAAAGCACTTGGGGGAAAAACAACAGCAGCGACAGAGCTATCCAATTGTGACTCTTCCAAAGAAAAAAATATATATTGGGGAAGCGCCAAATGTAAGGAAGCAGACATTGACAAATAGCCATCGCCTCCCCCAAAAGAGGAGCCAAACAGTAGGATACTAATAAAATTTAGATGCAAATGGGGTGTATCTTTTCCCTGCTTATGAATGCCCAATTAGCCATAATGGCAACAAGCAGCCTGGCTTCCAGCTGGAATCTGACACCCAATTTAAGCAGACTACAAACAAGTACAAAGGCTAACAAAACATCCATAGTGGGGAGAGGCGGAGGAGGGTGGGGTGGGGGGAGATTAGAAACACACATACATTTAGATTTCCATAGCTGCTGCTTGCAGACAATGGATCTGGCCAACCAGGAAATGAGATTAGGTTAATATGCAGCATCAAAAGAGGATAGAAAGAGAAAGTTTCCTCTTCCCACAGTAAAAAAGGACAACAACCCCCAACACACTTTTCAGGTCAGACTACAAACTATTTGTTTCAAATTATTGGCATTAAAAGCACAACACCCTCCTGTCTTCTGGAGAAATATGGGCCACTGAGCTGATAATTCTCCATTGCTGATTTACTGTTTTTCAAACAATAGCTTGAAAAATGGCTGGATCACTGGAAGGCACTAAATCCTTCTATGCCATCAGAGCTTTCTATGTAGGCATCCGCATGGGTACACCTTCAAATGGATGGAGTACAACTTCCTAGCAATGGTCCCTCTGATCCCGTGTGAATTCCCGTCTGAACAAGTATACAGCGTAACTGGTTGAAAGTCACCGAACACATTCAGATTCGTGCCTATCATTCTGCAGCAAATAGCTGAACGATGGAACTCGTTCCCCCAGGTGACAGTGATGGCCACCAACTTGGAAGGCTTTAAAAGAGGATTGGACAGATTCATGGAGGAGATGGCTATATCAGTTGCTACCAGCCATGGTGGCTCTGCTCTGCCCCCACAGCTGAAGCAAGCAATGCTTCTGAATACCAGTTGCTGGAAACCACAGGAAGGAAGAGGGCTCTTGTGTGTAAGTGCTGCTCCCTGGTTTCTCACAGACATCTGATTGGCCACTGTGAGAACAGGATGCTGAACTAGAAGTGCCATTGGCCTGATCTAGCGGGTTCTTCTTATGTTCTAGATCTGGAAGCTTCAACCATGAATGTTCTAGGACTTTATGTGCTAGAGCCAGAAGGCACCTTCTGAGAATGGAATGGCTACTTCCCTATCTTCACAGGAGGGAATGAGATCTGTTGGAAGCTGCCAATGAAGGAAGGCGGAGGGGAGTTATTTCTTTGTCAATCTCCTCTTTCCCTGCTCAGTATCGTTTTGTGACTTTTGAAATATTATTTTTAGTAGAGTTCTTCTCATTATGATCTGTTGTTTAAAGAAGACATCCTTAATGTCCATTTAGTGCTGGGCCAAATGCAAGGTTATTGCATTAATTTACAAGACCCTTAGCAACTTGTGTCCAGATACTAAGGACCACTTAATTCATTGAATCCCTGCCCAATCAAAGGGAGTTCTTGGGGGAGGTGTTGCTGTTAGTGCTCTCCAATGGGTCCAATTTCACACCTTGCATCCACCAGGACCTGTGCTCAGTATTGTGGGCTCAAATCTGTGGAACTCCTTCCCAGCTGAGATCAAACAGGCCCCCTCTCTGTTGAACTTCAGGCAATTGGTGATGACTTAAAAAATAATAATCAATCATTTTATGCTTAATTTTAACTGATTTTACATTTGCATCTCTTTGGTAACCTCATTGTACGCTGCTTAGTAATCATGGTGCTATGTGATATATAAATTGGTAGGGGAAAAATAAATAATCCGTAAAATTATGAGAACCTAAGAATGGTCAAACAGTTATGTTGCCTCCACAGACTTCAACAGATTTTTAATTTTATTGTGCTGTTCCTTGGGGTGTCTCTACAGGACCATGGACAGCTCTCAATGGCACTGAGATAATTCAGGCTGGATACAGGCACTGAAGAGCAGCAGACTCAGATGTTGCTGCAGCAGAAGTCAGGAGCCAACTGGCGTTTCATACAGGCTGTAGGCATGTCAAGGGGGAAATTTGTGGTGCTTAAACCGTTTGGTCAAAAGTCTGGAGATGGTCAGAAGAGGGCAGAGTGACCAAGCCATGTATGTGGACACATCCTAGGGTTCTCCTCACATGGATTCCTCTGCCTCTCTATGGTTCATTTAGAGGCAATTCCTGTACATAGACTTCCCCTCTTCAGTGTCCTCAGGTCTTTGTTTTGATTGATAGTTTTGAACCTTAGGCCATCACATTTATGTGCACAAGAGCGTTGAACATTTGCTTTTAAAGTCAGTGCTGGTGTCCTTTGCCATTCAAGACTTTCATTTGCTCTGGAATCAGACTCAAAGGGATTTGGATGTCCACTTGATCACATGGTTAAAGTAATAAACAAACAAGCTGGAGAATGAGTAGTGGGAAGATAGATTCTTCCCTTGCCTGATATTTTCTGCTTTTAGAAGCCTGCTGCCCACTCTGTGAACAAGGAGACCCTGTTTCTGTTATGATTATTGTGATATATGAAGGCTCAATGTAGGGGAAATTACAAGAGCTGGAAACTGGGAAACAGGAAGGCGGAATTTGAAAAATGTGAGATTGTGAATTAAGACATTCAAATAACAAGCCACATAGCCTTTTCTGTAGGGCTGATAATCTCCATATGAAATTCAAAGCTAAGAATTGAATATGTCACTTCTATTTGGTGTATATTTAACAGTTAGTTTTAAAAGCCCTTTTCTTCATGTTCAGCATGAAATCCAGGCTTTCGAGTTTTCACATCAATGGCATCTTCATTTAGCCTTTCAAGATATGAAGGCTATATGATGACTTCTGTAACTACTCACAGCAGCTCAAATTAATTGATCCCTTTTGCTGAGCAGATATCAAACAATGCCTTCAAAGCTGATATAGAAAACATATTTGCCACTGTGTATAGCTGGGTATATTTTATAGGTTTATTTCTTTGTGTTTTTAAAGAAAGGAATGGCCTTGTTTTGGTACTGAAGTCTATTTCATACAGTTACATATCCACTTTTAAAATTCTCCCTTTTAAAAAAAACACCTCTTACATGTGTGGAATGGGGTTCAGTGAGAACAATCTTTTTACTATCTTATTTTACAGAAATAAGACAGAAATACAGAAACCAGGTTACAATTCAATTGAAGAGTATTTGTAACAATTATAATATTTTTAAAAATCAAAATACAAAATCATGCTAAATTATTCCAGAGGGTTTTCCATTCAAATATGAAATGTATTCATGAATCTTTTTTCATGTTTCCAGTACCTTATTACCTTTTGTAATAAAGATACCTTGCACATTAGCATACAATGCCAGATTGCATTTTCCCATTCCCTTACAGATGGAACTTGCTGTGATGGGTAAACTGAAGTTCCCAAGATTCCTTGAGGGAAGTCATGTTCTTTAAATGAATGGTGTGGATGTGAGCTTTGTTAGCAAGTGCTCATTGGGCATGAAGCTCTTCACCACGTTAGAGCCCTTTGGATTGAAAGACGGTATTCAAAAATAACTGGGGAGGTTTCAAAATAGGCTTGGTAAGTGAAAATAATAATAATAATAATAATAATAATAATAATAATAATAATAATAATAATTTATTATTTATACCCCACCCATCTGGCTGGGTTTCCCCAGCCACTCGGGGCGGCTTCCACAAAGACCAAAAATACACTAAGATGTCACACATTAAAAACTTCCCTGAACAGGGCTGCTTTAAGATGTATTCTGAATGTCAGGTAGTTATTTATCTCTTTGACATCTGATGGGAGGGTGTTCCACAGGGCGGGCGCCACTACCGAGAAGGCCCTCTGCCTGGTTCTATACTCTGCACCATTCAAGACTGGGGCCATTTTACCACACAGATGCATGCATACAGTCATACCTCATGTTACGTCCGCTTCATGTTATGCTCTTTCAGGTTATGTCCCGCGACAACCCGGAAGTACTGGAAAGGGTTACTTCCGGGTTCCACCGCTCGCGCATGTGCATGCACGGACGCACAAAATGACATCATGCGCATGCACAGAAGCGACGAATCGCAACCCGTGTGTGCGCAGACATGCCACTGCAGGTTGTGTTCTTTCCATGTTGCGAACAGGCCTCTGGAATGGATCCCGTTCGCAACCAGAGGTACCACTGTATCAGGTAGCTAGAAAGTGGTCTGAAGCTTTGTTGTACACATTTACACTCACATTCAGTCACTAGCCAGAGTGAGGTGGCTGCCTCAGGCCACGGCCGTCTTAAGCATATCTGGCGCTGTGGTGCAAAGCTCCCTCCGGTGCGCCCCAGAGTTTTTTTAGGGAGGATGGCACTGTCAGCGGGGCTGGAGGAGGCAGGCAGCGGCTCGGGGGTGCCTCCTCTGGCGGTGAAGAGGCAGAGGCTGGACGTGGCACCTCCCAGCTCAGCTGGCCGCTTCGTGCCACGGTGGCCACAGCAGATGGAGGCTCCCGGCATGCCGCTGCTTCAGCGCTGCATGGCAGAGGCGCAGCAAGCTGATGCTAGGAGGCACTGCATCCAGCCTCCGCCTCTTCCCTGGTGCCCTCCAGAACTTGGCGCCCCGCGCCACTAGCCTCTATGGGTAAGACGCCCGTGCCTCAGGCAGCAGATTCTGAGGGGCTGTAAGTAGACAGAGCTGGGTGTGCACTTCCTAAGCTATCCTGCTGCCCCCAAATGCTGTGTAGGCCACTCCAATAAGTGTTGGAAGTGTAAAGAGAAAGAAGGCATGTTTTATCACATGTGTTGGAATCGTAATCAAAAGCTATTGGGAAATGATTTACAATGAAATGAAATGAAAAATGTTTAAGATCACTTTTGTTAAAAGACCAGAAGCTGTTTTGCTAGGCATTACAGGCCGAGACCTGCCAAAAGAGTGGAAGAAACTATTCATGTATGCTACAACAGTGGCTAGGATATTACTAGCCCCAAAATGGAAAGATGACAAGATACCAGTGAAAGAAGAATGGCAAGGAAAACTGATGGAATACAGTATGCTGAAATGGCGAAGCTCACTGGAAAACTTAGAGACAAAGACAATAGAGATTTCAAAAAATTTTGTCGGGAATTGTTTATGATGTATCTACAGAAACACTGTAAAGAAGTAGATTCACTAGCAGGGTTTGTCTAAACACAATTAAGAAAACAAATATAAAAGTTACCATATTTTTCGCTCTATAGGACGCACTTTTCCCCCTCCAAAAATGAAGGGGAAATGTGTGTGCGTCCTATGGAGTGAATGCAGGCTTTTGCTGAAGCCTGGAGAGCGAAAAGGGTCGGTGCGCACCGATCCCTCTTGCTCACCAGGCTGCAGGCAGCTATCCGCAAGCCTTCTGAGCCCAGCGGGAGTTCCCGCCAGGCTCCGAAGGCTTACGGATAGCAGCCTGAAGACTGGGGAGCGCAGCACCAACTCCCGCTGCGCTCCCCGGGCTTCAGGCAGCTATCCGCAAGCCTTCAGGCTCCCAAGGCTTGCGGATAGCAGCCTGTTCTGGGGGCTGGGGTAGGGGGAAGCTCGGGTGCGCCCTAGGGAGCGAAAAATACGGTAAGTAATATGGAAAATATGAATGCTATGAGTGTAATAAGATATAGTTAAAAGACTACAAATTAAGGTAGAATAAAATAAGCAGAAGAAACAATATTTCAACAACCAGAAGAGGAAGTTGAGGAAAGTCAGGGGAGATTGGGATTTGCATGTTTTCTCTTTTCTTGTGATGATGATTGTGTTGAATACAAAAATGTAAAACTTAATAAAAATTATTTAAAAAACTGTGTAGGCCACTGTGTTGTTACCATTGTTGACTGAAGTAAGATTCAGTTGGCAGGCTGCTTGGGTTTTGTACCTGGAACAGGGGAGGGGCCATCTTGTTCTTCACTTCAGGCAGCAAAAATTCTCGGGCCAGCCTTGAACCACGGTGTAAAGCTCCTCAACCCCTGAACGATTCTGTTTATTTTTCAGCAAAAGCAACAGCTTCCAGCCATGAAAAATATGGGAATTACTGCAGTGTGTGAAAATTCCACTTTACAGTACTTTTAGTGCTCAAACGATTTCAATTCCCGCCATCTGGGGTGCCTGCTGCTTGCCAGTCTGCAAACTCGGACACTGCTAGCAGCACTCACAAAAAACCCCCGCTCCCTTTTAACTATTACTAAAGCTCTGCAGCTGTCTTTCTGTGTGCAAATGGAAGCGATCTCTCCAAAACAGAACATGAATGGAAGGATAGCCAATGAATTTTGAGCCAGTGGAGAAGTGGCTTACATGGAAGAAACTCTGAATTAGTGCCAGGCTCCAGATGGACACAGGTTGCTTGTTCAAGTGAAAAATATAATTGTCCAAATACTGGTCCTAATTGCATTGCATGAACGTTATTTACACACTGGTTGAAATTTCCATTAATTTATATTGAGCATTTCCCAAGACAAGGGAAAACGTTTCCCACGTCTTCTGTGGAGGCTAACCCCTTCCGCCACCATCCCAGTTTATAACCCAAATCTAGACATCAAGCATACAGGAATTCTAGTGGTGAAGCATGAAAACTACTAGCACATTTGCAAAGCTAAGCAGGGTCTGGTATGATTTCAAATTGGATGGGAGACTGTGTGTTGAGATTGCTGTAATGCAGGGGATTGGTGTAGGTGACCCTTCCAACTTTATGTTTCTATGATTTCTATGAATCTGTTTGTAGGTAAATATTTGCAAGGCGAAACACAGTGTGGAACAGACAGACAGAGCCAATGTACCTGCATGTCTTTGTTCCACAGAAGCAGGGATCCTGCACGGATCTGCCTGATTCGGTTTAATAATAATAATAATAATAATAATTTATTTATACCCCACCCATCTGGCTGGGCTTCCCCAGCCACTCTGGGCGGCTTCCAACAGAATATTAAAATACAATAACCTATTAAACATTAAAAGCTTCCCTTCAGATGTCTTCTAAATGTCTGGCAGTTGTTGTTCTCTTTGACATCTGGTGGGAGGGCATTCCACAGGGCGTGTGCCACTACCGAGAAGGCCCTCTGCCTGGTTCCCTGTAACTTGGCTTCTCGCAGCGAGGGAACCACCAGAAGGTCCTCAGCAATGGACCTCAATGTCCAGGCAGAATGATGGGGGTGGAGACACTCCTTCAGGTATACTGGACCGAGGCCATTTAGGGCTTTAAAGGTCAGCACCAACACTTTGAATTGTGCTCGGAAACGTACTGGGAACCAGTGTAGGTCTTTCAAGACGGGTGTTATATGGTCTCGGCCTCCGCTCCCAGTCACCAGTCTAGCTGCCGCATTCTGGATTAGTAGTAGTTTCCAGGTCACCTTCAAAGGTAGCCCCACGTAGAGCGCATTGCAGTAGTCGAAGCGGGAGATAACTAGAGCATGCACCACTCTGGTGAGACAGTCTACAGGCAAGTAGGGTCTCAGCCTGCATACCAGATGGAGCTATGGTCTGGCTTCTTTTCCCTTTTTACTTTGAAATGCATATCTGTGCCAGACTAGATTTGATATTAATATATGGCTTTTGTTATGCAACTAGCAGTAACAAAAGGATCCTGAGCAACTTCGGGACCTCAGGAGATGGAGAAGAAGAGCTTAACCCTTTCTCCCCTGCTACAGCCCCAACAAAAAAACCCTCTTCTGCCAGCTGCTTATATTTATTAGGAGAGAATACAAACAGCAGCTTAGGAAGATGATTTTCACTGGAATCACTGCATGCGGATAAAGAAGGCTTAAATTTTCCCTCTCTGCTCCCTGTAGTCCCAGTGCTACTCAGGATCCCCGATGGCTGCTATTTATATAAGAAAAAACCCACCATGCACATTAACTGCAATCATGCAGTTTGGGCTTTTATTTGGCATTTTAAAATAAATGAATCATGGGATATACAGAAAGATGGCAAAACTGACAGCTCTGATAAAAGACACAAATCTAGAATTTTTCAAGGAGGACTGGAAACCTTTGCTGGTCTATTTAAAAAATAATTGCCCATATGCATAGTCCACAGTTTGAAGTTTAAGAAAAATACAGCAGAATATATTGAGAAACCTGTTAAAGAGGATGAAACTGTATATGATGGAATTGTAAGATGCAATTGTGATTATAAACACTGAGGATGGGTGAGCCGGAAGTCATTAGTATTGCAGAATGAGGATTATAACTGTTGAGTAATAACCTGTAACTTTGAATCTTGAAATAAAAGAAAAAGAAATTGGGCGGTGGGGGAATAACAGTCTCCCCCCCCCCCGCCCCCCATTGGCTTTTATGTAGCAACTGGAGCTTTCAGTTGACTCTGCTATTGGTTGTTCAGGCCCCTTTCTTCCATGAAAAGGGTGCGCAAAGCTTCATTTTTGTGCGACCGTAATCATGCAAAATCACTATTTTGAAGTGAGCAGAAGCGATGCTGCCAAATCGCAATGAGCAAACCTTCACCTTCAACATTTCCACTTGCACGATAGAAGGATGGCACTGGAAAGAAAACACTGTTGCTAATGACTGCTTAGCCTCTGGCTCAGTGAAGTGTGGGTGCCATAAATGCATGTTCCATTGCTCTCCAGTTGCTATAAAAGCACCTGGCTTCCCCCTGTATTTCAGCTCTGATGGTGCTGAAAGATAAACAGGTGAAAATGGACAGCCAAGTGCTACTTTGCATGGGGGGGGAAATCGAGGTGCTGAAGAGGATTGGTCATAATAAGGCAAGTTGATCTTTATTGATGGTCCCTTGAGTCAGGGAACAGGGGAGGCAGGCGGAGGAAATGAATTTCCTTCACAAACCATAAAAACAAACCACAAAATTAGGGCAGCCGTTCACATTATGCTTGCATGTGTGCTGTGTTTGGTAAATTTGTGCTTGCAGACACCTGGGCACTCTAAGGCCTCATCCAGCCTTCCTTTTGTGATTTGTTTCTAGGTACAGGCCTGCACTTTCCCCTCTTTTTTTGCCCTGGTGTTTTCACTGTCAAAACCCACTCTTTACTTCTTATAGTTTTCCATAGGTGTAGCAAAGAGGGAGGGCAGGGAGGCAACTGCCCCCCCCATCAATAATAATAAATAAAAATACACAGCAAACTGAGGTTCTGTCTCCCTCAACAAAAATCCTGGCTATGCCCATATCATTTTCTCGCCCCCCCCTTATTTTTCTCTCATTTTCCTTTTTTTCTCTTTCTCTTTCCTCCTTTCCTCCTTTTTTTTTTTTAGATTAATTTTGAATAAAATAGATATTTGGTATTAAGTTTGGTATCTCTCTTTATAAATTCTAATAAAATTTATTTTTTTAAAGAAAAGCACAGGTCTGTGCCTAAAATTGCAGGGCAAAAGGTAAACAGTGAGTTTGGATGAGCTAATGGGCTGTGATTACAGAGGTATGCTTAAAGGCACATGCATTTATGATGATTATTCTTAATAATTAAACTTAAATCCTGCCTTTCCTACCAAATGAGCCCAGGGCAGCAAACACACAAGCAATAAAGCAATTGTTGTTGTTGTTTAGTCATTTAGTCGTGCCCGACTCTTTGTGACCCCATGGACCAGAGCACACCAGGCACCCCTGTCTTCCACTTCCTCCCGCAGTTTGGTCAAACTCATGTTGGTAGCTTTGAGAACAGTACCGGTGCCACTACCGAGAAGGCCCTCTGCCAGTTTCCCTATAACCTCACTTCTTGCAGTGAGGGAACCGCCAGAAGGCCCTCGGAGCTGGACCTCAGTGTCCGGGCTGAATGATGGGGGTGGAGACGCTCCTTCAGGTATACAGGGCTGATGCAGAATGTGGATAGCAGTTCCCTGAGAGCTGAACAACATTAGGACTACCATTAAAAAAAATGGATGCCAAATGAAATATTTTGCATCATGGCACAGAAATGGAAGCAGGAAGAACTACCAACGAAAAAGGAATGGCAGATGAAATTGATGGAATACGCAGAATTGGATAAGATGACAGGGAGAATTCGAAACCAGTGGGACCAGAAATTCTTGAAAGATTGCAGTAAATATACGAGTTATCTGAAAAACAATTGTAACCAACTGACTACGCTTGTAGGACTAGAAGAAGTTTTGTAAGGAGAACTATATGAAATATTGCAGAAAAGATTTATGAGAATGGGTTTTAAGTTATGAATTGTTAAAAGTAGTACTTAGGATAACAAAGGTAAGGTTAAAAGATGAGGTTTGAAAATGATTAGACGTGGTTGATGGAAGTCTCAGACTAAAATAGCCAAAATGTTGTGTAAGGTGAGATGAGATGGTATGTTCTGTTTGGAAAATATATGTAAAAACTAACAAAAATGTATATTAAAAAAAGAAAGAAATATTTTGCATCATTGCTTTGTGGGACACATCCCTGATTGCAGAAGGTGCCTCTGGGAAATACTGGAATCCAAAGAATACTGTGCTGTACACTGGAAAGAAAATATTCCACTTGTCTGGCATACCTGCAGTATCTATTTTATGAGCATCCTTTTTGTGGTCCACTAGCTGACTTGTTGATTGTTCCTGTAATGCCTTACAGGCAAGTTAATGAAACAATGTCATCAATGGATGTCTCAGGCTAAAGAAGAAGAGCTAATGATTCATGTGCTATTCACTGAGAGTGTGCAGCCTGCACCAAACATCCCCTTAGGTTACCTACTGCCAGGCGTGCATGTTTAAAATAAATGAAAAGTTCTCCTCCCTCCATTGCTGCTTTAAATGAGAAAATATTGTGTGTGTGCAGCCCAGTGGGAATTGTTTATTTGGGCAAATTTATTGCAATATGCAACAAGGTGAGTTGCCAGCAGGAGTCTTGTCGACAAGCTCAGGAAGCATGCATGATAGAGTGGGATGGAGTTACAGGTGGGCAACAGCTCAGTGGCCAAATTTGCATTCAGATGCTGGGAAGTTCACACTGCAACCTTATAAAAAACAAATAAATCATGGCATCAGATGGCACACCTTTAGGTCTAAAGAAACACATCATGTACTTAGTGGCAATGTTCAGTTAAATTTGGATGAATTCTGCACTGAGCTGTGTCTTCTGGGATTTAAGATGATTATGTAAAAGTCCAAAGGGCAAAGAAAGAGATGAGAAAAAGGAGGAAAGGGAGTTTTCTCTGACTCAGTGCACTGAATTCAAATGGCACTTAATTGGAGAAAATGAAGCAAGCGAGGATTAAAACACTTTTAGAAATCGATTTGTAAATACACCCTCAGAAATACAAAGCAGTGTTCTGGGGAGTGTGATCTTTGTAAAATAAGTGTAAGAGCAAGTAGGTGATATGTGCAACATAAGTTATGACTGCAGCCAAAAGTGCTCTGTACATTTTCATTGCTGGCTAAACAAACACAGCCTTGCAGTGAGCACATAATCAATTCTTGTGGGAGCTGAGCAAGTTAACTGGTAGCTGAGCAAATGGCAGCTGTAGGCAGCAAGAGGGATAAATGGAACCACCCGATTTTGCTCTAGAGGATTGCCATCTCTGGTGGTTCTCCTTCCCCTATGTAACTATGGTTCTAATTTATGGAGATCTATGCCGATTTTGGGACATGGGTAGCACTGTGGGTTAAACCACAGAGCCTAGGACTTGCCGATCAGAAGGTCGGCAGTTCGAATCCCCGCAACGGGGTGAGTTCCCGTCGCTCAGTCCCTGCTCCTGCTGACCTAGCAGTTCGAAAGCATGTCAAAGTACAAGTAGATAAGTAGGTACTACTCCGGTGGGAAGGTAAACAGTGTTTCCGTGCACTGCTCTGGTTTGCCAGAAGCGGCTTAGTCATGCTGGCCACATGACCCAGAAGCTGTACGCCGGCTCCCTCAGCCAATAAAGTGAGATGAGCGCCGCAACCCCAGAGTCGGTCACGACTGGACCTAATGGTCAGGGGTCCCTTTAACTTTACCTTTATGCCAATTTAAAAAAGTTATTTGAACAGCATGCCTGGGCTGGGGGAAACACAGCAAAGGCAAGGCAACGCCAAGGTGTTACAAATCTGCAGTGAGTGCCAGAACCTGTGTGCCAAATTAGAATTCCCATATCATCGTCTCTCAAGCACAACTCCTTAACAGAGTCTCAGGGTACGCATCACATAAAGGGCAGCTGTAATGCATACTGTTAAGGAATTAACATAGCAAGTAGTTCATACATCTGCTTAGCCATTCTGCGTCCACAGTTGTTCATCCAGACATCCAGGCTTAACAGAGATGAACTTTGCATGCCTACCCAGATTCAAGAATGCTGAAGGATAGAAAAAGAAGTCTTGCGACAACCATACTTGCAAGTCAATTTTTTCTCCACCTGCAGATGAGTGCAATTTCTGCACACACCCAAGGCTTATCCAGCATGAAAACCAAACCCAACAGGCACCCATTTAACACACACACAACTCTGTCTCTCTTTCAAACACACACACAATTCTACAGAAAAGTCTTCTGCCTATAAGGAAGCTAACATGAATAGCCATTCATAAAACCAAGCAGAGAGGGTGAAAAACAGCATGAGAATTCAACCTGATCACGGCTTCCCTGATAGGATTAAGCGGCAATAAAAACATAAAATAAAGGTACCTTGGTTTTAATGGGTCTGACAGTCTCTTCATAGATATTTCTCCAGCACAGAGTCTTGCTTACCTAAACATCGCCATTCAGCTCAAATGAAATGCCTTGATTTGCTGAACTGACAAGCTGGGGCATAGCAATCTCTCTCGCTCTCTCCCTCTCTCTGTGTGTGTGTTTTTCCCTCCTTGAAAAAAATGTAGTTGGATCTAAGCCACTATAGTTACTATTTATTTTAAACACTGAGGGGCCGTTGGGGAAATAACCCATTTCTTCCTCCTCTTATGGCTGAGCCAACATCTACTCTCCCATGACTTTAAGGGGGAAAGAACCAGAAGGAATTTTGTGCTATAAATAAATTAGAGGAATGCATGAAAGTTGTAAATATTGCTAATTTAGTAATGCACTTTATAGGGCTTTTACTGGAGCTCCAGCTGCAGACAAACCCAGTTATTCTGAGCAGAAAATAGGCTCTTGCTTGCAGGTTGCAGACCTTCTTGGCCCAGGAAACCTTTTCAGCAGCCCCTTCCCTTATGCTTGGGTTACATTACAGCAGCCACAAGGATTGACAGCCTAGGGCAGGGATGGAAAACTTGTGGCTTCTAGATGTTGGACTACAACTCCCAGAATCTCTGAATATTGGTTGGAAATGGATAGTCTTTTGAGTCCAACATCTGGAGGGCCGCAGGTTCTCCATCTTTGGCTAACGGTGACTTTTTAAAAAAGAAAACATGACCTCCAGGCATGACGTCGAGCAGCACTTAGTGCATGGACTGATAGCATGAAATAGTGAACTTCCCTGCCTATCATTCTAGCTATAGTTCTACTGGTGATGCTCAGTGGTACACTACCTGGTTTCCTATGTTCCTTTATGTATAATAATAATAATAATAATAATAATAATAATAATAATAATAATAATTTATACACCGCCCATCTGGGTGGCTGCCAACCGAATATTAAAAACAATACAGCATCAAACATTAAAAGCTTCCCTAAACAGGGCCGCCTTCAGTTGTCTTTTAAATGTAAAATAGTTGCTTATTGCCTTGACATCTGCTGGGAGGGCATTCCACAGGCCCTCTGCCTGGTTCCCTGTAACCTCACTTCTCGCAGCGAGGGAACCACCAGAAGGCCCTCGGAGCTGGACCTCAGCGTCCAGGCAGAACGATGGGGGTGGAGACGCTCCTTCAGGTATACTGGACCGAGGCCGTTTAGAGCTTTAAAGGTCAGCACCATCAGTTTGAATTGTGCTCGGAAACATACTGGGAGCCAATGAAGATCTTTCAGGACCGGTGTTATATGGTCTCGGCGGCCACTCCCAGTCACCAGTCTAGCTTTTGCATTCTGGATTAATTACAGTTTCCAAGTCACCTTCAAAGGTAGCCCCACGTAGAGCAGTAGTCCAAGCGGGAGATAACTAGAGCATGCACCACTCTGGTGAGACAGTCTGCGGGCAGATAGGGTCTCAGCCTGCGTACCAGGTGGAGCTGGTAGACAGATGCCCTGGACACAAAAGTGACCTGCACCTCCATGGTTTGTAAAATTAACATTTTTACTTTTCTAAATTACATTTATATCCCACCATTCTTCCAAGGAGGTTATGGTGACATGCATAGTTTCTCAACCTCCCATACTGGTTTCACCCTCACTAAACCCCTGTGAGGTAGGGCCAGGCAGAGAGAGACAGACCTGATATCACCAAGGGACACTCTGACCACCACAACACAACAGGTAAAAATTTTCCCTACTTGCAATACAACACCATGAGGTGAGCCATTTGCCCTGAAATTATTACTCACAATTTCATAGAATCATAGAATCATAGAGTTGGAAGAGACCACAAGGGCCATCGAGTCCAACCCCCTGCCAAGCAGGAAACACCATCAGAGCACTCCTGACATATGGTTGTCAAGCCTCTGCTTAAAGACCTCCAAAGCAGGAGACTCCACCACACTCCTTGGCAGCAAATTCCACTGTCGAACAGCTCTTACTGTCAGGAAGTTCTTCCTAATTTAAAATAAGACCTTTCCCCATTTTTTTGCCTTTGCACCTGCCTGGCCAACACTCAGACCAGGCAGCTGCCATTGTCGGCGCATGCGAAGAAGTTGTTTACTTGGTCTCCATTGATTTCTCCCAACTGCAGTAAGTGACTTGATATTCTTGTAAGTAGGAATGTACCGTATTTTTTGCACCATAACACTCACTTTTTTCCTCCTAGAAAGTAAGGGAAAATGTCTGTGCGTGTTATGGAGGAAATGCCTACGGGTGGCATGCCTACAGATTTTCCTCCTCTAAAAACTATGTGCGTGTTATGGTCGGGTGCGTGTTATAGAGCGAAAAATACGGTAAGTTACAGAAAAGGATGGAGCGCCCTTACCCACAGCCGTTAGAGCAAATAGGGGCACTGTGGTCTAAACCACTGAGCCTCTTGGGCTTGCCGATCAGAAGGTTGGCGGTTCGAATCCCTGGGATGGCATGAGCTCTGTCCCAGCTCCTTTCAATCTAGCAGTTTGAAAGCATGCCAGTGCAGCTAGATCAATGTGTCGGGAAGGTAAATGGCGTTTCTGTGCGCTCTGGCTTACGTCACGGTGTTCCGTTGCACCAGAAGCTGGCCACATGACCTGAAAAGCTGTCTGTGGACAAACACCAGCTCCCTTGGCCTGAAAGCAAGATGAGCGCCACAACCCCATAGTCGCCTTTGACTGGACTTAACCATCCAGGGGTCCTTTACCTTTAAATAGCAGGGTGCATGAATCATGGTAATGTGACCTTGCTAAAAGAAAACACACATGGGAGGGGAGCGGAGACAACAACCCCAAACCCAACTATATGGGGTAGGATCCTCATGAATGACAAACTCTCCAGACAATTTTTGGGAGAGGTTTGGGGACCCAGGGGGGAAAATGCTTGGGGTCTGGAAAACAGGCCCTTGGAGCTACCCCTGCGCTAAATCTTTAATTGACCTTTGTTTTGATGAATCCAAGTCCTGATGAAGGAGGGTGGAAACTGAACACCCAGAGGCTTCTTGGATGAGTTCTCAATCTTTAGTTCATTACTGTCCCTAAGGTATTGTGACGTGGAGGATGCAATGGAAGCTGGCTGACTGCAAGTTTCAAATGAGTTCTTCTCCTCTTGGAGGGAGGATTAGGAATAAAGTGCCGAACTGCAGCAACAGGGGCCTCCTCAAAAGCAGCAGTCGTCACCCATCTGGCAGATGGCTCTGCCTGCTGTCAGGGGACATGCTAGCTCCACTTTCTCCTTCTCCACATGGGGCTCCATGTTTGTAAATATGGAGCATATGCAAGCAGCCTGGTACGGCGATGCTCAGCATCCACGGAAAGAAAGAAAGGGAAGATTGCATGGTTGCCTACCTCTGCAGGCAACAATTCCCAAGAAGCAGGGCAAAGACACATGTGTGCAAAAGCATTACGAGCAAGTTTAGAACTGTCAAAACAATGCAACCTCATTCCCCCCCCCCCGATTGTTTGATGGTGATGCTATTTGGGCCACAGGCAGTTTGCACATCACTGGTTTCCTCCCACCCCCACCCCACAAATTCCACCTATTTGATGGCCATCTTGCTAGTATAATTGAGTGGAGCTGTTGTCAGTCCCAATCATCTTTCAGTGCTCATTCACAGAACTTAAGTGGATTGATTTTTTTGGTTGTTGGTTTTTGTTTTTTTTTAAATGGGCTTGTTACAATTTCTAAGGTACATTACACTTCACATGGGTGTGCAGTGGGAATGAAAATGGTCTTTGCATTTTTAAGCTTCTCCCTGCTGCCACAAAGATGAGAACGATGCTCTTTTAAGAATACGAGATGCTAAAGAACCTGGCAGATGCCCTGAATCAGATGTCCCAAATCACGTTCCACTAACGGTGGACCAGCCACATCTATGGCATACGCAGATGTGCCTGAGATGATCTCCAAGTGCTCCCTAGGACTTAGTAATGAGACCAATCAGCAATCTGCTCACATGGCAAAGGCACAGTTGGGGCCTTTTGCAGAATTTACATAAAATTTAATGACTTCTAAGAGAGACTAAATGACGCTTGGTTTTATTGCACTTGTCCAAGCTTTTTTGGCTTTTACTGAACGGCAGAGGTTATATTTGTTTGAATGGCAGACTCGCTGTCGTTTGTTCTGTCCAGTCCAGCAGGTTTTTCAAAGACTGATTTCAGTTGCCAGTTCGTCATCATATGCTTGAATCTGGAACATATGTTTTCTAAATAAAATGGGAGGTAAAACCAACCCTCTCTCTCTTTTTGGCATAGACGGCATGGTAGATAATTATATTATCCAACTTGCCCATTATTTTCATTGATTCAGAGTTCTCGAGTGAGCTGTAAATCATACCACTTCTCATGTTCAGCTATTACTCTGACATCTTAGCTGGTGGGATTCTAAATTATAACATTTCTTGGCCTGTCTTCTGGAAAATGCATTGTTTTACCTTCCCCTGTAGAAAAATCTGCTTGTATGTCCATGACCAAGATGGTTTTCTGACAATAGGTAAGTGAAATCAAATCCTCTTGCTGTGGCCACTGAGCATCTGTGGACATCTAGGCACAGACATAACACATGAATGGGGCATGGGTGGGGAACATTCCCTCCAGTTCAAGGTAGCATGTCTAGCGGTTAGGGATGAAGGGAGCTGTAGCCTGGCAACATTTATTACAGAATAAATAGTTTCCGAGCACGATTCAAAGTGTTGGTGCTGACCTTTAAAGCCCTAAACAGCCTCGGTCCTGTATACCTGAAGGAGCGTCTCCACCCCCATCATTCAGCCCGGACACTGAGATCCAGCGCCGAGGGCCTTCTGGCGGTTCCCTCATTGTGAGAAGTGAGGCTACAGGGAACCAGACAGAGGGCCTTCTCGGTAGTGGCACCCGCCCTGTGGAACGCCCTCCCATCAGATGTCAAAGAGATAAATAATTACCTGACATTCAGAAGACATCTTAAGGCAGCCGTGTTCAGGGAAGTTTTTAATATGTAACGCTGTATTGTTTTTAACACTGATTGGCTGGGGAAACTCAGCCAGATGGGCGGGGTATAAATAATAAATTATTATTATTATTATTATTATTATTATTATTATTATTATTATTATTATTAACAGACTTGTAAAGTGAGAAGGGACCATGAGGGTCATCTAGTTCAACCCCCTGCAGTGCAGGAATCTTTCACCCAACGTGGGATTTGAACCCACGACCCAGAGGTTAAGAGTCTTTTAGTTTTTGTTATTGTTGGGAATGTGGTGAGATCCAGGGCAGACAAAAGGTTGGAATGGTTCACATAGTGCATAGTTTAATTATGGAATCTAACAATCTCCTTTCCCTTCCTCCCCCACAACAAACACTCTGTGAGGTAAGTGGGGCTGAGAGACTTCAGAGAAGTGTGCGTAGCCCAAGGTTACCCAGCAGCTGCATGTGGAGGAGCGGAGACGTGAACCCGGTTCACCACATTACGAGACTACTGCTCTTAACCACTACACCACACTGTTATGTCTATGCATATTAATGTGCTCTGCCACTATGGACCTTTCCACGCCCATGTCATTTGTATCTCCTAGCTATTAATTTTGTCTGCCAAGCAGCTGGATGGAAAGCAAGTGCTTCTTCATATACAAGTTGCTTTTGCATCCCAGTGTACCTTTACTGATGTGTTAATTATTCTTCATAATGGGAAACAGCCCTTTCCCCTTCATCTGCTGGAACTCCCTCTCCTCAATTCCTGCCAAACACATTGGTGAATGTATCCAAGTTCTCAGCCATAAAAGAAATCTAGCTGATTCCCACACACTTTCATAACCAGAACCCAGTCCAAACATCTGTAGTTCACATATAGCTAGAACCTGCTTTGTAGAGAAAAGAGAGCACTCTGGAGACCCGTGCTAGGCCAGAACATGTGAAGTGTCCCTGCATTCAACTTCATGTACACACCTGCACTCCTGCAATTGATCAGCATCTGTGGTAGCTGGAGGATGGAGGGGGAACCTGAATTCTCCAACGGGAAGTAGGGGAAGCATTGGCTCAAAATGTGGAGCTTGGCCTTGCTTCCCAATGCACAACAAAAAGTCACAGTATATATGTATAACAATTTAAAATAAACACAGACATGATGTTATGGTTTATATGACAGCCGGGGAGAAGGTTCGCAGGCTTTTTCATTCTCAGCACCGTTCGTACAGCACTTTTAAAGCGCAAAATAACCTGTGCTCAAGTGGCCTCTCAAAATTGACCACTCTTATTTGTGGGCAAAGAAACTGGGAGGATCATTTCACCAAGCATTTCCAGGAGGAGGATAAACTCCACAACTGTTTCTTTTTTCTTTTTTTAGTATTTTCATTGGTTTTTTACAAAATAAGTTCCAACAGTCATACAACATAATTTTTCATCTTATGCAATATTTTAGACTTCTGTCAACACCTCTGATGATTTTCCGTTCTTTATCACTTATTCTGCATTTCTTAATTTTATATTACATTTAATTGTCCCTATCTAATATATCTCTTCCTAGTCTTTCTTGCATTATTTCAAATAATCCACCTTACAAAACTTCTTGCAGTCGTCACAATTACTTTTCAAATAGTTCATATATTTACTCCAGTCTTCTAAAAATCTCTGATCTCGCAGGTTTCGAAGGTTTCCACAAGTGTTTCTTAAGGGTGAGGCTCACTATGAGCTGTGGCTGTAGCACGGCTTCTTTCTCCTCCCAAGGTTTCACAGAATCACAGAATTGTAGAATTGGAAGTGACCCCAAGCCTGATCTAGTCCAACGCCCTGCAATGCAGGAATCTCAGCTAAAGCGTTCCTGACAGATGGCCATCCAACCTCTGCTCAAAAACCTCCAAGGAAGGAGTGTCCAGAGAATGGCAGATGAAGCTGATTGACTCTATGGGACTTGTAGAAATGACTGGCAGAATCCGAGACCAGGGAGAAGAGTCGGCAGAAGAAGATTGAAAAAAAATTAAGGACTATTTACAAAAATATTGTAAAATTAAGGAATGTTGAATGATGCTGGATTGAAATTAAGGGGTTTCAAGCTGTAACTATGATAAAATGACTTTCTTTTTGTAAGTAAGAATTTTAAGCTATAATAATCTAAGATGTTGAGATAAGGATTTGCTGTATAAATAATTCAAATTGGGTATACAAGAAGGGGAGGTATGAGGAGGTCGGAGAAATAAGTTACAAGAAAATAAGGTGTGAAATTTAACTGTTTTTAATATTTTTATGTTTGTTTTTTCTTTTGTTTACAAAAAAATGGAAACTTTAATAAATATCTTTTTAAAAAAAGGAAGGAGCGTCCAGAACCTTCCAAGGGAGACCATTCCACTGTCAAACAGCTCTCAAGGTCAGAAAGTTCTGCCTGATCTTTAGGCAGAATCTCCTTTCTTGTAACTTGAAGCCATTGGTTCAGGTCCTAGCCTCCAGTACAGGACAAAACAAGCTTGCTCCATCTTCCATGGAATACTTGAAGATGGCTATCATACCACATGATAGGGGTTGTGTTCAAGAATATAAGAAGCGTCCCTGCTGGATCAAGGCCAATGGCCCATCTAGTCCAGCATCCTGTTCTCATAGCGTCAGGAGCAGACAGCAATAAAACACCCGGTGTCAGAGAAGTTTCTTTATTCAAGGAAACCAAAACAGCATAGGCCTAGTGATCACAACAACTTTTCCCAGTAGGTCTTGCCCCAGTGAGGTGGCTGCCAGGACTGAAGGTCCTCGCTTTCCCATCACTCTCTAGGGCTCTTTCCCCGGGTCCTCTCTCAGAAACCTGAGGCTCCTTCGTCTTGTCTCTCATTGCTCCACCCTCTTCATTCCTCCCTGGGAGACCGGGGCGGGGGGGTGTGAGCTGGCTGCAGCAGGATGGGAAGACTCCCTGGATTCTTCAGCAGCCAGCCTCATCTCTGCCTCTTGGCCTCCCTCCTCTCCAGCCACCAGCTGGTGCCTCCCACCACCATCCAGCCAGGCCATGACACATAATGGCCACCCAGATGCATACAGGAAGCCTGAAAACAGGACCCGAGTACAACAGCACTCTCACAACTTCAGATTCCCAGCTACAGAGGCACAGTGTCTCCAACAGCAGAGGTAGAACACAGTCAATGACAACTGTGCTGGCAGCCTGGCCAGCATTTTGCATCCTCCAAAATGCCCGGGACCCAACATGACTCTGGGATATTGCAGATGTTAGTAGAATGGCAGTTGCCACAAGAAATTGGTAGAGAATATTCAGAGAAAAGTCTGCAAAGTGGTTGTGTGTTTGTGTGTGTGTGCGCAGGACTGTCTTAAGCATATGCGGTGCCGGGGTGCAAAGATCCACCTGGCGCCCCCCTGGTTGCCCAGTCCCAGGCGTGCAGGAGGTCGGAGCCGCCCACCTGCCTCAGCGTCTCAATGGCTTGGTCACCCCTGAACTCGTGGCGCAGAGCTGCCCGCAGCAGAAGAGCCCACCACAGCACTCCGACCGACAGGTGGGCTCTTCCCCGGACTCAACTCTCGGACCCCAGACTCCCAGCCTGGCACCCCTGAGAGCCCCGTGCCCGGGTGCCCCACACCCCTAGTGCCTATGGGTAAGATGGCCCTGTGTGTTTGTGTGTGTGTGTGTGACAGAAAGAGATCTCAGTGCAGCCACTGTGTGTGTCACAAGTTAAGGGAAAGACATGGCTAGCCTGTGAAGTCCCACAACACCCATCCAAGCATTCTTTCAATGTGTGTTAAGGATTGTCTAACCCTCCTCCCTCCCAACATGTCAGCCAAAATGGTCTCCTGCTAGCATCTGAGCTGCTGCAAATTTGCACTACCACACACGTCTCCAGACACTTTCTATGAAAGTGACAATACTAATTCCCTAATTCTTGGGGATTCAAACAGTGCGCTCGCTTGTCGAATTGGGATGCTGATCAGACAGCCACAGAAACTGGCGATGCTTGACATCACCGCAGACTGAACTGTTTACTTGTAAGATGATCAATCTTTAAAATGACATGGAGACAATCTTTATCGTCTTCCTGTTATGAGGTGTAGTGCACGGGATGGGCGGCAATATTTTAGTTAATGGCTAACGCCATCAAAACCTGAATTATCTTTGTCAGCAACTGCTGCGAAAGATGTTGTGACTGCCCACAACCACAGCTGCTTATCATAGCCAGAGTTAATTAAGGGAAATGTGAAATAGGGGTGGCAGTGGTGCAATGATTTTCTTCAAGGCTTTTGTAAACAAATCTTGCCTATGGAACCAAAATCCTCACCCTTAAAATATTTATAACCTCCCCCCCCTTCCCCATCTCCTTTCCCTTAAACTAAACCAACCCATCTGAAATGTTCTGTGCGCGTGATTTAACACCGGAATGAAATTTTCCAAAGTGTGAAAGCGAGTGAGGCATTCTAGAACACAGCACAGAGTTTATTTTTCCCCTTTTCCTTAGAAGAAAAATAAAAATCAGTTGTGTTGGTTTTTCATTTCTTGGAAAGCTTCCTAATGTTTATTTGGCTTGTCACAACTCAAGTGACTTGGCACAGACAACCTCAATTTGTCATTTTCTGTTGGTCTTAATGACTGCTGGTGCTCTCAGCAGCTCAGAGCAATGTGTGTTTGCAAGAGAGAAAGGGAGGGAGGGAAAAAGAAACACTCAGCTGAATTCATAGGAACACAGGGAGCTGGCTTCTACCAAGGCAGTCCATGGGTCTATCAAGCTCAGTATTGCCCACGCCAGAGTTTCCCAGAGTGGTTGCTGTTGACCCAGTTGGGGTCAGAGGGACTCTGCAGGAAGTGGACACAGACCTGGGTGTCAAATAGGAGCTGAAATGTCTTTGGGGTGGAAAATCAGTTTATGAGATAAAGTGCAAAAAGTTTAATTAGGGACTATGAGGATCAAAAATGAAAGACATGGGCGTGTATTATTATTATTACAGTGGTACCTCAGGTTAAGAATTTAATTTGTTCTGGAGGTCCATTCTTAACCTGAAACTGTTCTTAACCTGAAGCACCACTTTAGCTAATGGGGCCTCCTGCTGCCGTCGCACAATTTCTGTTCCCATCCTGAAGCAAAGTTCTTAACCCGAGGTACTATTTCTGGGTTAGTGGAGTCTGTAACCTGAAGCGTCTGTAACCTGAAGTGCCTGTAACCTGAGGTACCACAGTATTATTATTATTATTATTATTATTATTATTATTATTATTATTATTTCCCCCCACTATTTTCCCAGTCCAGGACTCAGTGCGGCGTACAAAGATAAAAAAGAAAAAGCTAACAACACAGAAAAGACCATCTTTAAAAAGTAACAAAACACTATGAGAATTAAAATGATATTTAAAGGCCCGTATAAGAAGCCATATAATATATCCATATGATATAAAGAAGAACCATATAAACACAGACAATGACACAGACAAAAACCATCCCAGTACCAGCCCTTTCCTCAAAGATGTACAGAGTGTGCCTCCCTTGCCTCATAGGTCAGCTGGTAATTTGCGGATGAGGTGCTTTGCAAGTCTCTGCTCTTCAGCCCCAGAAAAGCAACAAAGCTAGGAACCTCCAATAAGTCGCCTTACAGGGTCAGTGGTGTGGGAATGTTCAGGGTGGCAGGAGAGGATATATTGTCTATTAATATCCTTCCTAACTTGCACTAGCAAGTTCCTTTACAGTGGTACCTCTGGATGCGAACGGGATCCGTTCCGGAGCCCCGTTCGCATCCTGAGCAGACCGCAACCCGCGTCTGCACGTGCGCGATTGGCCGCTTCTGCGCATTGCGTCATTTTGAGTGTCTAAGCATGCGCAAGCGGCGAAACCTGGAAGTAACCCATTCCGTTACTTCCGGGTCGCAGAACGCAACCTGAAAATGCTCAACCTGAAGCTACTTTAACTCAAGGGATGACTGTACTTAGCAGACTGAATTCCCTTTTACACGGCAGAAAACTAGTTGCAAACTCGTGTGCGAGTTTCTTAAGACAATACGCAATTCAATCTGGCTTGTCCAGTTTGAAATGGGTTCTAATATTTTCCTGGTAAGACCCCTTGAATCCCTCCTAAAAGAATAAAGACACCGCAGTCTTATTCATAAGTAACAAAAAGAAAGTTTACTCACAATCAGACAGAGCACAGTGTGATGCCTGAAGGCAGGCTTCAGGCTTAAAGTTTCAAACATCTACAAACAGGTATACCCCATAAGGGAGATTTACCTAGTGACTGCAGGCTAGCAGTCCAGCAGTTCACAGGACAAAAGGAAGATGGAAAAGAGAGGGGAGAGTTGGCCTTTTACCAGGTCTGGAAAGGTCACGCCCACCCACTAGTCACATGCAAGGAAGGATGCTCCAGGCCAGGAGGAACAGGAAGTTTCGACTGGCTGGACCAAACATGTCCACTCTAGGCAAACAAGGAATGTTGTATTTGACTGCTCCCAGCGAATTACCATATTTTTTGCTCTATAAGACGCACCAGACCACAAGACGCACCTAGTTTTTGGAGGAGGAAAACAAGAAAAAAAATATTCTGAATCTCAGAAGCCAGAACAGCAAGAGGGATCGCTGCGCAGCGAAAGCAGCAATCCCTCTTGCTGTTCTGGCTTCTGGGATAGCTGCGCAGCCTGCATTCACTCCATAAGACGCACACACATTTCCACTTACTTTTTAGGAGGGAAAAAATGAGTCTTATAGAGCAAAAAATACGGTACATCCCACTAGCAGTCCATGCGTAGCTTGTTTGTGTGATGGTTTGTGGTGGCCTGATGTGCTGAAGTGGGGTAGGAACCAAAGCGTCCGCTTAGTATTAAAAACAGAAATCAGACTAGAACTGAAAGAATCTCATGAGCGACAGAAGAACATATATTTAAAAACTCACAACTTTTGAGCGCAAAAATAGTTTGATGCCAGCAGCTTTGCTCTCTGCTCTGAATCAATAGAATGCCCACTGCTAAAAGGGCTAGGCTCAAACCACTGCTGCCTCTGGTTAATGGTATCAGAAAGGTTGATCTCAGTGCAGGATGAAAAAGGTCAAAATCAAATTACTTCGGATCAATCGCAACATCACAGCCTGGGAAAGCACTCCATCGATTGTGTACATTTTCCTTTTATGAGCTTCTGTGTATCTTTTAATACCACCAGCTCATCATGTAATGCAGCAACAGTAGAAGTCTTCTTCGGCAGTGCTTAGAAATGAAGTTGTTAAGCAAGGTTTGCAGAGGGCAAGCAATATCCCAGAGCTTTGATTTTAAAACAAAACACAACACTGGCTGTGTGAGAGAGAATGGAAAAAGACAGAAAACCATGTGATATATGTTCAGAAAAGTTAAAGGCATTATAAAGGGATGACTAGATAAGCCTATTTTCATTCTGTGTTGGTTTCACAGATACTTAATTAAATGTATTTTCCATCCTGGTTTCTTTTTTCTTTTTTTATGTATCAAAATTACTGTGCACACACATTTTGTACTCATTTCCCCCCTAAAGCACACATTTTGGGCATGCATTTCTCCATAGTCTCCATCCTAACCCCATTTACTTGACAGTAAGGACCATTTAATTCAGTCGAACTTATTTTTCAGTAGACATGATTAGGACTGTGCTGCTAAACACCCAATTCTATTTGCATTTCCATGTAAATATACACATTTTTGTGTGCAATTTTTGAGCCAAAACTGCATCGCAAAATTTGGATATGTAATATAAGCTTACTGTTAGCTGGGTTCCAATCTACATATATGCCAGGGGGCGGCAAATTAAGATAAATTTGCTTTATAATGCAGACTCCTCTGGGTAGCTTCCAACAAAAATACAGGAAAAACAAGAATTAGACGTGGTATTTCTATGGTGGATAGAGGGAAGACCCTCCCCACCTTTCTCATGATGCTAGAATCCAGGGCCATCTAATTAAACTGAAGAGTAGGATATTTAGTGCTGACAAAAATACTTTTTTCAAAAATCACATAGTTTGAAGAACTGTGAAACTCATTCCATAAGACGTGGCAATAACTTGCTTAGATAGCTTAAAAAGAGGACTACAAATTCATGGAGGATAGGGCTTCCATGGGCTATAGTCATGACAATCTCCAATATCAGGGCTAGCTGCATCAAGCAGCAAATGGGTCACATGCCCACGTCTGCAGCTTACCAGTGGTACGACAACAACTCCTAATGGGTTTTGAGCAGAGTCTGCTGCAATGGAAAAGCCATCCCTTATATTAGTTTCCTCCTGCCTGGATTGGTGCACAGCCCTGCCTGCCTGTGGTTCCCCGGTTATTCCATTAGTACTCAAGTGAATCTAATCACTTTGCCATGAGTCGTTGAGCTAATAGGCTTTATTATCTAGGATGCACCGGGAACAGCTGTTTATTTTAGTGGTATTTGAAGTCATTAAACAGCTACTACTTAATCATTTTGCTTAAAAAATGGTAAAAAGGTAGGACCCTTTAGGTGTGGGAAATGTGGTGTGCAGAAATTGCTCGCTTGCTTTCAGGCAGTTTCCTGCCATTAGGAAGAAGTTCTAATTCAATCAGTGGATGTGCTTAGCGGCAGGCCAGTCATTTTAGCACATGCGGAGGCCCGGTAATTTGTGGCCTTACTGGGTGGATAAGAATTGATCAATGTTTTCCTTCCCAGAACTGCAAAAAAACAGCCTTTAGCAATTGTCAGAGGCTTAGCTGTGTTATTCTGTCGCAGCGAAAACAACCCAGAGTCACGTGACACCTTGAGACTAACAAAGTTGTTATTCCGAGTATCACCCTTTGCAAACTAGAGCCCACTTCATCAAATGGAACTTCGTCAGACGTTTTTGCATTTACATTTCATCCATATTAAATGTCGGCTGGATCAGGTCAAAGGGTCTGTCTAGTCCAGTGCCCTAATTCCTGTAGCAGCCAATCAGATGCCTGTAAAATGTCCAAAATCAGGGCATGAAGGCAACTGCTCTCTCACACTGATGAATCCCAGCAACTCATATTCAGAGGCATGATTATTTGCACATAGCAATATTAGCTAGTAGTTGCTGGTAGCTTGGACCTCTGTGAATGTGTCTAAGCCACTTAAAAAGTTGTGCAAGCTACTGGCCATCGCCACAACTTGTGACCGTGAATCCCATAGTTTTATCAAGAAGCAAAGATCACCAGTGTTGAAGCAATCATTCTTCAACATCAACTTTGCTGGACTGGTCATGTTGTGCGGATGCCTGATGGTCGTCTTCTAAAGCAACTACTCTGTTCCAAACTTAAAAATGGAAAGTGTAATGCTGGTGGTCAACAAAAGAGGTTTAAAGACTGTCTCAAGGCAAATCTTTAAAAATGTAGTATAAACACCAACAATTGGGAAACACTGACCTGAGAGTGCTCCAGTTGGAGAACAGCCTTTACCAAAGGTGTCATGGGCTTTGAAGACACTCAAACTCAGGACGCAAGGGAGAAACGTGCCAGGATGAAGGCACACTTGGCAAATCCACACCGTGATCAGCTCCCGCCCAGAAACCTATGTCCCCACTATGGAAGGATGTGTGGATCCAGAATTGGCCTCCACAGTCATTTACAGACTCATTGTTAAAACCATGTTTATGGAAGACAATCTTACTTGGCTACGAGTGATCGCCAAAGAAGAAGAGAAGAAGAAGAAGACTATGCACATTGTGAAGAAACACCTCCTTTGGTCAGCTTAATTGGTTGTCACCCACTTCTAGTTTTATGGGGGCGGGGGAACATCTCCATGTCCACTTTTTCGACACCATCCGCACTATACGTTTAAAATAGTATTGTACTGTTGTGTTTTCCCCACAAAGAATCCTAGGAACTGAAGTCTGCTAAGGGTGCTGAGTGTGGTTAGGAAACCCCCATGCCCTCCTCAAAGCGCTACATTTCCCAGAGTGTTTTAAACAGTAAACACCTATTCCCAGGGAACCCAGGGAACTGTAGCTCTATGAGGGGAATAGGGCTCCGCTAACAAATTTCAGAACTCGTGACAAACTGAAGTTGCTATGATTCTTTGGGGAAAAGCACAGCTGTTTACAATGATTTAAATACTGCTTTAAAAGTATAGTACAGTGGTACCTTGGGTTAAGAACTTAATTCGTTCTGGAGGTCCGTTCTTAACCTGAAACTGTTCTTAACCTGAGGTACCACTTTAGCTAATGGGGCCTCCTGCTGCCACCGCCTCACGATTTCTGTTCTCATCCTGAAGCAAAGTTCTTAACCCGAGGTACTACTTCTGGGTTAGCGGAGTCTGTAACCTGAAGCGTCTGTAACCTGAAGTGTCTGTAAACCGAGGTACCACTATACTGTTGGAGAGTCTCATGCGATTTCCCCAATCCATCTTTTTCCCCTAAGCTAAAATGTCCCGAACATTATAACCGTTTCATGCAGGGGAACTGCTCCTCCAGTCCTTTAGTCAGTTTGGCTAAATAATGATGATGATGATGATGATGATGATGATGATGATGATGTTAATAATTATTTCATTTATACCCTGCCCATCTGGTTGGGTTGCCTAAGCCACTCTGGGCAGCTTCCAAAACATAAACACATAATAAAACATCAAACATTAATAGTAATAATCTGATCCAATATAAAAGGCACAATAACTTTAAAATAAACAACTTATATCAAACAAAGCAGCATTCAACAATCCATCAGAATCTAATAGTAAACAGTAAAATTAAACATCAGCAAATAATAATTAAACAGTTCAACCACAATAAAGAATTACCAATCTATAATCAGTAAAAGTAACAGCAAATCACAAAGCATAATAAAACATACAAACATAACATACAACATAAAATATACAAAACCATGTAAAAGGATCAAATTGGGAAACAAAGGAGCAATTCTCTTATGGGGAAAGATTACAAAATATTTATTCTGCATTTGTTGAGGTTAGCAGCACCATAGAATGAACTTCTATCTTTAGCTATGGTGGTAGTGGCAGAGGACAGAGGTCTGGCAAAAAGATGGGTGGCATATTCTCTACTTGTGGCAATCTGTTTTAGTGAACAAATTTGCAAGGGGCTTATATATGGTATTTGTGTGATCTCACATATCCCTCTGTATCTGTCAAGCATCTGGGTTACATTTTGTTAACTTCATCCCATACAATTCAATGGAGGTCACTGAGATTTTAGCCTGCTGCTCCGTGGGTATGCCCACATCTCTGCTTTGGTTTGTTGCATCTCTCTCAGTCACAATGGAGCCCAGACCCATGCAGAAAAACATAGAGAGAAAGGTAGGCTTCATGTTGTCTGGATAGCTAATAGGCACATTTTAAAATTCTGAGAGCCTCAGGTTTTGGAGCTGCTGCTTTTTAAATGGTAATCCATAGCCAACACAGCAGCAAAGTTCAGTTGGAAAACATAATATCACAAATACTGAAAGCTGAGAAACAAGAATGTAAAAGGGAGCCCAATTAATTACATTTCTCCATGCTCATTACTTGCAAGTCCATATATCAAGGTGTCTCTCTCCCTCCCTCCCCCCCCCCCCACCATTTTCTCTCCCCTAAGGGCTATAGAAGTTTTTTCACCCTTGACAACAGCAGTTTCAGAAGACGAATATTTTAGTACAACACGTCTGGCATCAGCTTTGCTTATGCAAATGGCCTGTGCACAAGATCAATTATTTGCAACTACATATGCAAATCTAGTTGCAGCTGTCCAGCCAAATATCTATTTCCAGTGTGTCCCTCATTTCTGAACATGCTGCCCACCCTGCAAATAGGCTAATGTACTTTTAATTAAAATGGGCTAATATACCTACAGATGGACGTATAATTTAGGGAATGCTTGTTGAGCTTGTAGCAGAAGACCCAGCACTGGGGACCATCAACATTTTCCTACGTATTTATGTGGTTGCATTTCCAACCAACCTTACCCCTTAGGCTTTCGTTACAGACATGCACTGCTCCAATATGGGTCTTATTACAGAGTTCCAACCATCATGGTAATAACACAAATTCATTATCCTTAAAAGCACCCTCACATCCCATTCATTGCTCACAGCTGTGTCTTTCATCAGCACAAACCGCCAAGCAGGCCAGCATTCCCAGATGAGATGTCATTATTTTAAAAACTAAAGACTTTAAAATCAAAGACATAAATACCTCCAAGAATTGTTACCCTTTTCTTTCCCCACTTTTAAAAGAGAGCAAGCACCTGAGATGACCTCTGAAGACACACACACACACACACACACACACACACACACAGCTTCATTTAACAACCCCACATTATGCCAATAGTCTATAAAACGGAGAGATCAGAAATTAAAAGGTGTTGATGTGATGTTAATCAGATGGCTCCAAGTCTCAAGACTTTTCTACACTCATGTCGAATCCAACTTGTGGGGGTTACACAGTTATGCCCTACAAATGGTTACGAGAAACTAGTAGGACCTCTGTTTCCTGCAGTTCACTGACGAAAACAAACATGTGGTTCAAGATATCTATAGGAATGAAAAGCCAAAGTAATAATTTTTAATAAGTTATAACATTAGTTCTCCTGTGGCTCAGTTAGGACATCACACTGAACAGTGAGATGTGCAGCAATATTCCCCATCTCTTGTGGTGGGTGAGGGAATTGGGCATGATCCATGGCTTATAAGAAGACCCACATACGGGGTCTTGCAATGGTGCCAAAAAGCTTATGGATGGGGGAACAAGTGTGTCCCTTGTCACACAGGGGCAGGGGAAACATCCAGATGTTGTAGGACTACCACTCCCATAATTATTATCACAGTGGTATGTTGGTTCTCAAACTTAATCTGTTCCAGACGTCCGTTCCAAAACCAAAGCGTTCCAAAACCAAGGCGCGCTTTACCATAGAAAGTAATGCAAAATGGATTAATCCATTCCAGACTTTTAAAAACAACCCCACAAAACAGCAATTTAACATGAATTGTACTATCTAATGAGACCATTGATCCATAAAATGAAAGCAATAAACAGTGCGCTGCAGTCAATAAATCAGCAGCTGTACTGGGTTCCACACAGTCATAGTCACAAAACAAAAAAGCACAGCAAAAAACAAAAACGCAAAATAAATAGCAAAAACAGACAGACCTCAGTGTAACATTGAAAACAGAAGCGTGGCACTCAAATTGGAAGTATAACACTTAAATCAGAAGTATAACACTCAAATCAGAAGTATAACACTCAGATCGGAAGCGTAACACTCAAAACGGAGCACGTTCAGCTTCCACAAAAAAGTTCGCAAACCAGAACACTTACTTCCAGGTTTGCAGTGTTTGGGTTCCAATTTGTTTGAGTACCAAGGCGTTTGAGAACCAAGGTACCACCGTATTATTAAATTTGTATGCCGCCCTTCATTTGCAGATTTCAGGGTGGTTTACAACATAAAAATGCAATATTTGAAACACCAGATACACTATAAAAACAAGAACGAAAAACAAATCAACAACCCTCTGGTCATTGACTATTGGCCACACAAAGCTTCCCACATGCTCAGCCAGGGTCACTGCTGTGGGACCTACTTGCTTGCCAGCTCCTCTGGTTATCTCAACAGGAGGACTGGGCACTGATATCGGCCAGCAGGTGGGATGGTTCCATGCCCTATCCCACACCAAACCAGAGATGTGCTGCTACCAAGAAAGCTGTGGCTCTCTTTAACCCCATACTCTTGTCTCTGGCTTATCATTGCTCCCGGACTCTGAACACTGATGTGCCTGGTTCTCAAAAGAAGCCCTCTCTCTGTTTGAATGGGATCATGAGAATGAAAAAAAGCCTTCTGAAATAATGTTTCCTTTGGACACAATGGCTGCCCTGAAGTTTGCTGAAATGTTTCATTGCAATGCAATCTCCCAGAGCCCTCGCTTGACTACTTAAATTATATAATTGCTAAGAAGCTTCGCTTGACTTATTCTCCAGAGAGGCTGATTACGGCAGCCTGCTTGACACTCTGAGGAAGACGCTTCCTCAGGCTGTAATGGGCCTGAAATATCACCACCACTCTCTTTGGCTTTCAGAAAGGATGCGTGGCAAATGCTGCAAATAAGAGGGTTTTAATGGACACCTACAAACTAATAGGAAATATTTTTGTAAGCAAGTTAAATTGGGAAAAGTCATCGCCGTAATGAGACCTAATTTTAAGCAATGACATTTTAATAATATCCCTGTGCCTGCACAGATCTGTAGTTCTTGATTTCAAAACAAGGCTTTTAATTTAAATGCAAATGGCAGTGACTATTTACCTCTCTGACCCACTGGGATTCCTTTCTCTTCCTCAAGCAGTCAGTTTTACAGGCAGGTTTTATCTTAAACTGCCATAAAATCTGGGTGCCTATGATTCCCTTTAAGGGTACCCCTGGAATACAAGTGCACTGAAGCCACCAACTGACTCATCAACAGAGAAACTCCTTTGTATACCAAAAGGTCTCAGGCTCAATTCTGGGCAACTCTGGTGAAAGGGATCAGGTGATGGAGGCTGCATTTGGACAAGACCCTTGACAGTCACTGCTAGTTAAGAGTAGAAAATACACAAACAGGCTGAGCTGGCAGGAGACAACATTTCTGTGCTTTATAGCTGCTGGCAATCAAAACAAACAAGCAAGAAACCCAGCCACCCAAGATTAATCTTTAAAAAGAACATGGCACAACAATGCCATTTTGCACTTCCTCCTTCCACTCTATCTGGAATACATCAGGCCTTTACCACAATTGGTGGAAACTCATGGACTGGTGAGATCCTGCCTTCACTGTCTTGGCCTTCACTGTTTTACTGGATCCTCATGGGACTCACTAGGTTATCTAAATAAACATGAACTGTCATGCTCTGGACATGGCACCAACCTTTAGCATACTGAGAACATTTTTTGCCGCAGGGTCTACAGCATTCAGTTTTGCTTCAGAGGCTGAGTTTTATGTGAGCATCTATCATGTAAAGTAATGTAAAGTATTGCACTTGGGCAAAAAAAATGAGAGGCACAAATACAAGATGGGTGACACCTGGCTTGAGAGCAGTACATGTGAAAAGGATCTAGGAGTCTTGGTTGACCACAAACTTGACATGAGCCAACAGTGTGATGCGGCAGCTAAAAAAGCCAATGCAATTCTGGGCTGCAACAATAGGAGTATAGCATCTAGATCAAGGGAAGTAATAGTGCCACTGTATTCTGCTCTGGTCAGACCACACCTGGAGTACTGTGTCCAGTTCTGGGCACCACAGTTCAAGAAGGACACTGACAAACTGGAACGTGTCCAGAGGAGGGCAACCAAAATGGTCAAAGGCCTGGAAACGATGCCTTATGAGGAACGGCTAAGGGAGCTGGGCATGTTTAGCCTGGAGAAGAGGAGGTTAAGGGGTGATATGATAGCCATGTTCAAATATATAAAAGGATGTCATATGGAGGAGGGAGAAAGGTTGTTTTCTGCTGCTCCAGAGAAGCGGGCACGGAGCAATGGATCCAAACTACAAGAAAGAAGATTCCACCTAAAGATTAGGAAGAACTTCCTGACAGTAAGAGCTGTTTGACAGTGGAATTTGCTGCCAAGGAGTGTGGTGGAGTCTCCTCCTTTGGAGGTCTTTAAGCAGAGGCTTGACAACCATATGTCAGGAGTGCTCTGATGGTGTTTCCTGCTTGGCAGGGGGTTGGACTCGATGGCCCTTGTGGTCTCTTCCAACTCTATGATTCTATGATTATATGATTCTATGTAAGATACATAACAACAGGGTCAGGCGCAGACCTGGTGAGAAGACTCTAGACTACGGTGCTGGGGACCTCAGATAACTGGATTCTCAAAAATACAATGAAAACGCCTGTACTGTGATGTACAGGCAGGAACTTTTCTCCTTGACAACTACTGTTAGGGAGGGACCAAGGAATCAAGGCCCCAGGGTTTTTGTATTTGCGTGTTCAGACCTTTAATCCCCCCCCCTTAAATAAATTCAAACAAGACTCAAATTTTGGTTTGGTTTTTGGCAGAATTTAGACCACAACTTTATTGATTACAGCAAGTGAGTGGTTACATAGGCTCTGGTTCGACTAGCTCCCTGCACCGTTGCAGGTAGCGCTGACCCAGGGCACCAGCATAGGTCAGCCTAGGGTGAACACCTGGATAAGTGGAAAGCCAGGAACAGGCTATCTCCACCACCCAAATGACCCCTTGGACTCAGGCACGGGCACAACCCCCTCTCCGGGGTTGACCAAACCATCGAGTCCCTGGATTCCTTTAACGAAATACCCTTTACATAGGGATGGCGAGAGCATTCTCCCATCCCTATCACCTGAACCAGAGCCTATCCGCAACCTTACAAGTTGTGACGATTTCCTACGTGGCAGTCGAAACCCAAATGGCACCAGCCAATCAGCCAAGTGGGGAAAATTCCTGCCGTGCCCCTGTCCCAACGACAGACGGCAGATGACCGCATAGCAAGGTCAAGCGCACAAGTCCTAAAAGTAGAGAGAGGTGGGTGGGTGTTCCAATGCACGCACCGAAAGAGGAAGCTCTGGGTCACATGCATAGGTATATATAGGTCCCTTGATCCGTTTAGCCTGTGTCCCATTGGCCTGATTAAACCCTGCATCTAGGGACCTACCATTTGGGTGTTGTGGCTATCCAATCTTACCCACCCACAACACAGAGTTTGGTTGCCAGGTCTCAACGCAACACATGCCCTCTTTAAGGGAGGACCTGATTTATTGAATTTATATACCGCCCTATACCCAGAGATCCCAGGTTCAATCCTGGCATCTCTAGATGAGGTAAGCAAGTGTGAGGAAAGACACTTGAGATTATTGTGAGCTGCTGCCAGACAATATTGGGCTAGATGAGCAGGTAATTGGACCTGGTACAAGGCAGCTTCCTATGTCCCTGAACAACAATATGGATGAAGTTCACCCATCCCACACATAAAAAAGATGTGGGAAGGACCATAGGTTAGTGGCAAAGCATGTGTTTGTATTCAGAAGAGGCCAAGCCCAACTCCAAGAAGCTGGAAAAGTCTTCTGCTAGAAACACAGAAAGCTAATGCAAGTCAGAGTAGTCAGTACTGAGTTAATTGACCAATGGTCTAGCCTGGTATGAAGCCAAGATAGCAACTAGGCCAAATAGGACTGGGTCCAGAAACACAGAGACAGGCAAGTGGGAAATAAACAAAACTGATTTATTAAAGGAAGCATCAGGCTAAGAAGAAAGGTCAAGCAGATGTAAGGTTTATAAACGTGGTGATCAACAAGGCATATTTTTAGAGGCAGAGTTCACTATTAGATACAGACAGGTCTCTTCTTGGGCATGTGTTATATGAGAAACAAACAATAACAAATAGCAGAATTAAACACCATTCCGTCCTGGTGACCTGTGTACTACGCTTAGGGTGAGCTAGTCACATCACAGTTTGTGGCTGGCACACGTAGGAGGTACAGATAACTAAAATTCGGTGGCTCCTCCAGGTGAAAATGGTTTTCAAGAAAACAACTGGCATGATGTTCTACGCGGGAACTCCTGATGCTCCTGATATGGTGACTCAGTGTCATGCCAAAAGGAAAAGGGGAAGGTGCAAGAAAGAAAACGCAATGTATCATGGGATGGTGCCTTGTTAACATCATACCAGGGTGGGAAGACACTTGCGTCCCGCCTTGCTGACTCTAGGCAGGTCTGGTCTCAAGAGACAATGGAGTGCACCTCCAGGGATGAAGACAAACAGAACCGAAGTGACCTCCCTGGTGCGCAAGCCTGGACAGTGTGTATGGAGGTCCTAGGATGACCAGACAACAAGAACCCCCTCTTGGCCTCACTGATGTGGTCCAAAGAAAAGCAATACGTTGGGCCTCAGCTTGGCTTCAGGAATTACTGGAAGGAGGCATACAAGGCACCATCCAACCATCTTAGAGACTCCAATCTGGATTTGTGTAGGGTTTAGCCTTTTCTCCTCCTGAAGATGTCCTGCAAGGCAGTGGAGGTTTCGGATCAGAGTTTTCCTTCTCCAGGATGGGCTCCCTTCCAAGATTCGCAGGTCCCACCTGCCCCATGACGCCCTTACCTTAGCATAAGCTTCTCAATTCAGCATCTCAAGCTCAGAGCTGCTTATCAGTCTAGTCTCCTTTGTTCTATGGGAGTCATATCCAGCCTCGGGGTGGTGCATCACATTCCCATAGATACATAGCTAAGGCAGGTTGGCTCTCTAAAAAAAAAGGGAGGCTGAGAGTTCTAGCAGCCAGTCATGTTCCTCTGCAATTTATCTTTGCTCACCTTCTAATTCAGCCTGCCAACATCAGTTGCTGCCAAGTTCCCTTCTCCCTCTTTCTTGCCTGCTCCATGTTCCTCCAGAAAGAGATTATCTAGCCTCCGATTGGTGGGCTTGGTTTCTAGCCAAGTCTGTGCCTTTGTCCTTTTCCTGAACTGCTCATGACTTCACATTGTCTGCCTTCTTCAGGATCCTGATTCTGCCAGCTTGTATTAAGACTGCTCATGACCTGGATGCAATTCACAGGAGAGCATCTATGTGTCGTGAACAATGTGTTTATCAATGACTTCTTTTTTGTCCTTTTTATTAACTTGGGAGCCTATAGGCTGGCTCTCTCATATCTTTTAATGCAAAATAAGAGAGCTGACCTCAGACCAAAGATACCTATCAGAATAAAAACCACACAGCAGCTTTGAAATTAGGATACAGAGTGAAGATAAAAACAAAAACGTCAGCATCATGCATGTTTTCGGTCAATTTCCATTACAGCAGGGGAGCAGGGTGCTGAACTTTCAGAAGGAAAGTTCTCTCTCAGATGGGTGAACGGGCAGCCATGAAATCGAATTGCACATGAACTGCAGTATAAATACAACAGCAAAGTGATGCTTTGCTGTTATATACGGATGGGTTCTGAGCAGGGAGAGACTGACCAGGAAAGGAACTGAGGTTATAACCATTACCACTGGTTTATTTATTGCCTTCTAAATAACTTTCTCAAGGCAATTACACATTTCATTTTGCAAACTGCAAATTTGATGGATCCAGCACCTCAGGAGATGGTGGACTCTCCTTCACTGGAGGTTTTGAAACAGAAGCTGGGTGGACACCTGTCGGGGGTTCTTTAGCTGCATTGCAGGGGGTTGGACTAGATGACCCCTTGGGTACTTCCAACTCTACAGTGCTATGATTCTATGAAATACAAACTGAATCCGTTTCCTGCCCCCTCCTTACAGAGAGCTGAATGGCAGGCTGAAATTCAACAGGTGGGAGTTTGGTCAGCATGAAGATGAAGTCATAGGAAATCTCCATCTGTTGCATATGGGGATAGTGCCTTGCTGCCGAGTGATTTTACAGCTAATGTGAACTGGGGACTTTCCTGCACACAATTTTGTCTGCTACAGCACACCAGCTCTCAGTGATGCTGTGCCCACCAAGCTGCAGCCACAGAGCTCCCTCGTCAGCAAGGACTTCAACATTGTGCTTCAAACAGTGGGGCTAAGCTGCACAGGTGTAGAATCATCACACACACAGCCCCGTCCATTCCATCCAAGTGAGTCCAAGGCAGTCCAAAACCAAAGGCTTCACGTACAAGGAAAACTGCTTCCATGAATACCTAAAGATCTCGATCAGTTCAGACTAGAGCTTGTTTGACCCTACGACATAAAATTTATTAAAGAGCTTACAGTAGACAACACTCCTTTTCCAGCTGCAGCCAAGGTTGCTTGGAACATATTCTCATGATGACAGGGTGTTGGACGAAAGGAATGTGTATGAGAGATGTCAGTTAAGGGAAGGAGTGCCTAAGATGTTGAGAGAGAAAATAATCACTTATGAAAGCAAAACCCTCCATTGCTCGATGCTGAAAAAGCTGCAGGGGGCAGTGTTGGGTATGTTACTTTTATAGACGAGGAAAGAGTATATGATATAGGCACACTTATTAAGTGCCCTTTCTCAATGCCCCCTCTTTTGCATGATCAGCAACAAAGCCTTCTGTCGTAATAGGTTGTATTTGTTCAGAATGACACCCACTTTCCTCAGTGTATGCAATTGTACAGGGCAGCCATATGGCGCAAGGAAACATCTTTATGAGCACTTAACCAAACTGGGGTTTCTTTTCCTCCCATGCAAGGGGAGATTTTCAATATTCCATATGCTATTTCTTTTCTTTTCGTGCTCTCAGTGTTGGGATCTATTTCACAGCTTCAGCAATATCCAAATGTAGCCAACAAACCCTCCCACATCTCAAATACAAGAAAGAAGTTGGAGTGAGTGAGATGTGTAAAACCAGCATTTAGGGCATATCTATAGGACAACAAACATAGTTGTTTTATTCCAGTTGTGGAACCCCTCCAAAGTAACCAGGAATGCTAAAGCTACTCCTCATTCATTAATGTGAGCTTGATTGCACCAAAAAACCTCTCCTTGACCACTCCCAAACCTCCCCCTTGCTATTCTCCTACAGATTTCCTGCAGGGTTAAGGTTCTCAGGATTTCCTGGGAAAGAGAAACTGATCATTTAGGCCTGCAGTGTAGTTGTAAAACAAAAACAAAGACGAGACAATTGGAATTATTTCCAGTTCTCAAACTTTACTGTTAGCTTTTAGTACTTTACTGTTAGCTTTTAGTAAGGCATTAAGCTCCCTAGAAGGAGGCAGAGATACAAATAGAATAAACAAAAATAAGTCCATAAAAAGAGATGCATTTCAGATGGGCAGCTGCATTAAGTCTTTAGCGGCGCTGAAAAATTCTGCAGCTTTTGCTGCAAAAAATTAAGACATTTACTGAAGCGCACACTTCTAGCATGGGCCAAAGCCTTTCTCATTTATGACAACTCAAATGGGACTGGGGGTTATACAGCTGAAATGCTAGCCATGAAGAAGGATCTATATCATACAGATTTTGACTCCAATGGAAAAAAGTAAAGTATTTTGCACTGAGGAAGTGGGTGCAAAATCTAAACTCCTGAGGATGGGCTCAGCGGCAGAGGAAGCTGCTTGGGCGCCTAGGACAGCACACCCAGGGGTGGGGCAAGCTGCCCATAGGGCGCACTGCGGGGCCTCCAGAGTCCTCCTACTTAGCAGCCCTACAGCTGAGGGGGGGGGCAGCGGGCGGACCGTTTGGGGTAGTGCAGAGCCTGTGGGCACTCAAGCCATCGCATCACTCCCAGGACGGGCTGCAGGCCCTGTGGTGAGTGACACCTGGTGTGGCGATCACACAGGGACCCCGGACATCTCACCATCTATTGATCCCTGTGCCCCCACCCAGGCCCTACCTGGGACAATATTGAGTCCAGTCAGGGTTAAATTGGAACATAAACTTCTGTTTATTTATTGCAATTTAACAAGCGTGTGGTTTCATAAATGGCATCAGTCAATTACAATCATGGGGTGCCTATCCAGACCTATAACTTCCGCTACCTGCTCTCCCTCACTAAACCACCTCTCAGATATTTACTTCTCTTCCTAGCTCCTAACTGTTCCTGACTCAGCTTATTTCTCTACACTAACTCAACCTACCCAAAGACTCTATCCCAATTCACTCCCACTCCAACCAACCACCCAACTCCCAATGAATTCCCCCATTTGCCCCTCCCAGAGCTGGTTTTATAGTCCCTCTGACTCCACCCCCCTGGGTTCTGATTGGGTAACCTGTTTAACTATTTCACCTCCAGCACTCTCATAAGTTAACGTCACACCTGGCATTTTGTCACCCCCCTCAGTGGTGACACCCGGGGCAGCCCGCACCTACCACACACCCCTTCCTCCGCCCCTGAATGGGCTTCCTGCAATTCCCTCCTGCTACCTGTCTTAATAGTGGTTAATTCTGCTCCTTGTGCCTTCATAAACCTCAGTCCTAATTTCAAAAACACCATTCAACATTACACTGATTTCAGAGGCATTCTCAGGGCTCCAGTTATTGAAACATTTACCTGGAATGGAAGTAAATCCCATTGTACTCATGCATATAGGATTGTAGCACAAGTCTCTCCATTGGGATTCCATACACTGAAATGTAGGCTTTGAATGGTGGGGGGAGGAGTTAAAAATTTATTCCTTTCCCTCTCCCCCCTGCCTTTTTTATGCTCTAGGTAAAACAGTCCTTAAGGTTAAACCAATAATGACACTCTGTGAGCATAAAGTATTGAAATTTACTGCCAAAAATATTTGAACTGTGGTTTTTATCACTGTAGAGAGACAGGAGTCTCAAGAGATGCGAGGCACTTTCAAGTGGAAAATGACTTCCCCGTTCCGCCCCCCCCCCCACCCTCCTTCCTGAGGTCTGCATGTATGGACAGAGAAGTATTTGGCATAAGGTAAATATTCTGGCACCTCTTGAGTGAGGGCTGGGGGAGGATGGAAGTGAACAGCCTATTTGTTTGACCTAATACGCATGACTTTAAAATGCCTTGCGTAATATTGCAAAGGCAAAATGGCATGACCCAACTTGTCTAGTGGTACAGACATTTGCGAATGAAAGCTACAGGCATACAGCAAGGGCAAAGCTCAGGCAAGCAAGCTACCAGGGTGTGTGTGTGTGTGTGTGTGTGTGTGCAAATAAATAACATGCTTGTAGCCATCCCTAATTTCAAATCATAGCAAGCTCCACCCTCTCCACTATTAAACTTTGCCAGAGGCTCTTAACCTCCTGCTGCCTGCTGTATTTATTTACTCAGTGACAGCCATGCACTCTGCTAGTGTCAAAGCCAAGAGGGTAACAAGATCTTTTAATTAAAGTTATATTGGGGGGATTAAGATTTATCGCAGCAGCTGCAGTATGCCAAATGAGAGGCTGTGCAACACGTGATGTTTCCGTGTACATGAAAATGGATTTCTTCATTCACATATGCATGGAGAGGCAGGGCATGTCCCCTCATTCGTTCACCCTCCTACTCTAGGGGGGACGTGAAGAATCACAACGCTAGCAAATTCACACTGATTAAACGTGGATAACCTGCCTCATAAAGCCAACATGCTTAAGTCTAATTAATGCATGAAGGGGTTAATGCCATAGCGTAAGCTGTCCTGCCAAGATTAGTTCACCTTGATAAAATACCTTGGTATTTCCACTACCACACCATGTGCATCTTTGTACCCATTACTTGAACTGCATCGCAAAATTCAGAGAAGTGCACATTTCAAGGGATGGTTGTTTCAGTTCAAACCTTGTTCAGAAAGTGTGGACGAGACAAGCATATCTTTCAATGCAAACAGAATCAAATTCCTCCCACAGCCCAAATCTGGTACCGTTGTTTTTAAACCAACCGGTTATAGGAAGAGAAGAAGAAGAGTTTGGATTTGATATCCCGCTTTATCACTACCCCAAGGAGTCTCAAAGTGGCTAACAATCTCCTTTCCCTTCCTCCCCCACAACAAACACTCTGTGAGGTGAGTGGGGCTGAGAGACTTCAGAGAAGTATGACTACCCCAAGGTCACCCAGCAGATGCATATGGAGGAGCAGGGAATCGAACCCGGTTCACCAGATTACGAGTCCACTACTCTTAACCACTTACACCACGCTGGCTCTTATAGGTACTGAATGCCTTAGAAATTCTCCTTCGCTTCTTTCGGAGTGGTTCTGTCAGATCAAAGAACAGAGAGAGGGGACTCCTGTCAGTTTGAGGCAACCTCCCTCCATCCCTTCCTATCTCTCCTCGAAGGCAGCAGACTCGCCGGCTCTGTGCCAGGTTCTTCTGCCAAGGTCGAAGACAATAGCCGGCTCTGTCCTCCTGTGGAGCAGCCGTGCCAAATAGCAGCAGATGGCAGGGTCCAATACCGTAGTCATTGCGCCACAATTGGCAAGCTGAAAAGATCGACCTCCCTGGTTAATTTCCTCCCTCCAGTCTCCGCACTTAGGCTGCCAGAACCTGAGCTGAAGGGTCTGTGGCATTTTTCATAATTACCCCCAGAGAGAAGGTTTTCAAGAGCAGACTCTCCCCTTGGCCACAAATGGAGTATGGGCCGGCGAGAAAGCTGCTTCAGTAAGTATGTAGCACTTACAATTACAGATCATGGGAGCAGCAGACATCTGCCTAAAATCAATAGCTCCTTCCCTATTCCCAGGGAGTAAATCGTTCCTTTTAAAGGAAGAGTCGCCAGTTTTGCAGGCCCTCTGCGGTTGGTAGGGCTCCAATTACCTTTAAATGCTTCCAGCAAATGTCTCCCATTCTATGCTTTTGGTTTAAAAAGTTGCCCTCACATTTTCGTTTTCAAAGGCGGCAGGTACTACTGAATTGTTAAGACTAGACAGAGACTACAAGGCAATGCAGAGTTGATTGCCGTGGGCCCCAGAGCACACTAAAGAACATGTTGGACTGTGGCCTAAGTGCGTGTGCTGAGTTCTGAATTTATGTGTTCCTAACAACTTTCCAGATTAATCAGGACGACGACATGGCAATAAGAGAGCATGGTAACCAGTCTTGCAGCACACAAGATCAGTCTTAAATAAAATCACTCTCCATTCCTCCTTTCAAATCCCTTACAGATGAAATTCCTGAATCAAGCGGGACTGCAATGCTTAACCGATAAATTGATCTCTAAAAGCTTTCAACAGAAGAAAAGGTTGCCTGGATTAACTGGGTATGCACTGGCTTGGTCATGTACACAGAATGGAAAATGGCAGGATCCCCAAGGATCTGCTCTACGGGGAGCTGGCTTCAGGCACTGGGCAGACCAACTCTGTGTTACAAAGATGTCTGCAGATGTGTGCTGGGCCTGGGGGTAACCCGAGCAACGCGGTCCAGGTCTGGTCCCAAATCCAAGGGTTCCGCGAGGAGTCAGTGAGGCAGGAAACCAGGCAAGGTCAGGCACAGGATCACAGGCAGGTTCCGGCAAACAGGAATGTTGCTCCTGCAACCTGGGATGGGGTCCAGCAGCCTTTTATCTCTGTCGGGGTAATGGCCAGTCCTGATCCCCCGGTGACTCACCTCCCTGTCTCGCCCAAAGGCGAGCATTCCTCCTGCGAGTACTCAGGTTTCTCCTTCTCTCAGACCTCAGTCTCTGCAGCTTGGGAGATGTTGGTGGGTTAGTAGACCCAGAGGCCGCCTCAGCCTCTCCTGGCCCAACTGGTAGTGGAGCAGCTGTAAGTGATGGCCCAGCTGAAGGCAACAAGGTAATCCCCGCATCCGGAGCCAGGGCAGGCTCAGGCCCCTGACTCGGCCCAGCTGGTGCTTGTTGCAGGGGAACCTGTACAGACTGGGGCTCTTCAGAATCTGGCCCCAGACTAGGTTCAGCTGCCGCCTGAGGCAAAGGATCCGGTGCGGACTGAGACTCCTCTGGCTCCAAGTCCGAGCCCGAGTCCCAGGCCATCACAAGATGCAACATGAAGAATGGCAACATTAACCCTGCCATGTGGGGATCCCTTGCAGATGACCACAGTGCCTGGATGTAGACGGGTCGTATATCCACAGGAGTGACCAGAGGAGGAGTGACCACTAGGAGGACCACAGAGAGAAGAAACGCCATGGTGCATCTGCAGCAGCAGAACGAAAAGCCTTCATCTGCCCCAGTTGCAATAAAAAATCTCTCTCCCGGATCGGTCTCTACAGCCACAGCAGGCGCTGCAACCTCCCAACAGTTTGACTTCAGCCCAAAGGCATGCTCCTCCATCGTCTCCCGAGTCAGATGGATGCCAGCAATAATGTGTGTATGCATCCATCCCTTTTTAATGCATATATATTATATCTATATAACTTTTAAAAAACGTAAGAGCCTACAAGATCTTTTTCAGTTGATAAGGTCTGGCATGTGCCACTGAAAGCTAAGCATGCCCTGTTTGGGCAGATCCAGTTGTGGCATCATTGGGCCCATGCAAAGGTCACTTGAATGTCAACATTACCTGTGGACTAAGCAGTGTTTCAAGAGGAAGGATCATAGTTCAGTGGTAGAGTACATGTTTCGCTTGCAGAAGATTCTTGCTTCAATCCCTGGGATTTCTATGTATGGCTGGGAAAGACTTTGCCAATTAGTGTTGGCAATACTGAGCTAGATGAACCAGCCATCTGGCTTGGTATAAGGCACATCCTACACTCGAGTATGACCCTGGCAGAGACACATGCCTGACTGGCATGTTCTCTCCCTCCTGGTCTTTCGTTCAGGAGCTTCAAAAGCTTTCTTCTGCCCGAACATCACAGCGACCGATACCAACAGACATCGACACACTTAGGGATCCACAGAGTCTTCGCAGCTTGTGTAACAGACCTCAGCAACTCAACATTTTGGCTAATCTACTTTATTAACATATAAACACACATGGAGCACTGCAACATGGCTCCCTCTCTCTCTAGCACCAGACAGCAAAGAGAAAGAACAAAGGACAATAGTCCCACTTCACAGAACACAGTAACACAAACATCCTGCCTCCGTCACTTCCCACTCTGTGGAATCAAAACATAAACTGTCATGTGATAGACAAAAATCCCATGACTGCAATCATGGAGCAGGAATTCTAACACTATGTTCCTAACTGTCTATGCCATGAGTCGGCAAACTAAGGCCCGCGAGCCGGATCATGTCCAATTGCCTTCAGGATCTGGCCTGCGGACAGTCTGTGGATCAGTGTGGGGATTCTGTTTGTTCGGGCTGGGCTGCACCATTTTCCCCCCTGCACCATTCTGTCCCGTCCCCCCACACACATACACACTGCGGCGGTGCCTCCTTCCTCCCTCCTCCTGGCTTCTCCCCGCCCTGCCTAGAGGAGGAAGGGGGCTGGGCTGAGCAGGCTGAGCATCATTTTAAGCAGCCCCTCTCCAGAGCCAGCCCTTTCATGCAGCCCATCTACCCTCCATTGCCACCCTAGTGCTCCTGTGAGCCAGAGAGTGGAGCGGATGAGCTCGCTCTGCCTACTCACGAGAAGCAGCAGCAGCGGTAGCGGCCCCTGGGAAGGTAAGCACAGCGGATGGGGCTAGGGCTGGGGGCTGGGGAGGAGGACTACCTGCCCCCCTTGCCTCTTTTTCCAGCCCCTCCCCCTCAGTGCTGCTTCTCCGGTCTGCCACAAGGTCTGAGGGACAGCCCGTGGCTAAAAAAAATTGCCAACCCCTGGTCAAGGCTGTGCAATGTTTGCCTGTCAGCACTGCCACCAAAAGTATATGATGTTCGTGTAAATAAGCTTGCATACTCTGCAAGAAGCTCACCCTTAGATCTCACCTACATGAGATAATGTGAAGACTAAACCTTAATCCTAGGAAAGGATGGGAATCCAGATTCTGACTGGTGAAGAAAAGACCATTCCTTGTCATCCATAGCTGAGGTTTGGTCTTTCGTGTTTTCTGAAGGCAGGTTTGTTGGATTCCGGCTGTACCGTTGGCGAGGAACCTCCAGATGTTGGGCTAGATACAGCTCCCTATCTAGTTCACTGGCATTTCTCCAGGTTCCATGTCTTCTCCTTGGCCCCCTGTGTAATTTCTGATCAGATGAGTATGGGGTGGAGTGAGCAGATTGCAGGGAAGGTTAATGGCGGCTGAAATATCCCAGTTTAGGACTTCAAGACTGTAGGCAACATACAGGGAAAACCAGCTGATCTGCATGCCTTTGCTCAGCAGGTAGCTGGACATTAGTGGCTCCATGCAGTGAAGAGAGCCCAGGCATAGCATCACAGATCCATTCCTTGTTGTTTAAAAAAGGGAAAGACGGAGGAAAGAAAACAGTGTGCTTGCATATCAATGAATGACCAAGAGGTATGACTGTTAGCAGTACTCCTGCTAGCAGCAGCTGCCTAATCCATAATATAATAAAAAGAATTGATGATGACAATGACAATGACAACAATGTTTTCCTCTCCAAACCCATCCTATAGCAACAAAAGGTTTCCATTTATTTCACTAGGAGACAGGGATTGACAAATCTGTGGATTTAAATCAGGCATCCTCAACCTGAGGCCCTCCAGATGTTTTGGCCTACAACTCCCATGATCCCTAGCTAACAGGACCAGTGGTCAGGGATGATGGGAATTGTAGTCCTAAACATCTGGAGGACCAAAGGTTGGGGGTGCCTGATTTAAATTGTCTCAGTTTCTCATTTTTTCAGTCTTAAATTTGGGTCTCCACATTTCAGCAGCAAATTGAATAATAATAATAATAATAATAATAATAATAATAATAATAGTAGTAGTAGTAGTAGTAGTAGTAGTAGTAGTAGTAGTAGTAAGCCACATGGAAATTTTCCTGCATTTTAGTATGAATTTCTCCCAATAAACACATTTTTTAATGCACTCTTTGACTAATACACATATTTTTGGAAGCATTTTCCAGATCATAATGCATTTTTGATGCATTTTCACGAATCTATTCGTTTTTATGCACACTTTCCCCTAACGTATGCATTTTTTGCAAATATTGGTAAAATTTGGAGAATTCTGAAAGATCGCTGTGTTTTGGTTTTTGCATTGTTTTGCAATGTTTGGTAGGTTCCTCTTTAAATGTGAACTGATTCAAATCTCTTCCCCATCCATACTCAGAGAGGACAGAAATCAGGGAATATCTCAATATGGATTTTTATCAATCTGGCCTGCTCTTGTGAATGCTTTTTCAGAATCCTTAACAGAATCCCCCCCCCCCGCTATCCTTTCTTCTGCTTCTCTCAGATGAATACCTGCCTAGAGTATTCATGCCTTTTCTTTTCCAAAAGCAAAGCACCAGCCACCTATTCACATGCAGAGTTTTAATCTGTGCTGCTCCAAGATGCAATCAAAAGCTTGCTCACCTCATTAGTTATGAGGAGACCTTATGGTCCACAGCATTGTGAAAACTTGTAGGAAGTGAGAATATGACTTCCATTCATGGTTTCAGGATGCATCCTACCACCTACTTACGTTGGAGGAAGCTCAGTTTAACTCTACCAGTGAGCCACTCTTACAAGAGACATGGAGCAGTTACCATCTTTCTTATCTCTATTTTACCACGGCATGTGGTGCAGAATCAGCGCACAGTGCATTGTCCCACCCCATTGTAGAAAGTCAGTGATGTGAGGCAGGAGCAAGGCAACATTCATGAATATATCCAAAAATACATAGATATTTAAATATGAAGGTTCATGTGGTTCTTCAAGAAGATCAAGGATTTGGAACCCAAGCCTTATGAGGAATGGTTGAAAGAGCTGAGAATGTTTTGCCTCAAAAAGAGAAGATATGATGGCCATGTTCAAATATCTCAAGGGCTGTCACGTGGAAGAGGGAACAAGCCTGTCTTCTCCAGGGTATGACTTGAACCAATGGCTTCAAGTTGCAAGGAAGGAGATTCCAACTAAACATCAGGAAAAACTTTCTGACGGTAAGAGCTGTTTGACAGTGGAACAGTCTCCCTCAGGAGTTTGTGGACTCTTCTTCCTTGGAGGTTTTCAAACAGAGGTTGGATGGTCATCTGTCTTGGATGCTTTAGCTGAGATTCCTGCATTGCAAAGGGTTGGACTATATGGACCTTGAGATCTCTTCCAGCTCCAAGAGTCTATGATTCTAGGGCAGCCTTTCTCAACCTGTGGGTCCCCAGATGTTGTTGAACTACAACTCCCATCACCCCTAGGCCAGAGCTCAGGGGTGATGGGAGCTGTAGTCCAACAACATCTGGGGACTCACAGGTTGAGAGCCACTGTTCTAGGGTATCTTGGAAAATAGCATGGCTGGTTAGCTGGAACCCTGATCAGGAGCAATGATGGTGGTGGTGATGCAAATTCATAAGGGGTGGAGAGGGAAATTAAATTAATTTTCCATTTAAAAGTGAACTTACCTAATTCACACTTTCAGAAACAATATGCCAACTGAAGCACAGCTATCCTTTGAAATTCTCACTTCTCCAAACTTTGCAGTACAGATCTCCAGCCAAGCAGAGGTTCAATGGCCACATGTAATGGATGCTTTAGTTGAGATTCCTGGATTGCAGAAGGCTGGACTGGATGACCCTTGGGTTCCTTTCCAAACTCTATAATTCTACGATTCTATGATTCATGCATATCTATTTCCCAAGTTAATGCAGAAGAAGGAAGTAACAGAATTGTGAATGGACACATATGAAAGTGACATGGTTTAGAAATAGAGCCATCAGTCCAGAAGTCACAGATTTACTTGAACTTCTGGAGGAAAAACAGCAAAAAGAATGATAGCTCATGACAGAAGGACCTGGTGGCATAATTATGGCCATTTCTGATAATGGGAAATGGAGACCGTAATACAACAAAATGTCCTATGGCCACGCAAGAAGAACCTCCCTGCTCACCGTGTGAGACATCACAGGCAAAATTAGTTCAACTGAAGTAACATCAATGCCCTTGAGGTTTCCTGCTCCTGACAACTAATGAAGAGGCACTGCTGACTGTCAGGGAGTGGTGTGGGAGGCATTCATCTTTGTGGCAGAAGCAATTAAATCCACCAGGTTCTCTGAGCACGATGCGCATGGAAGGAGTTAAAGCCTCAGCCTTTGTTGTCCTGCAAAAGTTGGCGACGTGTGAGGATAAGCATCTATGATGTGCCCAAAATGCACAGGCACCCCTTGATAGTTTCTTGAAAGGGTGGAGCAGTAGGGACCCACATATTTGTATAATGATACTATTGTGTCGCTGGCATCCGTCTGTCTCGAGAGACAATGGATTGCGTCTTTGGGGGTGAAGTCAAACTGCTGTATTAGAAGAAGAAGAAGAGTTTGGATTTGATATCCCGCTTTATCACTACCCAAAGGAGTTTCAAAGCAGCTAACATTCTCCTTTCCATTCCTCCCCCACAACAAACACTCTGTGAGGTGAGTGGGGCTGAGAGACTTCAAAGAATTGTGACTGGTCCAAGGTCACCCAGCAGCTGCATGTGGAGGAGCAGGGAAGTGAACCCGGTTCACCAGATTACGAGTCTACCGCTCTTAACCACTACACCACACTCCACAGGTACATTAATGTGCAGTGATCAGAAGTGGCTTTCTTGGTGGGGCAGAGCTCCTACATGAGCTTTGCAGCAGTCATGGCTAACTTAAATGCATTGATTTCAATAGGTCTGCTCTGAGTAAGACTTAGATGCCACTCAATATAATGTGAATGCTTATGTATCACATTAAATGCAGGACGCGGGTGGTGCTGTGGTCTAAACCACTGAGCCTAGGGCTTGCTGATCAGAAGGTCGGTGGTTTGAATCCCCGCGACGGGGTGAGCTCCCATTGCTCTGTCCCAGCTCTTGCCAACCTAGCAGTTTGAAAGTACACCAGTGCAAGCAGATAAATAGGTACCGCTGCGTCGGGAAGGTAAATGGCATTTCCGTGCACTCTGGCACTTGTCATGGTGTTCTGTTGCGCCAGAAGCGGTTTAGTCATGCTGGCCACATGACCTGGAAAGCTGTCTGTGGACAAATGCTGGCTTCCTCGGCTTGAAAGTGAGATGAGTGCCGCAACCCCATAGTCACCTTTGACTGGACTTAACCACCCAGGGGTCCTTTACCTTTACCTATATATCACATGCTGCTATTTTGAAGGTGGGTTGTTTCTGAACAGTAGGGGAGACTGTTGGTTTTATGAAATAAGACCCCCATCATGAGCCAAAAGAAAACTATCTTGCTTTGCTTGGATATGTAGAAACTCTCTGAGGAGGATTTTAGTTTAAAAACTAACAGACCATCACATCTGACATGGTAATTACTCATTAAACCCTTTGTGCCAAAACCCGCCCCATTTCCCCCTTTCTCACATTTTGAGCTCAGCAGAAATGAAGAGAGTTTGTGTCTTGAGAAATGATGTCTGGAAAGCCTCTCAAAAAATAATTCAGCACATCATACCCATATTCCGCAGGCCAGATTGCAGCATTTTGCATATCCTGCAATTAACCATCATTTTAGAAACATATGTCTTCTCAATCACATAACCTTCTGCTCTGATACTATCCTGGCATCCAGTTCCTAAACACATTGGATGCAACCCAGACAAAGTTAGGCTTGCTTACTGTAAGTCTCCCTGAAATGATACGAATGGATCTTGCAGTCAAATCTCAGGCATGTCTCCTCATGGGGGGGAAAGCCCAATAACTTCAGTGGGGCTAACTCCAAAGTATGTGCATATATAGGACTGAAAACTTAAATTGCAAACTGGGATTTTTAACATCCCGCTGGTTCAAATGGGACCTAAATATTCATCATCTTCACTGGACTGAGTTAATTACGAAGTAGGGATGGGAAAACTGAAGCCTTCCAGATGTTGCCACAACTGCCACCACCCTATTGGCCATGACGACTGGGGCTTCATTGTGGTCACAGAGCATGGGTGAGGAACCTGTGGCCCTCCAGATGTTGTTGGACCCCATCAGGCCCAGAGAGCACAGCCACGGGTCAGGGATGATAGGAGTTGATGTCCATCAACATCTAGGAAGGCCCCAGTTTATCCTCACCTGTTATAGGTTGCCATGCAGAAGACATTATGATATCTCCAGCTCGTGAAACGAAGCCTGCATTAATTTGTTAAGGCTCCGTGGCTTAACATTTTAACTAAACCACCAAGGAGCCGTCATGATACCAACAGCAAACTGCTACTTCATGTTACAACTGTGCTGCAACTAGAAAAGGCCCCAGGTGTTCACCATTTCACAGATTACTCAGAGAATATACACAAGCGAAAACATCCCGCCAGTTTCCTTTCCCCTCCGCCCCCCCCGCCCCCCCCCCCCGATGAGAGCCTCAAGAAGCTCGCCGATTCTTCCCAGTGAAATTGAAATTTCAAAAGTGAATGTGGCGTCTTGGGAGAGAGACGTTGCTAGGATGAGGAAATGAAAACACGCCGCACCAGTGGGAACAACACAATTTGATATCAGTCTGTGACTACAAGAGCCAGAGCAGTAGAAAGATTAAGAAGAAAAACACTATCTAAAGCCCACCTGGCAATCGCTCGCGAGAGCTCTCGGTAGCCGGGTGGTGTCAAATGTTTTTTAAAGTGTGCTCCCCCCCTCCCCACTCTCTTCTATCCATCCTGCCTAATGAAAAAAGCATTTTGATAGATCTCACAATGCTTTGAATTGCTCGTTTTTACAGCGGAGGTGATTTAGCAGCAGGCTGTGGAGGTTGGAAGCAAGCCATGGGAGGGAGCCTGTGCCATTTTTATTCCTTCACTATGGAACTTTCCAAGTAGCCCAGGGAAAGTAATGAATACTGATCTGATGATAAGCGAGTTCTCTTCTCTAGGAGGAAAGTGACTCCACACAGCAAGACCTATCAAGCCTGAAACAGCTAAGGGTGCAGCTACCTGGGGAAGGGCTGTGGCTCAGTGCTAGAGCATCTTCTTGGCTTACAGAAGGTCCCAGAATCAATCCCATGGCCTATGGGCTGGTTCGCCAGCTGCAGCCCCCTTTGAACAAATATTATTTGTCCACAGTACTTCATGTTCTGCTAACTTCCAGCTTGGATTACTGCAGTGTACTCTACATGGGGCTTCCCTTGAAAAGGGTTTCAACTGGTCCAAAAGGCAGCAGGGTTTCCATTCAGAATGCACAGAACTCCCGTCCTAAAACATTGGCTTGCTGTTCACTCCCAGGCCCGATTCAAGGTGCTCACATTAGTGTTTAAAGCCTTAAGCAACTTAGGCCCCAAACATACGCAAGACCACCTCCTTCCCTGCAGACCATCCTGGGTGTTAAGATCAGCAGAGCAGGCCCTCAGAAGATGTTCTTCTGTGTAGAAGTTGTGGAATTCCCTCCCCAGAGAGGTGCATCTGGCTTCTTCACTATACAGTGGTACCTTGGTTCTCAAACTTAATCCGTTCTGGGAGTCCGTTCGACTCCCGAAACCGTTCGGGGGGAAATACATGGCTTCCAAATGGCTGCAGAAGCTTCCTGCACTCAAACGGAAGCCACGTTGGACATTCAGCTTCTGAAAAACGTTCGCAAACCAGAATTCTGGGTTTGCGACATTCAGGAGCCAAGCCATTCAAGTACCAAGGTACCACTGTACAGCATTTGGCAAATGCTGAAGATTCATCTCTTTATCCTGGCCTTTGAGGCCCGAGATGTGTGTTTGGGAAGCCCAGCCTATTCCTGCGGTGGTACTCTGGTTTAACTGTTTTTAAAATTTCCATTTTAATTTTTCGTAACCTGCCCTAGGACCTGCTGGGGAAGGGCGGGCAAATTTTTTTAATCATCATCATCTTCCCTAGCATTTCCCCGCAGGGCTGGGAAAGGCTTCTGACTGAAGCCCTGGACAGCCACTTGGCAGTCAGTGTAGACAGTACTGAACTGCATAGACCAGTGGTCTGACTCAGTATAAGGCAGCTGCCCATGTTTCTACTTGAAGTACTACTTGCTTTTATGTGAATTGGCCCACCAGCTGCTGCATTCACCTTGTCTATGTCATGGCCTTCTAGGTCAAAACTGGTGGTGACAGGCAAAAGGGCATGTGTTGGTTCCTGCCCCAAGAGATTAGGTTGCCCTCCTCTTTGTGTTTGTACTGATAGCAACTGAAGACACTCCCTTTAAAACAGAGGTCAGCAAACTTTTTCAGCAGGGGGCCGGTCCACTGTCCCTCAAACCTTGTGGGGGGCTGGATTATATTTTGAAAAAAAATTATGAATGAATTAAAACAACCCAGGCATTTTAAATAAAAGCACACATTCTACTCATGTAAGAACACCAGGCAGGCCCCACAAATAACCCAGAGATGCATTTTAAATAAAAGGACACATTCTACTCATGTAAGAGTAGAAGATTTAGAAGGCGATTGGGCCAGATCCGGCCCCAGGGCCCTGGTTTGCCTACCTATGTTTTAAAACGAGCTTTTGATTCTGCTGCTACTTAACGAATTGATCCAGAATTTTGTTACAATAATAAAAAAGTAACAAATATGTAAAACCTGAAACACTAATACACCATCACATTGATGTAGCACAGGTGGCATATTAGACCAGGAGCTGCACAGCATTCAAAGACAGAGAAGATGTTTCATGCTGGGGCAGCAAAGCTGGTCAGGACCACGGAGAGCTCCAAGTCAACAGCATGTTCCTATGCAATCTTTGAACCAGCACCTGTAGAAGCCTTTGGTTCCAAAGGCTCAGGCTTTGATTCTATGTTTCCTAGAGCTATGGCAGGTTGGTGTGTCAACTTCTGTCTGCCAGCCTTAGAATGAGTGGATTGCTGATGTCCAGAAGTAGGTTCAGAGTCCTGAACCTGATCCAGCTCTTTAGCTGGAGTCTCTGCAGCCTCCAACTCTGTGTCATGATTGCTGCTGGCCTCTAGTATTATATCAGGGAGTGAATCTCTCACTCAATCATAATGCCTGGCAATGCGAGCTTCTCTTGGCATCACCTCTTCCTCCCCTTTACCCAACCAGTCAGGAAACAGGGCCATGTTTTCTAGGAAACAGTGGTGCTTCTGGGATACGATACGATAATCTTTATTGTCATTGTCCCATACAGAACAATGAAATTGAAAATCTACATCAGACATTCAGAAACCAACAAGCCTGCTATCCCAGCTATCCCAGCCTGGTTAGCTCCCTAAAAACTCTGATACCTCATAATTAAATACAATATACTCCCACAGAGACTACCTTACACTGCATTTAAAACCAAAATCGCATTTGAATAGAAACAAGTTTCTCAGGCGGCTAGTCCTAGTCTTTATAACCCTGTACCTTCTTCCAGAAGGCAGAAACTGAAAGAGATCACTTCCGGGGTGCGCACTATCCTTCACTATCTTTGCAGCATTCTTATGACACCTGGAGGCATAGATTTGATCTAAGGTGGGAAGAGTGCACCCAATTATTCTCTCCGTAGTCTTTACAACCCCGGACAGCATTGTTTTTCCCCTGACTGTGTAGCTCCCAAACAACACACACAGACCATAAGTTAATACACTCTCAATAGTACAATGGTAAAATGCCATCAACAGGTCCTTTGAGAGATTATTTTTCCGGAGGATTCTCAGAAAATTATCCTCATGCCTACTTGGGTTGCCTTAGGAAATCGTGCAAAGTGTTAATATGCCCTCACATCCTAGATAACACAGGGTGGCATCCAGTTGAACAATTATGCTAGTGCAAGGACTTACTGCTGTGCCATAGAGCTTGCCACCCCTCTTCTCTCCCCCGAGCAGCCCTTAAACTTGTTCCTACCATTCACTTCCTTTTTCTTTTTCCTAGTTTCCAAAAGCGTTCTCCCTTCTTTCTACATATTTCCAGGACATCTGGAAAGAGCAATGCTTTATTTCAACAAATATAAGCTGATTTCTAAAGTGCCTTTGCCTGGTTGTAAGGCTTGGGTGATAGAGTAGGTGTGGGGAGTTTTAACAGCTATCTGAGAAGAAACTGGTGGACTTCTGTTATGTGTTTGCGAACATGTACAGCACACTAAAGTCAGAAAGTACCTACTTTCGCTTGCTTTTCAGAAGAGTTTCGTCTAGTGTAGTTGTTTCTTTAAAAAATCATAACCTTATTTGAGAGTAATTCCATCAAAAACAGTGTGGCTTACTTTCACAATAGGCCTTTATAAGATTGGGAGCTCTCATTCAGGGTAAAAACTGAAGCAGGACAGTACTTTGCCTTTTCTGTACCCATCACCATTTCTGGCACCATACACCATCAAAATAATAATAATAATAATAATAATAATAATAATAATAATAATAATAATTTATACCCCAGCCACTCTGGGTGGCTTCCAACAAAATACAGTAGTCTGTTAAACATTAAAAGCTTCCCTAAACAGGGCTGCCTTCAGATATATTTTAAAGAGAAGGTAGCTGCTTATTTCCTTCACATCTGAAGGTTCCACAGGGTGGGTGCCACTACCAAGAAGGCCCTCTGCCTGGTTCCCTGTAACTTGGCTTCTCGCAGCAAGGGAACCAACAGAAGGCCCTCAGAGCTGGACCTCAGTGTCTGGGCAGAACGATGGGAGTGAGACGCTCCTTAAGGTATACTGCGACATGCAAGCCCAATCATTGATCCTTGAGGGAATGTGGCCCTCAACATAAAAAGGTTGTCTGCCTGCCTCAAGAAGCAGGTGATGAGGAAGAGCTCTGCCTGAACTAAAGAGCAGCTGCCATTAAATAGTCTGATCTAGTATAAGGGAACTTTCTATGTACCATCCAAGACACACTTTCCCGAGATTCCCACTGAATTTGACAGCACAGAATTTGAGTAGAAATTTTATTAATGTATTTATGAGATTTCTCACCATAAGGTCCCAGAGAAGGTTACAGTAATAAAAATATGCAATTATAAAACCAATGAAACTGTTACCATGCATAGGATTGCACAGTAATCGGGCAACCCTTTGCAAACTTAAACTGCATTCCTACATTAAGCCGCATTGAACACAGTGCAACATGAATAGGATTGCACTGTCAAACTGAAAAGTCATACTTTTTTTTTACAATACGCTACTGATAAATCAAGAAGTCAGTTTTTGAAAGTGTTTTGAATATGTTGAAATCCAAATAAATTTGTATTATGTAAACCACCTAGAAAGTTAATATATTTTATTAGATGAGGTGGGGAAAGGACACAAGTTTTCTTTTTTAATCTAACTGGCTATTTAAAAATGTAAATACAATTGTACATACATAGTTAATCGCACAGAATGGCCATCAACATATTTCTCTCTTTTGTATCCCCAGACACAGAATTCAAATATCACGCCACAATCCTACTCCCCCTCGCATTTTCAGAATAATTTGCATGCATTGCCAACAAAGAAGCAAGAACGAGGGAGAAATGTTTTTGAAGCTGCCTACAGATTTAACATACAGATGCCAGATTGTCCCCAGTTGCCTTTGGAATGGTAAGGGATACCTCAACCTTTGTTGTATACACAGTGAGGAATTATCAGGCTAAAAAAAACAAGTTTCGGTGCTCTGTCGCCGCAATAAAATACACTCAGTTTGAGTTCTGCCTTTTTGTAAAATAAAGCAATGGTACGATTCAGTCCTGCATGAGTACTTACAACTAAGACCCCCACCATTGCAACTAGGATTTGGGTTTCCCCCTCTCATTTTGAGCTGGAGAGACCCATGCCATATTACAAATTACTTCCAAATGTGCCCCCCCCTCCCCACTTCCATAAGTGGTGTAACAAGGGTGGTCTCCCCCACAACTGGTGCAATATGTCAGCAAGGCAGACACAGAGATCACTGAGAAATGGTGATTTCCTTAGGATTCCTCACACCAGGAGTTGCTGCTTTAGAAGAAGCAGAAACAACAACAAACAGAAGGGTGAGAAGAGTTTGGATTTGATATCCCGCCTTTCACTCCCTTTAAGGAGTCTCAAAGCGGCTAACATTCTCCTTTCCCTTCCTCCCCCACAACAAACACCCTGTGAGGTGAGTGGGGCTGAGAGACTTCAAAGAAGTGTGACTGGCCCAAGGTCACCCAGCAGCTGCATGTGGAGGAGCGGAGACACGAACCCAGTTCCCCAGATTACGTGACTACCACTCATAACCACTACACCACACTGGCTCTCCCTTGTGGTGTCACAGCTACTAGGAAAGTAAGTGGTTGCCCGGGGTGGGTGGAAGGAAATAATAATAATAATAATAATAATAATAATAATAATAATAATTTTTATTTATACTCCGCCCTTCCCGGTTCAAAAACCGGGCTCAGGGCAGCTAACAACAAATTTAAAACACTTAACTATAAAAGCAGCATAAAATACAGTATAAAAACATGAATAACAATAAAATTCAAAAATAAAAAATCAATTTATGGGAAATAAGCATTAGATAATCCCCAGGGCTAGCTGGCTGAATTGGTCCTACTTGGGCCAGCGAGGAGGCCAGGGGAGAATTAGCTGTGGGGTCTCAGAGTGGGTAATCTTCATAAAAGGGGAGGGGGAGGGAAAAGAAGGGAAATAAAAGATCAGGCTGAGTTCAAATTAAAGGCCAGGTGGAATAGCCCTGTCTTACAGGCCCAACAGAAGGAGGTTAAATCCTGTAGGGCCCTAGTCTCATGGGACAGAGCATTCTGCCAGGTTGGAGCCATCATTGAAAAGGCCCTGGCCCTTGTGGAGGATAGTCTGACTTCCTACGGGCCCGGGACCTCTAAACTATGGTTATTCATGTACCTTAAGGTTCTCTGCAGGGCACAGCAGGAGAGGCGGTCCTGTAGATACGAGGGCCCTAAGCCACAAAGGGCTTTAAAGGTCAAGACCAGCACATTGAACCTGACCCTATACGCCAGCGGGAGCCAGTGCAACCGGTAAAGCACTGGGTGAATATGCTCCCATGGCAGGGACCCAGCGAGGAGCCTCGCTGCAGCATTCTGCACCCGCTGGAGTTTGTGGGACAGTTTCAAGGGCAGCCCTGCGTGGAGCAAATTACAGTAGTCAAGCCTGGAGGTGACCGTCGCATGGATCCCTGTGGCCAGGTTGGGGCGGGAAAGGTAAGGGACCAACTGAGAAGAGAAGAGTCCCGTCCTTCTCTAGCTTAAGTTAAATTTGTCTTGACTCAAGGGTGGTTGTTGTTGTTTAAGAGAAATGGGCACCATTGCATTCAGCATCACATTGACCCAGCAAGCCAAAAAGGGGGAGACTCTTGGAAAGAGAGCATGAAAAATCAAAACACAATGAAGGCTGGTCCATTTGGTGAGTGTGGGGCAGTACCCCACCAAACTCAGTCTGCCCACACTTGTTTGCCTTCTTGCTTTTAACCAATCCCTGGCCGTCAGCTTCCTCCTCTTCCTTATTCTCAGTGTCATAGAACTCAGCAAGGGGTGGTGGCAAAAGTAGACTTAATTGGCTCTGCCTCTCATTGGCTCCGGCTCCACCTAATGGTTAGTTCCTTGTCTTCTTCCCTTCTAGCTCCAATGGGCACCAGCCACCTCTGAACACCTACACTGCTGCCATTCAAGATGCTTGCAAGGTAGAAATGAAACTAGATGCCGCAAGGATCGATGGGTGTCTTTGTATACATGGATTAAAATTGAAAGGGACTTCAAAGATCATCTTATCCTGTCCTGGCTGATGCAGGGAAATCTGTTGTATAGAACAGTATTTGTTGTAGGTTTCTTATTGGTGAAATATAAAGCCAATGGAAGAAGATGGGCAATGTTATTGTTGGAAGGATAACACTGCAAGATGTCCATTTGGATTCGAGCACAAAAATCTGGGAAGCAATAATCTTCTGCTACTTCCCAGTGCTACTGTTAGCAACAAATTGCTGGCCTGGATAGGTCATGGAGAAACATTCTCTTGTTACTACACCATTGGGATCAATAGGGGGCTTGCAAACAATATACCATACACAGGGGTAGTGAGAGAATGCCCATCTTTGCATTAATTTGATTTGTGCTTCCGTCAGTGGCTCCCGAAGTAAGCAAGGATGCTGTGAATCAGTGATTTTTTGTGGCGCCAGATGTAAGTGTCCCCAAGCAAGCAGCAAGCAGAGGGCAACTGGATGCGCAAACTTGTTTGACAATATAGCCAGCTGCACATGTGATACGCAACAATTATCCACAACTGCATTGTGAACATCATGGTTAAGTGTTCTCAGAGCACAGAAAGATGGAAATAAAAGAGATACATTCTGTGTATGGCTGAAAAAATAAAGGGTATTCCTGAATCAGACCGTGGCACTTTTTGAATATTTGGCTATCAATTTTCAAACCTCTAAATGCAGACATACTCTGAAATGTTTTCATCTACATTTCCCAAGCTAAGAGTAGTTGGGCAATTATGCCTGCTTTCAGAGATTTAGGAATATTGGCCCATTTGCTTTCCTGTCAAATTGGCAGTAAAAGAAAAAAGGAAGTAAATCTGGACAGAGGTTTGGGACGTTATGTGATGCATGTTCTTTTCTGCGTCAGCAGTTCCGGCATACAAAATGCTGCCGATACTCAGAACTGTATAAGAAGCCATGCTACATGCATGCTAGGCAAAACCCGAGCATTCGGGCTAGCCGCGTGAGTACTTTATATTTGTCAATAGTACCTGAAATCAGCTCAGCTGCTGTAGCTACACAAAACAGAAAACCCAGATTTATTTATGGCCTAGAGGCCCCAGGGGTTTTGCACAAACAGAAATGGGTTGATACTGATTGATGCACCAACCTGAGACTGCAAAACATGACGAAGTGTGCGAGAGCGATGGTGCAGCGACTGAAAGTACATTTCTAATTCTGGGCAAAAGGACTGGAGCCTCTGTGAGATGGAAGCTTAACAAAGGCAGCATTCCACAGGCAGTTCTTTTTAATCAAGAAAGGTATGGAAATTATTACTCTTAAGTGTGAAGATTAGATTCTCTCTAAGTGGATCTCAAGCCTTATTCAAACATCTACGCTACTTTTGAGATAGAGAAAGAGCTACATGGTGAGCTCTTTGGGCTGAATCGAAGAACCAATGCAGCAGCTGAGTCAGTACAGAGGTTTGCAAGAGCCAGGAGTGCTGTACACCCAACTTCTATCAAGTTTTATGCAGAGCTCTGCATAGCTGTCAAGCGTCCCTTATTTGGCGGGACAGTCCCTTATCCCAGCGCCATGTCCTGCTGCTGTCCCTTATTGATGAGGCTTCGTTTGGCTGCTGGCTGGGCTTTCTGCCTTTGGCTCAGAAGGGCTCAGAAGTTGAACATACCTGTGCCCGGAAAATCCCTTATTTTGGCTGCTGATCCCTTATTTTTGAGGCTGCTGGTCCCTTATTTTCAAATCTGTAAGTTGACAGCTATGGAGCTCTGTACAAATGGCCTCTTGATGTTCCTTACACTGTTTATGGGTAGAGAAACCAGGAGGACAATTTCCCTGCATTTCTCCAGTTGTCGCTTTGCTGCAACTGCGATGGCAACCTGGCTATCCTTTCTGTATTCTGCCACAGTTTCCCAGACATCATGCCAGCACATTTTGGGAAGGAAATAGTGGCCATCTGGTAGAGAATATTTGGGGGAAAGTGTGCAAAGTGGCATTTATATATTTATTTTAGGGGAGTGAGGGGAAAATAAAAATCACAGGAAAAAATGTGAGAAATTTCAACTGAGTCTAAGAACAACAACATTAAAAACACACTAATGTGCAATGTTATCAAACACTGAACTGGGGTTGCCAGAAAATAAAATAAAATGCTAATAGAATAAAATCCCAAACATGTTTCAACCAATGTTGCATCACGTTATCCTTTTTTAAATATCTTTTATGGATTGCACGTTATCCTTTTTTAATATTTTTTCTGGATTGGACTGAAAGTTCAGCAACAAGCAATGCACTTTTAACCCTGATGACACAACCCAGTTTGATCATCCTTTTTCCAGTAGACCCACAGTAGACCCATTCAAATGAATAAACATGACTAAGTTAGGTCACTTGATTTCAATGGGTTGTCTTGGAGTAAAACCTACTTGAATAGCAGCACCCACGATAACAGAATCCACAACTAAACTGGGTCATACTAGGCCTTAGAATACACTGGCCTTCTACAGCAAAAAGCGAAAAGGAAAATGATACACATCAACACTCAGTTAAATACCACTGACCTATATATATATAGCAGTGTTCAAGCCACAATGATCCTGCCCCATTGCTGGTTCAAAGCAGCCTAATCTGGAACATAGTTCCCACATAGAAACTTCTGTAATCATATGACAAAATAGATGGGGGTAGAGGAAGTTGAAGAAGGAAAACTGGATATGGTTTAGAGCTCTCCCCCCCCCCTTATATTTTCTCTAGGGAAATAATAATCAAATGCATCTGACTAACCTCTCTGGCCTTCAGCTGCATCAATTAACATTTAGCCATGGATTCTACTCTTGGCCAGCCTACATTTGCCTGTATTGTTCTGCATAAATATTTTCAAGCCTGGAATTTCATGCCTTTCAAACTGAGGAGGATGTATGCGTGTCTTCAACGGGTTTTTTAATTTAAAGAAAAAACAAAATTACAATAGCAACTTTACGCGAAAACAATTCAACAGCCAGATAAGTGTTGGTGGGGCAGTATAAATGCCATAGATGTCTGAATTTTCTTCCACTAGCTGTTTCTTCATGTCATTTATATCCTACCAGTCCTGAAGGAACCCAGACAGCAATGCTGTGAAGAGACTATTAATTCAATAGAATGTTTTTCGCGCTCTCTCTCTCCCAGCCCTCATTCAGGAAGACCCCTGAACAAAGTGATGATGTGATGAAGACCCTGAACTAATCCATATCTTTAGCACCATCTTCCAGCAATATTCTTAGCAGGAATCCAATCTATTTTCCCTATCTCCGATATTCCTGGCCACAGCCAATGCTGCCATTGGACAAATGGAACATCTGTCCATTATGCTAAGCCTGTGTGGAATGCTAAAGAAAGCCAACTGCTGGCCACCAACACAGCACAGCTTCTCTTACTGTGTCATCGGCTCCAAGCTGGAGCCCATTAGAACTTTGGTTTCCCATGAAACTGTAAGACACACATTGACTTCTGCATCAGATAAGGTGTACCAAAAATGAGGAAGCGTGCACGAAAAATAATTCTCTGTCCAGGATGACCTATTACAGTATTTCATTCCAAAGTCTTAAGAAATGGACAGGAAATGAGAACTGCTCATTTACATATTTAAAATCATTTCCAAAATGCTTAATATTTTTAAACTCTTCCAAGTGGGAGAAACTATGTGCAATATAAAAACCAATATCCATTAAGATAAAAAAAACAGCCTGAAAATGATATAAAAGCAAATAAAACAGAGATTCTGGGTATTCACACACATAAATCAGGGTCCAGTCGTATGGGTCAGGGTTGTTGGCATCCATCTGTCTCGAGAGGCAAGGGGGTGAAGTCCAACTGCTGTGTTAGCAGCAATGAAGTGACTGCCCCGGCGTGCAAGCCTGGGTAATGTATATGGTGGTCTTAGACTGCCCAGATGACAAGACACGCCCCCCCCCCGGGCTTCACTAATGTGGTCCAAAGGAAAACAGAGCTATATATTTTGCACCAGCTTGGCTGCAGGAGTTGCTGGAAGGAGGCATATAAGATGCCATCCAACTGTCTTTCTTGACTCCCTCACATCTCCCTTTCCTGCGTTCCTGTTATGGAAAGAAGGTTTAACTAAGTTCTATGTTTTATATCTGTATTTTTGTATTGTATTGTTTGTTGTTTTGTGTGACTTTCTACTTTTTTTGTCTTTTACTGTGAAAAATTTAATAAAATATCATAAAAAAAAGATGCCATCCAACTGTCTTAGGGACTCCACTCTAGATTTGTAGGGATGCGGGTGGCGCTGTGGTCTAAACCACTGAGCCTCTTGAGCTTGCCGATCAGAAGGTCAGCAGTTTGAACCCCCATGACTGGATGAGCTCACGTTGCTCTGTCCCAGCTACTGCCAACCTAGCAGTTCAAAAGCACGTCAAAGTGCAAGTAGATAAATAGGTACCTCTCTGGCGGGAAGGTAAACAGCGTTTCCGTGCACTCTGGCTTCCTTCATGGTGTACTGTTGCACCAGAAAGCCATTTTGTCATGCTGGCCCCATGACCTGGAAAGCTGTCTGTGGACAAACGCTGGCTCCCTCGGCCTGAAAGCGAGCCGAGTGTTGCAACCCCATAGTCACCTTTGACCAGACTTAACTGTCAAGGGTTCCTTTACCTTTTTACTCTAGATTTGTCTAGGGTTTACTCCTTAGCCTTTTCTTCTCCCAAAAATATCCCGCAAGGCAGCGGAGGTTTAAGATCAGAGTGTTCCTTCTCCTAGATCTGCTGTTATGGAGCGCTCGCTTTAACTAATTATTACCTAATGTTAACAAATCAAATCCATTAAGGGTTCCATTTCTTTCAAAGCCAAGGGAGTCTAGAAACTTAAAGCAACTTCTAATGTGCCAAATGCACATGAACTATAATCTTCTTTATATAAAACAAGGAAAATAGGAAAAACTGTAAATAAGCTTTACCACTAACACATATGCATATATGTATGTGTGTATGTGTATATATATATATGAGATCCTCCCCTTTCTCCTTAAATTGAATCATTAATCATTTCCAGCATCTGTTAAGGCTGAATAAAGTTGGTCATTAGTCAGTCAGTACAACATAACAACAGATTTATAGTGAATAAAATATCCTACCTGGAATCACTTCAAAGAGGAACTTCCCTGGACTTTCATCATTGCAAGGATGCTCAGTCACCCGATTTCCAGGCAAGAATATGGTACCCTTAAAAAATGAAATTTTGAAAAAGAAGACGGGATGAGCCCTTGAGATCAAGGGAATAAGAATATTAAAACTCAAGATTAAAGCCCATAAATCATTCCGAATATCACATCTGGCTACCCAAACTCTCCCAAATGAAATCGTCCTGGAAGATGTTCTGGTTTGGATGACTCTCCAGGTGAAGAGGGGCTTCACAAAAGTGTCTCTGCATCTCAAATGTGCTTGGCACACTCAGTAGAGCATTCATGGCCACTCTCAAACCATATGAAAGCATCGTGCATGATTGTACACTGTGCTAACCATGGATTGAACCCTGATTTTCAAACACCCCAAGGGGACAGTGAAACCAAGTGCTGATCTAAAGCCAGCTGCCAGAGTGTGAATAAAGGGAGACTTCGGTGAGGCCTGTGTGCTGTCTTGCAAGCAAGGATGTGCAAAAATCACCTTTGTTCAGGGCAGAACTCTTATTAACCGTGGCTTGTTTAGTGCAGGTATAATACTGTTACGGCATTAACACAATTTGTGATGTTCAAACCCATTTCGAACCACGGTTTCATATCCTGGTTAATGGCCTGGCCCGTAACTATGGTTCTGGTATTCAGGTCAAGCATAGCATTTAACTATCATTAAGGAAAGCAAAATGTGATTAAAGCATTATATCTGCACTTAAGTTTCCCTGCAGCGGAACACAGTGGGAGAGACTCTTCAGGCTGAAGTTTCCAACTTTATAGGTCAACATACAGCATACAGTAGTTATGCTTCTCTGCAAACACAGCTGAGATGGAAGCCGACAATCCATCTTGTCCCCAGCAGATTGATTTGAAGCTTCTATTTTCTCTGCCACATGCAGAATACAGAATCTCATTTTGACATCATTAATAGCTTCATCATTCCATTGAACACTGAGCAATCTGACAGCCTCCAACATTTCTGATTTCAGAAGATGCATATAAAGGGCTGGAACGAAATAGTTAGTTCTCTGTTCTGGGTATCTCAAACTCTTAATTACTCAAATCTAGTTCTATAGTTCTTCTTTCTATCGTTCGTGCTATGGTTTTCCCAGTAGTGATGTATGGAAATGAGAGCTGGACCATAAAGAAGGCTGATCGCCGGAGAATTGATGCTTTTGAATTATGGTGCTGGAGGAGACTCTTGAGAGTCCCATGGACTGCAAAAAGATCAAACCTATCCATTCTTAAGGAAATCAGCCCTGAGTGCTCACTGGAAGGACAGATCGTGAAACTGAGGCTCCAATACTTTGGCCACCTCATGCGAAGAGAAGACTCCCTGGAAAAGATCCTGATGTTGGGAAAGATGGAGGGCACAAGGAGAAGGGGACAACAGAGGACAAGATGGTTGGACAATGTTCTCGAAGCTACAAACATGAGTTTGACCAAACTGGGGGAGGCAGTGGAAGACAGGAGTGCCTGGCGTGCTCTGGTCCATGGGGTCATGGAGTCGGACACGACTAAACGACTAAAAAACAACAACAAATCGTTCTTCCAGAATTTCTTTCACAGCACACACACTATCTACACACACAGACAGAGAGAGAGAGATTGTTGAAAGTTACTTTTTTGATGTAGGTTGCTTATTTTAAATTTTTGTTTCAGTATTACATTTTTCTATTGAATTAGATTGTTATAAGATGTACATTTTTTGTTTCTTCAGCTTGTATACCGCCTTGAGTATTATAAGATAGAAAGACGGTATAGAAATTAAAAATGATGATGATGACTTTCCCAGGGTTTGTTCCACTGAGCCTCAGAAAGGTGAGTAAAGGGGGTGAGGACCTCATATTTATCCACATGGAGGCAGTCACTGAAATTAACTTAACACACTGGGCAGTCAGCCTCTAGTTTATTAAAGCCAGCCTCCTGTACAGCCCACAGCAATACTGCAAATATATTCTCCATCATCATCATTATTTAATTGTGCTTAAATGGTACAATTTCCACAAGCCTTTCCAAAGCCCATTATCCTTTATTGCCACATCATATCGGATTACTTTATCCTCCCCTGTAATCAGAAGTTGCTTTCATTTTCAGATTTTTGCGAGGTTCTGCTCTACAATTTCACTCTCTTCCTACCTTTAAAGCACATCTGAATGAGCAGCTTCTTATAAGGGGTCACCTGGCCTTCTAGAGCTGTTCTGGAAGCTGGATGAGAGGAGGTTTCCCAAATAAGGTACTCCTGCCTTTGGAGAGTAGCGTGGAAAATTATTTCCAACATGGCCACAGTTGAGAGAAACCAGGCATGTCCATGGGGGGTTGGGGGAGAAGAGGTTACATTTCCTTCAAGTAGCAAAGTTAGTAAAGGTAAAGGGACCCCTGACCATTAGGTCCAGTCATGGCCGACTCTGGGGTTGTGGCGCTCATCTCGCTTTATTGGCCGAGGGAGCCAGCATTTGTCCGCAGACAGCTTCTGCGTTTACCGTCTGCGTTTACCGTTTACCTTCCCACCAGAGTGGTACCTATTTATCTACTTGAACTTTGACGTGCTTTCGAACTGCTAGGTTGGCAGGAGCAGGGACCAAGCAACGGGGGCTCACCCCGTTGTGGGGATTCGAACCACCAACCTTCTGATCGGCAAGTCCTAGGCTGTGTGGTTTAACCCACAGTGCCACCCGCGTCCCATAGCCAAGTTAGAAGGTGGCAAAATGTGTGCATTGACAGTTTGAACAACACTTTTTCAAATAGAGAATACCAGTGGGTGTAGTAAGTTCATTTCATTTCCATGACTCTTCCCTCACTGTTACATTTAGACATTATATTTGAGCTTTCACATGGTGCAAATGCCACTTCTGGATCTATAGCTGAATATATCATAAGTTTAGCACTCATTTTCATATTACTTACAAGGGTTTGTTTTTCCCCTCTGGAACTCTCTGTGAGAGCCAGTGTGGTGTAGTGGTTAAGAGCGGTAGACTCGTAATCTGGTGAACCGGGTTCGCGTCTCCGCTCCTCCACATGCAGCTGCTGGGTGACCTTGGGCTAGTCACACTTCTCTGAAGTCTCTCAGCCCCACTCACCTCACAGAGTGTTTGTTGTGGGGGAGGAAGGGAAAGGAGATTGATATCCCGCTTTGAGACTCCTTCGGGTAGTGATAAAGTGGGATATCAAATCCAAATTCTTCTTCTTCTTCTCTCTTGCGCTATAGTTCCAGCAGTGGCCTTTACACCACACGGAAGCACAAATATAATGTGGAACGTAACATATTGGGGGAAACTCATGAAAACGAAATAACAGCCATAAACAGGCTGTGTACACATTATGCAATTGAATCACATTCTTTCCCTCAAAGACTTCTGGGCACCGTAGTGTACCGTTCACATAGTTAGGGTTCCTGGCAGCCCTTCACAAACTACAGTGCCCAGAATTCTTTGAGGAGGGAAATGTGTTTCAAGTATGCTTTAAGGTACTTAGTTAAGGCAGCCTCAGTTAACTTTGCATGGCCCTCTTTCCCTGCTCCAGGACATGGGTGGTGAATCTCTGGCCTGTGGATATCATCCTTGTTACTATTATTATTAAATTAGTCACACTCTTTCTCTTTAGAGAAAGTATCTCAAAGAAACAATAAATACATTACAAGTACAGTGGTACCCCTAGTTGTGAACGGGATCCGTTCTGGAGGCCCGTTCGCAACCTGAAAGGAACGCCACCCATGTCTGCGTGTCTGCACATGCGCGGGTCACGATTTGTCGCTTCTGCGCATGCACATGATCTCATTTTGTGCACATGCACATGCACTTGCGCAAGCGGCGAAACCAGGAAGTAACCCTTTCAGGTACTTCCGGGTCACCACGGGATGCAACCTGAAAATGTTCAACTTGAAGCAAACATAACATGAGGTATGATTGTACATCATGTGTATCGAAGGCTACTAGCCGTGATAGCTGCATTCCGCCTACACAGTTGGAGTGAGCCATTTGTCTGAATAAGAGTTGCTGGAATCTGCAAGAGGGGGAAGGGCTCTTGTGCCCTAAATCCAGTTTGTGGCTTTCACCCAGGCATCCAACTGGCCACTGTGAGAACAGGATTCTGGGCTTGATAGGCCATTGGCATGATCCAGCGGATTCTTCGTATGTTCTTATTAAAACCAGCATAAATTATTAGGCTGACCACAGTTCCCCATTTTGGCTGATTTGGCCCTGCTTTGGCCAATCACCAGACATCACAGAAGGCGTTAGGTGTGAGCAGGGGGAATGGAGGCTGGGGCTAAAGGGGGCTTCTGAAGCACTGCTGATCCACTTCCTGGAGACTGTGAAGTCCAAAGCTGAGGCTGTTATGCTGCAGAATGCTTCCTGCTTTATACAGTTTTGCAGTTGGAGTTACGACATAACCTCCACCTCCCATTTCCGTTAGGCTTCCGATTGACAAGGCATTAAATTTAATAATCCCCTATTATCACTTCAGGAAGCTCTTGCATGCTACATAAACTGCACCAAACAAACAGCCTCTCATGCCCAAACTAGAATTACCTGCAAAAGGTCAATGCGTCTGGGAGGGTTTGGATCAAGCATGTCTGTGTGTGTGTGTGTGTGTGTGTGTGTGTGTGTGTGTGTGTATGCTTCTTTCTTCAGAATAACTCCTTCTAGAAAGAAACTGGTAGCACAGCCAGCCCAAGGCATTTTGCTGCCTGGGGTGAAGGCCAAGATGGTGCCTCATCCAACCTCCCCGTTCCAAGTACAGAAGCTGGCTGGACGTCAGCACAGATGGCAGGAAGCATCCTCCACACAAGGCTAGCTTGAGAGAAGATAGGACAGGCTGTATGGGATACCTAAAGTATCAAATGTGGTGATAGTAATAATAATACAACAAAACAACAACACCACAAACTAGCTTATAAAACCAAATTTACTAGAATAATAGCTAGAATAGAGATAGACTTACAGTGGTACCTCGGGTTAAGTACTTAATTCATTCCGGAGGTCCGTTCTTAACCTGAAACTGTTCTTAACCTGAAGCACCACTTTAGCTAATGGGGCCTCCTGCTGCTGCCGTGCCACCGGAGCACGATTTCTGTTCTTATCCTGAATCAAAGTTCTTAACCTGAAGCACTATTTCTGGGTTAGCGGAGTCTGTAACCTGAAGCATATGTAACCTGAAGTGTATGTAACCTGAGGTACCACTGTAATAACCATTCAAGCAACAAACATACTAAGGTGCCATGTGCAAGACAAAGCCTGGAGGTACTATAAACATGGAGTGGATAAATGTACAACTCACATCTGAAGGCAGCCCTGTTTAGGGAAGCTTTTAATGTTTAATAGTCAAAATAAAAAAAATTCTTCCAGTAGCACCTTAAAGACCAACTAAGTTAGTTCTTGGTATGAGCTATCTGAAGAAGTGTGCATGCACACGAAAGCTCATACCAAGAACTAACTTAGTTGGTCTTTAAGGTGCTACTGGAAGAATTTTTTTTATTTTGACTATGGCAGACCAACACGGCTACCTATCTACTAATGTTTAATAGGTTATTGTATTTTAGCGTTTTGTTGTAAGCTGCCTAGAGTGGCTGGGGAAACCCAGCCAGATGGGCGGTGTATGTATGTATGTATGTATGTATGTATGTATGTATGTATAAATAAATAAATAAATATTACTATTATTATTATTATTATTGACAAGTTACATGCACAGTAAATGTTATACAGACTGGATAAATGAACCGTTCAGCAAGTAGCGTATTTTTGCATATTCTCCAGTGTGCTACCCTTGCCGTTGTGGCAGCACGGGGTTGCCATTCTGTGATTGGACTTATGCTACTTGTTGAATGGTTCATTTATCCATGTATAACGTTTACTGCACATGTAGCTTGTTAAGATAGAGTTGTACATTTTTCCACTCCATGTTTACAGTATCTCCAGGCTTTGTCTTGCACATGGCACCTTAGTATGTTTGTTGTTTGAAGGGTTACAAGCCTATCTCTATTCTAGCTATTATTCTAGTAAATTTGGTTTTATACTTATAAGCCAGTTTGTGGTGTTGTTGTTTTGTTGTATGGGATACCTCACCAGCAATCTGTGGTAACCCCAAGCATCTGCCTCACTCCCCCTGCTCCCTAAGCCCTGTTACCTCTTCAGCTTTTGACACCTTCTCCTCCCAACCTTCTTCCCTCTGACCACCATCTTGTCCCACCACCAGTCCCCTGGCTCTGAGCCTTCTTCCATTGGTGGTTCCCCAGCTGGCTCCTCCCACCATTCCTCTGCGTCCAGCCAGTTTATGACAAGCCATGCCCCCTTTTGCCCTAACAGACCAGGAGTAACCCCACTGAACTCAGTGGGGCATATCTGAATTAATATGTTTAGGGTTGTGCGGCAACAGAAATGACAGCTGTTGTATTAAGCCTCTCACCCCACCACAAAAAGCCTCTCCCTCTTCATTCTCTTCATATTTAAGATAATGCCGTTGATGTATTTCACGCATAGTTAGCATCTGAAATAGTCTAGCTTCATGGGAAAGATTATTGTAAGTTATGGTGGTGGGGGAAACAAGTATTTGGCTTTTGGAAGCAGGGATTTGAGACGATAATCAATTGCAGGGTAAATTAACTTACTTATTAAATACAGACTGTGCCAACTATGGAGGAAATCACTTGAAAAGCTCTACTGAAAGAAAAGACTTGGCTAGAGAAACAACTAACTTGTTAGCAGGCTGCTCCATACGCAGATTATTTATAATTTATCTGGATTTATAACTAGACCAATTCCCAAGGGCTCGGGCTGAGATAAATTGCATCAATTAAACAATATTAAAGGGGTTATATAAAACATGCGCTGTTATTTTGAATCCTTGTTCGGTTCCAGCCACTGAGAGCCAATCTACATCTTGAAAAAGGACATGTGGTACAGTCCTCTCAGAACTAAACCACTTGAGAAAAGAGGTGAGGAAATCACATATTTGTTTTGTATTCTTCAAATTTATAAACTTATTCACAACCTAAGGTCATCAAGGCAGTGTACAGGGTAAAAAATAAAACAAAATGCAAAAAAATTATAAATGTTGAAAACCATGAAAACTATTTGGATAAGTTCTAAAACAAAATTATGGAAATACAATTACTATTTTATAAATGACTATTTTATATACAATTACAATTACTATTTTATAAATGACTGGGTCATACCTTCTTAACCAAACATTTTCAGCAATTGATTCCAGAGAGCTGGAGCTGCAAAACTAAAAGCTTTAAGGTACAGCCTAAGCCCACCTCTGAATAATATGATATTCCACACGCCAAATACAGTTTAAATTTGGTGAACGGGCTTAGGGATGGGCAAATCAGTCTGTTTCCTGTCTTTGCCACTGTTGTATGTGTTTATCTATCCCATCCTATATATTTGTGTAGACCTGTTTCAATTCATATTTTGAGCTGAGAACTGTCATAAGATTTGAGAAGTGTGAAAACAGGTGACGGATAACAAAACTGTGACCTGCATGTTAATCTGGAAGGTGTGGGTGAGATGAGTTCATCACAGAATTCCCAAAGACAGAATTTGCTGAACTTTCCCAAATGGGGTAAGTATGCAATAGAGAACATGAATGGTTGATATCAGAGACAGAATATGTGGAACGAGGTAGCCTTTTCTCTATATCTCTACAGCTTTCTTCTACATTGGAATCAGCACATTGTGTTTGCCTCCCTGGGCTCCTTTGGGAGTAAGGGTAGGATGCGGGTGGCGCTGTGGGTTAAACCACAGAGCTTAGGACTTGCCAATCAGAAGGTCAGCGGTTCGAATCCCCACGACGGGGTGAGCTCCCGTTGTTCGGTCCCTGCTCCTGCCAACCTAGCAGTTCGAAAGCACGTCAAAGTGCAAGTAGATAAATAGGTACCGCTCCGGCGGGAAGGTAAATGGTGTTTCCGTGCACTGCTCTGGTTCACCAGAAGCGGCTTAGTCATGCTGGCCACATGACCCAGAAGCTGTATGCCAGCTCCCTCGGCCTATAGAGCGAGATGAGTGCCGCAAGCCCAGAGTCGGGCACGAATGGACCTAATGGTCAGGGGTCCCCTTTACCCTTTATACAGCTTTCTTCTTCATTGAAATTATCACCTTGTGTTTGCCTCCCTGGGCTCCTTTGGGAGGAAGGGTAGGATGTACAGTAAATTGAATCAACAACAACAAGAAGAGGAAGAGGCAAGGCAGCAGCTATTTAATATAACAAGTGAAAAGATATAGAAAAACCCACAGACACTCCCTTTATTTTCTTATCTAAGATTTTGGTCAACCACTGGGATGGCCCTTTTTCTATGGTGTCCTCTCTCAGAAAGGAATTCACTTGTATTGTTCTAACTGACATTACAAGACTGTTTTCTTTAGGCTGATATTCCTTCTGACACTTTTGGTTCAGATTATTGTGATACCATATTGTGATACCATTTGTGTATTGCGTTTCTTCTACAGTGGTGCCTCGCAAGACGAAATTAATTCGTTCCGCAAGTTTTTTCTTGCGAGTTTTTCGTCTTGCGAAGCACGGTTTCCCATAGGAATGCATTGAAAATCAATCAATGCGTTCCTACGGAGACCGTCCGGGGACAGAGGGAAAGCGCCGCGCGCCTTCCCCTCTGTCCTCGGACCTGTTTAAAGCAAGGGGCGGCGGGGAGAAGATTGCTTCTCCCCATTGCCTGCCCCGCAATCTCCGGGGACAGAGGGGAAGGCGTGCACGCCTTCCCCTCTGTCCCCGGACCTGTTTTAAAGCAAGGGAAGGGGCAGCGGGGAGAATTGCTTCTCCCCGTTGCCGCCCGGATGTGAGGGCGATCTGGCTGCGACATCTGTCACCCCATTGATCGCCAGGGTTGATTCGGCTGATCTGGCTGGCTAGGCGGGTGTCCCCTTCCTCCCTCACCGCTCCATGTGCGTCCCTCCCGAAGCTGCGCGCTCGGTGGAAGAGGACGACCATCCCAGATAGAAGGAGTGTACCGTTCTTCGGTCAAGGGTATACGATAGCTGCGCTCCCCTGCTAGAACCTCCCCGTTGCTGCCCCTTGGTTCAAAAGGGGTCCGGGGAGAGAGGGGAAGGCGCGCACGCCTACCCCTCTGTCCCCGGAGATTGCGGGGCTGGCAACGGGGAGAAGCGATCTTCTCCCCACCGCCCCTTGCTTCAAAAGAGGTCCGGGGACAGCGGGGGAGATACGCTGCGCTTCCCCGCTATCCCCGGAGCTTGCGGGGCAAGCTTCGTTTTGCGAAGGAAGCCCATAGGGAAATGCGTCTTGCGAAGCGGCTAAGAAAACGAAAAACTCCTTCGTCTAGCGAGTTTTTCGTCTTCCGAGGCGTTCGTCTTGCGGGGCACCACTGTAAAACAAAAAACAAAAGCCTACCCTGTGGGAGAGAAGTTGAAACCAGAACTTTAAACTTAAAGTTTAGACACTGGTCTACCACCTCCGTAAAAACTAGGCCTCTAGAATCCCTCAATCAGAACTGGTGGATAGAACTGGGATTTCCTCTTATTTCTCCTCATGCTTGGCTACACAAAACCCAAATGTTTCTACACCAGCCTTCCCCCAATCTGGTGTCCTTCAGAATTTTGCTGGACTACAACTCCTATCAACCTCAGGCAGAGTGGCCAATGGTTCAGGATGATAGGAGATGTAGTCCAGGATACCTTGGGGTGGGGAACAGGCAACCCTAAATACTTTGCAGAGCAGGCACACTTAGGGAGAAAGAGTAATTTTGGAGCAAGAACAACATGTCAAGTGGGAAGGACATGGGAATTATTCTTGCACCTGCCTAATATTCAGATGGATTTTTCAATTCTATACACAATTAAAAAGGAACGATGTAACTTCTCTGGAATGAAAAACATCAGTTGAGCAGGTTGGTAGAGGCTGCTCTGTGTAATTGACACAGTGTTCCAGATTAAGCCACTGAATTGAAAGATAGATAGATGCCAGCACAGTGTGTATTTTTCTGAGAAACAGCATACTCTGGTGATCTTCTAGCACACACAAAGAAAACTGAAAAGACAAATAAACTGGAGATGGTAAAAAAAAAAAAAAAGAATTAGGTTGCCAGCCACAGCCAGCCAGCTTACTTGTTCAGTAGCAATGAAGGAAGGCACAGCTGCTGAAATCCGCCTTGCTAATCTCTCCAGAAACTCCTAACATTTCCATTACAATGAATACAGTTGTGTCTTGGTCCACCATCACCTAACATTTTGCTGCCCACTGCCAAAGAAAACATTCAAGCAGGCCAAATCCAGTAAAGGAATCAATGCAACTAAGTCCGACAAGCTTCTCATGCAGGAGCTCAAAAGGAAAAGAGACCCTGAACTTGTTGTGACAGTGAACTTTCCTCTACTTGCATTATGAAAACGGATGGAGGGTTGCAGCTGGATTTGAGTTTTTGCATTAACAGGCTGTCCACACATCTGTGTCTCGCAATAATCTCCTATCACTCCTCATTTTTACATGCTTCTGATTCACATGGGATGGGCTCCCCAGAGGTGTATACATGCACAATTTTTAAAATTACACTTGCATCCTATCTTTTATTCTAGGAGGTAAGTGTGGTGTCCAGAAAGGATGTCTCATTTCATCCATATGCTAGGTACATCCATACGCCACCCTAAAACCACCTCTGCCACAGGTTCCGCATCCCTGCAATAAAGGCACTAAAGTGATTTTTTTCCACCTGGCCTCTGGCTCCCTTGACCTGGAAGGCCAATAAATGCTTCCGTGTCAGCGTGGGAATTTATGTGGGCAACAATACATTTACCAATAAATTTACTTCGTGACTCCTGACTCATTTGCTCTGTGTCTGCCTATGACCTAGCAATCACAACAAGCCTGCAGGGGAAGGTTAGGCTGAGAGATAATGACTTGCCCATCAATAGGTCTCCAGTCATGGTAACCCTATGGAGCCTCCAGATTTAGAGGCGTTTTGTCTTTGAATACAAGTTGCTATGGTGCTGCAGTGAGGTTAACAGGCTGGCCATTTCGGAAAATCAGATGCTGGAACCAGATGCATCTTTCGCCTGATCTAGTGGCACTCTTCTTAGGGAGTTATGACTAGGATCCACCAAGAGAACTTGGAAGCATTGGAACCCAAGGCTACCTGATCCATTTCAAACCTGAGACTCTGGAATCCTGCTGGATTACTGATGTGACCTCTGAACTTGTCAGTATCCCAACAGAGCTCTCATGAGGACATTCTAGTATGTAGGTGAAAATCCCCTGTGAGCACCATGAGAAGTCCACCATGTAAAGTAAAGGTAAAGGACCCCTGGACAGTTAAGTCCAGTCAAAGGCGACTATGCGGTGCCGCACTTATCTCGCTTTTCAGGCTGAAGGAGCCAGCGTTTGTCCACAGACAGCTTTCCAGGTCATGGGGCCAGCATGACAAAACGGCTTTCTGGTGCAACAGTACACCATGAAGGAAACCAGAGTGCACGGAAATGCCGTTTACCTTCCCGCTGCAGTGGTACCTATTTATCTACTTGCACTGGTGTGCTTTCGAACTGCTAGGTTGGCAGGAGCTGTGACCCCATTGAGAGGATTCGAACCACCAACCTTATGATCGGCAAGCCCAAGAGGCTCAGTGGTTTAGATCACAGCGCCACCCGCGTCCCTTGTAACTACTGAGCTGCCTCACAGCACCCCCTCCCCTGATTCTTATAATAAGGTCAGAGTCGCCTCACTGAGCAAGTTTAGAGTAAAATGATTTCTTATATACTTCTGATTTTAAAAAAAACAAAAACAAAAAAGTCTGCAGCAAAGGAAAATGACAGCATTAATTTGACTAGAATTCTCCCCCCACCCCTTGATTCCAGAGCAGTTCATTAAAATCCTAAACAGGTGGCATGTTTGGCAGCCCAACTGTGTATATGCAGCAGACAGATTTATTATGCCTTTCATTTTTTAAATATTTATGCACCAATGGAGACGGTGAGATAAAATACCTTCCTTGTCAGAGCATCCTGTTAAGAGACGGCTGTGAAAACCGTCGCATCAATCAAAGAGGGCCATAAAGATGTTATCGTCCATTTTATAATTATCATCAATTAAGCACAAACTTTGGAAGTGCTCTCTTTTTGAGGGGCCGTTATCTTATTTCACTTCCGAAACAAGCCCAGCCGTTTGGCATTGATAGAGAGGGGAGATCCCATAAAAGCAGGGCAAGTAACTAGCATAGCAACCTGAATTAACTGACTATAAAGAGGTTCCCTTGATATACGGAAGAAAGCTGATATGATGACGTGCAGAACACCTATTAGTTCAAAACAGGCTGCATCGTAGTCATCAGACACACAGGTAAGTAAGTGATAGGGAGCATGATAAGGAGCGGCTTCACTTGATTTGTAAAGCACTATATTGCCTCAATAGCCACCTTCTTCAATATGCACCCCTTGGGACCCTGAAGTCAGCTTCAGAGGTCTTGCTCTCTGTCCTGGGCAGGTGTACAGAACAGGAACTTTGTAATGGCACTGCAACTATTTTGCATGAGGTCCAGCAATCCTGCTCTTTATCTTGAAAACCTACTGGTTTGGACAGATATTCAATCACTGCAGATCTGCCATGTAAAGTTTTAACCTGATACTGCTGCCTCGTTGTTTTATCTGGGGGTTTTTTTGTTTTGTTTTGTTTGTAAGTCAGTTGGGCACAGATCTTTGTGGAAAAGCTGAAGCATGCATTTCATCAATAATATACAGTGGTATCTCAGGTTAAGAACTTAATTTGTTCCGGAGGTCCGTTCTTAACCTGAAACTGTTCTTAACCTGAAGCATCACTTTAGCTAATGGGGCCTCCCACTGCTGCCGCCCTGCCACCCCACGATTTCTGTTCTCATCCTGAAGCAAAGTTCTTAACCCAAGGTACTATTTCTGGTTTAGCAGAGTCTGTAACCTGAAGCGTATGTAACCTGAGGTACCACAGTAAAAGGTGGAGCATACTACTGTAGTGTGGAGCTTTTGTGTTCAGGGTTTCAGCCAGCCAGCAATTCTCCCCCAACCCACTCAAAGATAATCCATTCCATTCCCCGCTAACCAATTTTCAGGTTTAGCCCCTTTGACAAACAGCATTCCGTGGCCCCTGAACATGTTCAGCCCTCACAAGAATGTTTGGAGTTTCTCCCTGCCTTCCTTTGGCTCCCCCTCCAAAGTCTTTTTGTGCTTCATCAAATCTTGGAGTTCCCCCAAACCTGCTTATACCACTCTCCTGTGCATGGAAGCTAGGCTATATAGGATAATAGTAATAAGCCAAGTTGAAGAATGTGCTCAAAGGCTCATGATTATTTATTTTTTTAAGTTAATTACTTTCACCCTCCTGCCTTGGCAAAGTAAAACTAACCACTATGGGCAATTCACCACTGTGGATACAGAAAACCTCTGCGGAACATGTTCTTCTTCACAGTTCTACGCAAAGTAAGGTACAACCCCTGATCACTTGGCTGTGATGGCCTGGGAATCCGATTCAGAGGCTGAACCGGAGGAATCTCAGCCTGCACAGGAGTCCCCGCCTCCAGGGCCGGCTGAATTGGGGCAGGGCCTTGATTCTGAAGCGCCTGCACCTGTGCCGGATCCTCAGGAGCAGGCACCAGGTGAATCCACTCTGGCTCCGGAGGTGGTTGAGGACACAGTGCCTACAGGTGCGCCTCTACCAGCCCTATCAGGGGAAGGTGAGGCTGCCTCTGGGTCCACTAACCCTCCAGCCTCTCCTGAGCTGCAGAGGCTCAGGGCAGAGAGGCGGAGGGAACTGGTTTCTCCCAGGAGGAGTGCTCGCCTTAAGGCCAGGAGAGGCGGGTCTCCTGGGGACCGGGACCGCCCCTGGCCTCAGAGAAGATAAAGGCCAGTCAGCCCGGTCCCAGGTTGTGGGAGCAACGTCGTTGAAGAGCTGTTTCGGCCAGCACCCAGTCCTGTTCCTCCAGAGTTCCTGTCCTTGCCCGGCTCCTCGCTCTGGACCCCGCTTCGCCCGTGGAGGACTGTCTGCCGACCCTCAACTCAGGTCCTGGACCTCGCCCCACGGTAACCTCCCCCCGGGACCAGCACATTGGCAAATTCACCCATGAGGGGAGGCTAGCAGAATCATTTCTTATTCTGTTTGAGGAAAGATCTCCAGATAGTTGTGTAAAATAAATAAATACGTGGAAATCAATCAATGTGATGCTGTAATTTGGTGAGGTATAAAGATAAAGGTTCACATGTCTATGGCTATTCCAACAAGCATCAGCTGCTAAGACAAATGCAGAAGTGAAACGGGAAACTTTCAGAAGCCTAAAACATTAATCACGCCTGAGAACCAAAGCAAGCTGGCGTTTCAAAGCTCCCTGGAGCCTGACTTTCTGCCTTGCCACATGGATTCTAGTTGACATTCAGCCTACGTCTGTGCTTCTCAGTACATTCACTTGATATTAGGACTCTTCCTTTACGCTTCTCAAGATCTAAAATATAGTCAGAACCATCCTGCAATTTCAATAAAGTGGTTTTAAGAAGACATGATACCAGGGCTGGCCCAAGACATTTTGCCACCTGAGGCAAAGGACAAGATTCTGTGTGCCCTGCCCTGCTTCAAGTGTTTGGGGCATTCTCTGTGGCAGTCCCATAGCCCTTTCCCCACAGAAATGTCCCTGCGTAAAAGCTTTACCATATACTTAAGATGCGCCTCTTTGCCTCTGACACCTGAGAGAGAGAGAGTTTGTTAGCACACCCACACTATTCTTCTGATTGTAAATTGCTTTCGCTGATTTTTATACTGCGTTTTGATATTGTTACAACCTGTCCTGGGGCCTTATGGTGAAAGGTGGGTAAAGGAAGCCAATAAATATAGTAGAGAAGTCAACTTGTGTCACAGGACTGCCAAAGAACGCCTTTGGATCGGGGGGAGGAGAAGTGTCAGAATGGGAACAGTCAGAAAAAGACGGTCAGGAAACGACAGAAGGGGGAGAGAGCAGGAGGCAGCCAGGAGGTGTCAAAGCTCTCAGATGCTGAAGCAGAGCCCCAGCACCGCACAGGGAGCTGAGGAAAGGAAAGGGTTAAAGCGCAGGGATCAGAGACGTCCCATGAGGCTTCCCCGCCTCTTCTGTTGGAGGAGAATCAGGAGAAGACCACTCCACGAATCTGAACCAGATGATTCGGATGCCTAAGTTGTACTGTGCTGCTTGTACATATGTAAAATAAAGAACTGTAAATATCTCTCTGGGTGAGCTGAGGGTGCTTACTGCGAAGAGCATACACGAACCTTCACAACTTGGCTTTCAGTTGAATCTGGCATCAACACCGGCAATGCGACAGCATCCTCCACCATGTCAGAGGCAGGCATGTAAGAAGGCATCCTTTTCCAGTACTGCCCTCTCCTTATTTGTCTCACGCAGCACCGTGGCTGTTCCACTGCAGGTCATCTTATTTGTCAAAACTGTGTCAAAACTATGCAACTTACATAATTTGCATAAACTTACATAATTGTTTGGGGATGTGGGTGGCGCTGTGGTCTAAGCCACTGTGCCACTTGGGCTTGCCGATCGAAAGGTCGGTGGTTCGAATCCCCGCGACGGGGTGAGCTCCCGTTGTTCGGTCCCAGCTCCTGCCAACCTAACAGTTCAAAAGCACACAGTGCAAGTAGATAAATAGATACCACTCCGGCGGGAAGGTAAACGGTGTTTCCATGCACTGCTCTGGTTTCGCCAGAAGCGGCTTAGTCATGCTGGCCACATGACCCGGAGAAACTGTCTGCAGAAGCGGACAAACGCCGGCTCCCTTGGCCTTTAAAGCAAGATGAGCGCCGCAACCCCAGAGTCATTCGCGATTGGACTTAATTGTCAGGGGTCCCTTTACTCTTTGCCTTTACATAATTATTTATGTAAATTGATTAAATTACAGTGACATTATGTCCCCCCCCCTTTCATTTCAAAGCAAAGGAAACACAGTGCAATTGAGGGAGAGGCAATCTGTAACATATCACTTGTGGACGGAAAGCAACGATGTTTAACATTGATTATATCCACCGGATTGATTTCTGTTCCAGGCTTGGGGCGAATAATCGAACACCAGCAATTTCCACTCCTGTTTCCATTTTTGTCAGCAAGCCTTGAGCTCTCTAGTTTGAAAGCACCAAGCTAGCTTAGGGGGCTCAGTGCAAACAACAACAACAAAACAAAAAACACAAAATGTTTATGTTTATATGCCTTTAAAATTCCTTGATACGCACCTATAAACCTAGGGAGGGGTGGCAGAGAAAGGCACACAGAGAGAAATAAATAGCACCCACCAAACTGTATCCTGTTCAAACAAGTGTGTTAAGGCTTCCAGATTAAATGCTAGTGGGTTTTTCTTTTTCTTTTAGTCTAGCTTTGAGTTCATTCAATTTTTCTTTCCTCACAAGCCAATGCATTTGGCAAGGAAACAACTAATAAAAATCTCTACCCATAGCAACAAGTCATGTTGTTCTTCTGGCTGCTTATTCAGCTGAAAATACTGCTTTTATCTCAGATGTAATGGGCAAAGGAGGATTCTCTTGAGTGGTTATAGGCTAAAAGAATTTGATTCCCCACCTCCAGACACAGATTACTGAAAACTTTCCCAGATATTTTGCTTTGCTACTTGAATCAGCAATGCAAGGCTTGTAAGGAATACAGCTGTTGCTTTTTTTTGGGGGGGAGACTATAAACCTTGCTTTTAAAAGAACAGGACAAAATCCTTGTTTTTAGATAAGCAGGAAACAAAATCCATCCGTAGTCACCTTTGCTATCATCTATTTTCTTTATCTCAAAATGTCAGTCAACGGCAGCAAAAATCATTACATCGTAACAAGGGGTGAATAAATCTGTCAGTTTTGGTTTCTCTCAGTCTCCCATTTTTCCCCCAGTCTTTAAATTCAGTTCTTCCCATTTCCACTGCAATTTGTGATTTATTTATTTATTTTAAAAAATGCTTAGTGCAAATTTATCCTAATATACACAATTTTTTTTGCAAATCAATTTCCCCTCATATAACTTCTTTTAGCATGCTATTTGCATATACACTCCTATGCGCACTTTGCACTAGGATGAGTATTTATTGTACATATCCACTCCATTGTGGAATTTTATAAAAAGTAAAGTGAGCTGGTCATGCTAAGGAGCCGCCTTTCAGGGAAGATGCAGCAGTGGATCTCCTGCATCAGTAGGCGGTTGAACTAGATTACACCTTTGGTGGTACCTTCTAAAGCAGGCATGGCCAAACTTGGACCTCTAGCTGTCTTGGGACTACAGTTCCCATCACCTCTGACCACTGGTCTTGTTAGCTAGGGATGATGGGAGTTGTAGTCCCAAAACAGCTGAAGGGCCAAGTTTGACTATGCCTGTTCTAAAGCAATGATCATGTGATTCTAGACTAGGTGCCAGGTAAGAATGCCAAGAACATTCCCTGGTCAGGAGGGTCATAACTGGGAAAAAACCTTCCTCCCTGCCCCCTCCAGTCACCAACTGCATATGGAAGGAGATTGTCTTTAAGGTTTTCCATTGTATAAAAAGGTAACCACAACAAGTGTCTTAAAATATAGAGTGGTACCACAAGTTACAAATGCCTCAGGTTACAAATGCTTCAGGTTACAAACTCCACTAACCTGGAAGTTACCTCAAATTGAGAACTTTTCCCCAGGATGAGAACCGAAATCGTGTGCTGGCGGCACAGCAGCAGTAAGAGGCCCTATTAGCAAAAGTACGTCTCTAGTTACGAACAGTTTCAGGTTAAGAACGGACCTCCGGAATGAATTAAGTTCGTAACTAGAGGTACCACTGTACAGGATTTCATTTTGTGTCAGATTAGTTGTTTAATCTTCAGCATATCCACGTGTAGCTTTGTAGACCTTTCTGAAAATCTCCCCTCTTTCCAACTGAACTCTGGAAACGGTCATGTCCTTGTTGGCCAAGACTTGGGTAAATGAAAGGGTTGATAAGGTTCATTACTGAGTTATTTGAAGTTTGACAGCTTGCTCTCCTTCCCAGGCTGAGAGAAAGATGGCGAAAACAGGAAATTCATTGGGACAGTGTGACTTTAGTAGCTGCAAAACAATGAACCAGGGATGGAGCAATGGAGAACTTCTGAAACAACAAAGGGACAAAAGCACCGCCCAAGGTATGCTGGAGAACAGCAACAACTGACACAAGAAAGACATACGGTATTACAAGGACAGGAAGAAACACTATAGACAGAATAATTGCCACACACAGGAAGGAGACAGTTTGAATGTTTCATCTGTTGGTGTATAAATCTGGTATTTTGACTGGACCACAATTGAGGTGTATAAGATCTTGGAACGCAGAAATAAAATAATCAAACCATCAATTCTTGCATATTGGGGGGCACCTAAATTGTACAATTTGGCATCTCAATGATTGGCAAATCAAATATTATGCACCTCAGGCAATAAATAAATAAATAAATAAATAAATAAATAAATAAATAAATGGGGGGTGTCTCAAATTTGCTGCTTCCAGATGTTGCTATGCTATAAATCCCATCACCCCTGAACACTGGCTATCTTAGCTGGGGCTGATGGAGCCTAACAACATCTAGCACCACATTGGCTACCTCTGTTGAACATAAGCTAGACTGTAACAGAAGTCCATCTGGTCCAGTATTCTGTATCCCCCAGCAGCCAAGCAGGTGTTCTCTTGAAAGCTCATAAGTGTAGGCTTGGAAGCAACAGACTTCCCGTGCAGATCTTTAAATTGCTGATTTGGTAAATGATGCTGTAGATTTTAAATCTGCAATTACTGTTTTAAATTATTTTGCATTGTTTTTCAATGTTGTTGTAGGCTACTGTAAGAGCTCCTGGGGTCTAAGCATTTATAGTTGCAGAATAATGTTCCCCTGAGATATAATTCCTTCTGCAGTATCAGCCATGAGCAGCAAAAGTACCTTGTCAAGCTACTCAGTTTACATGCAGGAAAAAGACAGAAAGGGTGGTTTTGCAGGCAGCATCATGGATGCTTGTTCTGAGGCCATTGTTTTTTACACAAATAAATATAAAAACTTAGTCTGATATTATTCATTTCAATTTAGCCATCCAAATACTAATGGGAGGCGAAGATCCATTGCTGAATGGACGACATCAATGGCCCATAACAGAGAGGATTATTAGTTCGTTAGGGAACACATTGCATCTCATTTGCATATCAAAGCACAGGTTAGAACATCTTTCCTCTGCATGTCCGTGTTCTGGCAATGTTAATGGGAGCAGTGAATTTATTCAAAGTGGAGTATAATTCATAATAATCGCCTCTAATGAGATTTCATTTTCACTCTAAAAAAAATGGAGGATACCTGGTGTATTTTACTGAATGAATTCTTTATTTAAGTAATAAGAATCAAACCTGTAGCATTTCCTGGGGATTCATTGCCAGTTGCAAAATATGATGGGCAGGTAGTGCTTTGTCAGACTAAGATCATGATAGTCTGCCATTGCTGATATGTTTGTATGGTGGGTCTAAAAGGCTGGTTCCCTTTTCTGTCCTTCTCCTTGGCTCCTTCAAAAAAGTATATTTCATGTGTTTTTAGCTTTCTGTGTTATGGCCATGCTTATTTTGACTTTTGTAAGCTGCATTGAGTCTTGGTTCTGGCAGTGGGGGAGAGATATACCAACAGGTTGAAGTTAAAAGCTTGACAGTTATTGAGCAAGACATGTCACCTGATCCCATATCATTACTTGCCCTTTTGGAATATTGACAAATAAGAGATTATTCCTGCTCCCTTTTTAAAACAAATTATACCTTTCTTCACTCCCTCTCCTCTGCCAGAACATAGAGAGCAGGGACGGGCAACCATGTTACCTTTGTGGATTAGGTTACTTTCTATACAGACTTCCACCCCTGTCTTCACCTCTGCTGTTAAGCAAAAAGCATTGTGTAGACCAGTGTTTCCCAAACTTGGGTCTCTAGCTGCTTTTGGACTACAACTCCCATCATCCCTAGCTAGCAGGACCAGTGGTCAGGGATGATGGGAGTCGTAGTCCAAAAGCAGCTGGAGACCCAAGTTTGGGAAACACTGGTCTAGAGTTCCAAGCAGTTTTCAGCGATGAGCTTTAACTAATGGCCACCAGCCTGGTCTTTTCAATCAACTGTTATCTGTTCACTTTAGCCCTTCTGAACAACCTCAAAATGACCCAATGCCCGTATTGTAACAGCTACAACAGATTGGATCAATGCACAAAAGTATCCAAAATAGAGCCTGCCCAAGTGACAAAAAAATAACTGCTTAAGAAGCCGATCAATCAGAGATTGCGCGTGACAGCTGTGTCGCATTACTCACCCAGGTAAAGGCTAGGAAACTGGTGGCAGACGGCAAAAGAAAATTAGCTGTCAGAATAATTATTTCGGGGATGGCAAATAATAAATAGCAGCTGTCGCCTGCAACACCTGACCAATTCCCGGAAGGTTGGGCTTCTGTGCAGCTTCTTTTGGGGTCACCTACATTTCCAGGTTATCATCACTGCACAATGGGCAGGAGCTGGAGAAATGATGGGGTGTGGAAATAGCATGCTGCAAACTGGGCACCCTGCTCATCAAGAACCAAGAGATCTTTCTCCTCTCTAGCCTAACGAATGCGCCGAGCGTCAGTAGTTGCCTGCTGCAAATAACATTTTCCGTGAGATCTGGTGTAGCTGTCGTAAGGCATTAAAGTCACAGTCCTGCTCACCGTTTCTCCTTGATAATCAAGCACTGTGAATTAGATTACATGCAGGGCCAGGGAATATATATGAGCAACTGCCCGGGCTCACCTCCCCTGACATGCCATGGCCTCACACCAAAGGTTGCAGTACATCTGGAGTTTCATTAACAAAAGCAAATGGTTGCACTCCAGTTAAAGACAAGTGGTCAGGTTAATTGGGAGTATATTATACCTGCGCTCAAATGCCTTGAACTGGCTCCCTCTGGCCTTCCAAGCTCAGCTAAGCAGCTGCGGTGACACTGAATCTGCAAGAATTGTTCTGCCATGGTCAGTTGCCTTGGAACTGCAGAAGTAAGGGGAAGGTCACTCTGACATCGTTCCCCAGCCAGGATTAAGGATGGAGGAGAAACTTGGTTTCATTTGTATTTTATTGAGAAACTAGCTAGTTCACACTTCATGAACTAATACCCGAACTGAAACGCAGTTATCCTGTGAAACTTGCACTTCTCTGAATTTTGCAATTCAGCCCAACAATATGTGCAACGATGCATATATAAGGGAGAACTGTTCGTTAAAATGCATACGTTACTTAAAATAACCTATGAAAAGGTGATATGTCAGAGAAATTGCTTTTTTAAAAAAATAATTTTTATTGAATGGTTTTATGTTACAAAAAACAATACAGCCATACTACCACTAAATATAATTAAGAAATAAAAAATACATACATCAATATTTAGTTTGTTATTTGTTATTTACCGCCTTATTTCCTCCCAAACATTGCATACAACAACACACAAATGTGCAGACATCCACACACACACACCCGCACAGAAAATGATAATAATGAAAGTAAATATTTTTTCCCCTTTTTATCTTCCAAAATCTTTTCTTCAACTTTCACTTCCTGTCAAGTCCCTTAGCATATGTTTTATCTTACATTCGAATGTACACAAAACAACAAACCTTTCTATATAATTTTTCTAATACAGTCTGAAAACATAATAAATCCTTAATTGTAGTCCACCTCCTTTTAGTTCCTTTATCACTTGAATGCTAGCATGGAGTCAAAACTATTATTGTATTTTTGAACATATTTTTTATAAACATCCCATTTTTCCGCTAATTTTTGCTTTGAGTTTCCTCTGAGTTTACTAGTCAGTTGAACCGTCTCCACCAATTCCTGTAATTTGATTTGCCAATCTGTTATTTTTGGAGCCTCGTGATCTTTCCATCCCTTGGCTACAAGTATACGAGCCGCTGCGATTGCATACAAAGTATTTTGGATCTCTTTATCTAAAATACTTAATAAATCTAAGAGAGGTATTTTTGTATGCAATCGCAGCGGCTCGCATACTTGTAGCCAAGGGATATGTTGGGGAAATTGCTAGCAAAGATGTGTTTATGGGGGGGGGGGACTGCCCTAAAATGCCGACAATTTTTGGTGAGGATCCAAGTAGTAATAATAATAAATTGCTACTGAAATGCAGAGAGCTGAATTTAAAATTTGAAGAATGAGAAAGGTTTAGAACCAAATTGACGGGACTAGTCAGGACTAAGGGTGACTGCAAAATTGTACTATATCCATCCGGGGGGGGGGGGACAGCAAAGAAAAATCAGCTTGGGCCCACCAGCGCAATGGAAATGTTTGTTGATAAGCCATCTCTTTGTTTTGTGTTGTCAAACTAACCAACCTCCTCAACCTTTGTCCCCCACTCTCCTTAGCTAGGTTGCTACCCCTCACTCAATTTCCAGGACGCAAGTACTGCCAGCTGCAATTGCTAAAGATCAAATTACAGTGGTACCTCGGGTTAAGAACTTAATTCATTCTGGAGGTCCGTTCTTAACCTGAAACTGTTCTTAACCTGAAGCACCACTTTAGCTAATGGGGCCTCCTGCTGCCGCTGCACCACTGCTGCACGATTTCTGTTCTCATCCTGAAGCAAAGTTCTTAACCCGAGGTACTATTTCTGGGTTAGCGGAGTCTGTAACCTGAAGCGTCTGTAACCTGAAGCGTCTGTAACCCAAGGTACCACTGTACCAACAGAAAAGAAGCCAGTGCTTTCTCCCGCTAAAATAGTGAACTCAGTTCTAGACATACGGACCTCTACTTAGCCAAAAGGACAAGATTCTTGTGCAAGAGACATCTGTTGCTTTTGGGAAACTCCAAAGATTGCAGACGTAAATAATAATAATAATAACCTGAATGAACACACAGATATCTCTGAACATGCTCAGTGGGCGTGGAATGGAGAGGGGAGAACAGAAAACTGGGTGAGAGAAGGGATGGAATGGAAATTTCCCAGATGAAGGCATGGCTGCTGGCTGGCTGGGACTCCTAAAGAGGAGCATTCCACATAGCAATATGTCACTGCACACCCCACTTGTGAATTCTTACTAAGAACCAGCTCTTCTTCACACCTAAATCAGAGCAACCCCCTCCCACAGTCTGGATAGGTGCGTACAGACAGAATCCAAAGTGATTTTAATGAAAATAACCAAAAGAACATACTGGCAATGACCTGCTTTCTCAGGAGCAGCTCGCAACCTGTGTTCGAAAAACATCAATAGCATAATTATAGATAAGTGGCATGTCAAGACGTTTAAAATGAATGTTGCGCCCTGAAAACTACATGTGCTATCTCCAGAGGGTGTTTTCTGCAGACAGTGGGTAAACAAAGCCATTAACAATCAATTCTTAAGATGCTTCTAAGTGGAAATGGGGAACTGTCTGAAAAGTTCAGTGGGCTACAGACATTCCCGGGAGCTGGAGACAGACAATGGTTTAAGAGAGTCAACAGTGGAAGGGCAAAGCCAAAAGAGTTGACACCCTTGGTCTAAGAACTTTGGGGGGAGAGGCTGAGGGGTTTACCAGTGTCTGGGGGGGGGAGTTTGATAGGTGAGGTGGTAGGTGGAGTTTGTGGGCATGGGCACAGTTCTCTCTCTCTCTCTCTCTCTCTCTCTCTCTCTCTCTGTGTGTGTGTGTATACACACACACACACACACACACACACACACACACACACAAAACTTAGAAGAAAATAACCTAAAAATGAGTGTAATATATTCTAAAGTAATGAAATTCTACGTACCTGGGGTAATTAAAGTGCCATAACATCTGCCGCCTTGCAGGAGGAAACAAAATCTAATTCTAACTCCTGGGGTTCTAAAACACTCATAAACCCCCTAATGGCACCCTCGTGGTACCGAAGGAGATGGAGAAAGGTATGTGGGCCCCTAGTAATCGAAATAGCAAAACTAACTGGAGCTGAGAGATGGGAACATTTCACTGGAGATAGCGGCGAGACATGCTTTTATATTAATTAATGGGCTAGCAGACATTCAGGCTGCATCTGTATTGACAAAAGTTAAAAGAAAAATAAAACATGAGAAATACCCCTCCGTTCTTTTAGAGCTTCACGGCAACATGCCTGCAGTTACGTATTCTGCTCCCCACCCCACTGTTCCCTAGTTCTCTGAGCAGTGTCTAACTGGGGAACAGCTGCCTTATACCAGGTGAGACTGACTGTCCATCTCCAGCAGTATTGTCTACACTGACTGACAGTAGCTCTCCATGGTCTCATGCAGATGGTCTTTCATATCACTGGACCCTTTTAAAAAAACAAACAACAACTGGAGATGCCACCTTCTGTATACAAAGCACTCTACCACTGACTTTTTACAAGAATTCTTAAAGCCACCTGGGGAAAATAAAGTACGACACACACAGACAACTTAAAACCAGAAAACGATTAAAACGAAAATTATATTAAATGCTTAAGCAGCATTTTCCTATCATACAAAGGCGGCAACATTAATTAACCCAAGGCCTGGAAAGGTCTTAGCCTGGTGCCTAAGAACTGACAAAATGTGCACATTAGGCAAAACTGAATTCAAACAAATTTATAGTGAGAGAAATTTGCACTCAAATGCTTATAAATTTTCATGAGGTTAAAGCAACAACTGCAACCCTGCAAACTGAGGTGGAACTGTAGAAAACTGAACGTAAGATTAGGAGAAAAAGAAACGGAGAAAAAAGAAATTGGTCAGTATTGGCCATTCACACTGAGGTCCAGCTACAAGAGCCTTCTGGTGGTTCCTTCACTGAGAGAAGTGAGGTTACAGGGAACCAGGCAGAGGGCCTTCTTGGTAGTGGCACCCACCCTGTAGAAACCCTCCCACCAGATGTCAAAGAAATAAACCTTGTTTAGGGAAGTTTTTAATGTTTGATGTTTTATCATGTTTATAATATTTTGTTGGGAGCTGCCAAGAGTGGCTGGGGAGGCCTGGCCAGATGGGCAGGGTATAATAAATAAATATATAAAATAATAATTAATAAATTGCTATTGAACTTTCTGTATCTGCTAACCAACTTGCTTAGCTTCCAATCATCCAAACATTAACCTTCCTGCTTACCCAACTTGAATGTGCAGAAGTTGAGTTCAAAAGTGGACACACTAGTCCACTCCAGCTTCCTGGTCTGTTTTCTTTCATCCTAAATAGGAATGTGTGCACCACAGAGAGATGTGTCTACTTTGATAGTGCTCTGTACAAAAAACGATGAACTCCAGACTGGTCATTCAAACTGCTATATGCCCTTTTCTCTCTTGTGGAACCTAGTGTGTGAATCCCTTCTCAAATGCATCCTTAACAGAGCACCTTTCCCTTTCTTACAGTATCTTGGGCAGAGAGCAAGCAATCCTCTCTGACATGCACGCATGCTGCTATCACTTCCTCCCTCAAATGAACCGAAGCCTGGCAAGATGTAGCGGACTCCCCAACCAACTTCTCCTCCCAAGGGAACTGAGGGAACTCATAAAAACCTTAAGCACCCGGCAATAGGCAGTTAGGAGAGGAGCATCTTCTTAATGTTCTCAAGGACTAGACGTGCATTAATGAACTCCAGCATGTTCCAGGACTCCTTTCTGGGTATACAAGTAGTTTGTCAGAGCGCTATGCAATATAAAATAACCTTCCTCAAAGATTTGCAAGACGCTGGGGGCTCACCAAATACAAATCTTGCAGCAGAATAAATCTGCATTCCCCCCTACATCACGGCACACGAACACTCTTAAAGCAGTTTTATTCTTCAGCTGCCGGCTGCCCTGTTCCTGGCATGAGCCCTAATTAGCGAGCCAGATATTTATGGCCTTAATAGCTCCAAAAAGCACTCACCTATCACCATTTTTAAAAAACCTGACAGCCTTCATCTGTTGTTGCATATGCAAGTTTAGATTTGCTTGTGTTCTCTTGCTACCTTTGCTATCAAACATGAGCCCGTTATTGATTAAGTTGGGAGACTTCTCCTGATCAGGCTCCAAATCGGGTTCTGATTACCCTGCTGCTTTCCCTCACACCTCAAAGATAAACCTATACAGTGGTGCCCTGCAAGACGAATGCCTCGCAAGACGGAAAACTCGCTAGACGAAAGAGTTTTCCGTTTTGGAGGTGCTTCGCAAAATGAATTTCCTATGGGCTTGCTTCGCAAGACGACAATGTCTTGTGAGTTCCTGCTGGTTTTTTTCCCTTCCCCCCCTTTTTCTAAGCCGCTAAGCCGCTTATCAGCTGATCCGATCAGCAGATAAGCTGCTAAAAGCCGCTAATAGCGCTAATAGCGCTAATCTGCTAATTCGTCAATGGGCTTGCTTCGCAAGACGAAAAAACCTCTAGATGAAGAGAATCACAGAACGGATTCTTTTTGTCTTGCGAGGCACCACTGTACTGTGCTCCCAATGATGTCACTGGGTCCAATTCTCCTCAGCCCCTCTCCAAACCCTTCCTCCCTCTTACCAACCTGCCTCCTTCCCTGTCATGGCCTATGGTCCAAAGATCTTGCAGTGTGCAGCAGAAGAGACATACAAGGACACAATTCAGGCTATTTCTTCCAGTTTTGGAAATAAGCAAGGGTCTTTAATTAATGTCCACTGCACTTAGAAAGCCGTTAGAGAGTTAAAGGGGAAAGAAAGCTGGGTGGTGTTCCTAAGATATCTTTTTCAGTTTCTCTTTTCACCTTTCCTGCTTCCTTTTGTTGTAACCAGTAATGTTTGATGATGTTGTGTAAAATATCCCATCTGACGTTTACAGCCATGCCTTCCTTCCTTTGGTGAGACAGAAACCTTCTCTGCAACACAGGCATCTTATACATGGCCCCCGTGATGTTAGGACATGTCCCTGCCAACATCCTCAGACTCAGAGGATGAGTCTCCCCTGCAATACCAGGGAATCTTTTTGTGTGTGTTTTTATTACCTAAACCACACTTCTCAAACCAAAAAGCAAACCAAACACACAATTTGTTACTGGTTTCAGAACTCACAGAGTTAAGGAGTTCTGGTGACGTCTCTTTCCTGAGGCGTGGTTAGAAACACATACGGGGAGTGGTTTGACACCGAGTGTTTCTGTCTGGTTTCGCTTTTGCGGAGAGAGGACGCAAGATGTGTCAGTTCTCGCCAGGTTGATTTAAGAGCTGTTTTACTTCATGATTAAAGGCAAGAGAAGATAAGAAAGCCTTTGTGTCTGCTCTGAATTATTGCTGCAATTGCTTCGCTGCTGTGTTTACTCTGCTACCGGCAAGAGGCAGAGGCAGGAAGGATCTTTGGATCAGCACGGACAGGCTGCAGAGCTGCGCAGGGAAGCGTGCTGGACTCCATGTTTGTTTTTCTTGGCATTCATGGCAACTTTGGCCTCTGCGTTGCCATGCAATTAACCATCAAAATTTGTGCATCTCTGAATTTTGCAACGCACTTCTCTAAGCAACCACTGTGCTGGTGGAAAATAACATGCAGAAATGAATTACATGGGGGGGGGAATTGTTTGCAAACATCCTATATTTTTGCAATATCAACCATCTCAGGCCTTATGACCAGCAGGGGAGGTCCTGTTGGGGAAGCCGCCACAGGGTGGTAACGGGGCCTTCTCAGCAGTAGTCTTCCATTTGTGGAATGCCTTCCCAGGTGAGGTTTATCTGTCTACCTCAATATTAGAATTTAGGATAATTTTTTTAATATTCCTGTTTACCCAAGCATCACATGTCCGAAGATTCTGTCCCTGGTAACCCTAAAAGTATTAGTTTGAGGGTCAGTGATTGCCTTTAGGAGTTTCTAAACTGTTTTTAGAAGGTTTTTTTAAAATCAGTTTTAGAAGTTTTAATAGTATTCGTACTGATATGTTTGCCACTTTGAATTTATTTGAAGGAAGATCTGGGGTATAACTCTAATAAATAACTTATTAACATTATTATGTATAACTTTAATTTTAATTAATATAGTTAAAACTGCATACAAATGTGTTTATATCAGAGCAGGGGTAGGCAACCTAAGGCCCGGGGGCCGGATGCGGCCCAATCACGTTCTCAATCCGGCCGGTGGACAGTCCAGGAATCAGCATGTTTTTATATGAGTAGAATGTGTGCTTTTATTTAAAATGCATCTCTGGGTTATTTGTGGGGCATAGGAATTCATTCATATTTTTTTCCAAAATATAGTCCAGCCCACCACGTGGTCTGAGGGACAGTGGACCCGCCCACAGCCGGAAAAGGTTGCTGACCCCTGTATTAGGGCCTACATTGATCACGTTCTAATTCTCCCAAAGTTCTTTAACAAAGTTCTTAAATGAATTAATATTCCGTTTGAGCACAGTCTAAGAAGAGAAATTATCTCTGAAAGGTTCGTGAAATTATTTCATGATATAAATGAAAGTGATTGCTGTTTCTTTCTCCATAAATATTTCTATTTATAAACATCCCTGATTGTAATGGTTCTAGGGGTTGCTCGTGCGTAAGCAGGTACCTATCTCCCCGGCTGGGTGCAAACACCTGGCTGGGTTGCCAAAATGAACCTTTTTCTGTCCGGACAGCCACTCACCCGTGGCTGGCTCAATTGCTGGCAGAATCCATCAGTGGGCGTTTCTTAAACTTTTTCCAGCAAAGAAGCTCTTTGACGCCTAGTCTCAGCCTACTCTCTCTGCGCGGAAGCCTTCTGCGCAGGGAGGGCGTGGGCATCGGAGGACCCCTACTCTCCTCGCTGGTCCCCGGCAAGGAGTCATGAGACCGCCTCGCCACTTCCCCCAGCTGCCCCCCTTCTCCACTGGTGCTACGCTGATTCTCTTCCCCAGAAGATGGGCTGCTCCTCCCGATCCCTGGACGCTCTCTGGAATCCCTCTGGCTTTTGCTCTCCCCCTCCAGTACTGATGGCAGTTCCCTGACACTGATGATTGTTCAGAAGCTTTAACAGACAGAAGATGTTATATTCCATATTTCTCATTTCTGTATGGTGCTATTTTAGCATGAAGTTCAGTCTGCTAATTGCTGAAAGCTGCCCTGAGTCTTTGCACATGCATCAGAAGGGTGGAATATTTTGTTTATTAAACTTTTAAACCACCCTTCATCTGGAGGATCCCAGGGTAGTTTACAGAAGATTTTAAAACCAAACATTGACGGTATGAGCTCAACATTGTAATAACCAGGATTAAAACCAGCAGCTGGCAAAAAAAAAAAAAAAAATTAATCCTGCATCGTAAATGGTCTAGCCATCTCAGTCAAATGCCTAAGTTAAGAAGAAGAAGAAGAAGAAGAAGAAGAAGAAGAAGAAGAAGAAGAAGAAGAAGAAGAAGAGGAGGAGGAGGAGGAGGAGGAGGAGGAGGAGGAGGAGGAGTTTGGATTTGATATCCCGCTTTATCACTACCCTATGGAGTCTCAAAGCGGCTAACAATCTCCTTTCCCTTCCTCCCCAACAACAAACACTCTGTGAGGTGAGTGAGACTGAGAGACTTCAGAGAAGTGTGACTGGCCCAAGGTCACCCAGCAGCTGCATGTGGAGGAGTGGAGACGCGAACCTAGTTCACCAGATTATGAGTCTACCGCTCTTAACCACTACACCACACTGGCTTAACGTGATTTAATTTGGTTTTGAAACCTACACAAGGTTGAGGCCCTCCGCACCTCCAGGGGGAGGAAATACTACATTCAGGTCAGAGATGGTTCCTCTGCCATCTTGCAGTGAGCAATGCCTGCTGGTGTAACAATAATATTTTTTTCTGTCAAATGAAACAAGTTAATATTCCATCAAGCTACATGTGTGCATGACCATGTGCACATGCAAGAGGAGACCAGGGCTCTGTTGAAGCATAAGTGGATCATGACCATTGTCTGAAGTGGCCACCGAGTTCCTCTAAGACGAAGAAGAAGAAGAGGAGGAGGAGTTTGGATTTGATATCCCGCTTTATCACTACCCGAAGGAGTCTCAAAGCCGGTAACATTCTCCTTTCCCTTCCTCCCCCACAACAAACACTCTGTGAGGTGAGTGGGGCTGAGAGACTTCAGAGAAGTGTGACTAGCCCAAGGTCACCCAGCAGCTGCACATGGAGGAGAAGGGAATCGAACCCAGTTGACCAGATTACGAGCCCACTGCTCTTAACCACCACACCACACTGATGAAGGGTTGAAGAACCCTTTTCAATGACCACATTCCCTTCTGGGAATCTTTCCGGGAGTTGCATGGCTAGAGGCCAAGACTGAGCTGAGCAACGGACAGGACTCTTGCTTTCGTATAGCAAGCCACGTTCAAGCCATACAAAATTTATGCACTGTAGACAGTGCTGGATTTACGTATAAGCTAAACAAGCTATAGCTTAGGGCCCCACTCTCTTGGGCCCCCCCAAAAAAATTAAAGAAAAAAACAACTGGATGTACATTTCCAAAATATAAGATAAAAACAAATAAAATAAAACCTACATACAGCAACAGTGTTTTGCGTTGTGTAGGCTCCTATGATGTAAGTAATGGGCCCTGTCTGCTAGCCTGCTCCCTAAAATGTCACTGGTTTGCTCATTTCTATATACAGTGGTACCTTGGTTCTCAAACTTAATCCATTCCAGAAGTCTGTTCCAAAACCAAAGCATTCCAAAACCAAGGCACGCTTTTCCATAGAAAGTAATGCAAAACGGATTAATCTGTTCCAGACTTTTAAAAACAACCCCTAAAACATTGTATTTCATTATTAACATACTTCTTAATTGTATTTCAGTTCAACAATTACTTTGATAAGATACGTATTTTGTTATGTGCAAATGGCTTTAGATACCTATTAGGTCCATAAATTACCATATAACATATATTCAACACAAAAAGCAGTGGCAATTTGTTGTTGACAAAGGACAGCTGGACATATAAAGGGCCCCATTACCTTCAGTAGCTTAGGGCCTCATCAAACCTAAATGTGGCCCTGACTGTAGATGGAAGTGAGGGGCACATTGGTCTCACCAACCTGGGAAAGTAGCCTATCTAAGAGAAGGAAAACTCTTAATTTTAAACCTCTGCCACCTGGTGGGTTATTTTCAGGAGAATAAAAAGCTACAGAGTAAACCCTACATATATCTGGAGTGGAGTCCCAAACCAAAGTAGTGGACTTTGGTTTGGACTCAGTCTCACCTTTATGTTTTCCTCCCCTTATGGTTTCGATTTACACGGGTGGCACTGTGGGTTAAACCACAGAACCTAGGACTTGCCGATCAGAAGGTCGGCGGTTTGAATCCCCGCAACGGGGTGAGCTCCTGTTGCTCGGTCCCTGCTCCTGCCAACCTAGCAGTTCGAAAGCACATCAAAGTGCAAGTAGATAAATAGGCACCGCTCCAGCAGGAAGGTAAACAGCGTTTTCATGTGCTGCTCTACTTCACCAGAAGTGGCTTAGTCATGCTGGCCACATGACCCGAAAGCTATACACCGGCTCCCTCGGCCAATAAAGTGAGATGAGCGCCGTAACCCCAGAGTCGGTCACGACTGGACCTAATGGTCAGGGGTCCCTTTACCTTTACTTAATAAATATTCTTACCAGATTAGGGTGTTTACCTGGGCTACATCTTTCACTGCTTACCTTTGATAAACCTTCTGCAAGGGCTACAATTCCCTTCAACCCCAAACAGCACAGTCTTTCTTGTGAAACACAATGATCTTAATTGTATGGGTTAACAAATGGCAGACTATGCGGAGAGGCTCCTGCTGTTTAGCATGGGGGAGCTAGGCTTTGGAAACATCTGGTTTTCCACAGCCCCTGGGTTCCAGAGCCCTTGGGTCCACAGCCCTTGGGTTCAAATCCCCACGACGGGGTGAGCTCCCGTTGCTCGGTCCCTGCTCCTGCCAACCTAGCAGTTCGAAAGCACATCAAAGTGCAAGTAGATAAATAGGTACCTTCTGACGGGAAGGTAAACAGCGTTTCCGTGCACTACTCTGTTCGCCAGAAGCGGCTTAGTCCTGCTGGCCACATGACCCGGAAGCTGTACGTCGGCTCCCTCGGCCAATAAAGCGAGATGAGAGCCACAACCCCAGAGTCAGCCACAACTGGACTTAATGGTCAGGGGTGCCTTTACCTTTACTAAAATGAGGCTGCATTTTAAATTGTATTTTAACCCGCATTTTAATTAAGCTGTTTTTCTTTTTCTTTTACGTTTTGTTGTAATTTTATTGGTGTTAGCTGCCCTAAGCCTGGTTCTGGCCGGGGAGGGTGAGGTATAAATGAAATATTATTATTATTATTATTATTATTATTATTATTATTATTATTATTATTATTGCCAAGATGGTGCTGCTGTCAATGAGCCTGTGCAGTCCCAATCTTGCCAGCACCCTGCCCCAACCCAGCACCATCCATACAAGCCCCAACACCATCAGTGTCAGAAGAGCAGCTCTGCTGTTACATCACACCAGTTGTTGTTGACTACAACTGTAGTTCCATATTTTACAGTGAGCTATTATGTTCAATACTCCCAAGTGCTCCACATTTTAAATCTTTTGTTGCCAAAACAAATGTGACAAGGACCTCAGCATGATCGTTCTTCACAATCCATGGGTGTTCTCTGCAGCGTCGTATTCAGTCCTCACCTCCCACTCAACAAGCTAAGTTGAAACAATGGCCCGTTAGCTTTCAGAAGCCAGAAATCATAGGGAAAAAATTATGCCAGTTACTACACCTGTAATGGAAGCTTATATAACACCAAGCATTCTGTTGTATAATGCTCAGACGTTGGCATACAAAATAATTCAGTGCATGACACTTATGAGAATGTAAGCGGAGGGAGAAGATTGTTCTGAAAGGGTGCCCTTTGCAGAACAGGGGCTCAAATTCTCCATGGAAACTTGCATCATAGAGAGAATGAAATGATACAAGTCAACCTATTCCCCCCCCCCCATATTACCTGAGCTTAGAGAAAGAATAGAGTATAAGGAACTTATTATGTTGAGCCCAATTCAGTTTTAATTTCCAGAAGAACCATCATACCATCACAATAAAGATTTAGTAGCAGAGCTAAAGCAATGTACACACACACATCTCCATCCCTGAAGTGTTACGTGAAAGGTTACATGCTGTCAGGAGCAGGTGTCAGGAGTAAATCACATGGAATAAGTGAAGGTAACTCTTTTATTAAAAGAAACAAGGCAGCTCAGGAGGCCAGGCCTAGAGAGCACAACAACTCTTCCCAGTAGAACTTGCCCCTATGGGGCAGAACTTGCCCCTCATCAAGCTGCCTAAACTTCCTTCTCCTCTTGGGTGCTTCCCAAGCAATCTGAAACTACGCTGGCATGGCTGTCTTTGCACTTCCCACTTCATACCTCTCCTGGTCCTAGGAGACCAGGGACAAGGGGAGCTTATTGCAGCAGGAGGGAGAGACCCCCTGGCTTCTTCACCAGCCTGACTCACCTCTGCCTCTTGGCCTCCCTCCTCCCCTGCTTCAGCTTCTACTTCTGGTTCTGTACTGCTCTCTGCCACAGACTCTTCCTGCTCACTAAACCATTACCTCTTCAGCTTCTGACACCTCTTCCTCCCAGTCTGCTCCTTCTTCTCCCTCTGGCTACGCATCATCATCCCACCACCGACCCCCAGGCTCTGAGCCTTCTTCCTTTTTGCTTCCCCAGCTGGTTCCTCCCACCATTCCTCTGTGTCCAGCCAGTCCATGACATGTACATACACAGAAGAAGAGGAACTAGGGGACAAGTAGGGGTTCTACATACACCAATGATGAAATAAAATTGAGGATATGATTTGATCATTACCCTCAGACACTCCTCAGAGCTGTTACTTCACACACACCCTTTAGATGTTTTCACCTGCCTACAATTTGTCCTTGAACTCTTGCTTGCCTTGATGTAGGATAGAAAGGAGTGTGAGTGTGTGTGTGTGTGTGTGTGTAAACTACCTTTGCTGATGTTCCCTCTACAACTAGCATTTGGCCTTCAGAAACGAATGTGGTCCTCACGCTGAACATGTCTCCCACCCCTGCTTTTTGGAGATAGACTCAGCGTGTAATCAATTCCACCCAAATTTAATCAAGAATTTGCAGGGCGGGGGCATTCTAATGGTTTCTCTATATAGGAAAACACGGGGTTTTCTTGAAGACCAGTTCAGAGATGGATTTGCAACAGGCATTCGATTCGCCTTCAAATCCTGAGCCAGTCTGTCTAGAATGACAAAATGAAATGAGTTGATATAGGGCACATGTCTAAACAACGACAAACAAAGGGCTGTCGCGCCTTTAGGTTGACAGAACATCACTGTCAGAGCGAGGGCTGAATAAAATGCTCCCTGCTGATTAAGAAGGACTCACTAAGCACCTTAGAACCAATTATGCATTTTGAGAGGAAATCAAAGTGGATAATGCTTAGTTTTAGGGCTGACCAATGTGACCAATGGGCAAGCTAAGGAAGCAACTCGCCAGGCACAAAAAACGCTATTACTGCTAGTGACTGGGAAGAAGGCTTCAGTGCTTTGAACAAGGCGTTGGTAGTTCAGGGGTAGAGCATTGGCTATGCATGCAGAAGGCCAGAAATTTCCAGGTAGGGCTGGGGGGAAACTCCTCTTTGAAATCATGGAGAGCCACAGCCAGTTGGTGTTAAGCAGGGGCAATGGGCATTTTTGGTTCCAAGAGCCAGATCTTCATCTGTTCCCATCCTGTGGCCCACCTTTGGCAGGTGAGTGGGGCAAACCACCTGTCCATCACGTGACACCATTATGATGTCACACGATTGACAGGTGGCTTGTCCCCCTCATCAAAATTTGTTGTGCAGGTGCCCAATAGTCAGCTGTCTGTAAGGCGCTTGGGAATTGGTGTGCAAGGGGCATTTGTACCTGATGCTTCCCTGTTGGGATATTGCCGGGAAGACGGGGGCATCAGGCAGGCCCCCAGCTGGCTCCAGCCACTGGCCGGCAGCCGGTCTCCCTTGGAACAGCATCAAATAGCGACATGAGCCTCAGATACTATTAGAGACTCGTGTACGCTCTGTCAGCAGAGTGTGTAAATCATCTCATAGCAGAATAGGTGCACAAAGAGATGTGCAAGCATAATGTACATCATTTTATTCAGCATAGTTCCGGAACAAAGAAAACATGTCTGCTTCCCTTCGTCTCCAGCAAAACAGCACTAACACAAAAGCTATATACAAACAGAAGTTCCCAGCTAGTGCTGGAAGTAAACAGGCATGTGACACGCAACAGCCTGTTCCCTTTTACGGTGGAACGGAACTATAACCTAACATTCCCAAAACTGGCACAAAGGCTGGCAAAGCATTTCTTTCTCCCCTTCCTTATGCAGCAATGCCTACCTGCCCCCCATAAGGCTGAGGATGCCTGTTCCTAGCAGCAATCAGGTGTGCACAGCAAAGCTGATCAGGATTTCAACCCCACTTCTCAACTGTCAAGTGAGGGGGCCTGCTTTAGCTGCAGGCACTTGTTCCCTCCTGGCATCTGGCATCCGCAGCCAACACAGAATTGAACCTGCTCATCAGCTGACATCACAACTGGCATCTGTAGGCTCGTTTCTGCATGCGCTCAGAGACCTCGCTCTTATCCTTCATCCAAGCAAGCAAGAAGCATTATCGAAATCCAAGGATACAGTTCAGACAGGCAAAAGCATTCAAAGACATTGTGAAACGAGGCTGGTGTGGAGCTAGGCTTGAGGAGAGGAGAGAAATGGCTGAGGAGAGGCATGTGGTCTGAGGAGAGTTTCTAGGGCACTAGACAGGCCTGAGATCCCTGGCCCTGTTCTTCTGAATGCGTGGAAGCTGGAGGGGGCAGGTGGAATCCTGCACCCCTTTTGTGCACCCTGTCGCTCTGGATTCTGATGGTGAGAAGAGAGCTTGTGTTTTGTATTATCAGGCTTGCTTCTTTCGTAAATGGAAATGCATTCACCGGTCTCCTGTTGATGTGTTGTAAATACATTTCTCCAGACTGATTTCAGACATAGCTGATCATCACCTTCTCACCCGCCAGGGCAAACGACAGGGGGCCTCGCTTTCAGCTTGCATTGCCCAGTAACATAACAGCCTCTAATACGAATCAGCTGTCAAGACAACTGTTTACTAGGCTAGGATAATAATCGAAGGAAATAACTTGATAGCAGTACAAACAGGAAGGCTGATGCTCCTGGGTGCTGGTTTTGGAATACAAATATAGCATTAAAGTTTAATTAGAAGAGAAGGGGAATTCAGCAGTCCTGGTTTCTGCCTGTAGCAGCAGCAAGGCAGCCAAACTACAGGAGACCATGATGTGGCAGTTTCCATTTACAGTGTAGCCGACCATGGAGAGATCAAATACATCCATAATCCCTCGCAGCTGCAGTCAACATGCAAAGGGAAAAAAATGTGCCCTCATTCCAAGCAGCTATAAATTGAACATTAGGGATTGCCATGGCTGCAGCAATTCATTTATCTGGCCTGCCTGGTGTAGGTAAACATTTAACATCAACACCAAGTGCGGAAGACCTGGCTTGATGCTCCAGAAAGGCTAACTCAATTTTCATACTTTGTTCAGAAATGTCATTTTCTTCTAGCAGGCCTCTCAGGCAATTGCTCATTTCAAGCTCTCTTTCTCTCTCTCTCTCAGAAAGCAAATCATCTTTCCCACCACCTTGTCCCTTTAAGCACTGTACTCTTTTCGATATTAAAAGGGGATAAGCTAATCCCGACAAAATGCCCCGAAGAAGATTTATTATGACTACATTCTCTTTGCCTTCCATGAATGAAAAAGATTGCTTCAGGAGCGATGACATTAATATGCAACATCCTCTCTCTATGACCGAACACCAAAAGGCATGAAGAGGTTTTTGCCTTTATTTCTTTTATTCCAAAGCTAATTTACTCTGCACATTATGTGGCTCTTAAGAGCTGTCAATCAAGATTCCCATTCTCCTTGCTAACTGGAATTCTATGACTAGCCTTCATTCTTTTCCCTTCAAAGTAAAGCAGGGCACGTACTGTTCTCTACAGTTCAGGTAAGGAATCAGGAACTTGGTGGTCCAACAACATCTGGAAGATCACAACTCTCCATCACCCACAACAACCATGGTCAATAGACAGGGATGATGGGGGTTCAATAACATCTGGAGGGTAACAGATTCCCCATCCCAGTCTTGTTCACTTGTACCATATTTGGCTGCGGCCCCATCAGGTCATAGAGGAGCCATTTAAGATTGTACCTGAGCCCAGATTTCAATTGTGTTTTCTCCATCCTAAGGCTGCCAAACGAGAAAGATCTTCACTCATTTCTAAACAGTGAGCAGAGACAGAGATTCCGGTGGGTCTCAACTGGAAGTGCTTTAGAAAGCAAATGGCAAAGGCCCAGTATCCTACCTTCAGTCCTTAGGACACAAGAGTCAGAATCAAACCTCTCATTCTATTCTTAATAAACTGGGAGAAGATATTGCTCTGATATTTATTTCTGGCCATAAGCTATGTAGGACTTTATAGGTGACATTTAGCACCCTGAATAGTGACAGGAGAGGTATTTGATTCAGTTAACATCTAAAAACAAACTGAGCGAATTTCACAGTTTCTGAAACAAGACAAGAACTGAAAAACTGTCATCCTTCAAAATTTGCATTTCTCTGACTTTTGCAATGCATATTTCTAACGAAGTAATGTGTACAGAAAAGCATATGCTAGGGAAAGTGCATAAAATGCACATTTAAGTGAAAATAGCATACAAAGTTCATAATATGGGGGGGATTGTTTGCAAAAATGTATGTATTAGGCAAAATTGCATGTGTATATATTAAGATCGATCCCCACTGAAATACTGGCAAAGTTTCCTGAGGACTTGCTTTTTTAAAAAATAATAATAATAATAATAATCAGAAGCTAATGTGGAAATGTGGAGAAATGAAAATTCAAAAAGCAAGAAGCTGAAATTGACAAATCCCTAGCCCTGAATCATGCAGGAAATGCACATGAATTTCCAAAGGCGCCACATGCTCATTCTGGCTAGTGCTCTCCCCTGAAGTGACCTTGCCCTTCCTGATTGTGTTTGGAGCTTTCAGAATCGTAGCACACCTGGGTAGAGCAGAGCTTGACCTTGAAGCCAGGTGCATGGTGAAGCAGCCACACATCTCTCTCAACATGTGACCAGCTGTAACATGTGCAACCACTTCCTGACGTTCGTGTTTAGTGATATAACGTGGCCTTCAACCATACGTGGTTTCATTCCAAGTACAAATGGAGTGGAGATGGAAGCAAAATTCTCTTTTGAGAAACATGCTTCTTCTTTAAAAATAAAAATAAATGACATGTTGGAAGCTGAATGTCCCACTCCACCCCTATCTTTTGATTCAGAATGTTTCCAGAAATAGGAATTCACTTTCAATAGCAGATAGATGATCTAAATCTGAAACGGGTCTCTGGCTTGTGTGCTGTATGTTGAACTTGACCTTGCATTTCTGGGAGAGCAATGTCTTCCTTCAACTGCTTTTATGCACAGAGTCAAAAGTCATGGGGGGAAATGGATTACAAGATAAACATTCAAAGAGGAGAAGTGACTAGAATAAGAAAAAGAACCAGCAGGTTTGCAATTGCAGGCAATCAGCTCCATTTGTGACCTTCGGCAAATGTTCTGAGCTCTACTATTCATACATACAAACTGTTGCTTCATTTATCACAGTGAATGGGGGGGGGGGTTTCAATTATATTTTTTCACCAGAGTCAAGGAGGCAACAGATCTTTCAAGGAAACTTGCTGAACTACTGCTTTATTCAGTAGTTCTTATTGAGAATATTATTATTAAACAGTTCATAATTTGTGTGTCATCTGGAGGCAATCCCATGCATGCTTACCTAAGAGTAAGCTCCATAGAACACAGTGGGGCTTATCTCCATGTAGACATAGTTGGAATTGCTATGTGAAGTAGGTTAGGCTAACCATTATCTTCTTCATGCCTAAGCAAGAATTCAGACCAGAAATCCCTCATGTCCCAACCCAGTATTCTGCACAATACACCACCAAGGCTGTCAGGTGGGTTAGTAGGAATATTGATTGTTTGCAACATGGGAAGAGGGTTCCATTGACTTGTTCATGCCAAGCTGAAAGCCCATGGGCAAGGCTGAAGGGGACTGATCTGCAGGAGAAGCTGCCCAGTGACAGAAGAAAGGTATCAAGGCTTAAGTGTGTGGCTTGGCATGGCTTGGCTGTTCAGGACCAAGGAAAGCTCCCAGAAACAGCAGACGTTGGTTTGATAATACTTAGACTTCATCTGAGCTCCTAAACAGCGAAGTAGGCAGCTGAGTCTTCTACCCTCAGCCCTCTGTTGAATACGAGCAAGACTTGAACCTGTGAACTTTAATGGATTTCCAGATGGCCTGTTATTGAGCATTCATTCCAATTTGTTTGCAGGGGAGATAAGATCAGGTTGGCTACTTAATGAGCATCCATTCTAATAGTTTGCAAAGAGGTTAGGTGATGTTGTGTCAAATCATGTGTTATCCCACACTTTCCCCCCTCACAGAACTACAATTTCCAGAATTCCTTGGGAGGAAGGATTGCTTGATAGACCTCTCTCTGTGGGGAGACTAGGGCTTTCCCAAGAACTCTTAGAGCCCTTAACAAATGACAGCTCCTAAGATTATTTTGGGGGAAGCCATGACTGTCTAAAGTGGTGTGATGCTGCTTTAAAATGTGTGGATGTTGCTAAAACTTTCACCTGAAGTTTTGCTCAGTCGACTAAAAAGTATAATTATCTTATGGGTACAAGTAAGTTTCGCCTTCCTGCCATGAAAAAAGTAGCAGCTTTTGGGGGAGGTGTTAATTGAGTAAAATGGTACAGAGGGGAGATGTTTAAACCCCTTTCCTGAACACACACCCCATCCTCTAGGAGGCAGAAGATTCAAATTACAGGTCTCCTGTTTCATTGAGCCCTGGGGGTGCAATCTGATGTACACTTGCCTGTCAGTAAGTCCCACAGTATACAATGGAACTTTCATATACATTCCTATATATATATGTGTGTGTGTGTGTGTGTGTGTGTGTGTGTGTGTATGTATGTATATTTTCATATATATATATCTACAAGAAAGCTTATTTTCTGTGCCCTCCTATAATTAGGGCTGCTAGGGATTTCCCCATCTATCCAGCTCCATTTTGATTCATGTAATTAATGTAATTATCACATTAATTTCTATTTTACAGATCCATTAGAAGTTTTAAATTATTTTAATTAAAACTCAGCTGAACTCTGGTGGTTGTTCCCCATTAACTCCTAACAGATGTCTTAAATGGACTTGTCTGCTAATGAATTTTTTACGCAAATTAGATTAGATGGAAAGTGCATGTTTTGCCAAAATGAGGCGCTTGTAAAACCTGCTTTGTACCTAAAAGGCAGGCTCCTCGCATAAGGACATCTGGTGAACTGCAGATTAATTTTAGGAGCAGATTATGCACTTTTAATCAACAGTGGGCTCAAGTCACCAATGTAACATTCGGATGTGGCATTTAAGTACCATAACAATCACAGCGCTTTGGAACTGAACATCCCTTCAGAGGCTTTGTCGCACAATTTTTATGCACCCATCCAAATTTAAGCCTGTGGGGCTTTTTAATGCTACTGTAAACTGAATGTGAATTGTACCGAGTCCAAGATTACTCTGCTTCCCGGGGTTTGGATTTTTAACCATTTCAGAGGAGCTCTTAGAAACCTACATAGGTAAGAACTGCAAGGAATCATAGATGGAAGCTGAAGCTAGTAAGTAAACTTTGCACAACGAGATTTTGAAAAAAAAAATAGGGGCATTACACATTGTCAAAGAAAATGGTTGATTCTTCAAAGTGGGAATTATTAGACCAAGGCCTGGTTCACGTATGTCCATCACACATATGATGCATAGTTTGAATTCATGCCTACAAGAGGCAGTGATGGTCAGCGCAGTGCAAAAACACTGGCGGAGCTGACCCAGAGCTCCCAATGGTCCGTTTGCACCACACCAGCTTGGGCACCTCCCCTCTTTGACACAGTATGCAGTGGTGGCACTGGGCGAGGGATTTGGGGCATAATACCGTATTGGCCCGAATATGATGCACCTTTAAAATTGGGGGGGGGGGGGAGAGAAAAAACACCCAAATACAAGCCGCTCCATTTCTCGCTGCTTCTGGCTGCAGACTGGGGGGAGAGCTGAATGTGTTGCCGGTGGCCTTTCCAATTCCTCGCTCTCTCCCTTCCCAGCCTTGGAGGAGGAGGAGAGGACAGGGGACTACACGTGGGGCAGGCACTGCTTTGCCACGCTCCTGGCGCTGTTTGCCCCACGCTCCTGGCTGCATACCGTAAGGTTGCAAATATAAGCCATACTTTAAGTTTTCACGGTCAGAATTTGGAGGGAAAGAGAAGCTTATATTCAGGGCAATACAGTATTCATCTTTCTGACTGGGAAAGGTTATGGAAAACAGATTTAATTTTTTTGGCATGTTGTACACTGAAAGAGAATTATATGAAAATGATGTATAAGTGGTATCTGACTCCTACTAAATTAGCAAAAATGTATAAGACAAGTACAAATATTTGTTGGAAATGTAAAGAACAAGAAGGTACCTTTTATCATATGTGGTGGACGTGTAAGGTAACTAAACTGATAATTAACGAATTGGAAAAAATGTTTAAAATAACCTTTATAAAGCATTTTTTTTTATTAGGAATTGTAGGTACCGAGATTCCAAAGGAACAGAAAAGACTTTTTATGTATGCAATGATGGTTGTATGGATGCTACTAGCCCAGAGATGGAAAGGAGATAAAGTCCCTACCACAGAAGAATGGCAAACTAAGCTGTTGGACTATGCCGAAATGGCAAAACTGACCGGAAGGCTCAGGAACCAAGAAGACCAAAGTTTTAAGAAAGAATGGGAAAGATTTCTAATTTATTTAAGAGACCACTGTAAGCAAATGAAAACATTAGCAGGATTTTAACAACACTTGTAAGGTAACAAATACATCGGATACTATGGAGAGATTTAAAATAGGGATGATTAAATGATATGCAGTTGAAAAAGATGGCAATAGGACCCATGGAAGGGATGGAGGGAAGTCTTGAGATTCAGAAGAATCTCTAAACCTGAGTATGTATTTGATATTGTTATAATTTCACACTTGTAAAATCAAATAAAAATTACTTACAAAGAGTACGCAGTGATGGCATGGGCAAGTGAGCACTGCTGCCCACCCCACAATCCATTACTAATTAGAGAGCAGAGAAGTAAAATGGTTGCTAACATGTGTGAGAGCCACACCTACATTCCTCCTTCACGCCAAGAGCATTTGTTCTTGTGCAGCTCTTCTCTTAAGCAACTGCAAAAACTCTCTGTGTGAACATTCATCCTGGAAGTATTTTAGAAATGGCCACAAGAATGCATCGTTGCGTGGCGGTGGCACCACTGCCCGTCTCCTCCTAGCTCTAAAATCGAGACACTGCCTACCCAGACACATTGGGAAGCTGCCTGTTTCAGTCAACAACAAAGCCGCGAGTGGGAAATGCCTGCTAGTCAACGGCAGTCAAACAACGGTTGCATTGTGAAACTTTTAGGGCGCTGAATGTTGGTCAATGTCTTTGGCTGGACGCTTGACCTTCAAAGCTGGCACATGGACAAAAGACAAACAACCTCAGAGAGGGATACACAACTATAAGATGACCCAGGATGCTAAGAATGGATCGTTTCCCATGTGGATAAAGAAAAATGAATTGGAACCCATTCTTATCACGGCATTCATTCTAGAATTGACTTGCATTCATTTGCTCTTTTATATTAGCAGCTTTCTTACCGCTCTCTCTCTGCAGCAAGAAAGCAAACACTGTTTATAACCTTACCTGCTTCTTCAATAGATCACACTTTTGCTTAGCAGTCCTCAAGAGACCTCAAGGACAGGAGGAAAGAGAGAGCTCCTCTCTGACCAATAAACAGCACATGAGCTGTGGGGAGTCTCTTGTGTTTAGTAATATTAAAGCATTATCATTCTTGGCTATGCAAGGGGCGGGAGGGTTGGCACAGTGCAACCCTCCCAGAGCTGTGCACACTCCCCTTGTATGTCTGTATGTTTCACAGAGGAGGGTCTGGTACCAAATTCTGAACTTCATTCAAGATAGGGATGTAGAAGCTGCGGCCTCCCAGATGCTGTTGGATAACAGTTCCCATCATCCCTGGTTATTGGTCATGCTGGCCAGGGCTGACTGGAGCTAGAGTCTAGCATGTGGAGGGCCACAGGTTCCCTGTACTTGATTTAAGAATGCCTGGCTTTTTCATCATAGTAAAGAACAGCTTGTAAAGCATTAAGCAGCCCCGGATTTAGGGCAATACAGGTGGCTCCACAGCTCAGACGCAGTAAGCCAAGGGGGCACAAAATAATAATAATGAAGATGATAAAATCTATATTTATACAGGCACCTACTCAAAGTTAGGGAGTACCAAATTTTGTCCTTGCTCAAGGCACCATATTATCATCATGATCAAACCTTTGTTCTTAAATGTAAACTATGAATTGATCTCTGCCAGCGGTTCCTAATAATATTTTATTTATATCCCGCCCTCCCCAGCCGAAGCCAGGCTCAGAGCGGCGAACAACAGTAAAATGATACAACATTCTAAAATCATTTCATTATAAAATCAGTTCAAATCAGATTAATGGCAACCATTGGGCTAGAGTTCTGTGAGGATTGCCAAAGGAGGGGTTCAGGCTGTGCCCTGGCCAAAGGCCTGGTGGAACAGCTCCATATTGCAGGCCCTGCAGAAAGATGTTAAGTCCCGCAGGGCCCTAGTCTCTTGTGACAGAGCGTTCCACCAGATTGGAGCCACAGCTGAAAAAGCCCTGGCTCTGGTTGAGACCAGCCTAACCTCTCTGTGGCCCGGGACCTCCAAGGTGTTTTTGTTTGAAGACCATAAGGTCCTCCGTGGGACATACCAGGAGAGGTGGTCCCATAGGTAAGAGGGTCCTAGGCCATATAGGGCTTTAAAGGTTAAAACCAGCACGTAGATCAACTCTGCATCCCCAAATGGAAACCAGAGTTAGAGGTCATACATTTTCCATTATTGGGGAATAATCAGGAGCTCACCAAGTTAGTGGCTAAATATCTTCATCTGGTTTTTTGGTCATCGAAACACATTGCAGACCTCTGATCTCCCTCGAGACTTAGAGCTGTAATGTTAGACCAAAATCTGCCCCTGCATTAAGGCAATGGTTGCTGGAGAATGGGGGAGACATCCAACCTTCCAGACCAGTTAGCAAAGAATCATGACTCCTTCAGCTCCTTCTTGAACTTCTCTGAAATCTATATTTTGCACTAATAAAATAAATGCCCAACTTCCTTCTCACTATTATTTAGGAAGCAACACATAACCACATCACCCCCACTTATAAGAAATTTCTACATTTTCTTTTTCCTTTCTTGCTTCTTTGACTTGAGACCACTGTGCACAGTGGTAGAAGATTTTGGAGTTTTATGATGAAGATGTACAGTGGTACCTCTGGTTGTGAACGGGATCCATTCCGAAGCCCCATTCGCAAAATGAGCAGAACGCAACCTGCGTCTGCGAGTGCGCGGGTCGCAATTTGCCACTTCTGCGCATGCGCGTTACATCATTTTGAGCATCTGTGCATGCGCGAGCAACAAAACCCAGAAGTAACCCCTTCCGGTACTTCCGGGTTGCCGCAAGACGCAACCTGAAAAGATTTAACCTGAAGCAAACGTAACAAGAGGTATGACTGTAAAATGATAAATCTTACACTGGACATTGGCACAGAAGCTCTCTGTGACAGACTCCCAACTTCCTTCTCTGATGGAACTCCATACCAAAACGCTCTGGGTGGGCTGGACCAAAGGAGAGGGTGGGTCAGCTCCCTCTCTCTTACAAAGCCAAATGCTTTCACATCACAATCAGGTTGGTAGCCATCCTTGTGCCTGGAGCATATACAGTGGTGCCTCGCAAGACGAAAAGAATCCGTTCTGTGATTCTCTTCGTCTAGCGTTTTTTTCGTCTTGCGAAGCAAGCCCATTGACGGATTAGCGGATTAGCGCTATTAGCGCTATTAGCGCTATTAGCGCTATTAGCGGCTTTTAGCGGCTTATCTGCTGATTGGATCAGCTGATAAGTGGCTTAGCGGCTTAGAAAAGGGGGGGAAGGAAAAAAACACCGCAGGAACTCGCAAGGCATTGTCATCTTGCGAAGCAAGCCCATAGGAAATTCGTTTTGCGAAGCACCTCCAAAACAGAAAACTCTTTCGTCTAGCGAGTTTTCCTTCTTGCGAGGCATTCGTCTTGAGGGGCACCACTGTAACAGCTCAAACAAGTTTCCGCCCCTTTCCTGTTGGTCCCTGTGATGATCACACAGGGTCCCTGGACGTTTAATGGTCTATTGGTCCCTGTTCCACCACTGTGCTCGCTTCCCCACTGACATCAACCAGTTATTCTCTGGTAAAACACTGAGTCCAGTCAGTTGTTAAAAGTGAAACAAAAAAACAAGAAGTTTATTTTACAAACATTAACAAGTTTATGGTTTCTCAGATAATCTTCCTGTCAGTATCTTAACTTTAGCTTCTTTACCAGCCTATACCTTCCTAATACCTTCTGACTGATTATCTCAACTGTTTGACTGACTCCTCTTAACATATTCTCTCACTCTCTCACACCAGACTAGCCCAAGCCACAGACTTATCTTCTCTGTCTCTTCTAACTCCAGACTGACTTCTCAACAACTCTAACTCCTTCTAACTAACCTTATACAAGTTAACTCTGCCCCCTGGGTTCCCATTGGTTAGTCATTTTACAATTAGTTAACCCTTTCCCTATGAACCCAGTATGATGTCACACACATAGGAGGGCAAACGCCACAGTCCCTTATTGCCCACCCATCTACCTCACCTTGCACCCTCTTGCTTTGTACTTACCAAGGGTTTGGTTTCGTCCTCATCTTTGAAGTAATAGAGCTGCTCCCCTTTAAGAACGAACCAGCGGGTGTGCCAAGTCTTCACAAAGCCTCCTTGCTTCCTCAGCCACCCACACTTAATGGCAACATGCCGCCCTTGGTTCAGCTGGGGACTCTCTGCAGAGCCATTGTGCTCTTCCATAATGAGGCTGGCAGACTCTCCTAGTTAGGGAAGAAGGAGGGGAGGTGGGAAAGAAGCTTTATTAGCTCAACTTCCATCACTTGTTAACAAACAGCAACAACACATCTTGTTGGAAGATTCAGGGAAAATAAAAGAAAGGACTTCTTCAACGCAGTGCAAAACTAAACTACGGACCTTGCTCCCCCAGGAGACAGGGGTGGCCCCCAGCTTGTATGTCTTTAAAAGAGGATTAGACAAATTAATAGCCGACCGGGCTATCAATGGCTACTAGCCATAATGGCTATGCTCTGCCTCCACCGTTGGAGAAAGCAATGCTTCTGAATGCCAGTTACTGGATACCACAAGGCTGTTTGTAAAAAAACCAATGAAAGTCACAGAACAACGTTTATTTACATATTAGAAATAAATGAATCAAGAGGATCGCAGGGCCAGAGACATGCTTGGAGAGATAAAATAGAGATACAGAAATATGAAAACATCGATGAGAGATGAGAGGCAGGACAGAGATACACTTCAAAATTCAGACTGTGGGAAGCCGTAAATTTAAGATTATAATTTGGAAGACTATTTGATTTTTTTCTATTTTAGTTTTTTATTTTATTGGATTGTGATTTGATATATTAATTGGATGTTTTTATTGGAAAATTAATAAACACTCAAACAAAACAAAAAATAAAGAAATCAAATGAAGACGAGAGGTCAACATTTCCTTAGGCCTGTCCAGATCATATAATTATTTTATTTTAAATTGGGGAAGGAGACTCATGTGCACCTTCAAAGATGTGATGAAACAGAAGGCTGATTCTTCTTTATATATATATATATATATAAGGTTAAACAGGAGGCAATGGTTAGTTGAATACGTGTTTATTTTTCAGCAAAGCCCATGGTCCTTTTGGAGGACTGCTTGGCATCCTTGATCTCTTACAATTAGAGCAAGCTTTGGTGTGCTTGTCTGCGCCCCAAGTCCAAGCTGCAAGGTTTCTCTCTTAGGGTGGCCATGTATCCTTCTTTGCAGAGAACAGCCCTCTCTTTGAATGGCTCACCAATCAAGTTGAGTTTATAAGGAACCACAAGAAAGCAGAATGTGGGCGATGAAGTTGCCCGTCAACAATTGTCCTGTTATATTTTCAAGTTTGAATGGATGGTTTTATTGTTTTAAGGTATGTTGGATTATTTTTCTGTTTCTGTATTTTACCACTTTGATGGGTTTATGCTGTGAAGTGGTCTATACATTTTAATCGTGATAATAAAAATGATCATCAGCATCAACATCATCATCATCACTATGCAGACACACAGGCCACTTTTTTGCAGTCTCCCCTGTCTACTTCTACTGAATTCTAGTATTTTTCCCCCTAAAAGTTTATTTATACATAATGCATTTTTATGCCATTCCACGGTGTCTTTAAAGGATGCATTCCCTCTCTTTTCTTGGTGTGATGTATAATGTCTGTCTGTTCTTGAAGAAGGAAGGTTTTTGAACTTGCACTAACTCCTGCTGCTTCTCGGATGGCAAGCTGGAAGGTCATGTGATGAGAGAGAGAGAGAGAGAGAGAGAGAGAGAGAGAGAGAGAGAGAGAGATTGAGAGAGAGCCCCTCCATACCCATGGAAATGGAGGGGACAACACAGTAGCCTTGGCAGGTCTATGCACAATAGACTCCTGTGTATGTTGAGGGAAGCTTTCACGGAGGGCGGAAACAAATTCTGGGACGCCTGGGAGCACGCAGCAAACATCTGTGAAATACTTTTAGTTCAGGAAGCCAGACTAAATTAAGAGGCTGATGGTGGAAATGAAACCAGACACAATTCAGATGTGTAATGGACTTTTTGTGTGTGTGTGTCAAAACTCAAAGTCTCCAGATAGGACATGAATCTTCTTGGCTGCTTTTGCATCTTTGGCCTATGATCACCTGGACACACATCAAGGACAAATGCTTCATTGCTGCTTAAGAAGCTGAATAACAACAACAAAAGATTTGGCTTTGATTTTGATTTTAGGTTGCACGGACCTGAAAAGAAATCAAGATGCAGAAACGGTGTCCCCAAAAGTTCCAGAAACTGACCCTTGTAGGAGCAGCAAAAGACAGTGCATATTTAAAGTCCCCATCCCATTTGTGACTAGGCTAAGGTGCTAAGCTATCTAGTCTCCTTGCCTTAATAAAGGTTTTGACTGCTGCAAAAGCATAAGGAAAGCAAGGCTGGCAAAAAAAAAAAGTTGAATGCCCTTCACTTTAATAATTCACGTATTTTGTAGCTGTGAATTGTTAAAATTAGGGGCATCCATTTATACTTGCAAAATACATGTATATATATTTATGCTGGGAAGCAGCAAGCGATAGGTTTCGAGGCAGGAAATTAAGTTGTTCAGTGACTTATGGGTGGATTTTGTTTCCTCAGTTAGAAATCTTATCTAGGCAGAAAACTTTACTGCAGGTTTGGTGATAAGGCTTAATACCAGGGATGCAGAACCTATGGTTCTCCAGACCATCTTGGACTCCAACTCCCATCAGTCCTCATGACTGATTGTCAAGGATGATGGGACTCTGGAGGGCCATAGGTTCCCTGTCCTTGGTTAGGGAATTTTGTGAAAGTGAAATGTAATAAACTGAAAAATTCTTTCAACAGCCTAATACTTAAATAATGTTCTGCATTCAAAAACACAAACAGCTGGTCAACATTATTTAGTCCAGTTAAGTACCACTATATAGTGGCAGCAGCCACTATTTATTTCCCCCACTAGTCTTGTGCCTGGTTTATCTGATTTCATCATCTTCACCATGGCCAAGTTATCTATTACTTTTGAAAACATTTCCTAAACCAAACCAAATGTTTCACAAACCTGAGCAGAAGCAACTAGCAATTACTTTGATGCATTGCAAGGCAGTATTGAAAGTTTGGGCCCCAATGAAGCACGGCGAAGACCTGCTTGTTCCAAGAACTTCAATTTAATTATATCTTCTAAAGGATAAGCCACCAGATATTCTTTCTAATGAGACTGGTGAAGGCAGTCTTTGAAACTATATAAAACCTCCACACCCACCCACACCCCAGTATCGGCTTCCACAATAAATAATGTCCTAATACAAGTTAAGCTCCTGATTTAAACACATTCGATTGCAAAGGCTGTTTTATACTTCAGGTTTGAGTGTTACATGAGAGCAGTGAAACTAATTCTGAAGATGTTCTTCCCCTTATGCATAAGCATGTGCTAGAGCAGGCCTGAGCAATGACAAACCTAGACAGCATTCTAGACAGCATCTTAAAAAGCAGAGGCATCACCTTGCCAACAAAGGTCCGTATTGTTAAAGCTATGGTTTTCCCAGTAGTGATGTACGGAAGTAAGAGCTGGACCATAAAGAAGGCTGATTGCCGAAGAATTGATGCTTTTGAATTATGGTGCTGGAGGAGACATTGAGAGTCCCATGGACTGCAAGAAGATCAAACCTCTCCATTCTTAAGGAAATCAGCCCCGAGTGCTCACTGGAAGGACAGATCCTGAAGCTGAGGCTCCAATACTTTGGCCACCTCATGAGAAGAGAAGACTCCCTGGAAAAGACCCTGATGTTGGGAAAGATGGAGGGCACAAGGAGAAGGGGACGACAGAGGACGAGATGGCTGGACAGTGTTCTCGAAGCTACCAACATGAGTTTGACCAAACTGCGGGAGGCAGTGGGAGACAGGAGTGCCTGGCGTGCTCTGGTCCATGGGGTCACGAAGAGTCGGACACAAATAAATAACTAAACAACAACAACAGAGCAGGCCTGGGTGTCACAGACTGGTTGGACGCAGAGGAATAGTGGGAGGAACCAGCTGGGGAACCCCTAAGGGTAGAAGACTCACAGCCAGGGGAATGGTGGTGGGACAATGATGAGTGATCAGAGGGAGCAGATTAGGAAGAGGTGTCGGAAGCTGAAGAGGTAACAGGGCTTAGTGAGAGGGGAGAGTCTGTGGCAGTGATAAGTCCAGACTCAGAGCAAGAAGAAGAAGCAGGAGAGAAAGCAGGCCCAGGGGCAGAGATGAGTCTGGCTGCTGAAGAGACATGGGTGTCTCTCCCTCCTGCTGTAAGCTCCTCTCCCCCTGGTGTCCCAGAACCAGGAGAGGTATGAAGAGAGCAGTGGAGAAGTCAGCTTCATGCAGGCACAGTCTCCAATTGCTTGGGGAAAACCCTGCAGAGGAGGGGACATATGCAGCTGTGGAGATGCGGAGAACCTCAATCTCAGCAACTGCTTTATGGGGGCAAGACCTACCAAGGATGAGTTGCTGTGCTCTTTAGGCCCGATACTCCTGTGCAGACCCTGTTTTTGCTAATAAAGACTTAACTCCAACTTGCTCAGTGTGGTTTACTGGTGGCTTGCTCATGTCACTGGGGAAACCTGCAGTCCTCCATGTGTTCTTGGACTACAGCTCCTGTCATCCCTGTCCACTGGCCATGTTGTCTGGGGCTTATGGGAACTGGAGTCCAACATCATCTGCAGGGTACCACATCGGCTATGCTACCACTGTGCTAGAATAATTTTCTGCTCCTCCAACCACTTGATTGCATCAGATTTCTTTCAATCCAAACCAATTACATTCCCTTAAAAGCAATAAAGGAATACTGAAAGCACTTCTGTACATAGTAGCCAATTGTCTATACAGCTTGACTCAAACAAAAGCTATCTTTTCATCATGGAATGGGTAGTTGCTTTGCTTTTGGAATGAAAGGGTTTTAAATGCACACAAAGTGACTTCTAAGGTCTCTATTTATTCACTTCTGTATGGAGCCGTAATACTTTGGAACTAGTTCAATAAAGGGGGAAATATGTCACCATGGAAAGACATCTATTTATTGGCTTTTATTGGCTTTGGGGAAAAGGTCCATAGGCAGGATCAAAATAATGTTTCCAAGACATCAAAGTCTTGCCGAAACAGAACAATTTAGATTCAAGCTTCTGCTAGAGCTGTGTCACAGATGTTTCCAACAGAAGGAAACAGGGAAAAAACTTAGCAAAACATCTATGGAAAGCTCAGATTCTGCCAATTTCCAGAATCAAATTTAGAAAATCAGTTTCCTTATAGGACACGCATACATTCTAATACTGTAAGATGTATAGCCAAACATGAAAAGAAAAAAAAAATAGAGCGAAACAAAGAAAGGAATGAAACAAAAAGAGAAAAACAAACAAACGCCTGATTTGCCATTTTAAAGTATACCTGAAGGAGCGTCTCCACCTCCATCGTTCTGCCCGGGCGCTGAGGTCCAGCGCCGAGGGCCTTCTGGCGGTTCCCTCATTGCGAAAAGCAAAGCTACAGGGAACCAGGCAGAGGGCCTTTTCGGTAGTGGCGCCCGCCCTGTGGAATGCCCTCCCATCAGATGTCAAAACGATAAACAACTACCTGACATTCAGAAGACATCTTAAGGCAGCCCTGTTCAGGGAAGTTTTTAATGTATGATATTTTAGTGTTTTTTTGGTTTTTGTGGAAGCCGCCCAGAGTGGCTGGGGAAGCCCAGCCAGATGGGCGGGGTACAAATAATAAATTATTATTATTATTATAGTCTGGAGAGATCCTTTGAACCACCATCATGGCAGCAGTCTCCACCCCAGCCATCACAAATTTGTCGCCATATCTGAAATGAGGCTACACTTGTAGATATGTAGGCTAAGTTCACAAAGGCACAAATATCACATTGGCTGCTCCTCTGACCCTGCCCTTCACTGCTATATACTTGATCATCTGCAGTCAGGACCACTTTAAAGAGCTTACACGTACCTACATTTCCTTCCATCCATCCTTTGCTACCTTTCCTCCTTCCCTTCTCTTCTCACCACCCTGTCTGCAAACTTAAGAAGAACTTGATGGATCAAGGCCAACAGCCCAATTGGTCCAGCATCATCTTCCCAAAGTGGCCAAAAAGATGGCCATGGCAAGCCTGCAAGCAGGACCTGGGTGCAACAGCGCTCTCCCTACCTGTGATTCCATGCAAATTGCCGTTCAAAAGCACATTGCCCCCAGAAATTGGAGGCAGAACAGAGCCATCATGACCAGTAGCCACTGATAGCTTTGTCCTCCATAAATGTGTCCAACCCTCTCTTAAAGCCATCCAAGTTTATTGACATCTGTTCAGATTGTAAGTTCCTTGGGGCAGAGAGCCGCATTTTCTTTCTGCCTTCCTGCAGTGCCTCCCCCACTGATGTTATGCATTAGGAAAAGGAAAGGAAAGCAGGTGAGATTTCGACCTGACACTGCTTGACCCTTTCTCCTCTACCATTGCCAATAACGAAAGCTAATTGGAGCTACTGCTTTTTAAAGATCCCAGAGGATAGATAAATGTGTTTATTTTCCTATTTAAAAGAAGGGAGAGGGAGAAATGAGCTCACTGTCATGAGGCAGAAAACCTGATACGAACCAAAAAGAAAAAGAAAGGAAAGAAACAAGCTCTGTGAGACTTTTGGCTGCTGGGGAGGGAAGGAAATGCGATGGTTGTTGCCTGCATTAAGCACCAAATTAGTGTCATCCTCACGACGAGTGCTGCCCCTGGCAAAACCTCACTCCTGGGAACAATGTGGGAGCACTGAATGCTTTAATTATCAGGCACGGCAATACACTTTCCAGAGGTCATGCTTCCGACTGCCGATCGCAGGGGGAAGTCTGACAAGCAGGCTGTAATGGGGGCGTCAAAAGAAGCAGCCCCTGCAGCTCTGCAGCTTATCACTACTTAGAACATGAATGCACGTGGCTTCTTGTACACCTGGGAGGCAGCAGTCCTATTGTGCTAAATGCATTTCACATTGGAACTTGGGAAACTGCTTTATACCAAACCAGACCACTGATCCATCTAGTTCAGAATTGTCTTATCTACACCGACTGGCAGTGGATCCCAAGAGTTTCAACAGGTGTCTTTCTCAAACCTGGGAAAGCTGCCCCCTGCAGGCTTCCCTCAATTAAAAAGCCAGACCTTCCAAGTGTACCTGTTTTCCAGGGACAGTCCTGGATTTACAGAAGCCAGTTTCTGATTTGATCCTGGAATGTCCCACTTTTCCTTAAAGGTAAAGGGACCCCTGACCATTAGGTCCAGTCATGGCCGACTCTGGGGTTGCGGCGCTCATCTCGCTTTATTGGCCGAGGGAGCCGGCGTACAGCTTCCGGGTCATGGGGCCAGCATGACTAAGCCGCTTCTGGTGAACCAGAGCAGCACATGGAAATGCCGTTTACCTTCTAGCCAAAGCGGTACCTATTTATCTACTTACACTCTGATGTGCTTTCGAACTGCTAGGTTGGCAGGAGCCGGGACTGAGCAACAAGAGCTCACCCCGTCATGGGGATTCGAACCGCCGACCTTCTGATCGCCAAGCCCTAGGCTCTGTGGTTTAACCCACAGCGCCACCCGCGTCCCCCACTTTTCCTTAGGACATCCCTATTTCCATTGGAGAAATGTCGAAGGGTATGGAATAGGACATCTCTATTTTCATCAGAGAAATGTTGGAGGGTATGAAAATGCTTTAAAGCAACAACAAAAAAGATGAGCAGTTCAAACAGGGCCCCTGCATTTTTCTGCCACTGCAGGTATTAATTCGCCACTAGACTGCAGGTCCTGGATTGAGCACCAGTGACCCTGACCTCTAATCGTCTTTAGTTTAAAACCGAAATCCCACCCAGGCTCAGTATAAGAAATTAGTCTGAGAGGATGTGTGGCATGTACAAAGAGGCTGCCTAAATATGCCAGACACTCAAATGACTGCTGCAGTATCTGGTTGCTACCGTAATATAAATAATTAGCTGGAAAAACAGTCTGTAACTAAGAGCTTATTCCCATTTATATCCCCCAAGCAGTTCTGACTGCTGTAAATGTCAGCGGTAGCCTGGTGAGATGCTCAGATTTGAGGTCCATAAAGTATGCTAATCGTTGAATGAAAATCTATACTTTTTACCTTCCGAAACAAGCTGGATAAGGTTGGTAGAGCCAGCACTTGACAGAGTCAAACACTGTGCTGATATGGGTTTGTTGTCGATGTTGCTTCCTCTTCAAGCATTTTGGAGTCCACCCAAAGTCCTCAAAAGCAAATGTGGGTCATTCTTGGAGGGAGCCAGCTAGTAAGTGCTATTACTTTGTAGCTGACATTTCAGTCTCGTTCCTAGGAAAGCATGATCACTTGTTTTCCTGGAAATACCAGGCAGAAAAGTAACACAAGGAACAAAAACTTTCCTTTGTACTTAAAAAGTGGGAGTATCTGCTAGGTTACCTTGGATAATGCTAGTGAAAGCACCTAAGCAAAAAGTAACACATGTTTCCCTCTTCTTTCCCTTGTGCCATTTCTCTATCTCCTTCTCAGAATGGACAAATTTGGGGTTCTCTCATTTCCTTATTTTTCTAGTCTTCAGTTTACCACATTTCCACACCAGTCTGCGATTCTTCTTTAACCTATTTACTTTACAAATTTCTAAACTGCCTTATAATTTGAAGCCACCAGGATAAAAATAAAATAAACTACAAACAGCTGGAGGAGAAGAAAAGAAAACAGAAAACCTGTTTTGGAGATGGAATGGGGTCTCCTGAAAGGAGTGGCTGGAACCCTGAGCAAGAGCATTCTGTGCTGCAACCTTTTGTTGCACTTCCCACTTAGAGAACTCAATGGGTCACACACCACATTTGAACATTTTTTGACAGGTTAACCCGCCTACAGCAGATTAGGTGCCGGGAGCACTTTTGTGGGAGATGCTAAAATCACTCCATTAAGATGAATTTTAACAGGGAGAAATGTAAAGTATTGCACTTGGGGAAAAAAAATGAGAGGCACAAATACAAGATGGGTGACACCTGGCTTGAGAGCAGTACATGTGAAAAGGATCTAGGAGTCTTGGTTGACCACAAACTTGACATGAGCCAACAGTGTGATGCGGCAGCTAAAAAAGCCAATGCAATTCTGGGCTGCATCAATAGGAGTATAGCATCTAGATCAAGGGAAGTAATAGTGCCACTGTATTCTGCTCTGGCCAGACCTCACCTGGAGTACTGTGTCCAGTTCTGGGCACCACAGTTCAAGAAGGACACTGACAAACTGGAACGTGTCCAGAGGAGGGCAACCAAAATGGTCAAAGGCCTGGAAACGATGCCTTATGAGGAATGGCTAAGGGAGCTGGGCATGTTTAGCCTGGAGAAGAGGAGGTTAAGGGGTGATATGATAGCCATGTTCAAATATATTAAAGGATATCATATAGAGGAGGGAGAAAGGTTGTTTTCTGCTGCTCCAGAGAAGCGGACACGGAGCAATGGATCCAAACTACAAGAAAGAAGATTCCACCTAAACATTAGGAAGAACTTCCTGACAGTAAGAGCTGTTCGACAGTGGAATTTGCTGCCAAGGAGTGTGGTGGAGTCTCCTACTTTGGAGGTCTTTAAGCAGAGGCTTGACAACCATATGTCAGGAGTGCTCTGATGGTGTTTCCTGCTTGGCAGGGGGTTGGACTCGATGGCCCTTGTGGTCTCTTCCAACTCTATGATTCTATGATTCTATGATTCTAGAGCTTCTGCAGCAACCTCTTATCGGCCTGCGCTATTCATGTTCTATTTAATGTTAAAGTTTTCATACTTCTTTTGAGCTCATTTTGCACTGTCTCAGCACTGGAGAGGTCATGCCACAAGAAAAATAGTCCATATGCTTCTGTCTCTCTCTGGGGGTAAATGGCAATTAGCGAGCGACATTGTTCATCTCCAAGCACGCCTTAGTTCACAGCAGCAGGAAAATGTGCTCAGAAGATAACTCATATGAAACAGCACATTACCAGGAACTATTATCCAAATTAAAAATGGCTGCTGCCCGTATCACAAATGGCATCAAGCATATTCACACATTCAACAAGGGGCTAAAACCATCTTCGCAGTGTACCTTAGATGAAAATGAGACAATGAACCTCAACATACACAGTCACAGGCATATAAATATTGGCCTCTCCCAATCTGGTACCCGCCATATGTTTTGGACTACAACTCCCATCAGCACCAGGCAGCAAGGCCCTGTCAGGAGTTCAGCGTACACTCCAGTAGGACCCTGGCAGAGACACATGCCCAACTGACATGTTCTCTCCCTCCTGGTTTTTCGTTTGGGAGCTTCAAAAGCTTTCCTCAGCCCGAACATCACAGCGACCGATACCAACCGACAGCGGCACACTTAGGGATTTGCAGAGTCTTCGCAGCATATGCGTGACAGGCCTCAGCAACTCAGCATTTTGGCTAATCTCCTTTATTTACATATAAACACACACAGAGCACTGCAACATGGCTTCCTCTCTCTCTAGCATCAGACAGCAAAGAGAAAGAACAAAGGACAATAGTCCACTTCACGGAACACAGTAACACAAACATTCTGTCTCCGTCACTTCCCACTCTGTGGAGTCAAAACATACACAATCATGTGATAGACAAAAATCCCATGACTGCAATCATGGAGCGGGAATTCTAACAGGCCCATGCTTATGGATGATGGGAGTTGTAGTTCACCACCACCACCACCACTGAAATTAGACATAAAATGTGTATTCTGTGATAATAGGAGGCTTTCCCCAAGCCTAGTTGTTGCGGGTGAGGGAAGAATGTATGTGGTTGTGCCGTGCATTTGCGTAGAGGGTTTCAGTGTGTGCATGTTTCTTCGAACAGTGTCTCTGGTTAGCAGATGTACTCATGGGCCCCCAAAGTTTGGTGACCTCTGGATAGTCTATGCCTGTCCTCCTTTGTGGGGAAGAGTGGAAGAGAAATGTCACAGCTGTGAAGAGGCCTAGCTTCCACGTAATTGGCTAAAAGCTGCCATGTTTATGATGCTAGAGATTTTCACTAAAAATCCATTTCCCATCACTTCATAAAATCTGTGCCTTCAAAAGCAGAAAGCTACATTCAGCAAGCCCCCGTCAAATCAGTTGTAATTCATGCAGGTTTCAAACATATGGCAAAAGAGTCTTCAGCCTGCAACGTGGACACTGAAAGAAACAATTGTGTTGGCTGAACTCTAACATTTCAGCACTGGAGAAGCCAAAATCACAGAACGAGACACAACACCCAAGAGCTAATTGCTATGAACATGGCTTGGAAAAGCTGCTCTCTATTATTTTTCCTGAGTGTACTCTCCTCCTCTAGAGATCAGTTAAAACTGGACTTTGCACTGAAAATCGCAGAGATATGATAAAATAAGACATGTGGGTTTTTAAACATGCCCTAGTCATGAGCCCTACCTTTTACAGAACATCTGTGCAAAACAAATAAATAAAAACGAAGATCTGTGCTTTGTACATGGCCGTCAGACCCTATGAGATCCTCAATTGTGTTAACGCTGCTGGCAATGGTGTGCTGCTGTTTCCATCGCCCCAGCCAAATTCTCCCACAATCTTCAGCTCTGTTCTACCCTTCTCTGAGCCCATGCGTTATATACCAGAGATTTCCTGTTCTCAGCTCACGCTAGCTGAGGAAGATTTCAGCAGATACAGAATCCAAATGGACATTTCACCCCCATTTTTCCCAAATCATGCAGCTGGTAGATAAGATCGCTCTCTCTCTCTCTTTTTTCATAAAGGGGTATCTACCAAGGACCCATGACCCAGCACGGGGCCCAAGGATGGGAACCTCCTGGATCTGCTCCAGTGATAATGATGATGATGATGATAATTTATTTATACCCCACCTTCCCCGGCCAGAGCCAGGCTCAGGGCGGCTAACACCAGTAAAAATGCAATAAAAACATAATAGGGGAGGGGGAAAACAATTTAAAATACAGGTTAAAAATACAATTTAAAATGTAGCCTCATTTTAATAATAGCCCATAGATCAAAACCATAAGGGGAGGGAACCATAAGGGTCAGACAGTCCAAACAAAAGGCCAGGCAAAACAGCTCTGTCTTGCAGGCCCTGCAGAAAGATGTCAAGTCCCGCAGGGCCCTAGTCTCTTGTGGTAGAGCGTTCCACCAAGTCGGGGCCAGTACTTAAAAGGCCCTGGCCCTAGTTGAGACCAATCTAACCACCTTGCGACCTGGGACCTCCAAAATGTTGTCCTCTGCAGGGCATACCAGGATGCAGTTGACTCGATAAAGGAGGGAGGCCCATGGGGGAGGTCTGACCCAATGGTCCCCCAACACAGCTGGAGCTAACTCTGCTAGGAGACGATAAAATAATTAACTCATGATCTTGTACAGTATTAATAAACTTTGACTTCCGAATCACAACAGGAAGCTGTCACCAGGGTCACTGAATTCATACCTAGTCATTTCTTCTGCAACCAGCAACATACATACATACTTAAGCTGTGGTAACGAATTTGTAAAAACTACTATCTCAGAGCCTCCAGGTTTGTCTATCTTCCAGGGACAGTCCCAGATTTACATAAGCCATCCCAATTTCTGATTTGACCCTGGGATGTCCCGCTTTTCCTTAGGATATCCCTATTTTCACTGGAGAAATGTTGGAGGGTATGGAGTTATGTGACACCCCCCCCCAAGCCAAGGAGATAAATAACTATACAACCTTTAGAACAGGCATATCCAAAGTCCGTTTTGGGGGCCTAATCCAGCCCACCGGTCGGTTTAATCCAGCCCCTGTGGCAGTTTATTTCCTGGGGTAAAATCCTAAAAAAAACCTCAACAACTTCGTCAGTCCTAAAAGAAGCTCAACAACTCACTCCAATCCTTAAAAAAGGTCAACAACTTTACTCAGCCCCCACGGCCCTTCACTTCATCAAATCTGGCCCTCTTTGAAAAATCAATCAATCAATCAATCAATCAATCAATCTTTATTACAGTCCAGAGACCCAACAAATCATTACAAAGCAATGCACAATTCAGACAGCCTACCTCCAGGTTAAACAAGCATTTTGTTCAGACTTAAAGATAGGGAACATTGGTTATTGCAACCACCGATAAAAACTTTGAAAAAAGTTTGGACACCACTGCTTTTGAAGATATCTGAAGGCTGCCCTGCACAGGGAAGTTTTTGAATTTCATTATGTTTTTATATTTGTTGGAAGCTGCCCAGAGTGGCTAGAGCAACCCAATCAGATGGGTGGGCTATAAATAATGAAATTTACATTATTATTTTATTATGAAATAGGGCATCCCTATTTTAATCAGAGAAATGTTGGAGGGTATGCCATCTCCTATTTCTCCAATCACAGTGGTTAGACTCCTCACAACCATTGATAGGGAAACATACCCATATCTTTCCACAGCTGTGGGTGCAACAGGGCGAGAGGTAAAAACACGTAGGACAAAGCCAATGTGGTGCCTTGCAGTTGTCATAGAATCATAGAATCATAGAGTTGGAATAGACCACAAGGGCCATCGAGTCCAACCCCCTGCCAAGCAGGAAACACCATCAGAGCACTCCTGACATATGGTTGTCAAGCCTCTGCTTAAATACCTCCAAAGCAGGAGACTCCACCACACTCCTTGGCAGCAAATTCCACTGTCGAACAGCTCTTACTGTCAGGAAGTTCTTCCTAATGTTTAGGTGGAATCTTCTTTCTTGTAGTTTGGATCCATTGCTCCGGGTCCACTTCTCTGGAGCAGCAGAAAACAACCTTTCGCCCTCCTCTATATGACATCTTTTATATATTTGAACATGGCTATCATATCACCCCTTAACCTCCTCTTCTCCAGGCTAAACATGCCCAGCTCCCTTAGCCGTTCCTCATAAGGCATCGTTTCCAGGCCGTTGACCATTTTGGCTGCCCTCCTCTGGACATGTTCCAGTTTGTCAGTGTCCTTCTTGAACTGTGGTGCCCAGACAGAACTGGACACAGTACTCCAGGTGAGGTCTGACCAGAGCAGAATACAGTGGCACTATTACTTCCCTTGATCTAGATGCTATACTCCTATTGATGCAGCCCAGAATTGCATTGGCTTTTTTAGCTGCCGCGTCACACTGTTGGCTCATGTCAAGTTTGTGGTCAACCAAGACTCCTAGATCCTTTTCACATGTATTGTCATTGGACTCCAACCCCCATCAGCCTCGGCCAACATGGCTAAAGAGAGATCTGGTGGGAAAGCACATAGGAGACACCCCATTGGCTACCCCTGCTCCGGATCAAGTAATCCCTTGACTGGCAAGGGATTAAACACCTAGCTCCACCTCCTTTTATTTGCCCTGGTGCTGTGGGTTAAACCACAGAGCCTAGGACTTGCCGATCAGAAGGTTGGTGGTTCAAATCCCCGCGACAGGGTGAGCTCCCATTGCTCGGTCCCTGCTCCTGCCAACCTAGCAGTTCGAAAGCACGTCAAAGTGCAAGTAGATAAATAGGTACCACTCGGGCGGGAAGGTAAACGGCATTTCCGTGCGCTGCTCTGGTTCACCAGAAGCGGCTTAGTCATGCTGGCCACATGACCCGGAAGCTGTATGCCGGCTCCCTCGGCCAATAAAGCGAGATGAGCGCTGCAACCCCAGAGTCGGTCACGACTGGACTTAATGGTCAGGGGTCCCTTTACCTTTACCTATCTTCACTTTAACCAGCTTCTCGGGCCAAGTTCCAGCTAGTGGTAAGCTCATCTCTGCATTTTCTTCCCATTTACTAACACCAGCAATTCAACTCTTATTACCGCCTACAAGTTTCAATAGTTGACATGAAAGCTTGAGAAATCCAGTGTAGAAAAGGACTGTCTTACCCTGGAAAAGCTTCACTCTATCATCCTACCATTTTTAAAATCGAAAAACCAAAATCCCAACCCAGCATCTTTAATCCATGTGGCTCATTCAGCCCACTGAGAGGGGCACAGCTGGTAATTTGCCTCTGAATGCAAATTCCCTTCATTGATGGTTGGAGGTCTCACCGCTGACATAAAATAATTAAATGAACAAAACAGTGTGAAGAATATGTCTAATGTAACCTTGCTTGCATTACTGAGCTGGCTTTTTATTTAACTAATAATTTACAGTGCAGAATCTCTGCGCATCCCAGCCAGAGCAATTTGTCATCTTCTTTTCACATGTCTTATTAGTATGGAAGAGCTGTGCTAATATAGCACACAGTTTCTCTTCGGCTCATTTCAGCCCATTTTGGCGCACGATCCTGCTTAGAAATCCCAGGGCGTTAAGCGCGGCTGGACACAAAAGCACTTTCATCCCGTTTTATCTAACTCGTTGACTCGGCAGCATTGAAACCTTTGGAATTCTTCAGTTGCCCTGTTTGCATCCACATGCTAGATTAGGGGTGGGAAACCACAGACCCAGGGGGCCTTCAAGCCCTCTCTATCTGGACCTTGGAACTCTCCACAGGCCACGCCCTCCTTAAGCCACGCCCCTCTCTAGGCCACACCCTCTTAAGTGCTTGGGCCTGGTTGCAATGTGTCCTTGAACTGGCAGGACCAATTTGATATAGTACTGGAATGGGGAGACCCAGGTTGAGATCCCTGCTGAGACAGTGAAGCTCAGTGAGTGTCCTTTGGCCACTCACTCTGCCTCTCAGTCTAATAACCGATAGGGGGAGAAGCGTCTACACTGCCTGAATATCCTTGAAGGTACGGCAGGTTATATATGCAATGTGGACAATACACAAACATCTGTATGACACGTGAGAAGAGGCATCTTTGTGCGGGTAGTGGAGGGCTTCCTCACCATAGCAGCTTGGTGCTGAAATATTAAAGGGTAAAGGGACCCCTGACGGTTAGGTCCAGTTGTGGCTGACTCTGGGGTTGCGGTGCTCATCTCGCTTTATTGGCTGAGGGAGCCGACGTACAGCTTCCGGGTCATGTGGCCAGCATGACTAAGCCACTTCTGGCAAACCAGAGCAGTGCATGGAAATGCCGTTTACCTTCCCGCCGGAGTGGTACCTATTTATCTACTTGCACTTTGACGTGCTTTCAAACTGCTAGGTTGGCAGGAGCAGGGACCGAGCAACAAGAGCTCACCCCATCATGGGGGTTCGAACTGCCGACCTTCTGATCGGCAAGTCCTAGGCTCTGTGGTTTAACCCACAGCGCCACCCACATCCCTGCTGAAATATTAGGGAAATAATATTTTCCAGATCTCTCTGTTCTTCAGAGATCAGTCTGAAGAGCAGAGTCATGGTGCCGGTCCCTGGTGCAGGCCTAACTTTCTCCTTAAATGAGCCAGGCAGTTTTATGGCAAGCTTCTTCTTGGCAGCAACCTATTGCTTGCGTGCGCGCACACACACACTCCTGCACAATAAAACCTTCCATTCAGAGCTGAGGCACTTGTGAGCTCAGACTGAGTTCTCAGGGCATTGCAGAAGCTGATCTGACAAATGAATGGCTGTTGGTGGAGCAGGAAGCCCAACCTTACAGCCGCCAACGCGATCAGTGGAAAGGAAAGAGTGATGACCGATGGTTCAGGGATGAGAAAAGAGGGCAATAGGAGTGTATATTCACTATGTATTGAATAAGGAACTGAACTGAAATGGGTCCCTTTCTGTTCATGGCCTTTGTGGAACAATATAACAGATGGGCAGGATGAAACAGACTCCTGACAAGACGGAGGTGCTGCTGGTGGCTGCTTCTCGTGTCTGGCAATTGGATGAGTAACCCCAGATCCACCATTGACATTGGAGGCCCAGGTGGCTTCAGTGGCAAGGGGTGCATGTTTCCAACTATGGCTGGTTTGCCAGCTTGGTTTGCCAGCTATGACCAATGTTGGACCAGAAACCTTGCCATAGAAATCCATGCTATTGAAACCTCATGTAGAATACTCTGCGGCAAAATGCTCTGTGGCAGGAGTGCCCTTGAAGACGGTCTGAAAACTGCAGCCAGTGCAGAATCTGGCCACTAAAGTTCTAGCTTGGAGCATCCGTGCAGAACGGTACAGCAATGGTTGTCAGGGCCAACACTGGTTGTCTGAACGTTGCCAAGCCCAGTTCAAGTTGGTGACGTTAGTAAATATAGCCCTGAATGACTTGGGACCCCAATACATCTTCCTATATCAGCCACCCCAGACCCTGAGATTAGTGGGGGAGGCACTATTTCTGCAGAATTCCCTTCTCCTGGAAGCATGGGTGGCCCCTACTCTAGTGGGCTTTTTGTATGTATGGATACATCTATTCACCCAGACCATTAGCGGAAATTGATGTCCTGAGGCTCAGCCCAGTTATGATGTCTGCTGCAGCGTTTATATCATGCCAGAAGTGGGAGGAGCAGAAGGAGGAAGAAAAGTGGCGATGCACGGGTCAAGATAAGCTTTTCTTCCGTCTTTGGGTTCCATACTCTGATGTGAACCAACTGACTTGCACCACAGCGCGGAACCAAAAAACATGTGTCTTTTGTTCCCACGCTCTGGTGTGGCCAGGGCATGAGAAGCAAAACAAGACATCCTGGATTGGGTGTCTTCTATCAATCCAGGATGTCCTGCTTAAAACAGGACACTTGAGGGGGTCTGCATTTGGCCCCTAGGCTGAGGTCCCCCTTACCTAGTTTAAAAAGTAAAGGTAAAGGACCCCTGGATGGTTAAGTCCAGTCAAAGGCAACTATGGGGTTGTGGCGCTCATCTCGCTTTCAGACCGAGGGAGCCAGCGTTTGTCCACAGACGGCTCTCCATGTCATGTGGCCAGCAAGACTAAACTGCTTCTGGCGCAACGGAACACCGTGACGGAAACCAGAGCGCACGGATACGCCGTTTACCTTCCTGCAACAGCGGTACCTATTTATCTACTTGCACTGGTGTGCTTTCAAACTGCTAGGTTGACAGGAGCTGGGACAGAGCAATGGGAGCTCACTCGGTTGTGGGGTTTCAAACCACTGACCTTCTGATCAGCAAAGCTCAGTCGTTTAGTCCACAGTGCCACCCGCGTCCTATCTACCTGGTTTACATGCACAGGAACCCCCACAGGTATGTGTTAATTCCCACTGTCATGTTAAGTCTCACTCTCAGGAAGTGTCGTATGGAACAGACCACCCTCTAGGGTTTGCAATTTTTCTTTTTCATTATCCCATCCCATTTTTTTGTTACCAAAACCTAATTCATTTGTCACTTTAATTTTCTTTCTCTCGCGAACAGTTGATCGGACTGCAAAAAAACTTTTCGTACTCAGACCTTAACTGTTGGAAAAAAGAGGCATTCCTTCAGACACCTTGGGCTCACATCAGCTCAACAACGTTCGGGTCCTGGTATTTACTTTTTGAAATATGGCAACCCTACGCTGGGACCATTAATTTAGTTTGGAAACAAACTGTTAACCAGGGAAAATCATAAGATATTGTGGTGCTCATAAAGATCCCTGAATGAGATCCACTGGGCTAGCTCCATCAGTGAACTCCCAAACAGGCGAATAACAGCTTCCTTCCTGAACCACCTTTTGGATCTTCCCAGCAAGGCACGAGTGGAGCAACAGGACTGTGATGCTCCCAGCACTGCTAGTCACTTCAGAAGCTGAAGGTACTGAACTGAACAGGGAAAGAGTCAGGAGAATCAGTGCAGTCATACTCTCCCACCTCTCTCCTAAATGTAGGTTTTCCAACGGGGCAACCAAAGCTGTCTCAGTACAGAACCCTGCCCTAAAGCTGCTCTGAAATTGATCTAGATAATCTGTTTAATCCAGAAATGACTGCTCAACCACCACTGTTCAATTACTATAACCAAGAATGGAAGACGGGGCACAGGCCTATAATATCCCAGATCATGGCCTCATCACTGCTTCCTTCAGATGCCCAAGATGTTTCGCTGCCTGAGTCAAAGGACAAGATGGCACTTTCTCCCATTCTATGCCCAGAAACCGACTATACCTGTTGTCGAATTTTACTTGGACACTGCTGATGGGACAGTGTTTTCCACAGAATCTGTGGGGAGCAGATAAGTTTAGGGGACACAGTGTAGACCATGTGGCACATGCAGCTCTGTTCTGCAACATCTCACTAGCCTTCCCGGCCTTCTTTGCTGCCTGAGGCCACTGCATCACTCTGTCTAGTGGTAGGACCAGATCTGACCTTAGACCAGATGGAGCTAAATCATCTCTCAGTACATCATAAAAAAAAAGCCAGGTCCTCAGTTTTTCTCCTGGATTTTTAGAACCAGTCAGGAAAAGAACAGGCCAAGCAGGCAAGTTGGAAAAAAATGCCTCTCTTATATCAGAAAGGATAAAAATTCTCTATTGAAATGTAAGGATTGCTTAGCTGAAAAACCCAGGCCCTCTTTAACTTAGACTAATTCTCTTTCTTCTCTGAAATCTAAAGTGGTCATTTCCTATGACTAATTTTCTTTGAAACAGAACAGCTAAACACATCCAGCTGAGTGAGAGAGAAAAACTGGGATCAATTTGGGTATCAAGCAACTCGATCTGCCCTCTCATCTGTAAGTAAAAGCATGTTTATCTGGAAAAAGAGGCTTTTAAAGAAAGAATTATGCTGTTGGACATGGTTCAAGCCTTAACTAAACTTCCTTTCCAAGATAATTAAACAACGTTTAAAAAAATAAAAGTTGTCAAAAGGATATTCTCGACAGTTCCGTATTATCTGCCTGCTTTATACTTGTGTTTATAAATACCCCACAAAACCTGGCCAATTTATTATCTCCTATCTAACGTTACATGCTCAACAAATAACAAGGAATGAAGGAGGAAACCAAAATATATTTAAGCCACAAATCAACCCCTCCACATTCATTATTGTGCCATTTATTCCTTTTACTCTCTATATTGATATACATCTATGGCTCCATGTGCTATGAAGAACCAAGAGTTTTATGCAAATGTCTGGATCCAAAGACCCACAAGCAGCAGAATGGAAACAATGGTTAACACTGTTCTGCAAATACTTGTGTTCGTGCCAAGAGATGATTTTGCACACTGGTATAATCGGAAGCAATTTTCATGTTTCTGGAAGCTGTAGCACAGGGCTGCAGAGCCTGATGCCCTCCAGAGGTTTTTGAACTCCACTCCCAACTCCCATCATTTCTAGTTAGCATGGGCTAGGCAAGCAAAACTGGAGGGCTACAAGTTCCTGCTTTCTGGTCTAGCACAAGCTTTTGCACAAGTGAAAAGAGTTACCGTATTTTTCTGTGTATTAGGTAAGTTTTTTCTGGGAAAAGAACCTCAAAAATGGGGGGCTCATCTTATAAACGGATAGTGCATCAGAGGCAAGGGTGATTGGTGAGAGACATGAGGTGGAGAATGACAGCAGTGTTTTTGTGAGTGATTTATGGATGCGTCCAGGGCTGCTGTGATTTGCGGCTCCTGTTGTGTTGCATGCAGACGATTGGTGGGCTCGCTGACGAGCGCAATCGCCATTGTTGTCCTTTGCAATCCCACCCCCCCCAAAAAATAAACAACTCTGGGCAATCCCCCCCCCATTTTCTTAAATTTGAGTCCCCCAAAATAGGGGGCATCTTATACATGGGTGCGTCTTATAGACAGAAAAGTATGGTAATTAACTGTTAAGGGTGCTGAGAGGATACCCCTCAGAGAACTAGAGTTCTCTGGGAAGAGGCATTGACTGTGAAAGCACTCTGGGAATTGTAGCTGTGAGGGAGAAAGGGGTCTCCTAAAAACTCTCAGCACCCTATAATTCCCAGGATTCTTTGCAGGAAGCCAAGGCTGCCTAAAGTAGAATGACACTGCTTGAAATGTATAATGCAGATGAGGCCTTAATTTGTCATCTTAATTTACAAGGCCACAGCAGGCAGACAAATCCATTTAGGTACCTGTGAATTCCAGAAAGGAATGTAGTTAGCAGCTCTCTGATAATTGGCTCCCAGTTCTAGATAGACTTCCCAGATTCTATCAGAAAATAGAGAAATTCTCTCAGTAGCAGAGAAAAGCCTGGAGGGCGTCTGAAAATCCCAGTGATCTAAGACCTCACACATTATTTTTGAAGATCGGCGGGGGGGGGGGGGGCACCAGCATAAAAGGTAAGACATGGACAGTAAATCCACATGGCAGCAAATTGAAGGTTGCTATAGCAATCTCGACGTTTGACATTTCTTCCTCTTTATGATCCTGCTCTGCTAAATGAATTAAATATGAAGTCAATGGCACTGCCGTCCACTCTTCCGACCTCTTTCCTCAGTGCTCCTAGTTTACCTCTAACCTGCAAATGACCAGGTAGGAAACTGTGAACAAGTGAGCAATTCCTGGGCTGTGTACTATTGTGTGGTGTCACACATACACACAGATCTCATTGCACAGTACCTACTAACAAGCAACAACCTGATTTAGAATGGTCTCCCAGAAGACAAGGATGAGAAACCAATTTCCTGCTTGAGGGCTACAACTCTCTCTGTGTGTGTGCTGTCCATGGCAGCCATTTTTTGCTGCCATCCAGAACATTTTTATCATTGTAAGAGTAAGGTAAAGGTAAAGGTACCCCTAACCATTAGGTTCAGTTGTGGCCGACTCTGGGGCTGCGGTGCTCATCTCACTTGACCAGTGTACAGCTTCCAGGTCATATGGCCAGCATGACTAAGCCGCTTCTGGCGAACCAGAGCAGCGCACAACACACACCACTTTTTGGATATGGCGTGTTTTGGGGCGCTGTGCAAGATTGCAGCTCCCCCAAAAGATGCTTTTGAGGGGAAATCACACTGTGAAATCACGCGAGATCATGGCAACGAAAATGGTCTCCGTGCTCTTGCGATAAAAAATGGGATGTCCCAGTTTTTCTGGGACGCTTGCAGGGTATGACGTTCCAGCCAGGCACTTGAGAGTGCAGATTGGGGAAAGTGATCAATTCTGTCTAGAGCGAGTACTCAAAAGTTGGAGAGAGCAACCTAGAAAGAAAAACCTTGAGGGCTACGTTCTGCTCATGAGCTAGAGGTTCACCACCTTGGATTAAAGACTTCACTCCCAAATCTTTTCACGCTCGTAGGTTTACTGGCTTGAGCACAAACTAAAAGAGAGAGAATTTTGCACTGTGCCACAATACTCACTTTATGTGGGGCTGCCCTTGAAACTAACTCAGAAAGTCCAGCTGGTGCAGAATGCTGCGGCGAGACTCCTCATGGGGTCCTCACCGCAGAAGCACATTAATCCAGTGCTTTACCAGCTGCACTGACTCACGGTGGAGTACAGGATCAGGTTTAAGGTGCTGGTTTTCACCTTTAAAGCCCTATATGGCCTAGGACCCTCGTACCTACAGGACCGCCTCTCCTGGTATGCACCATTGAGGAACTTAAGGTCTGCAAATAATAACACCCTAAAGATCCCAGGCCCCAGGGAGATTAGACTAGCCTCAACCAGAGCCAGGGCCTTTTCAGCAGTGGCCCCGGTCTGGTGGAACGCTCTCTCACAAGAGACCAGGGCCCTGCAGGACTTGACATCTTTCCGCAGGGCCTGCAAGACGGATCTGTTCCGCCAGGCCTTTGGTCAGGGTTCAGTCTGATTCTTTTCTTTCTGTATAAGAACAAGCATTAAAGAGGCCTCTCACAGGTCCTTTATAAGACCAGTGGTAACAGTTGGCCCTGGAGAATATTAACCACTCTCAATTTTACCCATGGACTGCCATCTGTCACAAGGCTTTCAAGAACCATATTGTCAGGAAAGCAGTGTTTAATGTCTGGACAAAATACAAAGACTTACTAGAAAACAAAAACCCAAGGTGGTTGTCACCAATGGAAGCTAAGGCCCGGAAAAGACTCAATATGGAGGCCAAATGGTCGAAATATTGGGAGATACTAGAAAAAGATGGAGATACTTGGAGATTGCAGAGTTTGGAGAAATTAAAGGATAAAGTGCGAGATTGGTTACATTATGCTCAGATTAAGGAGGTTTTCAATTTGAATAAAAAAAATAGGATTCCAGGTGGAAAAATCGAAACTAGAAACAGAACTGTTAGAACCTAAGACTAAGGTACTTTCAAAAATGTACAACTTGCTGTTAAAATGGAATACACAAGATGAAACGGTTAAATCAGCTATGATAAAATGGGCACAGGACATTGGGTACAATATTATGTTTGCTGACTAGGGAAGGTTATGGAGCACCGGTGTGAAGTTCACGGCATGTAATGCTTTGAAAGAAAATGTTATGAAAATGATATATAGGTGGTACATGACCCCAGTCAAGCTTGCAAAAATATATCACTTCCCTGATAACAAATGTTGGAAATGTAAGGAAACTGAAGGAACATTCTTTCACCTCTGGTGGACCTGCCCTAGGGTTAAGGCTTTCTGGGAAATGATATATAATGAATTGAAAAAGGTATTTAAGTATACCTTCTCTAAGAAACCAGAGGCCTTCCTTTTGGGTATTGTTGGTCAGAGGGTGCTAAAGAAGGATCGAACATTTTTTATGTATGCAACAACAGCAGCAAGAATACTTATAGCAAAATATTGGAAGACCCAAGATTTGCCCACCGTGGAAGAATGGCAGACGCAACTGATAGACTACATGGAATTGGCAGAAATGACTGGCAGAATCCGAGACCTGGGAGAAGAGGCAGTGGAAGAGGACTGGAAAAAGTTTAAGGACTACTTACAAAAACATTGTAAATTGTATGAATGCTAAGAAGGATGCAGGGCTGAAATCAACATGGCACCAGCAACTTAGCTGAAAGAAACATGAGAATAAGTAAGATCTGAGATATAAGATAAACTTTGGAATAACATTATGTCTAAATTAAGTGTCTAAATTAAGTGTCTAAATTAAGTGTCTAACTATTTGATAACAATGCTTAAAGTCGGGGACATAATTTTTGAAAACTACAAAATAAGTGTTGAAGTAAGGTGATAAATTGCTGTTCATAATTCTTAACTGGGAACGCAAAAATGGGAGATGTGAGGAAGTCCAAAAACTTAAGAAAAGATGGATGTGGAATGTTTGATTTTGTGGTGTGTTTGTTATTATATGTTACCTTTGTTGTTGTTTTTTGCTGTTTATTGTGTTTTGTATTGTGTTGTATGTAAATTTAATGTTTAAAATCTTTAATAAATATCTTTTTTTTTAAAAGAAACTATGGTTCTCAGCATTCTTGGGAGAAATCTGTCTGGTGTGCTCGCAGCCTTCGTTTTAAAGAACTGTTGCTCTGCTCTCTCTTTTGCCAAACACAGACGTACCAGAAGCATGTGACTTACAACGTGTAAATAACTAGATGCAACAGTGAAGTGTCAGACAGCTGTCATTTCATACTTGTTGATGCTCCCTGTCCCATACTGTATATTTATATGTATGCAGCCGCAACCATACATTCCAACCCACACATAATCCAAATAGTTGTTGAGCTAATGTTTTCCTCCTACAGCTCTCTCTTTCCATCATCGCTTTATTCCTCTTGAGGGTTTTTCTTTCACGCGTCTTAACAGATCCTAAATCACAGGCATGTGACAACATTTCCAGAAATGAGATGTGGAACCGATATCAACTAACCCACGAAACATCTCTGTACTTCACCAGCATTAATCTTTCTTACCATTCAGGGAAGAGAGTTTCCAAAGGTAACAATTGCAATTTCATGCCGTGCTATGTGATGTTTTAGATATATTACAAGATAGCAGAAATTAAAACGTTATTTCTCCCCCACTTAAAACAAAGTGTGTACAAATGAAATCAGTTTGCTGTGTCGTTTATCTAATTTCGTTGAAAAGCTGAGCTACGCTTCAGAAAAGGGAAGCAAAAGAAGTCAAATATGCACACTGACAAGTTCAAAACAAACCCAGGAGTTCCAAAATGGAATTATATCTATCTTCTTAGCTCAAATGAAATTGAGCAAAACACAATTCCAGCACTAGATATTTTTCAACAGAGGCAAAAATAAAATAAAATGCAAGCCTTCCTCTCTCTCTCCCCATCTCTCTCCCATAACTTCTCAGATTTAGTAAGATCCAATGGGGTCTTTCAAGTGATGGTAGTGGAAGTACCGTATTTACTCAAATGTAACGCACACCTAGGGACATGGGTGGCGCTGTGGGTTAAACCACAGAGCCTAGGACTTGCTGATCAGAAGGTCGGCGGTTCGAATCCCCACGATGGGGTAAGCTCCCGTTGCTCAGTCCCTGCTCCTGCCAACCTAGCAGTTTGAAATCACGTCAAAGTGCAAGTAGATAAATAGGTATCGCTCAGGCGGGAAGGTAAACGGTGTTTCCGTGCGCTGCTCTGGTTCACCAGAAGCGGCTTAGTCATGCTGGCCACGTGACCCGGAAGCTGTACGCCGGCTCCCTTGGCCAATAAAGCGAGATGAGCGCCGCAACCCCAGAGTCGGCCACGACTGGACCTAATGGTCAGGGGTCCCTTTACCTTTACCTTTAATGCACACCTGTTTGGACCAAATTACATCATGAAAATTAGGGTGTGCACTAGATTTGATGTTGCATTTACATCCTCCAGCAAATACTTTTTTGGTTTCGAGGTTTTGAAAATTGAGGTGCACATTAGATTCAACGGCACATTAGACTCACATAAATATGGTAAGCAAGGGTACAGTGGTACCTTGGGTTAAGTACTTAATTCGTTCCGAAGGTCCGTTCTTAACCTGAAACTGTTCTTAACCTGAAGCACCACTTTAGCTAATGGGGCCTTCCGCTGCTGCTGCTGCACCACCACCACACAATTTCTGTTCTCATCCTGAAGCAAAGTTCTTAACCTGAAGCACTATTTCTGGGTTAGCAGGGTCTGTAACCTGAAGCGTATGTAACCCAAGGTACCACTGTAAACAGGTGGGGATTTTGCAGAGACACTGATTTAGCGCTCTTGCTTACCCTGCTAACTTCACAATCTCTTACACTGCAACCAGGGCTGGCCCACCCATGACGCAAGGTGAGGCAACTGCTTCAGGTGGCAGTATTCACAGGGGCAGCGCATTGCCCACTGCTGCTGCTGCTGCAAGCAGCCTCTTGGTGACTAGGGGGCACTGCTGGTCTCCTCCCATCCTTATTCCCAATTTGCATCTTTATTCCCCTCCCCTTATTTTGGATGTAGATCTTCACTCACCCCTTCTTCCCTGGCCATTTTGTAGTTCATCTCAGGTGCCAAAGTGTCTTGGGCAGGCCCTGCACTGCACTGTGCCTGACGCTGTAGCTGTTGTTGCACTCCCCATGAGCCCCAGTCAGCATGGGCGACAGTGATGGGAGTCTTAGTTTCACATCTGGAGGGCCAACAATGTGGGGCAATTAAAATGTTAAAAGTTAAATAAACCTTGTGGAGGGAAGAGTGTTAAGGTATATAGAAGTGTACATATGGTTTATTTGAATATGTTATTACTGAATATGTATATTATTGAATATTGTATACCCTTGTATACAATATTGTATATATTGAATACATTGTATATTATTGAATATTGTATATATCAGCTGCCTGGGGGGTTTCACTGTGTTTTGGTGGTTGGTAAATAATAATAATAATAATAATAATAATAATAATAATAATAATAATAATAATAATAATAATAATACATCTGGAGGGCCAGAGTTTCCCCATCCCTGCTGTAGGGGGTTGACTGTATGGCCTGCCAATGTGGCCCCCAGTTCCCCTGAGTTTGGGAATCACTGCTTTTATGCATGCCTCCTAAATGTTTGGAGCAGAAAGAAAAAAGGCTCTCTTAGAAACGTTAGCAAGAAAGGGAAAGGCACCGCAGCTCATTTTGCTATTCACGGACTGCCGGTTTCCCTATAAATAATGAAAGGGCATATCACTTGAGCTATTCATTATTAATTTGCTTCAGATAAACCGGGGTGGTGGAGAAAGGATTGTATTGATTTGCTGGCATTTTAAGCTTCAAGAACAATATGCACTTCAAGGTTTGCAATGGAAATGAATAGAGCACTGTGTGCAGAGCCAATTTGGCATTCTCGTGTCCAGCACCGCAGGAGAGCACCTGAGTTAAGGATAGCATAAGTTTTAACTTTTGTCAGATAATGTTTCTCCAAACCTGGGGCCCTTTGGCACTGTACTCTTGCTCTTGAACTCACTGAGCTATCGAGTTTTGATAGGAGGGAATGGTTCCTTCAGGCCATTCTTCTGAAAACAGCATATGGGCACTCTCTCGTCTGACTCGCCGGCAGTTAGCCTAGCCTAGACTGGGGGCCCAGGATTTAAATGCTGTGAGCTGCTCTCTTGCTCAGCAGCAAAATTCCCTTCTCGTTTCTTAAAATTAATACCAGCATCACAGTCAATTTTGTTACCCGTCTTTCACCAACGGGCCCCAGGAGGGGTTAAAACAATTTAAAACATTAGAAATATTAAAAACAGATTACAGTCATAAGAATAAACCTGCCCCTTGAAAACACACCTCAGGTTTCAAAAGCCAGGATACAGAATGAGTCTTCAGCATTCACTGAAATCTGTACAGTGAAGAAGTCAGATGTACCTCATTGGAGAGGGAATTCCACAACTTTAGGGCTGCCACAGAAGATGTCCTCACACAGGCCATAACAAACCAGAAATTATGAGGGTGGCGGAACTATGAAGAGGGCCTCCTTTGCTGATCCTAACACTGGAGAGACAATCTTTCAGTTTCTTTCCATCTTTCAGTTTGGTGTCTACATCATTTTAGGCTTCAAACACAAACATCAAGCACCTTGAATTGGACCCAGACACAAAATGGCAGCCAATTGTGGCCCCCAGGCCCTCTGGCATTCTGAGATTCACTGACCTCAGAGGCTTAAAGAGGGAGTAGGAAGGGACTTGCAAAGCCTTTCCCAAGTCTCCCGCACTTCCCTGTTAAGCCTCCAAATTCAGGGACTTAAAGTGGGTGCAGAAGAAATAACTTTAAGAGAAGTCCTGGCACTCCTATGAGACTCAAATAGGAGTGCAGGATCTGTCTCAAAGCCTCTGCAAAAACCTCTTTGAAGTAGCTCACAGGTGCATGTTGCTTCAAAGGTTGCTTTTGCTTGAATCCCCACTCAGCTGATGCATCCTCTAGGCTGCACAATCTTGTTTCCTACTAGGAATAGCACTGCATATGAAATGCAGGATTAAACTCTGTCCTTCCAGCCACCAGCTGGTCATGGCTTGGGGAAATTAGCCTCATGGGCCAAATTGACTCCTCTGAAACATGGGCCAGAGCTTCCTCACCACTGTCAAACCCTATTTTAGCTTTCCTAAACCTCTCAGGTGGGTGCCATTGCCATTCTAAGAGAACGAGGGAGGTGCTCATGGTGAGCACTTATTTTTCTAGGAAAATAGCCACTGGTTTTGTTTAGTTGTTTAGTCGTGTCCGACTCTTCGTGACCCTAGGGACCAGAGCATGCCAGACACTCCTGTCTTCCACTGCCTCCTGCAGTTTGGTCAAACTCATACTGGTAGCTTCGAGAACACTATCCAACCATTTCATCCTCTGTCATCCCCTTCTCCTTGTGCCCTCCATCTTTCCCAACATCAGGGTCTTTTCCAGGGAGTCTTCTCTTCTCATGTGGTGGCCAAAGTATTGGAGCCTCAGCTTCAGGATCTGTCCTTCCAGTGAGCACTCAGGGTTGATTTCCTTAAGAATGGATCGGTTTGATCTTCTTGCAGTCCATGGGACTCTCAAGAGTCTCCTCCAGAACCATAATTCAAAAGCATCAATTCTTCGGCGATCAGCCTTCTTTATGGTCCAGCTCTCACTTCCATACATCACTACTGGGAAAACCATAGCTTTTACTATACGGACCTTTGTTGGCAAGGTGATGTCTCTGCTTTTTAAAATGCTGTCTAGGCTTGTCATTCCTTTTCTCCCAAGAAGCAGGCGTCTTTTAATTTCGTGGCTGCTGTCACCATCTGCAGTGATCATGGAGCCCAAGAAAGCAAAATCTCTCACTGCCTCCATTTCTTCCCCTTCTATTTGCCAGGAGGTGATGGGACTACTGGTTAGGATTGTACTACAAGTGTGGTGTGGTTTCTGTAGAGTGAGCCTGATTTCCCATCACAGGGCTACCACTTCAAGGTACAAGTGGATAAAGGATAAGGATTCAGTACTGGTAACCTAGGTTGAATCGCTGTTCAGACATCGTGCTTACTTGGCCTTGAGAGACGTTCTTTCTCTGAGATGAATGCAGAGAGATTAAAATGTGCTGTGCAAATATCTCATCTGGATCACACATTAGATCATTCTGTGCTGTTCTCAGAGCTATGTATGTAACCAGGGGTCCAGCAGCCCCATTCAGCTCCAAATCAGGGCTGCCTCACGAGTATTTATTTTGGTGAGCGATAGCAGTCTGATGCATTGAGTCAGCTTAAGGTCTCAGTCACAACAAAGCCAGCCTCCTCAGCCCTGAGTCATCAAAACCTCTCATTAGCAATATGTGAGCTGGCATCTCAAACAGAGGCTTAGCTTTAACAGCTGTAATCTGAAAGAGGCTGAAAATCACCATGTTAACTCGTTCAGAATTGGAACCAGTTATCAAGCCACAAGAGTCCTCTTTTACTTTACTTTTCTTGTGCCACGGAGACCAAACAGTGGCTTACTGGAAGAAATTAATACCCAGGCTCATTTAGTCCTCATGAACAGTGTTAAGGCAAACCATGAGTTTGCTCCCAGGAAAGTGGGGAAGAGGACTGCAGCCTAGGAGTGTCCACACAAATCCGAACAATAAATACAATGCTCTTTAAAAAAAATGCAAGCTAAAAATCTGTGTGTGTGTGTGTGTGTGTTGGGTGGTCCTCTTTTTTGAAGAGCAAAAAAGAAGACACATTTGCCGACTATGGATCACTATGACGACTCTACCCATGAAAAAGAGGGCGTGTCCTGGAAAAACCGGACATATGGCAAGCCTATGTGGGACGCAGGTGGCGCTGTGGGTTAAACTTGCTGATCAGAAGGTCAGTGGTTTGAATCTCTGCAACGGGGTGAGCTCCCGTTGCTCGGTCCCAGCTCCTGCCAACCTAGCAATTCGAAAGCACGTCAAAGTGCAAGTAGACAAATAGGTACCACTCCAGCGGGAAGGTAAACGGTGTTTCCGTGCGCTGCTCTGGTTCACCAGAAGCGGCTTAGTCATGCTGGCCACATGACCTGGAAGCTGTACGCCGGCTCCCTCAGCCAATAAAGCGAGATGAGCGCCGGAAGCCCAGAGTCGGTAACAACTGGACCTAATGGTCAGGGGTCCCTTTACCTTTACCTATGTGGGAAACAGCAGGCATTTTCCTGGACACCTTTCCCAGAAGGCCTGGCTCTGAGAAGAAAGATGCCTTTGTCCCTTTATCAGAAGTCTCCCAGGTGAGGCAGGGAGGTGGAGATCAGCGGTTAGCACACTGCCATGGATAGCAACCACGCTCGCATATGCCTCAACCATCCTGATTTTCCTGGGATATCCCGGAATTACAGAAGCCATCCCCGGCTTCTGATTGGATCCTCGAATGTCCCATTTCTACCATCCAGTGCTGTTGCCAAGCTCAGGGGGAAAGGATGAGCCAGTGCTTGCAGCTGGTGCTTGGCACTTGCAGTTTTAAGTGTCCAGTTAGTTGCTTTGTTGTTGTTTAGTCATTTAGTTGTATCCAACTCTTTGTGACCCCATGGACCAGAGCACACCAGGCACTCCTGTCTTCCACTGCCTCCCGCAGTTTGGTCAAACTCATGCTGGTAGCTTCGAGAACACTATCCAACCATTTCATCCTCTGTCGTCCCCTTCTCCTTGTGCCCTCCATCTTTCCCAACATCAGGGTCTTTTCCAGGGAGTCTTCTCTTCTCATGAGGTGGCCAAAGCACTGGAGCTGATTTCCTTCAGAATGGATCGGTTTGATCTTCTTGCGGTCCATGGGACTCTCAAGAGTCCCCTCCAGCACCATAATTCAAAAGCATCAATTCTTCGGCGATCAGCCTTCTTTATGGTCCAGCTCCAATTTTTGTCAGCAGGATGTTGGAGGGTATGAGCTTGATCTCCCAAGTTAGGTAATGCCGAACACAACCACCCAGACCTGGTGATGAGCAAGTGGGCGACAAGTCAGACCGGTGAGGGACCCTTCGAAGTCCTGGGATCCTTGAACAGTGCCTGGCTTGACTGACGGCTGGTGCCAGGCCTGAATACAAAAGCTGCTCCTAAGAGAGACTCTTCCAATATTGTGCCCCCTCAGTGACAAAAGCAAATTTCTATCGATGCAATACCTTTCTGCTCATGAAATCGCCTCCTAAATTGTCAAACTTTTAAAAGAACCAGTTGCCCCTGTTTCTTACCGCAGTGAGAACTGGTTCTTAAGACTTAGCAGCTTTTATATGGTAGTTCAGTTTCTCGGCTTCAAGTTCAGATTTTTATTGCTCTGCGTCTTTCTCTCCCTGGTAATGTTTTATTGTTTTACTTTATGGGGTTCCCCAGGTGCCCAGTGCGGATACCATATAAACAAAAATATTATCATAAAGTAAAAGAAAGAAGAATATAAACTACAAATTTTCCAAAGTAGGTCCCTGGAGGCTGGTATCAAGCTGGCCGCACTTGTGAATACTTTATGTTAAAATTATGGATGCTGCTTAAGGGAACAGTGGCTGTGTTTGGAGACGCATATCCATAAAGTTAGGCTGAGTCTTCCCAGCAAAATGTTTGCTGCACCAAAGCCAACAGTCAACTCACACTTAACCACAATCCAACAATGTCCCCAAATTAGGAACTTAAGTTTTAAAACTAATGTATCATATTTGTCTTATAGTAAGGGCCTAGGCACCCTTATAGGCGTGTGGGAGCTTCCTAGGCAAGCAAAATTTCATCCCAACGCTTATGGATTGGACTGGACGAGACAGGCCATCAGGTAGAGGATAACTGCAATTAGAGGACAGTTTTACAAATAGGGGGCTGTCCCCTGTAGAAGAAGAAGAAGAAGAAGAAGAAGAAGAAGAAGAAGAAGAAGAAGAAGAAGAAGGAGAAGAAGAATTTGGATTTGATATCCCGCTTTATCACTACCCAAAGGAGTCTCAAAGCGGCTAACATTCTCCTTTCCCTTCCTCCCCCACAACGTACACTCTGTGAGGTGACTGGGGCTGAGAGAGTTCAAAGAAGTGTGACTAGCCCAAGGTCACCCAGCAGCTGCATGTGGAGGAGCAGAGGACCGAACCAGGTTCACCAGATTACGAGTCTACCGCTTTTAACCACCACACCACACTGGCCCTCTGTAAAGGAGCAGCCTAGAAGCCAGACACACACATGAGAAAGCTTGGGATGCTGCCAGCAGGGTGACACTGGAAGTGTCTTTTGCTAGTGTGAGGAGCGCATGCTACAATCTTTGTGCCTTTAACAGCTTCAGGACTGGCAAACACATTTAGCTGGAGAAGCTCTCCATGTCAAATCAAACCAGTGGGCCATCCGAGGCTGGCTTTGGATAGATCCATGATATGATGGACAAAAGACAGGACAAATGCCTCAACCCACAATTTGGGGACAGCCTCTATACCTTAGGGTGCTGCAGGAGGCATAGGAAAAACCTACTTCAAATCAGAGAGAAAGGTTGGGAAGGAGAAACTGGAACATACGAAGCACCTGAAATACACATTTAGCATCCATGTCCAGAGCCACTCTTAAGAGCATTCAGCCTTTCCAGGCCACCCTCTTGGCAACACATACCCTCAGCAGCTAATCTTCAACATCTGGCAGTCAGCCAAACACGGTTTGCGAATGTGAAGCCCGCAGACTTCCTCCTCTGTGCATTTCAGCTAACGTAGCCTTTGCAAAAAGCCATTTGTGTCAGGGGCCATTGCAGTTTCCCGTGGGGTCAAAGTCGTTCTCTTTCATTTGTGCTCATTTTCCTGCTGCCCCTTTTCGTTTAACCAAGCAGTGAAAGCTGTTGTGTCATGGTGTTCTCGGCCAAATGTTTTTCAGGATGCTCCTTTTTGAAATGAGCCGAACCAAGCTTTTCAGTGCTAATTTTTCCAGTACTTACCGTTGCACTGGCTTAATTGCCAATGCTCTCTTTATCTTTCTTTCTAACTTCTCAGAATTTCCACTTAGAACTTGTCAGAGGAGGAGGAGGATGGACCGTAACTTCCATTATTCAGGACACATTTCAAGCTGTGAACAAGTGGTCTCTTGAAATTTTCCACACTATTTAATGAGCAGGGAAATTGGGGAGGGGGGGTCCTTTCACCAAATTTCCCCAGAGGGAGAAGAAATTCTCCAACAGTTTCTTGAGGGTGATGAATCACAATTACCAGTAGCAGGAGACCAGCTCTTCCCCTCTCCCCACAATTTTATTTTTATTTTTTTGCTGCCCTTGCAAGTGACATCAGAGGCAGATATACGTATACAGTGGTGCCTCGGGTTACATACGCTTCAGGTTACAGACTCCCCTAACCCAGAAATAGTACCTCGGGTTAAGAACTTTGCTTCAGGATGAGAACAGAAATCGTGCTCCAGTGGCACGGCGGCAGCAGGAGGCCCCATTAGCTAAAGTGGTACCTCAGGTTAAGAACAGTTTCAAGTTAAGAACGGACCTCCAGAATGAATTAAGTACTTAACCCGAGGTACCACTGTATTCGTGTCCTGGCTGCATTTTGCATCCTCCACAATGCCTGAGACCCAGGTGAATAGCAGCCACCACCACAAAAAAACAAAAGGTGAACAGTATTTGGTTAAAAAAAGGATGCTGGAAATTGGCCTTCCTCTTAGGTGTCTGAGAGAGAGAGAGAAAGAGGGAGAGAATTCAAAACCTCAGAAATTCTCTCAGAAAAATAATAAGTTTTGACAAATTTCAGATGAGCTCTAATTTCAAGGTTTCCTTTCATCTTCAACTGCAAGGGAAAGGTGAAATTACCCAAAGAACTTTCTAAAGTGAAAAATCTGCACTCCTTCCTAGATCAAACAGAAAACATGACACTGTGGAAATGCTTTTATTTAAGCAATATGATTTTGATTGGGGAGTGATTTTTCCTTTCCTTTTATAAGCTAAGGTTGGCAATCCTGTTTACCTGGGAGTAAACTGCATTACACTCAGTGAGACTTGCATATAAGTTGACACATAACAGGATTGCAGAATTTGGGGACTGGGGGCCTCTCCTGAGTGCTTATTGTTATTGCACCAAATGTGCTGCCAAGGTCTTGCAAGGGACAGACTCTCATTTCCCCAAACACCACCTAGACTTTCCTAGCACTCAAATGACCGTGCTTTATTGCTGGAGAAGTGCAGGGTTTCCTCTGTTTATTTTAGCAACTGCAATAGTGAGCGTTGTGAAGTATACAGTTGAGCAAATGTCATTGAGTGCCTACTGTCTACCATCCTTTATATCACTAGCAATGAGCACCTCCCCTTCCTGTACAGCTTTAAAAGAGGATTAGACAAATTCATGAAGGCAGCTAGCTATGATGGCTATATGCTCTGCCTCCACAGCTGGACCACAGCTGGACCTCCACAGCCACCAATGCTTCTGAGTATCAGTTGCTGGAAACCACAGACTGGACCTCCTTGCAGGTTTCCTATAGGAATCTATCGAGAGAGATATAGCCGCACCGGCAGCATATCTCTCCTTTCTCATATCCAAAAATGCAAGAAGGGCTTTTACACTCGCCAGAAGCTCGGCTCTGCCCTCGCCAGTCCTGGAAGGATCCTTTAAAAAAGTCCCATATGCTCAGAGACTTTGAGCCTGTTCATTGAGGGATATAGGAAGCTCAGAGCACTTGTTCTTTAGATGTCCCTTTTATGAAGAGGCACGTAGTGAGACCATTGATCCCCTGCTGGTGAGGCTCGCTGACTTCCCGGAAAAGCAAAAATTTGACCTTTTCTTGTTAGGCAAAGATCATAAGACGACCTGGATGGTCGCCAGATTCTGTGTACAGATCTGTAGGCGTAGACCATCCCCTAACCCAAACTAGTTCGTTAAGAAAATCCCCAAACTCGGTTCCATGGGTGACGTTGGGTCATCTCTCTGCGGCAGCTCATCTTAAAGTTTTAAGTGTCTATACGCTTATTGCATTTATAAATTTCAAATGTATTGTTGTAAAAGGTAAAGGGACCCCTGACCATTAGGTCCAGTCATGGCCAACTCTGGGGTTGCGGTGCTCATCTCGCTTTATTGGCCGAGGGAGCCGGCATACAGCTTCCGGGTCTTGTGGCCAGCATGACTAAGCCACTTCTGGCGAACCAGAGCAGCACACGGAAACGCCGTTTACCTTCCTGCCAGAGCGCTACCTATTTATCTACTTGCACTTTGACATGCTTTCGAACTGCTAGGTTGGCAGGAGCAGGGACCGAGCAGTGGGAGTTCACCCCACCGTGGGGATTCGAACCGCCGACCTTCTGATCGGCAAGTCCTAGGCTCTGTGGTTTAACCCACAGCACCACCCATGTCCCATTTATTGTTGTACATTGTTGTAAATGTTTGTTTTCCTTCTGGGATTGTACCCCCAAGTGTGTTTTATAAGCTGGTCTCCAACCGTAATATATTATCTCTCTATCTATAGGCATCTGCATGGCCGCTATGAAAACAGGATGCTAGACTAGATGGGCTAGTCACCTGATCCAGCAGGTTCTTACGAATCATATGTTATGTGCATCTTTGATTATTCAAAAGCCACATGTGCTATGCCACTCATATGCAGTTGTCTTCCAAGACCCTCCCATTATCCTTATTTTCTAGGGACAGTCCCGGATTTACAAAAGCCATCCTGTTTCTCTGATTTGATCCTGGAATGTCCCACTTTTCCTTAGGATGTCCCTATTTTCATCATAGAGATGTTGGCGGGTATGGAGTTATGCAACCCCCCAAGCCAAGGAGTTAAGTTAACTCTACAACCTTTAGAAGACACCTGAAGGCAGCCCTGTATAGGGAACTTTTTTAATGTTTTATTATGTTTGTATATATGTTGAAAGCTGCCCAGAGTGGCTGGGGCAACCCAGTCAGATGAGCAGGGTATAAATAATAAGATAATTCATTATCATCATCATCATCATCATCATCATCCTCCTGGTATGCCCTGCGGAGGATCTTAAGGTCCACAAATGACAGCATTTTGGAGGTCCCAAGTAGCAAGGTGGTTAGATTGGTCTCAACTAGGGCCAGGGCCTTTTCAGTATTGCCCCTGACTTGGTGGAACGCTCTGTCACAAGAGACTAGGGCCCTGTGGGACTTGACATCTTTCCACAGTGCCAGAGCTGTTCCATCTGGCCTTTGGTTTGGACTCAATCTGACCCTTATGTTTCCCTCCCGTTATGGTTTTATCTATGGGCTACTATTAAAATGAGGCTGCATTTTAAATTGTATTTTTAACCTGTATTTTAAATTGGTTTCTCCCCCCCCCAATTATGTTTTTATTGTAATTTTACTGGTGTTAGCTGCCCTGAGCCCAGCTCTGGCCAGGGAGGGCGGGGTATAAATTATTATTATTATTATTATTATTATTATTATTATTATTATTGAATAGGACATCCCTGTTCTCACTGGGGAAATGTCAGAGGGCATGTCTTCAGCATATCATATCATTTTCAATTTTCTTTAAAAGTACCAGGCACCAGCAGAGCTATTCTGCTTTTCTCCAGCAATAGCTCACTCTTTTGTGAATATTTCTCCCCCATCTCTTTCAATTCTTTGGAGGCTGTGTGCTCCCCTCTCTAGTACAACAATGGAAACCTCAAGGCAAATCCTAAATGGCTTTGAACACGGACACTGTTCTTTTCTTGGATTCTCCTCACACAATCTACAAACAGTAGAGCAAAGTCCTTAGAGTCTAGAAGCCCCTGGGACATAGGGGTGGGGAAGAGATTAAATTCAGCTTGGATTTCTATGTGAACCTCCCTTATCTGAACTTTCTGAAACAATACGCAAACTAAAAGATGGCTCTCCTTCAAAATTTGCAGTTCTCCAAATTCTGTGATTATAGTTATCCAATCAAACCTATCAAACCTATCCATTCTTAAGGAAATCAGCCCTGAGTGCTCACTGGAAGGACAGATCCTGAAGCTGAGACTCCAATACTTTGGCCACCTCGTGAGAAGAGAAGACTCCCTGGAAAAGACCCTGATGTTGGGAAAGATGGAGGGCACAAGGAGAGGGGGACAACAGAGGATGAGATGGTTGGACAGTGTTCTCGAAGCTACCAGCATGAGTTTGACCAAACTGCGGGAGGCAGTGGAAGACAGGAGGGCCTGGCGTGCTCTGGTCCATGGGGTCACGAAGAGTCGGACATGACTAAACAACTAAACAACAACAAGTTATCCAATCAAATAACATACAGTGGTACCTCTGGTTATGAACTTAATTTGTTCTGGAGGTCCGTTCTTCAGCCAAAACTGTTCCTAACATGAGGCACGCTTTCGCTAATGGCACCTCCTGCTGCTGACGCGCCACTGGTGCACGACTTCCGCTCGCATCCAGGGGCAAAGTTCGCAACCGGGAGCATCTACTTCTGGGTTAGCGGAGCTCGTAACCCGAAGCATTCGCAAGGAGGACGGTACGTAACCTGAGGTTCCACCGTATACAAAAAGTGTACATTAGAGGAAAGGGCATTAAGAATGGCTATTTTAGGGGAAATAATATATAAAATTGCAGTATGTATATATCTAGTGGGGTTAGAGAGCTGAAAAACAATGCCAATATATTTTGCATCTGGCAAGCAGTGTGCCCCTTTGGTTTCAGATAGTATTTCAGATGTTTTCTCATTCTTTGTGAGATACTTTGAAATCCTTTTGTGGAAAAGTCAGCCTAAAAGGCAATCTTTCAAAGCCTGGTTTGTGTGAACTGCACCCATCTTCTGAGAGAATCATGTGATTCAGCAGCTGCACTGCACTGGTCAAGGGTGATGGAAGTCGGATTCCAACAAAATCTGGAGAGCCACAGGTTTCCCATTCCTGCTATAGATCCACTCAACTTCCGTTCAACAATATAAATGGCAAATGTGCTGATTTAGTCATGTGCATCGGCTGTAACGCTGCTCAAAACAAAGTGTGGGTAAACACTTGGACTCGACACAGTGCCCCCCAAAGTCTAACAGTGCATACAACTTACAAATGCCATGAATATTTCATTGGGACATGCTGAATAATGGATATGTTAAAACTGCAATTTGTACGTGGGCATTCTGTGGCGGGATTATAGCAAAACTCGTTATATGAATTATTCACAAATTCCAAACTATTTTCTCGGCTCTCAGTTCTAAATTCTTGTCATTTGAAGTGGGAGCGAAGAATCTGGCATTTAAAAAAGAAAGAAAGGAAAGGAAACAAGAAAGAAAAGAAAGAGAAACCTAAAAACTTCAAATTTTGACACCAGAACAACGGGCAGTTTATATATATATATATATGTGTGTGTGTGTGTGTGTGTGTGTTTTCTTTTTGCGGGCATATTGGGGTCATCCACACTTCTGTTTGTCATGTGCCTAAAAAGCAGTTTTACACTTGTCCCATTCATTCTAGGCATGGGTGGAAGCAGTTTTCCCTTTGTACCACTGCTTTCCCAGGGAAAACTCACTCTTTAGTGTTGAATTGAAGCAGACATCAATCTGCAGGAAACCTAGGGAAAGCATCATCATCATACCCCACTCATTTGGCTAACAATCTCCTTTTCCCTTCCTCCCCCACAACAAACACTCTGTGAGGTGAGTGGGGCTGAGAGACTTCAGAGAAGTGTGACTAGCCTGAGGTCACCCAGCAGCTGCATGTGGAGGAGTGGAGACGCGAACCCAGTTCACCAGATTACGAGTCCTCCGCTCTTAACCTCTGCACCACACTGGCTAGGGTGAAGCTGCCAGTGACCCTATGAAGTTAGAGCTACAACACAGGAAAGGGCAAAAAAGGAGACATTCTGGGAGAAGTTATAAATCCACATGAATCAGAGAAGTGACACCCCAACATGCTTCCAGAACGGGGAACAAACTACACCAGCCCTGCAGCTGATGTGGTGCATTTTCCTGCCATTTAAATCAATGGGAGGGAAAACTATTTTTTGAAAAGAAATGGAACAAGGGGGAGGGGAATGTACATACACACCCTTCTGCCTTATCTGCACAATCAAAGCAGGGCATAAAAAGGCAGTTCATCCATCCCATCTTTTGTTTTGCTCTAGAACACGGGTAGGCAAATTAAGGCCTGGGGGCCGGATCCGGCCCAATCGCCTTCTAAATCTGGCCCACAGACGGTCCAGGAATCAGTGTGTTTTTACATGAGTAGAATGTGTCCTTTTATTTAGAATGAATCTCTAGGTTATTTGTGGGGCCTGCCTGGTGTTTTTACATGAGTAGAATGTGAGCTTTTATTTAGAATGAATCTCTGGGTTATTTGTGGGGCACAGGAATTCGTTCTCCCCCCCCCAATATAGTCTGAGGGACAGTGGACTGGCCCCCTGCTGAAAAAGTTTGCTGACCCCTGCTCTAGAACACAACATTAGCCAACAAGGCATCTCTGAGTCTCCTACACCTGATGAAATATAGTACAGCTACTTTTTTGTAGCTGAGTCTTTAACAAAAACAACAGATATAAGTTTCTGTACTTGAAGCCAGAAGTCTAGTCCAATCAACAGCAGATCAATCATCTCCTCCCCCCACCCCCCGCAATTTGTCCAGAGATCACACACTTGAGTAAATTGGGGAGGTTTTCTACATGCAGATTCCATACTGAGTTTTACTAAAATGCTCTGCTATCACATTCTTTGGAACATCAGGAATGCAAAAACCCTTCTCTGAGAAGTACTTCTTAGTTCTCACAGGTATTCCCTAAGGCAGATCTACTTGCAGAAGTTGGGATCTGTCAAATCAATGGCAATGCTTGACAGCGTTCTCTCTCTCTCTCTCTCTCTCTCCCTCCCTCCCTCCCTCCCTCTAAAAGTCCAGCAGGCAAAAAAAGAAAACCTGCTGGGTCAGAATGGTGGGTGAAGGGAGAACAGGTTCTATTGTAAATCAGTCAAATAACTCCCAACAGATCACACAAGATTCCCATTTGTTTAATGACAGCAACAGTTTCCTCTCCCATCCCAGAAGAATTAGGCTGCTGAAATAAAGAAAGCTTAGGAGAAAAGGAATAGAGTTTTGTTTGCAAGAAGTATGAGCTCTTTTCTGGTACTGTAAACAAATTTCCAAACTGAGATTAGGGATAGATGAATCTATCAATGTCAGTTTCTCATTTTAGGTTCAGTTCTCTGGATTTCTGCATCAGTGTGTGGGATTTTTTGTTAAAGTCCTCACAAAAATAATTGACATTTTAGTGCACATGTTTGCAAGTAATTTCCACTCATATAACACATTTTTTCACCAATGCATTCACGCATAATCCAATCCACATTTATCTGGTAGTAAATCCCATTGAATGGAATTGGGGTTACTCCTGAGGAGAGATGCACTGGATTTTGCTTCTTGGTCTGGATTAAACAAGACTTTGCATCCAGCTTCAAACAATTCCGCTCAACTTATATATAATGAATCAGAACTGTAGCCATACAATTTTCTGCTCTATGGTAAGTAACAAATTAGGTAGAATTCATTTATATAATAAGGCCATGTAAGTTAATGGAGCTACATGAAAGAACGAATTCAGTACATTTTTTTTCTAGGAGTTCCGATGCCTTCATAAATAAATTATACAGAAAGAAAATTGAAAAGGGGCCTGCTGCCTTAGTATTACTTGACAAGGAAGAAGGGAATTTTTTTTTTTTTACTTAGCAAGAAAGATCCCGCAAGTTGCAGTGGTAGAACCAGGCTATGACTTGATATTCTGCACACAAATTATTGCCTGGATCTGCAATAGGCCTTTTGATCATTAACACACGCATGCGGATAAGGACAAGCAGCCGAAGGTGATTGCCCTTTGATGACATATCGATCCCACATTCCTTTGGCCCGGGGGATTAAGGCTGCAATTCTAAGCACTCTTACAAGCCAGCTGACTGCTGCAAGACACCTTATGCGGGGCTGCCTTTAGAGAAACTGCAGGCGATCCAGAAGAGGGCCACAATATCCTATCGTGGCAACTGTCCCGTTTTAAGTGGGACATCCTGGATTTACAGAAGCAGCCCTGACTTCTGATCCCAATCCTGGATGTCCTGTTTTGGTGACACCAGAGCGTGGAAGCAAAAGACACACGTTTCTTCGTCCTGAGCTGTGGCGCAAGTCAGTTTGCTCCCACCAGAGCACAGGTCCAAAAAAACAGAAGCAAAACTTCTACTCTTCTAATCCGTGACGGAGACACGTCCGCAACCCACAGCGTTCGTAACCTGCAGCGCTGTATCCGCACAAACGCATGACGCAATTTGGCGCTTCTGTGCATGAGCGAGCGGCAAAACCCAGAAGTAACTCTTTCCGGTACTTCCAGTTCCCACCCATCCCAGTCCGCAACCTGAAAACACGTAACCCGAAGTGTTTGTAACCTGAGGTACCACTGTACTGCGGTCTCTTAGGGCTCCTCATTTTGTTTGGTCAAAAGCAAGATGGTATATGCACACTGGAGTGCAGCCTCTGAGTCCTACATTTCTGCTATTGCAATGACTGCCATAGATAATAAGCATTTGCCGCTGTCAGCATGTCAGCATTTCAATGAAAACAAAGGGAAGTGTTTATTTTTAAGCTTTGTCATTTGTGAATTCCACACTTCCCCTTTTTAAACCAACTCTTCAATAGCCCCTGTTCATGTACAACCAAAGACGTTGTACTGTCTGAAGTGGAGGGCAAGGTGGTATACACCCATCCCACGTATAGAAGGCAACTGGACTGGTATTTGCTGCTGCCCTGTGGCATCTGCCCCCTGAGGCTCCCTCTGCCCAATGGCAGAGCCGGCCTTGCCGCTGCTGTAAAAATTTCATTGTGAAAAGAAATGAAGAAGAAAGTATAGGAAATTAAAAGAGGGTTTCTTCCACAGAAGACTTTATATTTCTCATAGCACATGCCACACCAGTCAAACCCTCATTGGAGGCTTTTAAGCAGAGGTTGGATGGCCCTCTCTCATGGATACTTCAGCTGAGATTCCTGGGGTTGGACTAGATGACCCGTAGGGTCCCAATTCTAGAATTCTACGATTCTAAGAAAGCAGCAGCAACAGCAGAGAAAAGTCCTCTTTTGTTCCATGTCCTACAAACCAAGGCTCAAGGCGTGTGACAAACATTCTGCAGGAGAGGGTGCGGGAAGGCATAGCGTCCAAATTCACAAGCCAAAAAAGCGCCACAAACCGGACACTGACTCAGCACCCTCACAAACTCTGAAGGCATCTAGGGCAACGGCAACTCATTTGGTTTTGCATTCCTCATTGACTCTCCTGCTTTCAGGCCATTTCCGCGAGCAGTGCTCAAATTGAAATTTGCATTTCCCGGGCTTGCACAGTGAAGCGGAAAGATCAGCAGTACCTAGAAGGTTTGTCGGATTTTGAAAAACAACTCTCTTCCCGTTTCCAGGCTGCATTAGCACCATTCACATAAAGAAAAAGGAGCAATAGATTCATTGTAGCATAGGCATCCATGGACCACAGTCTACTTCATCAAATGAATGAAGTGTTATCCTTAGTTGTGTTTGTGTATCTCTCTCTCTCTCTCTCTCTCTCTCTCTCTCTCTCTCTCTCTCTCTCTCACACACACACACACACACACACACACTGCATGGGAGACAGGGCTCAGGACGTTTTGCTGCTATAGGCAAAATACTCCTCACATGTCTGCCCCCATCAGCCCTGCCCCCTTACCGATCCAAGCCCCCTTCCTGCCCAAACCATCACACCTGTGCTGCTGCCACAAGGCACTGTGATGAGGACAAGGGTGCTGTGGTGGCCGTGGCAGTGGAGGAAGGGAGGAGGAGGGGCTGGATCTGCCATCTGAGGCAAATTGCTTCACCTCACTTCATGGAAGAACGTGCTAGCTTGACACCTTGAGACTTGAATATAAATCTCTACTTGTCAGGTTGGCAACAGTTGAACAACAAGTATTATTCATATGTATATATTAATGAATGCAATGAATTTCTCTCCCTTGAGCCCAAGAAAGGGTTTAGTCTTTTTTTTGCTCTCAGAACTCCTTCATAGCACTACATAAGTTATCACAGTGGTACCTCGGGTAACAGACGCTTCAGGTTACAGACGCTTCAGGTTACAGACTCTGCTAACTCAAAAATAGTACCTTGGGTTAAGAACTTTGCTTCAGGATAAGGCCCCATTAGCTAAAGTGGTACCTCAGGTTAAGAACGGACCTCCAGAATGAATCAAGTTCTTAACCCGAGGTACCACTGTAATCCGTATCTTGCCCGTCCTTGCAAACCCCTCCAGACAGCGTCTGCTTAAAGTCACCGCACTTCTACGTTCTCAATGAAAGAATAAGCTAACAGAATAACCAACTGCCACCTCCTTTCCCCAGTACCTTTTTGTGTGTGTGTGTGAAATACATTTACGATGCAAACACAATAACAAATACTAACAGGGCTGACTGGGTGGGGGGTGTAATATGTAAACAGTGAGGTCGGGGTGTGTGTGGATATATTCAGAAAACTGCAAACAGTGGTAATTTTGCAATTCACAGTAGTCATTCACAAAACCACAGCAGCAAGGATGTCTCTGTCATTGACAACTGTTTTGTGAATGGCCCCTACTGAAGTCCTACAGTGCTGGGAACGAGCACAGTTCTCTGTAGCACATAGCAATGGCCAGCAAAATCCTTACTGCCACTGCATAAAACTTGACAGAGTCCTCAAGTCACTTGCAAAAACAACTTCTAGGGAGGCACAGTTGGCTATCTCAAAACACTGCTTCTCCACACCATAGTACCTGGTACAGTAGGTGCAGTTTTCAGAACTGACAACTCCCTGTGGTCTCTGCTCAGCATCTAGTATGTGATTCCAATTTCGGATCCCTACAAATTTTATATATAAAAAAAGGTAAAGGGACCCCTGACCATTAGGTCCAGTCGTGACCGACTCTGGGGTTGCGGCGCTCATCTCGCTTTATATCTATATCTATATCTATATCTATATCATCTCTCTCTCTCTCTCTTTCTCTCTCTCTCTCTATATATATATATGTCGGTTTCCATCCTTTACAGTTGTAAAGAAAAGACGTTTTTAAGGAACACCATTGCCTGCCCCTCTTTAATGACTGGAGGTGGTGCATTGCTTATCATGGATCTATAATTTTCCTGTCACAATAAGATTTCATACCACCTCCCTTCCCAGAAAAAAGAAAAAGAAATGAAAGGAAGGAAGGAAGAAAAATGGAGGGAAACTCTACAAAACCTCAAAGAATAATGGCTGCAAACTGAATACATTTGTGCGCATTTGAATAAACGTTATTGATTTGTATGAATATAGAATTACAGGCATGGAATGAGCTAAAGAGACTTGAAAGACCATCCACATATTAACCCACTGAATCCTGACCATAACTGCACACACTCCAACATGTCCAGGCCACAAACTGGCCTGTGTGGCCTTCCAGGCCATGCTCCCAGGCATGTTGCGTGACCTGTGGGAGATTGTGGCCCCAAAGGAAATGCATTTTTCATGGTGAGATCATGGTGTGAGATGAGGAGAGATCGCAGTGTCCAAAATGGCCACCGTGCTCTGAGGCAAGAAAACGGGATGTCACGGTTTTCCCAAGGCATTTGAGGGATATGTAATTCCATGCAAGGGGACCATAGCTCAGTGACAGAGTGTAGGGTTTGTGTGCCCAACGTGCCCAAGGGTCATTCTTAGGCTTCTTCGGTTCAAAGGAGACATTAAGGAAGAGGTCAGTGTGTGAAAACAATGCAGTGGTACCTCGGGTTACATACGCTTCAGGTTACAGACTCCGCTAACCCAGAAATAGTGCTTCAGGTTAAGAACTTTGCTTCAGGATGAGAACAGAAATCATGCTCCGGCGGCGCAGCAGCAGCGGGAGGCACATTAGCTAAAGTGGTGCTTCAGGTTAAGAACAGTTTCAGGTTAAGAACGGACCTCCAGAAAGAATTAAGTACTTAACCTGAGGTACCACTGTATTGGACTCCATCAATCCATAGCCTGACTTGCTCCACTTCTTCTGTCCCCTGATATGTAAGTTAGGCTTGTTAGTCTAGGGCAGGGGTAATCAACCTTTTTATACCTACCACCCACTAATGCATCTTTCTTGATGGTAAAATTTCCTTACTGGCCACCAGTGCTCGATGGAAGGAGGATTCAGCTTGTGCCATAGAACCCTCTACCACCAACCTAGAATTGGGACCAAGTTGACAACCCCTGGTCTAGGGTTGCCAATCTTGCTTCAAGTGTGAAAAGACCCAGGTTCAAAACCCAGGCAAGCTCATTTGAATGAAGAGGGAGGGGCTATAATTCAGTGGTAGAAGAGAGGCTTTGCAAACAGGAGTTGCCCGGTTCAGTCTCTAAATAAATAAATAAGTAAGTAAGTAAATAAATAAATAAATAAATAAAATATTATTCCTACCCCGCCCTGGGCAGCTCCCAACAGAATATTAAAAGCACAATAAAACATCAAACATTAAAAATTTCCCTAAACAGGGCTGCCTTTAGATGTCTTCTAAAAGTCAGACACTTGTTTATTTCCTTGACTTCTGACGGGAGGGCGTTCCACAGGCTGGGCAGCCCTACCAAGAAGGCCCTCTGCCTGGTTCCCTGTAACCTCACTTCTTGCAGTGAGGGAACCGCCAGAAGGCCCCCGGAGCAATCAAAATTATTCAACCCCCATTGCAAATCAGGTTTATTTCCAGACTTTCAGCTGTTTGCAACGAGCAAATCGAAGAAGAGAAATTGAAATAGCTCAACACAATGGATGCTTCAAGTGGTTTCCCCAAATTTAGCTGAAATTGCAACTTATATTGGCTTCTCCAGAGCCTTAAATCCTTGAGAGTGGACTGTGGGTAGGGAACCTCAGACCCAGAAGCCAAATAGGGCCACTCAGTCTTCTCTGTTAACTCTCCCTAGGCTACACCCCTCTCTCTCTCTCTCTCTCTCTCTCTCTCTCTCATCTATTTTTATTTATACTTGTCCAGTGATATACAAAAGTTCATGCTATACAATGATATATAAAAAGTATATTTTTTATAACACAGTAGAAAAAAAGAAAGGCTTTAAAGTTCTAATCTAAAGAGGAACGGAAGCAAAAAGAAGGCAGAAATGGGAAAAGGGAAAGAAAGAAATAGAAAGGAGAGAGACAAGAAAATTAAAATGATAAAAAGACTTTCGGTTCTCTGTCCTGCAGCTAAATATAGTATTCATTCATTAACAGCCAACTATTCTATTTCCTATAAGCAAATATCTTTCCAGTCTTCAAACCCAGATATGACAAGTTCATTTTCTCTTTCATGCAAAAAGTCCAAAAGAAGTTTCCAATCCTTAACAAATGTCAATAATGATTTCTCTCTAATTAAACATGCTACTTTGCCATCTCAGCTAAGTCCAATAATTTTTTATCAGCTGTTCAAGTTAGGTAGGACTGTATCTCTCCATCTTCCCATCTCACTGCTGTAATCAGATATTGTAATAAACTTCCACGGTCTTTTTTCAGTCCACACACCCTTTCTCCAAATCACACTCCTTACCAGCCCTACTTCATGTCTTCCTTAAGTATTTTTGCTTCTCTGGAATGTGTCCTCTTAGTTGCATTGATGGAAGATAGACACCAACCCCCCTGTACAAGGGCTGGATCCAGCAAGGTCTTCTTATGTTCTTTTCCCAATTGTTTGACAATAGGGGAGACTTTCCCACCTAAATCAAGAGTGCTGGAATAAAGAAAACTAACCAGGAGCAGGATTTTGTATGAAACGACTGTGAGTTCAGTTCATTTCCGTTACTGAAAACACATTCCTAAGCTCAGAACATGCCCTGAGGTACCCTGTTATTTAATTCTAACTCTACGGCTTTTAGATACAGGTAAGTAGCTGTGTTTGTCTGCCGTAGTCGAAACAAAATAAAAAAATTCCTTCGAGTAGCACCTTAGAGACCAACTAAGTTTGTTATTGGTATGAGCTTTCGTGTGCATGCACACTTCTTCAGATATGGGTGACTGGCTGATAGGTGTGGTAAACCAGTTGACAACTGTGAACGACCGCAATTGGTCTTACAGGAAAAAGCAAGGGGTGAGATGGCCAAAAATAGCTTTATCATGTATAATGAGATAAGAATCCAGTGTCTTTATTCAGACCAGGTCTCTCCATGGTTTTAAGTTTGGTAATAAGTTGTAATTCAGCAACTTCTCCTTCCATTCTATTTCTGAAATTCTTTTGTAATATGACAGCTATTTTGAGATCTTGTATAGAATGTCCTGGGAGATTGAAGTGTTCTCCTACTGGTTACTCTGTCTTGCAGTCATTAACAATCACCCATTCCCACCACCCTTCTGACTAACACCCCTCCCTACCTTCTCACTATGTACAGTCATACCTTGGGTTACAGCCGCTTCAGGTTGTGTTTTTTCAGGTTAGGGACCACCAAAACCCGGAAGTACCGGAACAGGTTACTTCCGGGTTTTGGCAGTCACGCATGTGCAGAGGCGCTAAATCACGCTTTGCGCATGCGCAGAAGCACCAAATCGCAACCCACACGTGCGCAGACACGGGTTGCGAATGCTGAGGGTTGTGAACGTGCATCCCACAGCGTCCACTGTATAAGGGTCTGGTGACTTCTGTTTCAGTGTATCTACGGCTTTTGTATGTGACTTTCGCTAGAAAATCTGCCTGGCAAAACACAAAGCAGATCCAATGTGCTCTAAGTCTGCCAACCGCTGCTCTGGATCCTGAGTTTATTCCATAAGGGGAGTGTGGGGGAGAGAGGCTGTCAATCTCAACTGCAGCTAGTTTATTGACTGACAACACTGAACTAAAATTCAAAGCCTATTGGCTTCCATTCCGATCCTGCTCAGATTACAGTTTTCATCTCTGCAAAAAATCAGAAGCATTGTCGTCAATTAAAGCAGAGCCCTGCGACAGCTTTCCCCAGAAGGATGGAATACTCTGTTCCCTCTGCACTGAAAATATAAAGCAATGTCTGATCAGAAAACAAAAAGGTGGTGTAGCTATGCCAAGGAAGACTTCCGTCAACGGCTAAGTTACACACAAGTCTGTGTATTTTGTATAACACACATCTTGGAAATGCTTTTTTTGATTAATTGCTTGAGTGACTAAGTCAACACCGAGTCGATCTGTTCGGAAAGGCGACGTTGAGAGACGCCTGGCTCTCCGATACATCACAGAATGAGTAAACCGTGAGTCACTCCCAGATGTACGACTTGAGTGTTCTGGCTACATATCAGCAGTGTTCACTGATGATTCTACACTGTGAGCCTATATTAGAATAGAGAGCTGCCGAAGAAATTGACTTGTGTGCGTCCATTGAGTAGGACACTTTCCCCATGTGTGTGGGCAGCTGGCAAATGTCATTTTATCCCATGACTTAAGGGTGACTGGGTGATTCACAAACCGAGAGGCCAGTCAAAGGGCCATTGCACTGAAAATACATTTCTTTTGTACTCAGAAACGTGTACTCCTTTGGGGAACCAGCATCACGCCTTTCCTTCTTGCATTATTCCTGCATTCCAACCCTACAATTCTTTGATTCTATTATTCTTTCCTGTTGTCTTTGTCCATGGAGTTTTCTTGGATACTGGAGTGGCTTGCCGGTTCCTGCTCCAGGTGGATCACGTTTGGTCAAAACTCTCCACTATGACCTGTCCATCTTGGGTGGCCCTGCATGGCATCATAGCTTCTCTGAGTTATTCAAGCCCCTTTGCCACAGCAAGGCAGTGATCCATGAAGGGATTCTTTGATTCTATTATTCTTTCCTTTGAATTATGGTGCTGGAGGAGACTCTTGAGAGTCCCATGGACTGCAAGAAGATCAAACCTATCCATTCTTAAGGAAATCAGCCCTGAGTGCTCACTAGAAGGACAGATCGTGAAGCTGAGGCTCCAATACTTTGGCCACCTCATGAGAAGAGAAGACTCCCTGGAAAGAGGCCCTGATGTTGGAAAGATGGAGGGCACAAGGAGAAGGGGATGACAGAGGACGAGATGGTTGGACAGTGTTCTCAAAGCTACCAGTATGAGTTTGACCAAACTGCAGGAGGCAGTGGAAGACAGGAGTGCCTGGCATGCTCTGGTCCATGGGGTCACGAAGAGTCAGACATGACTAAATGACTAAACAACAACAACAACAACATTATTCTTTCCACGTAGCCTCTCTCTCTGCTATGTCAGTGCAGGCCCTGTGCTCAGCACACCACTGCCTTCAGCCCGCTGCACTTCGTACCCTTGGTTTTGGCTACAACTACAGATCGAAGGTCAAACCCTCAGCTACTGCAGCTGACCACAAGGAGCCTGCTATAGTGCCCTGGCTGCACTCGGAGAAAACTGAGGTACAGGAGGCTAAGGAGTGCCTAGAGAGGAGATACTCGCTGCCCAGGAATAAGCTCTCTGAGATAAGGCAGGTGTGTATCTTTTTGTAGCTCACAACTTTTGAATCTTTGGTAAGCCAGAGCCCATTGGCAGGTAAGAGAGAGTCAGGGGATCCCTCACACATTTTCTTGTTGGGTATGGGAAAGAGGCACCAGTAGTCTAGAGCAAGGACCCGTAGACCTAACCCACTCACAGAAAGTTCTTACACTGTTATATGCCTGATAATTAGTTATAAAAAGGGATGGAGCCAATGTCCCACTTAGGAAATTGGAAGCAGGGGGTCCCTCAGCCCACCCCCATTCATCAGGAGTGTGTGTGTGTGCAATATACAAGTCTAAACACGTGAAACAGAGGCGTTCAAAAAACTTTTGTCCTAGCCCTGGCAATAACTCGGAAAAGGATTAGTTTCACGCATGCAGGTTATCTTACGTTGATTCATCCTAGAATGCTGTCTTTTATCATGCTGAGCACTTACTAAACAAGGCACCAAGCCGGGATGTGATAAGAAGTGCTGATCCAGCATTGCACATCATGACAATTAGAGTTATCGATTTATTAATTTGTCCTGTTTCTCCATAGCACAGGATCCTAAGATGTGTCTTCAGGCAATGCCTCTAGCCCAGGCTTCCCCAAACTGGTGTTCTCCAGATATTCATGGACCACAACTCCCCATTTACCTCTGACCATTGGGCATGCTGGCTGGGAGTGATAGGGAATGGAGCTGGAGGCTTCTCTAATCTTACTGAGACTGGAACAGGCCATCATCATAGCACAAGAGATGCTGGTAGCAGAACTCTGTTGCCTATCCTAGAGAGCAAGCCCTCAAGTTCCTGTCTAGGAGTCGGTGGTGTAGCAGAGCAGGAAGACAGGTGAGCCCAGCTCCAGAGCTTTTTTGCTGAACAGGAAGGATGAAGTCAACTGCTAGGACACCAAGATAATGGATGGAATATCCTTATAGTGACAAGTGGATGAGGTGTCGATGAAGCTTTCAGTCAGAGAATAAGTTCGGCTACACCTTAACTTTCCTTTGGCAGAGCTATTTCATGCTCACAGTTTAAATGGCTGAAGATCTTCTCGTGAAGCTCAACTTATTTTATCAGTTGAACCTTCATAGTCAGAAGGAAGCACCACTGAGTTTACTCCCAGGAAGCCATGCAAAGAATTGCAGCAACACTGACTCTACCACACTCTGCTGGCTCTTTGGTGTGCGTGTTTCATAATGTGTCAACACAGATACCTTCATGTTCTCCTTAGAGGCATGGCTATGGGAGCTGTCACGGTTATCTCCCGCACTTTCAAATCCACAACTACCCCCAGTTCCCATTACCAGTGCCATTTTTGGCACCGATATGGCCTAAGATGATCTACTCATAAGGTAAAGGTAAAAGTACCCCTGCCCGTATGGGCCAGTCTTGCCAGACTCTAGGGTTGTGCGCTCATCTCACTCTATAGGCCGGGAGCTAGCGCTGTCCGCAGACACTTCCGGGTCACGTGGCCAGCGTGACAAGCTGCATCTGGCGAGCCAGCGCAGCACACGGAACGCCGTTTACCTTCCCGCTGGTAAGCGGTCCCTATTTATCTACTTGCACCCGGGGGTGCTTTCGAACTGCTAGGTTGGCAGGCGCTGGGACTGAACGACGGGAGCGCACCCCGCCACGGGGATTCGAACCGCCGACCATGCGATCGGCAAATCCTAGGCGCTGAGGTTTTACCCACAGCGCCACCCGCGTCTACTCATAAGTCACTCAAATTATACAGTGCTGCTTGCTGGGTCCAATGTAGTGCAGTTGATAAAGTGGAGCAGCTGAATGTGGGAGGCCAACATTCGATTTCCTGCTTGGCTAGCAGACTCACCCGGTGTCACTCTAAGCTACCTCATTGGTTTTTCCTGAAGATTAAACGAGATAAGACCTGAACAGTCGCTTTGCACAGTGAAAGGTGCTGGGATAAATGATTAATAATTGCATGAGCTCTGCCTTTCCCTTCGTCTGCAGGATCTACCGTTTCTCAGAGCACATCAGAGAAAAGACAGGCCCTGTCCTGGCCATAAATCGTGGGGTGCCTTTGTCAGTCTTGTCAAACCTTTCCCTGCCTCCTGGCTAGAATATATGTGCATTTTCTGACACTTCGTATCTCACAAGCGCTGCAAAAGGCAGTTCTGTGCTTGGGGGATCCGGTCAATACAGCCATAAATGTGACGATAAGGATGACATTTAGCAGCTTGCCAAGACAATAATAATCTTGTGCGTATAAAAGGTGTCTGCTGCTGGGTCCACAGAATGCCCCGCATTGGAACGTAACACCTGAGATTTGTGGGTGCATCTCTATATGCACATAAGAATAATGGTCTCCTCCCACCTCTGAAGACATGTTTTCTATCTTACTTGTAATCCTGTACTCAAAACAAACACAAAAAGTCAGTTGATCATTATGGTGTCGGAAGCCTGCAGCCAATAGAAGGAATGATGCACTCGCCACAATATATTGAGGTTCTATGAAAGAGAGTTATTCCAGAGCTGGAAAAGAGGTATCCTGATGGTACTGGGATATTGCAGCTGGACCCCACATTGAAAATGGTGAAGAAATTCATGACAGAGCAGAGAATACAGGTACTTGATTGGCCAGGGAATTCCCTGGACGCAAATCCCATTGAGAATTTGTGGGCTATATGCAAAATTCACCTCTGTGCTGTAGACTGCATGACTATGGAGAAGCTCATTCAGGCACTGACTCAAGTGTGGTACAGGCATCCGAAAATCAACAGGGCCTGTTCAAAACTAGTAGACTCCATGCCAAACCGTGTTCAAATGCTGCTTAAAAATAGCGGAGGTCATATCCGTTACTAGTGTACGTATATGTGAGTTTTGTACATGTGTATGTGAGCTTTGTACAATAAACTACATTGTTTCAAATAATTTGCACAATCCCCACCTGCACTATTCATTTAAATCATTATCATACCACTTTAAACAGTTCTGGCTTCCTGCAAAGAATCATGGGGACTGTATTATTATTATTATTATTAATTGAATTTCTGTACTGCCCTTCATCCGAACATCACAGTACAATATAAAAATACATTTCGCAGTAACAAATGAAACCAATAACCCCTCTACACACTGTTTAAAACGCCTTAGATCAGGCTTCCTCAAACTTGGCCCTCCAGATGTTTTTTGGCCTACAACTCCCATGATCCCTAGCTAGCAGGACCAGTGGTCAGGGATGATGGGAATTGTAGTCTCAAAACATATGGAGGGCCAAGGTTGAGAAAGCCTGCCTTAGTTGGTTTAATTAGCCAAATGCCTGGAAGAAGAGGAATGTTTTTGCATGGCAACTAAAAATATGTAATGGAGGAGCCAGGCAGGGGGTGCCAAGGGGCCCCAACAAATTTGCAAGGAGGGGGTCGGGCCCCCTCAAAATTCAGTGGTAGCCACACACACTGTGAGGCATGCTGATGTCACTCACGCAAGCCACACAGGGTGCACACAACACATCAGCACACTTGTGGCATGGACAAGTGACGTTAATCGCGACGGCAAGCCAGCACACTTGGCACCAGGCAAGTATCCCTTCGGAGAGCATTACACAAATGGGGATCCACTGCAGAAAAGGCCTGTTCCCAGATTCTGATTTGATCCCGGAATGTCCCGCTTTTCCTTAGGACGTCCCTATTTTCATTGGAGAAATGTTGGAGGGTATGGAGTTATGCAACCCCTGAGCTAAGAAGATTAGTAACTATGCCACCTCTAGAAGACATCTGAAGGCAGCTCTGTATAAAGGAAGTTTTTAAATGTTTAATGTTTTATTATGTTTTGATATCTGTAGGAAGCCGCCTAGAGTGGCTGGAGCTAGGCAGACAGATAGGTGGGGTATAAATATTCTTATTATTCTTATTATGGAATAGGAGAAATTGTTGGAGGGTATGTAATAAAACCCACCACCACCAGGCTGACCCATGTTGTGACTTTGAAACCATCATGAAGAAGCTTTGCTAACGCAGAAGGATGCTTTGGGTCAGATCTGGGCAATGAGGAGGGGTAAGCTGGCTAAGATTTCAGTAGCATATTTCGAGGACAACAGTGCAGTTCAAAGTTCTTATTGGCAGGTGGGTGAATTAGAATTCTGCTATTATGGGCTGTCTTTCTCTCCCCCGCCCCACAGAGAAAACGAGAAACAGCTTTAATAAAAGCCGAAAATAATGAGCAGGCATGAGAACACCAGCTTCCTCAGATGAAACAGTTTAGTTGCCTCAACTACCTTTTTTATCTCAGGATTTTATTCAGTGCTGGATTGGATCAAAATAAGATAAAGGCTCTTCTTTCTTCTGTGCATGTGAATTGGGGTGCCAAGCAGAGCGTGCAGGGCACATCATTAAAGAACTAAAGGCTTTAAAAGCCTATTGTGCAGAGAGGAGAAAAGGCAAGGCTTGTAGAGAAAGAAACACTTAAAACAATAACGTCCTACCTTGCCGCTTCTGGCCCCAGAGCTTTTGAAAGGCTGAACGGCACACTAAAAGCAGTACCATGCCACTTTAAAGAGTCATGGCTTCCCCCAAGGGACCTTGGGAACTGTAGTTCATTAAGGAAGCTGAGAGCTGTGAGGAGACCCCTATTCCACTCACAGAACTACAATTCTCAGAGTGGCCAAACTACAAATCTCTCTTTCCGGGGAGCCCTGGAAACTGTTGCTCTGCTAAGGGGCACTGGGGTCTCCTCACAACTCTCAGGACCAATAAATTATTATTATTATTATTATTATTATTATTATTATTATTATTATTATTATTATTATTTTCTACTCCAGCCACTCTGGGCAGCTTCCAACAGAAGCTTAAAAATACATTAAAACATCAGTCGTTAAAAACTTCCCTAAACAGGGCTGCCTTCAGATGTCTTCCGAATGTCATATACAGTGGTACCTCGGGTTAAGTACTTAATTCATTCCAGAGGTCCGTACTTAACCTGAAACTGCTCTTAACCTGAAGCACCACTTTAGCTAATGGGGCCTCCTGCTGCTGCCGTGCCGCCGGAGCACGATTTCTGTTCTCATCCTGAAGCGAAGTTCTTCACCTGAAGCACTATTTCTGGGTTAGAAGAGTCTGTAACCTGAAGCGTATGTAACCTGAAGCATATGTAACCCAAGGTACCACTGTAGTTGATTATTTCTTTGACATCTGATGGGAGGGCATTCCACAGGGCTGGCGCCACTACCAAGAAGGCCCTCTGCCTGGTTCCCTGTAAACAACATATTCTCAACAACATATTACTGTTGAATGGTTTCTTTAAATGTAAAGGTTCATCATTGTTCCACCCGATGTGTATGTCTTTAAGGGGCCAGAGCAAAATAACGAGACCCAGTTTTACAGCTGTGAAACATAGCAGGTGCTGCTGAGTTGTATTGATTAAGCTGTGTCAGCAATTGGGTGTAGTATATAAGGAGTAGCACCTAGGTCTCCTATTACCCTGGGGGATGGGTTGGTGGTTGGGTCTGGTTTGGTTTGTTGTTGATGTATTTAGTGTATGAGGAGTTTTTGTTTTTGTAATTAAAACCTTGTTTAAGTACTTTTTGAGTCCCTTTTTAATGCATGGTCTCCCCAGCAAGCTCTCTGCAGCACTACCATACTGCAAATAGCCAGCAATTACAGCTTCAAGCATTCTTTGAGAGAAGCCACAACTGTTTAAAGTGGTATGACACTCTAGTACCACTCTATTCTGCCTTGGTCAGACCACACCTGGAAAGACTGTGTCCAGTTTTGGGCACCACAATTTAAGAAGGATGTTGACAAGCTGGAATGTGTGCAGAGGAAGGCAACCAAGAGGACAAGAGTCTGGAAACCAAGCCGTAGTCTGAGGAACGGCTGAAGGAGCTGTGTATGTTTAGCCTGGAAAAGAGGAGACTGAGAGGAAATATGATAGCCATCTTCAAATATCTCATGGGCTGTCACATGAGAGAAGGAACAAGCTTGTTTTCTCCTGCTCTGGAGGGCCGGACTTGAAAGGAGAGGAGATTCCAACTAAATATATGGAAAAACTTTCTGACAGTGAGAGCTGTCTGACAGTGGAACGGTCTCCCTCAGGAGGTTGTAGACTCTCCTTCCTTGGAGGTTTTCAAGCAGAGGTTGGATGGCCATCTGTCGTGGATGTTTTAGCTGAGATTAGCTGACATTCCTGCATTGATTGGACCAGATAATCCTCAGGGTCCCTTCCAACTCTGCAATTCTACAATTCTGTGGCACCACTTTAAATGTATGGTACAGATGGGGGCCTGAATAGTGCCTACCTACTAAAGAGTTTAGGACATGGGTGGCACTGTGGGTTAAGCCACAGAGCCTAGGGCTTGCCGATCAGAAGGTCGGTGGTTCGAATCCCCACGACGGGGTGAGCTCCCGTTGCTCGGTCCCAGCTCCTGCCAACCTAGCAGTTCGAAAGCGCGTCAAAGTGCAAGTAGATAAAAAGGTACCACTCCGGCGGGAAGGTAAATGGTATTTCTATGCACTGCTCTGGTTCATCAGAAGCGGCTTAGTCATGCTGGCCACATGACCCGGAAGCTGTACACCGGCTCCCTCAGCCAATAAAGCGAGATGAGCACCACAACCCCAGAGTCGGGCACAACTGGACCTAATGGTCAGGGGTCCCTTTACTTTACTTACTAAAGAGTTCTTACCAGATTAGGGTGTTTACCTGGGCTACATCTTTCACTGCTTACCTTTGATCAACCTTCTGCAAGGGCTACAATTCCCTTCAACCCCAAACAGCACAGTCTTTCTTGTGAAACACAATGATCTTAATTGTATGGGTTAACCAATGGCAGACTATGCGGAGAGGCTCCTGCTGTTTAGCATGGGGAAGCTAGGCTTTAGAAACATCTGGTTTTCTAGAGCCTTTGGGTTCAAGTGGTATTTGCCATTTGTCAGGGATCTGATGTGCTTAGATTTGGATCCTGTGCCTGAAGTCCATGCTGCCAGCTATCCACATTTGACTACCCACACTACAGCTTGAGGAGGCTTCACAAGTCCAACACTACGGGAGTAATATATATGGGATAGCTCAGTCAATAGAGCTTGAGTCTCTTCATCTCAGGGTTGTGGGTTTGAGCCCCACATTGGGTGAAATATTCTTGCATTGCAGGCATTTGGACTATAGAAGACCCTGGTAGTCCCTTCCAACACTACAATTCTGTTATTGTTCCAGCAACCACAACAGAATCCTCTGCTGCTTTTGGTATCTTCCTTCTGTTTAGTTTGCTTATGAAAACCTTGACAAACTTTCTGAGCCACTATGGGTAATGGGCTGCATTATTAATTTATTAATTTATTTATTATTATTATTATTATTATTATATACCACTCTTTATCCAAAGATCACAGGGCAGTTCTCAACATAGAAATACAAAAAGAAATCACAGAATACATCATAATAATAAACCGAAGGCAAAACAAACCAATAACCCATCTCCCATGAGAATGTCTATTTTGCTTCATCTCTGTTTCTGATTTTTCCAATCTTAAACTTGGTTCTCCAAATTACCACATCACTTTTAAGTCTTCGTGGAAATTCATCAGTATTTTTGCGTGATTATTTCCTAATAGAAGCATTTTTTGTATGCAATATTCCCTAATATGGACACTTTTCAAAGCAATCTCCCCTGATATAATGTCCTTTTGAATGTTATTTTCATTAATATATGCAAATATAGGCATCTGTATGCACACTTTACCCTAGTATATGAAGTTTTATATACATTATTTGGCTGCACTGCAAAACTTGGTGAAACGTGGATTTCTAAGGATGGCTGTCTTTAGGTTCTCATGTTGTTGTGGAAAGAGCAAAGTATGTAAGTTTGCTTTTACATGAAAACTTAGTTGAATTTCTCCCCCTTCCCTAATAGGTAAGCACACTCAATGGTAACAGGACATCATTTATCAAGCAGCCATCTCAGGCAGGAGGAGGAGGAGGAAGAAATAATCATCATTTTCTGAACATATAAAGCTGCCTATTACCGAGGCAAACCTTTGGTCTCTCTAGTTTGGTAAGATCCATTGTGACGGGCAATGACTGTTTTCCAGCTTTGCTACCTTATATATTTTCTAACTAAAGACGCCAAAGGTCAAACCTGCACATGCTCTCCTACTCAGCTGGGTTCCAGATCAACTCACTTTATAGCTGGAAATTTAAGCATCCGCTATTGGTTTTGCAACATTTTGAGCTGGTATTTCTATTTAAAGCATGGATGGGGGAACCTATGACCCACCTAATGTTGATGAACTCCAACTCCTGTCAGCATGGCAAATGGTCAGGATACAGTGGTACCTCGGGTTACATACGCTTCAGGTTACATACACTTCAGGTTACAGACTTCTTTAACCAGGAAATAGTACCTCAGGTTAAGAACTTTGCTTCAGAATGAGCACAGAAATTGTGCTCCGGCGGCATGGCAGCAGCAGGAGGCCCCATTAGCTAAAGTGGTGCTTCAGGTTAAGAACAGTTTCAGTTTAAGAATGGACCTCCAGAATGAATTAAGTACTTAACCTGAGGTACCAAGGTATTGGGAGTTGGAGTCTAGCAATATCTGGAAAGCCACAAGTTCCCTATCCCTCACCTAATTGCAGTAAGAGATATGCGTTATTCCCAAAGCAAAACGACTTCTATTCATATATACTATGAAAAGAACTTTTTATACAAGCTAAAGCCCAGAGTTTTATTTCTTGCTTAACTGGTAAATCTGTAAAAATGGTGGGGAAACAGAGTTAATTTTCTTTGTTTGTCTATTTAAAAAATCACTTTAAATGAGACTTCACTACTAACTGTACAACCCTGTTCAGCAAGGCGGATTGGTTCAGCAACAGTTTTTTTCCCCAGGTGCAGTTTTGCTTGCTGCTTACCTGTGCTGCGTGACAAAAGATCACATGAAGTTCTTTGACCACTTGGAATCTGATCTGTAAGTGCCAAGCGCAGCTGTTGCCATTCAAAAACCTACAAACTAGCATCTGACCAGCTTACACCTTTCAGTGCTTAAAAGGTTGCCATGCACCGTTACTTAGGAGTTTTATAGAGTCTAGAAAACCGGCCTCAAATAAAGACCTCGCCACCCTGGAGTTCTTAACAGTCCTCTTTTAAAAGCACAGCTTAAAAAAATACTGTACTCCCAAATCCAAAAGCATTCTGGTTTCCAGCAAGATCAAAGCCTGGCGTTTACAAAATGATTACAAGTTTTAAAAGGAGGGCAAAAGAAAAACCAGGCAGAGTGTTCAACTTGTCAGGAGATGAGACAGGCAGGGATGTTGTTTTCCAAGGCTACCCCACTCACAAAGACAGAGGGAAATGGGGTGCTTTGCACTGGAGGCAAGAGGAAGAGAGAAGAGGGAGCTTTTAAAGTGGTCTCCCAGTGCAATATACAGATGCAAGCCTGCTCTTTTGAGAAATAGGAAAGCGCAGCAGCCTGCAATGCTTCAATGCTGCTTCCTTACAACCACACACACACGAAACAGAACTCTGTCACAACTCAGGAAGGGGCACCTCGGATCAAAACTGCCACCTCCCGTCAGTGATTGACAGGCGCATCACCTCGCTAAGCCCATCTGTCTTTCTTCCTTGGGAAAAAGTGTGCTGCTGCCCACGGAAACAGCCACCCTATGAAAACCGTCTCTGCCGCAATCACCATTTACATCTGCCTCTAGCAACGTTACCTTTCGTCCTATTGTTTCCCATGCCTCCCCATTCGGTTGGCACTTGGGGGGTGGAATAGCAAGTGCACCGGTCGCAAATGAATCCCATTTACTGCGGATGGCCGACAGGTATTGCACTGCAATTTAACATGACTCCAGGCAGCAGCAACAGTGGCGGGGGGGACCTTTGCCACGCAGCAAGGTAGACGCCGTGCAATATCTGCGACCGTGTAATAAAAAGCAGCATGCTCTGTTTTTTAAGGCTAGGCTAGGATATCTCATTCTCTCCCCCCCCCCCCCGCTCCCCGTTTGCATTCCTACCCACAGGTAAATAAGCGAGAGAGCAAAACTCACACTCTGCAGCTTTCCCGTCCGTGCTAAACGACGAAGCTTTCCAAAGGGGGGCAGATCCCAGGAGTGACACTATCAGGCACCGCATCTAAATGGAGCTGAAGCATTTAGGGTTCCTTGTTTGGCATTTAGCAGTGACAACAACAACAACAGCAGCGGCGGCGGCAGCACAGGGGAGCACCTCCACCAAACTAATGCAATGTACTTTGCAAATTGGCCGGCGATAAAGGGAGCGCGAGCAGCGTGTTCCTGCGTTCTCCGGCAACGGTGCGCGAAGCCTTAATCTCGTTACATGATAAATCGCCTCGGCCATATGTGTCCATGTGGCACCCGTTCAACTTGCTGCCGGAGACCTTCGCCGATGCCGGGGTGTGGGGGGAAGAGGCAGCTCTGCCCCCCCTCCCCACAAGGAAAGCAAAGGGGAAGATGGGAGCGTGCACGTGGGAATTCAGCACACACGGAACAAAAGAGGACTCGGCGGAGAACAGAACAATACGACACTCGAAGAACTCTGCCTGGCTGAGCTCTCCGCACAGCAGCCAGCAAAACCCCCCTCCCTCCCTCCCTCTCTGCAATTCTTCCCCTCCTCCTCCTTCCTTGTTTTCCCTCCCCTGTTGCAAACCTTCGCAAAGTGACAGCCGGGAGCATGAATTGACTTTCCAGAGGTCTAATATACTATTTTAAAAAAAAACTTTGACTGCAGGCTATGGTGAGATTTCTCAGGTTTCATGGGCATGGAGTTGAGGGGAGTGTCACATTTATTTTCGCAAAAGCTGCACCAGGAGGATGCAACACCAAACTGACCGCCTCCCAGTGACTGCCAGTGACTGAACAGGAAGGAAAGGGGGCTGGCGTCGGACCTCCCCAAAACTTACCCTTCACTTTCCAGGGCATAGGCATGGCAATGGAACTCCTTTGCCTAATCTTGCAAGCAGGTAGCGCTCACCACCTCCGCCTCCCGATGCCAACAGGAAAACAATCGCCCCATCCCCAGTCTCTCTGCCCTACTGGACTCGCATTAAGATAGAAGACAGGAAGGCAAGAAGATAATTAAGTACACTGTTGTAAGCACACCTTGGTCCATGGTTTCTGTGGGAGCTGCAGCTTAGCCTGACTTTCAGCTGCAGAATAACTGCAGGTAGGGAGGAAATTGGGACAAACAAGCAAGGGAAGCTTTGCATTAGGTCATGGGGCAAATTTAATCATGGTGCCCCACCCTACAGAATATCATTGGGGAAGTGACCCCAAAACAGGCATTTCCCACTATTGCCCTTTCCTCTACCGTATTGTTTCCCCTGACCCATAGGATCACCCCGTTTTTATTTGTTTGAATACCTTGCATTCCTGTTTTCGTTTTTTTAAAAAATCAACATAAGCTTTTATACTACTGTTTTGTTGGTTTTATGCTGTCTTTCTATTGCTTTTTGCATGCACGCTGCACACACGTAGAGATTTAAAGAAAGGTATTAGATTTTGTAGGGTGGCGCTGTGGGTTAAACCACAGAGCTTAGGACTTGCTGATCAGAAGGTCGGCGGTTTGAATCCCGGCGATCGGGTGAGCTCCCGTTGCTGAGTCCCTGCTCCTGCCAACCTAGCAGTTCGAAAGCACATCAAAGTACAAGTAGATAAATAGGTACCGTTCTGGTGGGAAGGTAAATGGAGTGTCCGTGCGCTGCTCTGGTGCACCAGAAGCGGCTTAGTCATGCTGGCCACATGACCCAAAAGCTGTATGCCGGCTCCCTTGGCCAATAAAGCGAGATGAGCACCGCAACCCCAGAGTCAGCCACGACTGGACCTAATGGTCAGGGATCCCTTTACCTTTACTTTATTAGATTTTGTAAATGCTTTTACATCAATGAAGAAATAAATGCACACAAATGGCGCAAGGGTTAATTTTGCTCTCTCTTTCCAAAGCGGTGTTATGGCCCAAGGCCAGCCTGCAGTCCGTGCCAGCTCCAAGCTTTGGGGGATCCCTTGGGCAAAATGTCCTAAGTGGGACCCACTCCCTGACTGGGATCACCTCTCTCGTGCTGCTGCCACTGCTCCCCATTGGCTGGGCATTTCCTTTTCGGCCCAATCCACACCGACCAGCACCAGATTTAGGGTGGTGCAGGTGGTTCCTCTGTACAGGGCACCAAGTCAAGGAAGTGCAAAATATAAAAACAGCCACCACCTATATTTATATAGCGAAGGTGCCTGGGTCATGCTGTAGGGTGGTTGTCCTTGTGGTTTTCTTTCCTTCCAGGGATGTCCAAAGCCAGTGAAGTTTTCTCAAGATTGCCCAGGAAAGCAATGAAGAGAATTGCAGGGCTTAAGGTTGCAGATTCAATCCCCATATGGGGCAGTGGTGTATTCTTGCATTGCAGGGAGTTGGAGTAGATGATCCTCAGGGTCCCTTCCATCTCCATGATTCTATGCATTCTATTTATGCATCTAAATCAGCGGTTCTCAACCTGTGGGTCCCCAGATGTTGTTGGACTACAACTCCGATCATCCCTGAGCTCTGGCCTTGCTAGCTAGGGGTGATGGGAGTTGTAGTCCAACAACATCTAGGGACCCACAGGTTGAGAACCGCTGATCTAAATGAATGTGTTTCTAAATGCATCAACATGTAGCATTTAAAATATTTATTAACCACCCTTCATCACAAGATTCCAGGGTGATGTACGATAGGCAGTCAGAACACAAAAATCCAAGGAGAATAAAGATATAGAAGATCAAGGGGCTATTGAGTCCAGTTCTTTGTCCCAAGACTAAGCAATTCACACACTGCCATCCAGACCACAGTGCATCACAATCAGAAACCACAGTGAAGGTTGGTCAAGCAAATGGCTCCATGTGATTCAACCAAGATGCATTTTATGGAAGACTCAACAAATCATGAGACCTCTCTCGTCTCTCTGAGCAGGAGCAAAAATTCTTTCTGATCTCATGCACAGCGTTCAGCTTGGCCTTGAGCATGGTGCTTTAAAACTCATCTTCAAAAATAAATTTGACTAGGGGCACACACATGTGTCCCTGATGGTCCACAGGAAAGGGTAAAAAAAAAAAAGTGTTTCAAGATCTTAAGGGAGGAATCATTCCTACTCTTCCCAAAGGCCATTTCTTGGAAAAGAGGTGCTCATATGGACAGTAAATCTGCAATCTGGTAACTTTCACAATCACTACTATTCATTGCTAAAAGGAGAGTGTGATGCCCTGTCTCTTACGGCTTGGACACTATCAGGGATAGTGAACCTGTTGCTCTCCAGATGTTACTGGACTCCAACTCCCATCAGCCCCAGCCAACATGAGCAAGGATCAGGTCCATGGGGAAACCGAGTCTCTCGCAACATCTGGAGAGCCACAGTATCCGCATCCCTGCCCTACAGTAACTCCACAACCATTCATAAGCGTGGACACTCCTTCTGCATGATCTCACCAGACTCAATCCTCATCTGAGTTCCTCCCTACCTCCCTTAGGGGAACACTCCAGGAAAATGTCTCCCTTGCTTCTTTGAGAAAACACTAAGAAGACATACCAGGTGTAGGGGAGAGGAAATTTTGGATCACTCCTTGTCAAAGCATTTAAACCCAAACTCATACAGTGCAGATGATGGAACTTGCAAGCTCAGCTGACTTTGGCTTGGTCAGCAGCTGCCCACTTGATCAAGCAGTGAGCCTAATGAGTTGCAGTGGTCCAGTGTCAACCTGGTTTCTATGCAATGGCTGCCGAAAAAAGCGACCTCCAAAGGGCGGTCTCTGATTTAGTGGAGCTCAGATGGCATCCTTGTGTACAGGAGATCTTTGGGTAACGAAGCACACCTGCAGCACACACCTGCAGCCTCATATTTAAGATGACTGAATATGGGTGACAGCGTAAATCCATGCCTTACTGCTTAGTGATGGGGAAGGCAAAGAACGCTTACTTTTCCTTGACCCATTGCTTTCTTACTGGTTCTTTTTTTAGTAATTTTAATTGGTTGTCATAGATATATAACTAGACAAATGAAACAAGAACGTAAAAAACCCAACACTTGGGATTTTGCCAGCGACTAGGTAATTATTGATGCCTTTAGAATATTCATTCTTCTGCTATGTTTTTCTACAAGAGTCTTCTATATTATTCCATCAGGGTTGCGTGAAAACCTGCCATCTCCAACTAAATTGAGGTCTGACCCAAAATTGGGAGTATCAGAGCCATAAGAAGCCTCCTGTAACAAATTTGCCAGAGGCTATTTAAGGGCAAAGACACTTCCATCCATTGTACATTTGATGGTATGGTGTCAGGAGTCGTGTCCAGACTATATGGGGTCAGCTTAAATTGTTGTGGCCTGATGATATGGGCAAGATGCTTGGAAATGTCTGGACAAGCACACGTCCTCTTGACCTTTGCCCATCCTGGTTGATTAGAACTTGCTGGAGATGGGGAGAGTAACTGGATGGGTTAATGCATTGTTGTCGACAGACATGGTTCCAGCAGTCTTAAGGAGGCGGTACTGTGTCTTCTGTTTAAGAGACCCTCCATCGACCTAGAGTTCTCTGAGAACTATTATCAGCTGAATCTGTTGAGGCTGCGCAGGTGTTGGATTGCTGCCTGGTACAAGTAAGAGCTTATACTGGTTATAAGGTGTTTACATTGGCATATGAACCTCCAAACAACTCTCTGAAAGGATGCTTGCCTCTCCATCAATCTGTCTGTACACTGAGATCAGCAGGGCAGGCCATTAATTCTTTCTTATTCCACCACCTGCAGAAGTATATGGGAAGTACATGACTAAACCACTTCTGGTGCAATGGGACACCATGACGGAAACCAGAGCGCACGGAAACGGCGTTTACCTTCCCGCTGCAGCGGTGCCTAATTATCTACTTGCACTTTGACGTGCTTTTGAACTTCTAGGCTGGCAGAAGCAGGGACCGAGCAACGGGAGCTCACCCCGTTGCGGGGATTCGAACTGCCGACCTTCTGATCGGCAAGTCCTAGGCTCTGTGGTTTAAACCCACAGTGCCACCCACATCCTGAATTCTTTAGTAGGTAGGCACTATTCAGGCCCCTATCTGTACCATACATTTAAAGTGGTGCCACAGAATTGTAGAATTGCAGAGTTGGAAGGGACCCTGAGGATTATCTGGTCCAACCAATGCAGGAATCTCAGCTAATCTCAGCTAAAACATCCACGACAGATGGCCATCCAACCTCTGCTTGAAAACCTCCAAGGAAGGAGAGTCTACAGAGTCTACAGAGCAATGGGAGCTCACCCCATAGCGCAAATTTGAACCGCCAACCTTCTGATCGGCAAGCCCAAGAGCTCAGTGGTTTAGACCACAGTGGCACTTGCGTTTTTACCTTTACCTTGTAATCTACCCTGGGATCAATACGATGAAGGATGGTTTAACAAATCTAATTAAAGAAATGAAGAATTAAATAGGATATATCTTATGCTAAATAAACAGGCACAAGTATCCAGTGTTGTACATAGTCATCCTTCCCTCCGCACCTTAAAACTAGAATGACTCATTTCATTATTTCCTTCACGTTTCTCACTCATCCCAGAGCAAAATAATGGAAATGATACAAGCCTAAACAGGAATGTGCACTCTGGGCACGGACTTCGCCGCCGCCTAACTTTAGCAGAAGCTTACAGATTCTTCTGACTCTGATCCTGTCAGGTCCTGAAAGAAAGCAAAGCGCTCCCTCTTTCTTCAAGACCTGGATCTCGACCTATGCCTGGATATTGGAGGAGGAGGAAGAAGTTAAGGCAGACCTGTGGGCAGCAGCTGTGCAAATATTGCCAGCTGCCAGCAAGAATTGACTTTTCAGGGTCGAAACCTTCTTATACTCAAAAAAGGTAAAATAAAGTGAGGCTGAGGAAGGAAGCAAGCAACCATCCACTTTTCAATTAATAACCCAGTGGTCATTCATGCATGCAAGATACAGTTTTTATCTAATTCCCGGAAAAGGAGACAAAACCTTAATTCTAGCACACTCAAAGAAAGACAAAGAAATCAGCTGCTAGAAGGAACAGGGGCTCAGGAGCTCCAGGCTTTGGGATGCAGTACTTCTAAGATATTTTTCTTGAGCTGCTGGGTTTGAACGTAGCTCAGTTGGTAGAGCATGAGACTCTAAATCTCAGGGCTGTGGGTTCAAGCCCCACATTGGCCAAAAAGATTGCTGCGTTACAGGGGGGTTGGACTAGATGACCCTCGTGGTACCTCCCAACTTTACAATTCTAGGATTAGTCACTCTGAATTTGTTGGTGATGGGTGGCAGCTGGGTGAAGGGCGCAGGTGGCAGACACCTGTAATCTTGCCCTCCAAAGTTCCCTCCTCCAGCCATGTCTGCCCTCTTCTCATTTGCTGAGATAGACCATCCTGCTGTGGCTCCTTCCATATTTATTTTCCTCAGGCACACACCCGGGGTCACAGGTGCTCAGCCAAGCAAGGAACCCAGCCAAAGACCTGCTATAGGACAGTAGGCACCAAAAGGGCACATAGCAACCATTCATTTCCAGCTGACCTGCTTTCACAGGCATTCCACCCCATCTGGCAGCTAATGGATTGAGGTTGAATCCTGACAAGACAGAAGTACTGTTCTTGGGGGACAGGGGGCGGGCTGGTGTGGAGGATTCCCTGGTCCTGAATGGGGTAACTGTGCCCCTGAAGGACCAGGTGCGTAGCCTGGGAGTCATTTTGGACTCACAGCTGTCCATGGAGGCACAGGTCAATTCTGTGTCCAGGCAGCATCTCCACCCCCATCGTTCTGCCCGGACACTGAGGTCCAGCACCGAGGGCCTTCTGGCGGTTCCCTCACTGCGAGAAGCAAAGCTACAGGGAACCAGGCAGAGGGCCTTCTCAGTAGTGGCGCCCGCCCTGTGGAATGCCCTCCCATCAGATGTCAAAGAGATAAACAACTACCTGACATTTAGAAGACATCTGAAGGCAACCATCTTCAGGGAAGTTTTTAATGTGTGACATTTTAATGCATTTTTAATCTTTGTTGGAAGTTGCACAGAGTGGCTGGGGAAACCCAGCCAGATGGGTGGGGTACAAATAAATTATTATTATTATTATTATTATTATTATTATTATTATTATTATTATTATTATTATTATCTCCACCTGGCGGATTGCAAATACACCGTGTCCCCTCTCTCCCAGACAAAGGATGCTAACACCCAGGTTCCTAATAGTCTCTCTCACACTGAGTCACCTAGGAGATGCACTCAATCCTGTATAGAGTCAAGCAATGCATCTGAGTCCCTTACAGCAAGGCAAGGCAAACAATGCTTCAGTGGGAAACTAGTAACGCGGGTGATGCCCTTATAAGCACTAGTTAAACCAGAATGCAGTTTACATGGTCCCAAGTGCAGGTCTTAAAAGCTTCTTTCCATGTGTGAGGCCTCAAGAGCTTGCAGGAGGCTCAACGGCAATTTATGTTAGTGCCTGATCATAGTCAATGCAGAACTGAAAACAGAAGAGAGCTATTTCACCAAAGAAAAAGAATAATGAAGCACACTATCTGGTGTCTGACTGATTTTGGGGACATGCACAAAAATATCTGTTTATCTTTAACACATTTTTGTACCTGAAACTAAAATGGCTGCTGATTTCTGCCTAAAGCAGAACCAGAGGTGAATCTGAAGGTTCCTGTTTAGGCCAAACAGCCGCGAGCCATTTTGAGGGGTGTTTCAAAATAATTAAGTGTTCAGCAAAACGCCTCTCAAAAGTTTCTTGCCTTTCTCCACCAGAAGCAAAACTAATGACCATTCTTCCATACAGTTACTACTCCAGACAGGAGCTCATTGGTGCTTGTTATTAACAACAAGCAGAGAAAGGGGTGCCAGAATATTACAGCTCTGCTCACAGAGTCCTGGTATCACATCATGGTTAGTCTAGCCTTTTTGGAAGGTTGAGAGCAGCCCCTGGCAAGAACGAATGTTTGTTTTCATGCATTTTTTCAATAGCAGATCAGCGCCATTTGGCTTGCCACCATCGACACAGTTGGTCAGCTGTTCCGAAGGCTGTTTACCGTCAAACACAGAGGGGTCATCCAACAGCTTGCTGAACTGCAGAAGGAACTGTCTATGGGCTTGCAAGAAAAACATCTTCCTTGTTCCTTAGTGGCATTGAATTCTTGCAATACAGTAAGATCCACGCAAACAGCACCTAAGCAGAAGGGCACTCGCCCCTTCCTGCAGTTTCCAGTAACTGGTATTCAGAAGTGTTGCTGTCTCTAACCAAGGAAGCAGAGCGCAACCATCATGGCTGGTAGCCATTGATCACCGTGAATTTATCCAACCCTCTTTTACAACTGTCCATGTTGGTAACTGTCACTGCTTCCTGGGGGAGCGAGTTCCCACTGGTTAACCATACATTGTATGAGGAACCTCAGGTTGAGAACTTAATTCGTTCTGGAGGTCTGTTCTTAACCTGAAGCTGTTCTTAACCTGAGGTACCACTTTAGCTAATGGAGCCTCCCGCTGCTGCCACGCGATTTCTGTTCTCATCCTGAAGCAAAGTTCTTAACCTGAGGTATTATTTCTGGGTTAGCGGAGTCTGTAACCTGAAGCGTCTGTAACCTGAGGTACCACTGCACTTTCTTTTATCTGCCCTCAATATTCCAACATTCATTTTTATGGGATGGACATGTGTTCTAGTGTTCTGAGAGCGGGAGAAAAACGTTTCTCGACCCACTTCCTCTAGGCATAGGCCTATATACTTCTGTCATGTCACCGCTTACTCTGTTTCCCCCTATAAATCAAACATAATAAACAAAGAAAGAAATAGCATAAACCTCCAAGTCTCACTATTTAAAGAGGAAAGACTTAGCTAACAAAGAGTAAACCAACCTAGGATTCTGCCCCCCTCCAAAAAACTGTAAAAATCGATCCATCATGGTTCAAAGCTTCATAATATATATGGAAGAAAGCAAAGTAGAATGGAGTCAAAACAACAACAACAACAACAACAACAACAACAACAACAACAACAACAACAACAACAACAACAACAACAACAACAACAACAACAACAACTCAGGAAGCTTTTTTTTTCTGTTAGAAAATAGCTGAGATTTTTCTTTTGCTCACCCCCTTGAAAAATAAGACAATTTGGCAGAATTATCTCTGCCCCTGCTTTACGGTATGCTCCCCACCTTTTCTCCCCACAGAGGCCTGGAAACATCTCTGGAACCTAGTGTTAAAAGGTTGCTCAGACTGCCATCATAGCTGATGTTGCTACCTGTTACAATGACAGCATTCTCCTCTTCCCTCACAAAAAAACCCAAAACCCACATCTTAGGGAAACGGTAACAAGCTATTCTGCCACAGCTATTGGTGAGAGTGGCCCCATCCCACCAATAAACTATAGGAGAGTTTATCCTCCCAGTAGAATGATTAGGTGAAATTGCTCCCCACTTCAAGGCTCTGGTCACAATTTGGGTGGGGAATTTCAGGAGGTCATTTGCAAACAGCTGCAAAGCCAAGTGTCCAAACAGTTGCCTATACAATGCGCTTCCTCCTCTGCACACATACACAATTTCCAAGTGGCAGTACAATATGAATGAGTCAAAACTATTAAATAATTGTGAGCCAGTTTAGAATTCTTGGGGGGAAATTCCCCCCTTTCTTTTTTAGCCTTCACACATGCTGCTCATATTTGCTGGTCTATTTACACTTTGAGCTGAGTGGGATTTGCATATCTCTACCATGAGTAGGGAAAAGCTCTGATGGCTGTTGGCCCACCTCCACTCATTCATGGAACCTGAGAATGTGTGGCTAGGTGCCTTGCAAAATGCAAGACCTCTGATCTTGCAAAGAGGGCTATGTGCACATGTTGTATGCCAAGACATGGAGGTCGGATGAACACAGATGGCTGCATGGGCAGGACTGTAAAGCCCCGTGCATATGAGAAAATGCATGCCGGTCATAGCTTGGAATGCAGAAGGCAGATGAGCCAATCAATCAGAACAAGTAGATCCCATTCCCTGCAGCATTTGATTTTGATGGATTGAACCAGCTTTGTGCAAACTTCTTCGATGTTTATACCAATGCTTTTCACATCCCAAATCGGCCTGCTTTTCTGGCCACAACATGAGCAAACATGAAAAGAAACACAAGGCTGGTCCAGCATGCCAAATCAGAAAGGCGTCTTTAACCCATTCAAAAATAATTGTCTGAATCACCTCTAAATAAAAGCCACTTTACAATGAAGTGGGCGGGTCTGGGGATTTAGACAGACGAGTCCTGGGTTTGAAACCCCTTGCTTGGCCTTGAAGCTCACTGGGTGCCCCTGGCCCAGTTGCATGCTCTTGTCCCAGCCTACCTCACAGGGTTATTCTGAAAACAAAATGCAATAGCGCTGTGGGGAAGGGATGCTGCTCGGTTGTAAGGAAGATGCTTTGCATGCAAGAGGTCCCATGTTAAATCCCCAGCCATCTAAATCATACTGAGCTAGAGGGACCAATTGGTCCATGAAATATACTTGGAGTTGAGTGTGGATTTCATGCTCTTTATTCAGCTCATAGTAGCAATGAATGAAACTTTTCCCAAAACATCTAGCGCATAGCTGTCAACTTTTCCCTTTTCTTGCGAGGAATCCTATTCGGAATAAGGGAATTTCCCTTTTAATCTAGCTATATATGCATTATTTACACAATGGGCCCCATGTGATTGGCTAATTCCGGGCTGCTCCTGTAGGCCAATCAGGTCGCGGATTCACCTCCTCCAGAAGCCTGATTGGCTGCTTCTGCAGGCCAGTCGGGTTGCTACTTCACTTCATCCAGGAGCCTGATTGGCTGCTCCTGCTGATTTGCTTCCACCTGTAGCTGGATTGGGTGGCTCCTGTGGACCAATCAGACTGCTGCATTCTGGATCCTATTGTTCTAGGATTCAGCTCAGTACATAACAGTTAGTTTTTATGCGGCATGTAAGCTATGGAACTTGCTTGCTCCCAGTCCCACAAGAGTTAGTGATGGCCACCATGTTGGATTATTTCGAAAGAGGAATGGACCAAGTCATGGAGGAACAGGCTATCGATGGCTACCAGACATGATGGCTGTGCTCCGCCTCTGCAGTCAGTAATGCTTCTGAATAGCCATTACTGGAAATGGCAGGAGGGGAAAGTGCTCTTCCCACAGGCATCTGGTTGGCCACTGTGAGAACAGGTAAAGGACCCCTGGACAATTAAGTCCAGTCAAAGGCAACTATGGGGTTGCAGCGCTCATCTCGCTTTCAGGCCGAGGGAGCTGGTGTTTGTCCACAGACAGCTTTCCATGTCATGTGGCCAGCATGACTAAACCACTTCTGGAACAACAGGACACCATGACGGAAACCAGAGCACCTGGAAACGGCGTTTACCTTCCCACCATAGTGGTACCTATTTATTTACTTGCACTGGCATGCTTTCGAACTGCTAGGTTGGTAGGAACTGGGACAGAGCCACAGGAGCTCACCCCGTCACGGGGATTTGAACTGCTGACCTCCTGATCTGCAAGCCCAAGAGGCTCAGTGGTTTAGACCACAGCGCCACCCGTGTCCTCTAAGTGAGAAGAGGATCCTGAGTTAGATGGGCCATTGACCTCATCCAACGGGCTCTACTTATGGTCTGATGAAGTCAACCTCCTCTGTTCTGATGGACTCCGGAGAGCCACTTCCATTCGTTAAAAGACAACACTTGGGCACATGTGGAGCACAGTGGAGTGTGACCCAGTTGAAGGAGGCTTCCTACGCACCACCCACCTCTTGCCCAGCTCCCACTCATTTCAACGGGGCTTGCATAGCAGAAGAACTGCTGCCTGCACTTTGCAAAACCTCCGCAGCTGAAGACATCAATTTGAATAGAACATTTCTAACATCCTTGACAGTTTCCTTCCTGGGCTTTCCTGGAAAGCCAGCAAAGGAGTAGAACTCTGCAGCTTTGTTACACCGCTATAGGATGACATCTCCTCTAGTTAAATGCCCACTTACATATTAATGCCGCTCAGGCAACCAGGAAGAGCTTGATGCTGGAGCCCGCATTAGACAGTGTTTTATTTTAGTTGTTGGTGGGGGCTTTTTGCAGATAATTAAGTATCATCGGGCAGATGCTCCACAGTTGTCTTTTCCAGCTCCTGCTCTTCCCAAGGGCAGCCACTGTAAGTAATGTAAATTTTTATTAAAATGCCTCCATGTTTCCGATGGCGAAGCAGAGCACCCGCCACCTGTTCTAATTGGAACACACAGCAATAGACCAGGCAGGAATGCCGTGCAGTGAACAGAGAGACCCTCACATATGGAGGGGGGGTTGAAAGAAAAATTGAAAGAGGGAGGGGAGCCCTTAATCTGAAACGCTAGTACAGCACAGGGGTCCTTTAATTGTTCTTCCCATCCATGTGGGAGCTGCGGATCTGACATGGCTAGGAGAACATTTAAAGGGCATCCATGCTCAGATGCAAAAGAATGTTTTCAGAGCATTGAAATGCCAATCTTGGGGTGCCAGGTGTAGCACAGCTTTTCACCCAAGCAGTGTTTTCTCATTCACGTCACAGAGAGCGAGGGAGTATTAATGAGCATACCAGTTCATTAATAACTCTGGGGGATAATGGGTACTTCAGAAGGCCAGATGGTCAGCCTAGGCTGGGGAGAATATGTGTGAAGTGAGAGTTCCCATGATCTCCAAACAGTCGAACAGGAAGGGCACCGGCGGCATGGCATGCAAATCGCTCTCTGCCACCTGCTATGAACCACTTCCCCTTTTGCTCATTTTTGCACCACAGCAGCGCTGCATTAAACAGCCCACCGCCGCTTAAAAACAACAACAAACTGGAAATGGTGCATATTTTGCATAGGTAAGGCTACAGGTGTTTTTCAGGAGAAAGCTACGTGCTAGGGATTGTTCTAGAAGAAGGAGCAGCCTTGCCAGGACTTCTTAGGTCTCTCGTCATTTGTGCAATTAGCAATTGTGTGGATTATTATTTTTTAAATACAGCAAGCATCAGGTGAGGCCTGATGGTGGGGTCTCCTTCTTATGGTCCCAATCCAGATTGGGCCTTCGGCACCTGGCATTTGCATTGTAAGCAAATCTCCCGCTCATGTCAATAGAAACTTGGCTTTCTATTGATGCAAATGGCAGCTGTAGGGTGTGTGAGCAGGATTGGTGCGGCAGTGGGGAACAAAGGGTAAAGCCCACTCACTACCAGGGGCTAGATGCTGAGAGGCCCCCTTAAAAGTGGAGCTAGGGGAATGCAACAGGTGCAATTGCACTGGGTGCAAAGCTTCTGGGACGCCGCAGCTATTACATCCACTGGAAGGTGAGAGGCGAGGGGGCGCAGGATTTTGGAATCACCACTGTAATTTGAGACACCAGAGCCCACCAAAGATTGCTCATTTCATGAATGACAACACGTCCAAGTCTGGCCTTGAGATACACCTTTCTTCCTTTCCCATCCCCATCATCTCTTTTTCAAATCTGTTCTTTACCCTTTTAAAAACGTTGACTCACCTGCTTAGTTTAAGTTCATTATAAATTGTTTGCATTTCAATAAACTGTAACCTTTGCAGACCTCACATTCATGTCTTCCTGTCACACTTTCTGCGTTCCTCTTAGATGGGGAAACTGTGTCCCTCCAGATGTTGGACTACAACTCCAATCATCCTTGGCCATTGTCCATGCTGGTTGAGGCTGATGGGAATTGTAGTCCAACATCATCAGGAGGGACACGGGTCCCCCCACCCACTGCCTTAAGAGTGTAAACACAGCAAACTGTCCCAAAGTATGAAACAGCCCTTGCTTTGTCTTCAGCAAAGGACCATGAGCATCCTGGCCAGGAATCTGAAAACTGTTTTGTAACAAATCCGGTTCTGTAGCTCAGCAAGAGGAATAGATGAATTTGTCAGTTTCGGTTTCCTGCAGTTTTTCTCTTTTCCAATCTTAAAGCTGAGTTTCCCACATTCCTATAGCAATTTTGTGATTTATTTATTTATTAATCCTCATGGAAACTCGCCAGCGTTTTAGTGTGAATTTCTTCGAACTGCTTGTGGTCCCCTCCCTTTTTTTTTTTGCAAGCAGTTCCCTAACATAATGCATTTTTGTATCTTATCTTCACTGCTATATACATTTAACACACCCTTACCCCAAATGTGAACCACCCTGAGATCTATGGGTATAGTGTGGTATAGAAATTTAATATAAATAAATATGCATATTTTGTGCACATTTCTGGCTGAAGAACTTCATATCAAAAGTTGCAGGAGTGAGAATTCTGCTGCATAATCTTTGTGCATTGGCTCAAAAAGTGCAAGTTGGGTAGTTTCTCATTAAAATGCAAGCAAAATTTATCCCCCTCCCCAAATGCTACTCAGTGTCAGAGCATCTAACTTTGCAAACCTAATGTTCCAGGTTCCAACCCTAGAATCCCCAGATAGGATCCCTCACACAAACTGCAAGAGAGCCACTGCCGGCTGGTCAGACAATACTGAGCTTGATGGACCAGTATAAAACATCTTCCTATGCAAATCAGCTTGCGGCACCTCAATAGCAACTATGTCCAGACGTCCCTGTGAGCTGATGCTCAAGGGGCCAGTTCTTGGAGCACTGTGGTCCTTCAAGGTGGTCCTTGAAGCATAGGACAAGCCAAGTATAATGGCCTTAAAGGGAATGGTAGCCGTGACAATATGGAAGCATCCAATGGAAGCATTTTGGGAGCAGCTCTAAAAGATGTAACCAAACTAAAGCACAAGCAAATGAGCGTTCCCCTTCAGGAGGATTTCCTGAAAGTCTTAGAAAGGAAAATGACCACCAGCAGGTTGAAAAGCCTTAGGAGGAGGGAGCTCAGTGTATCTGGCAACGTGCTTTATTTTTCTGCGGTGGTAAGTATTACAAGATTCAAATTAACTTGGAGAGAGCAGGCTCTTTTAAGAAATCTCCCTGTCTGCATTTCTGCTTCTCCTTGAGACTAGAGAAATATAGGCAGGACCATACCACACCGTAGCAAAGCAAACTGCAACCCTATGCACACTTTCTTGTGGGGCGAGCCCCGCTGAACACCGTGGGACTTTTACTCTGAGCAAACATGCATAGGATTTTGCTGCTGGGATATCCCAAGGCAGCCAGAATGATATAAGAAATCACCAAGGAACCATTCTTCACTGACTCGAAGCAGCAGTGAAGATACTTTTTTACTATCTAACTGCATCTCCGAATAATCACCTTACACAGAAAAGTCTACTTATTCATTCTTTCTTAGCAAATGTGTTGCACTGCAGTTATTCTGGAGAGCTAACAAGATAATTTGCTGTAATTCTCTTGCTGTTGTGTGTAGATTTAAGATTTTGCGATTTGCTGTCAAAGGGGGTTATTAGAAAGTCTAACCTAATGATCCTGGTGGGGTCGGAAAGCCTTTTGCTACAGAGACTCCTTTCAAATCAGAACAAGCTTTGCTAAGGTGGGAATATCAGGACGCAAAAAGATTGTAGAGAGATTGCTCTCCCCGCTCCCCAAAGTTTAAACGCGGATTCTATTTTTAACCTCCGGGAGGCGAGGTGCAGTCGTACTTAAGTTCCTCATCACCCAGTAGAATCCTTTAAGCTGCTTCTCCAAGACAAAAGGGGTATTATCCGGCAGCTGCTGTCGTTGCTGCCGCTTCCTGGCCCGTGCTAAGAACCTGTCAGAAGATCATCCCCCTTTGCTGCACTTTTCTCACCAACGCTATTTCCACGCCACCTACCCTGTTCACAGCCTCCGCGACGGATCCGCAGCAACAGCAACAGCTCCCAACTAGACGCGCCACCATAAACCAAGTGGGGGAGAGTGAGTGAGCGAGTGAAAAGCCCTGACGTTTCCCGAGCTCACGCGGATATACAAATCTGTGAACTTCTCTGTTAACTCCGTGCAGTTTCAAAAAGGAAATCGGAGGCTAAATTCAGCCGACAACTGTCGTTGCGCAAAGCTCTCGCTCTTCTCCGCCTCCCGGTTCAGCGCCGAGACCACTTGCGAACCATCCGAGGACCCTCACTTGAAAAGAGACCCAAGAAGAGAAAGAAGAAGTTGAAGTAGTAATAGTCCTGGGATCTGGAACGGGCAGCCGTGCGCAAAAATGTGCCAATAACACCCAGCGCGCACGGGAGGCAGGGGAGCGCGCCGGGCCAGCCCTCCGCGGAGAGGGAGAGTGTTGGTTTCAGGTTTCACTCGGCAGCTGGCGAGCTTCTCGACGCGCAGGCTGCCCCGTCGAGGATCCCTTCTTAGCCGCACAGCTCACGCCTCCGGTATCTCTGGAACCTCGGGAAGCGCGGCGCCCTCAGCTGCGCGCCGAGCTCCAATAATGGCCCCATCCGGCAGCTTCCTCTTAACAGCTTGTTTCCTTGCATTCAGATCCCAGCTTTCCCGCACACCCTCCAACGTTTCTCCGATGAAAATAGGGACATCCTATTCCACAATAATGATTTTATTATTTATACCCTGCCCCAGCCACTCTGGGCGGCTGCCAACATATATAAAAACATAAAACATTTTTTAAAAAATACTTCCCTATCCAGAGCTGCCTTCATATGTCTTCTAAAGGGTGTATAGTTATCTCCTTGGCTCGCGGGTTGCATAACTCCATACCCTCCAACATTTCCCCAATGAAAATAGGGATGTCCTAAGGAAAACTGGGACATTCCGGGATCAAATCAGAGATTGGAATGGCTTCAGTAGGAAAATTGGGGCACTTGGAGGGTCTGTTTCATCCATGGGGGTCAAAGTGGGAAGAACATCAGCAGAGCCTGCTGGATCCAGTGCCAGAGTAGTCACTGGCCTAGGCGCCCCACACCTTTTAGGGGCCCTGCGACAATAGATCAAAATAATTGTGATTTGATCTGGAAAGAAAATTACAACCAAGCTTGCTTGGTTCAATGTTATCCCACTGGAGCACACACATGAGGGGCCCCCGAGATTCTGACTGCCTGGGGACATCCACAGGGTTTAATCCAGCACTGGCAGGATCAGGCCAATGGCCCACCAAGGCCAGCATCCTGTTCTCACAGTGGCCAACAAGGTGCCTGTGGGAAACCAGAAGGCAGAACATGAGCACCAGAGCTATGCTCTCCCCTGGTTTCTGGTTTCCAGAAACTGGTATTCGTAAGCAAGGTAAAGCGTGGGTGGCACGTGGCACTATGGTGTAATCCACTGAGCCTCTTGGACTTGCCAATCAGAAGGTCGGTGGTTCGAATCCCCATGACAGGGTGAGCTCCTGTTGTTCTGTCCCAGCTTGTGCCAACCTCAAAGTTTGAAAGCACGCCAGTGCAAGTAGATAAATAGGTACTGTTGCAGCAGGAAGGTAAACGGCGTTTCCGTGAGCTCTGGTTTCCATCAAAGTGTCCCATTGTGCCAGAAGCAGTTTAGTCCTGCTGGCCACATGACCCGGAAAGCCGTCTGTGGACAAACAAAGGCTCCCTCGGCCTGAAAGTGAGATGAGCGCCGCAACCCCATAGTCGCCTTTGACTGGACCTAACCATCCCAGGGCCCTTTACCTTTACCTTTACAGTAAGCACTGTTGCCTCCAACTGTGGAGGTTAGAGCATAGTTAGTAGCCTCTCTCTCCTATGAATTTGTCCAATCTTTGTTTGTTTTTAAGTGATCCAGGTTGGTTGTCACTACTGCCTCCTGGGGAAGCGAGTTCCATAGTCTGGCTATGGTGAGCATGGTTCTTTCCCCCTAGTCATATAATTCTGCACAACAACCCTGTGAGGTGTGTTAGGCTGAAAGGCTGCCACTGGCCCAAAGTCACCCAGCAAGCTTCATGGCCGAGTGGGGATTTAAATGCCCACCTCCCAGGTCCTACACTAACTCTCTAATCACTACACCACACTGCCTCTTTACTGCCCTACCTGCCCCTCAAAGCAGCCAGTTTCTTCCAAATACTGGTGGAAAACTTCCACGCTCCACTCCTGCCTGTGCAATCTACTTTCATGGCTCCAGGAACCTTTATGTCCCAGAGCTATGACATTGTTGCTCAAGTGGAGACCCCTAGTTTCCATGCAAGGCCCCTGAACCACATTTGGAAAAGCTGGGAGGTTCCAGTGAAGCCCAGTCAGGTTCCCCTGAGAGCTTAGCACTAAAAGATGCTGGAGAAATATGCACAGTTTTATCTAGCATTTATAGAATCATAGAACTGGAGAGATGGAAAGACCACAAGGGCCATCTTGTCCAACCCCCTACAATGCAGGAATTTCAACTAAAGCATCCACGACAGATGGCCATCCAAGCTCTGTTTAAAAATCTCCCATGATGGAGAGTCTACCACCTTCCAAGTTGTCTGTTCTGTTGTTGAAAGGCTTTTACCGACAGAAAGTTTTTCCTCATTCTAAATTATGTCACAGTGCTGGTGTGAAGGTAACATGGGGCATCTTGTAAGTTCCTAAAAAGAAGGCCAGGGTCTGTATATATAGACAGTATTTATGTGTTCTGTACAGTGGTGCCTCACAAGACGAAATTAATTCATTCCGTGAGTTTTTTCGTCTAGTGAATTTTTCGTCTTGCAAAGCACGGTGTCGGAAAAGTTTTGGAAAAGCTTCAAAAATCACCAAAAACCTCAAAAAAGGCTACCACACCGCGTTCTATGAGTTGCTCCTTGAGGTCAAGTCGCAACTGTATTAACGGTGTTAAGAAAAAGGAAACAAACTTGCAAAAAACGCAAGACGTTTACATCTTGCGAAGCAAGCCCATAGGGAAATTCGTCTTGCGAAGCAGCTCAAAAACCGCAAAACCCTTTCGTCTAGCGAGTTTTTCGTCTTGCGAGGCATTCGTCTTGTGGGGCACCACTGTATTTATATATTCTGCAAAGTGATTTACAGAAAGAATAAAACAATGACATTATCACTGTTTTAAAGAAAACCACTTAAATCTTTCTAGAATAATTAAGATCAACAATAAGCTAAAAAAAAACAAACCAGATTGATACACCTGTCATCCTTCTGCCTATCTTGAAGCAGTAATGCTTCTGAATATCGGGTCCTTTTTGTGGATTTCCCACAGGTATATGGTTCTCTGCAGTGGCTCCCCATCTGTGGAATGCCCTCCCCAGGAGAGTTTGCCAGGCACCTTCATTATACACCTTTAGGCGCCAGGCAAAAACATTCCTTTTTAACCAGGGCTTTGGTTGACCTGATGGACATCCCACACCCTTTTAAAAAGTGGTTCTTTTGGGGGGGTATTATTGGGTTATTGTTTTTATTTTGATTTTATATACTATGATCTCTTTATGTGAACCACCCTGAGACCTCCAGGTATAGGGTGGTATATAAATTCTAACAACAACAACAACATGGCTGGCCACCATGAAAACAGGATGTTGAACTTGGCCAGCCATTATGTTATTGATTGATCCTTAACTACAACAGCAGGATTTTTTGCCTAATCATTAAGCAAGAAGTGGAGTCAGCCTCCCCATGTAGAAGAAGAAGAAGAAGAAGAAGAAGAAGAAGAAGAAGAAGAAGAAGAAGAAGAAGAAGAAGAGGAGGAGGAGTAGTAGTAGTAGTAGTAGTAGTAGTAGTAGTAGTAGTAGTAGTTTGGATTTGATATCCCGCCTTTCACTCCCCTTAAGGAGTCTCAAAGTGGCTAACATTCTCCTTTCCCTTCCTCCCCCACAACAAACACTCTGTGAGGTGAGAGAGGCTGGGAGACTTCAGAGAAGTGTGACTAGCCCAAGGTCACCCAGCAGCTGCATGTGGAGGAGCGGGGAAGCGAACTCGGTTCACCAGATTACGAGTCCACTGCTCTTAACCACTACACCACACTGGCTCTAGCCCCTCATGTCCCCCAGGGTCCCTGGTGTCACCTCGCAGAGCAGGATGAGGAGGAGCCTGAAGGATGCTCACCAGGGATTTCTTACACCAGGGATCGAACTGGGATCTTCTGTGTTGAAGGGCAGATGCTCTACCACTGAGCTCTGCTCCTTCTCCAGAACCTAGGACCTTCTGCATGCTACCCTGATTGACTTGTAAACACTGCAGAGGGTACGGTTTTGACACCACTCCGCAGAACATCAACGCTCCCCTTTGGTTAAGCGCAGCCGATAGTTTAACAACTTTGACAGCAGCTCAGAGGCTCCGAACGAAATAAAGCAAACAGTAGGAGAATGTCTATAACATGCTAAAAAGGGAGGGGACTTGCGCAATTAGATGCGAAACGCAGCAGGATACCTCTGCTTGCCTGAGGCTTGGTTTGCTGCCAGCCACCATCTCCCAGGGAGGCCTTGCCAGAGTGACATAAGTAAGAGAAAGAAGCCTTTAAGTGGGTTGGGAGGGCCTCCAGCAGCAAGGAGCAAGGCAGCTCTCTGATGAGGTGCTCGTACTGGGGGGAAACCTGTAGGTTATGGAGGGAGGCAATTGGCAACCCTGAAACAAGTCGTTCCCCCCCCCCCCCCGCAGCTGTTCTCTTGCATCTTTGCATGAGCAAGAAAGCCCCACGAATGCACAAAACACCGCTGGTTTAAAAGGGGATAGGAAATTGCTGCTTAAAAGCTAGGCTATCCCAGGGAGCATTTCCAATTACACAGAAAGAAATGAGGGGCAACACATAAACTGACTAGATAAAAAGATGAAGAAGAAAAGAATTGCAGGGGGGGGAGAAGGCAACATAAAATAGACTCTTCCAGTTGCAAGTGGAGATAATGCAAGGAGCCCTTTGGGAACAGCATGCCAGTTTTGCTGGCACCATCATATACATGCAAGGTTAAGACGAAAGAAGACTGGCAAATCAAGTTAATGGAATATGCCAAAATGCTGAAACTAACTGGAAAGCTCAGAAACCAAGATGGCAAGAAATTCAGAAAAGAATGGGAAATGTTTATTGTATATAAGTGAAAGTGTTGTAAACAAGTTAACACATTGGCAGGATTTTAAAGAGACTTGTAATTTTAGAGATATAATAGGAAAAAATGAATGTTTTTTTTAATAGTAATGATATGCAGTTGAAAAGGAAAATTAACAGGGGAGGGAAGTCAAGGGATTTGGAGAATGCCTATTTTCCTATTTGAAATTGTTTTGGCATATAGTTGTGTGTGTGTGTTTGTTATTAATGTTTTTGTTGTGGTGATTTTTACTTTTGTATGGTTGGAAGAAAATCTAATTATATATATATATATATATATATATAGCCTTTTCCAGCCTGATGCCTACCATATTTGCTTATTCATTTTATTGCATTTATATACCAGCTTTTCTCCATAGTTCACTCCCACCTCCTTTAACCCCCATAACATGCCTGTGAGTTAGGCTAAGCTAAGCGGCAGTGACTTGCCCTCAGCTTCATGGCCAAGTGAGAATTCAAACCCTAGTCTCCCAGGTATTAGTCCAACACTAGCCAATGGCCAGGGAAGATGGGTGATGTAGAGCACTTTGAGGAAGTGCCATAGCTCAGTGGTAAGACTTCTGCTTCGAGTAGGGCTATGGTTGAATAACATCCTCTTAACAAAAAACTGAGGCAAGATGGTAGCAGCAATTTAGAAAAGTTGTTTACGCAGGCCCATTTCCATTATGTCTTCTTCAGAAAACCTTCTCGGAGCCAATTTAAACATCACCCTGCCCCAACGCGGTTGGAAAGCACTGCATAATGTATAAGGGTGTGATCCTGTGCATATGTATGGACAGACACTGCCGCCTTTGTTTCGTTTGACAACTCTTGAAGGTGCCTGTTTGGCTCCTGGCATGGTACCATTATGCACCCTATACCAAAAGAAATTGATCAGTGATGGAAATGATAGAGCAGCCTGGTCTGTTACTCATTAAACATGAAAACTGGCCCCTGAAAGAGGTCTTTCCAGAAGGACAGCTCTCTCCATCAGCCACAGACTCCTGATTTTCCATGTTTCACTTCCAGCCTAGGGCAGCTATTCCACCTCTTCTTCTAGCCACCACTAACCACTGATTTTCATTACTTGTTGTTGTTTAGTTGTTTAGTCGTGTCTGACTATTTGTGACCTCATGAACCAGAGCACGCCAGGCACTCCTGTCTTCCACTGCCTCCTGCAGTTTGGTCAAACTCATGCTGGTAGCTTCGAGAACACTGTCCAACCACCCCGTCCTCTGTTGTCCCCTTCTCCTTGTGCCCTCCATCTTTCCCAACAGGGTCTTTTCCGGGGAGTTTTCTCTTCTCATGTGGTAGCCAAAGTATTGGAGCCTCAGCTTCATGATCTGTCCTTCCAGTGAGCACTCAGGGCTGATTTCCTTCAGAATGGATAGGTTTGATCTTCTTGCAGTCCACGGGACTCTCAAGAGTCTCCTCCAGCACCATAATTCAAAAGCATCAATTCTTCAGCAATCAGCCTTCTTTATGGTCCAGCTCTCACTTCCATACATCATTACTTAGCTGTTTGTTTTAAAAAAGTGATGGGGTCTTCTCTCTCTCTCTCTCTCTCTCTCTCTCTCTCTCTCTCTCTCTCTCTCTTGAACGATATCAAAGGAGCAATCCATTGGGTGGATAAAGGATTGGTAAGTTGTGTGATTACTACAGCAAGGTTAACTTGAGCAAAACAGGGGAGGTCTTACAACCTTCCTTCCTTCAAATAGTGCTTTGTTAAACTGTGGGATGCAGAATGGGAACAGGCCACAGCTCAGTGGCAAAGCACCTGCTTGGCATGCACAAGGTTCCAGGTTAAATCCTCAGCGTCTTCAGGTAGGGATTGAAACCATCCCTGAAACCCTGGAGAGCTGCTGCCAATCAGAGTAAACAATATTGAGTTAGATGTGTCAGGATTTTTATCCATCTGTGCTGCTCCAGCAGTAGCACTATGTTTGTGTATATCATGTGAGTGTCTGAGAGAGTGTGAGACAGGAAGTCTCAGAACTGTTGGAAGTTAGTTTCACTTCTGAATGTGTTGCTGTTTCTGTCCTGGTGCTCAAAGAGCACAGATGTGCTGATGGATTCTGTATATAGACTGTAAAATAAAGTACAGTGGTACCTCAAGTTAAGTACTTAATTCGTTCTGGAGGTCCGTTCTTAACCTGAAACTGTTCTTAACCTGAAGCACCACTTTAGCTAATGGGGCCTCCTGCTGCCGCCAAAGCACGATTTCTGTTCTCATCCTGAAACAAAGTTCTTAACCTGAGGTGCTATTTCTGGGTTAGCAGAGTCTGTAACCTGAAGCATATGTAACCTGAAGCGTATGCAACCCGAGGTACCACTGTAGTTTAGAACTACTGGTTGACTCTTTCTTTAGCTATGATATGCCAGAAGATGAGCGTGCTCCTCTCAGGAGGGAGGGGTCGCTTATCACAGGTCTCTCTGGACTGAGGGAGATTTATAGCCAGAGGGTGACCACCAGAGAGACGTCTTGGGAAGTTGGCGGCCTTCCCGGGCATGTTTCCAACAAGATGGACCAGTGGTCCGACTTGGTACAAGGCTTCCTATATCCAACACATTGCATCAGAAGCAAGAATAAAAGATAGCATACTGCTGAGGTTAACTGGAATCCAGTTTCTGAACATTGCAAAAACACATCCTTTTAAAAAATAATAATAATAATCCTGAAAATACATCAGTGTAATTGTTAGAGGGTCAGACTAGAACCTGGAAGATTGGGGTTCAAATCCTCGCTCAGCTATGAAGCTCACTCGGTGAGGCTAGTCTCTGCCTCTCATCTTAACCTACCTCTCACAGGTGGGGATTAAATGAGAGTGGATGGAAGCACATACTCCACCTTGAGGTCTTTGGAGAAAACGGTGGGATCTAAATGCCATCAAACAATGTTATCAGGATATGAAAGTGTGTGTTTTAGAAATGGAATGCATTGGTTTTTGAGGTTCCGGAGGGTTTGGAGACCCTCTGGAGAAGGTTTTAAGAGGTACAACAGGTGTTGAAGAGGAGGAAGATGATGTCCCTCTGGATTCCATGCCGTGCATCTGAATTGTGAGAAACAGAAAATATTTCTTAACGAGTAAAAAATAATGATGGGGATAATTGGGCCTGAGTGCTATGAGGAGGATAATTTTTGGTGTTTTGCTCCCAGCAGAAATGCTTCATTACGATCAAGGGAAGCGGTGGGGGAGGGAGATTCGGAGAAAAGCAGACAAGTGGAACTTCACATCTCATGGAAGCGGCTTACAGAGTTTCTGGACATGTGGGATGTTATGTAAGTCAACAGAAATCCTGTTGCTCCCCTTGCTCATTTACACATCTGCCAACTTTCCCCTTTCCAGCTGACAGTCTTCTCATTTGGAGTGAGTCTGGAAATACGGCCAAGAATGTATTTATTACTACTGCAAATTCTCACAGTGGAAACTCCCACTGAGAATGAATTGAATTCACTGTTCAGTTTTAGGAAGCCCGGCTCTAGCCAAGGCCTTGAGTTCATCTGCTTTTTTGTTGCTGTTGTTGTTCTCTTTAAATGATCATTTGATGAGCCTTCCCATTCTCGCTGTAACCACTTGTAGCAATGGAGAGGGGGAATCAATGAAGAGCCCACAGCATATGCCTTGCAGGCAGGCAGGCAGGCAGGCAGGCAGGCCGGGCGTCCGACTTTGATCTCCAGCTCAGAGAGGTAGCAGGGCAGGAGAACAGTCTCCGGCCAAGAACTTGCAATCAAAATAGACAGGACTAGCCTGTCTTGTTTCTGTCTCGCTCACACTCAGCCATAGTGTTTTGAGCAGACTTCTTTTTTGAGAGCATGGACAAAAAAAACACAAAAAAACAACAACCCACTTTTAAACTGCATGCATTTTGTCTGCCCCTTTTACATAAAACATCCTTTTGAAACCTTTGAAATATATGTATTTGTCTGTAAAACAGGAATTTTGCAAGCATCTTTTATACATTATAATACAGTGGTACCTCGGGTTAAGAACTTAATTCGTTCTGTAGGTCCATTCTTAACCTGAAACTGTTCTTAACCTGAGGTACCACTTTAGCTAATGGGGCCTCCCGCTGCTGCCGCCACGCAATTTCTGTTCTCATCCTGAAGCCAAGTTCTTAACCCGAGGTACTATTTCTGGGTTAGTGGAGTCTGTAACCTGAAGCGTCTGTAACCTGAAGCATATGTAACCTGAGGTACCACTGTATACAAACTTTTGTGTGACATTTGTGCACACCCAGAACGCATCGCAAAATCTGGAGAAGTGTGCATGATCTGCTTTCCAATCCACAAGTAAGTGTGGCAACATCAGATTACAGTGGTTGGTCCACCCCAAAAGCAGACCAAATGAATTCCCCTCCCATCTTTAGTGAAATCTGTTGGGGTAGCAAATTCAGTCCCCCAGCTGTGGATACGAGAGTGAAGGGTGTCACCAAGACTGTGCCCTTTCCAAAGAGCAAGCTCCCCCACCAATCTTATTTGGCCTTAAAGGATACCTAAAATACTAATTACAGGTAGGTAGCCGTGTTGGTCTGCCGTGGTCAAAACAAAACAAAAAAAATTATTTTGTTAAAATACTAAGCGAGTGCCCTCTTGAACCAGTGTTTGTTAATCAGATTTAAAACCTGCCTTCAAAGCCGAAGGAAAACAGAAAGGAAACAGATTTTCTCTAGAGACAGTAGATTCTCCTTTGCTAGAGGCAATGGCGACCATCTATCAGGGATGCTGCAAGTCAGCAGTCTGGAACCTCTGAGGCCACTTCAGCCAAGCCATGCCCATCAAACATGATGCCAGGTTTGGGGAAAGTAAAGGCACAGCTAGGCCACAAGTCGGTTTGCTGGCACTCTGATCAGTTTATTAGTAAACCATCCTAACTCCATGCAATGCCCCAAAGTCGGTTTGCGGTGGTAGTTTTACAACCAGCTGGTCAATTGTAGCTTGCAAAGCACAGAGGAGCCATGCCTTTACTAGCAAAGTTCAGTTTCAAATTGTGTGGGACCCAAAAATGGGTCATTGTGATGACAGATGATTGACACATGAGTGGCCTGCAGCTGGTGGGGCGGGGTTGGAGAAATAAGATCAAATTCCCCACCTCTGATACATTTCCATTTCTGCATTAAGTAGCGGGTCATAGTAGATGATTCCCAAGAACCCTTTCAACTAACCCAGAACCAGAATTCCATTTTCTAACTCTCTCACAGTGTCTGACCCTGTCGTAGCTTCATTCTGAAGTCTCAGTACACCTGTCCTTTGCTCGCTCGCTCTCTCTCCAGTTCCTATCTTCTTTTTCCCAAAGCTCATATTTGCTAATAATATAATAATTATAATAATTTATTATTTATACCCCACCCATCTGGCTTGGTTTCCCCAGCCACTCTGGGCGGCTTCCAACGGAACATTAAAAACACAATACAGTATTAAACATTAAAAACTTCCCTAAACATAGCTACATTCAGATGTCTTTTAAAAGTAGGATAGTTGCTTATTTCCTTGACATCTGATGGGAGGGCGTTCCACAGGGCGGGTGCCACTACTGAAAAGGCCCTCTGCCTGGTTCCCTGTAACCTCACATCTCACAGTGAGGAAACTGCCAGAAGGCCCTCGGAGCTGGACCTCAGTGTCCAGGTTGAACAATGGGGGTGGAGACGCTCCTTCAGGTATACTGGACCAAGGCCATTTAGGGCTTTAAAGGTCAGCGCCAACACTTTGAATTGTGCTCAGAAATATACTGGGAGCCAATGTAGGCCTTTCAGGACCAGTGTATGGTCTCGGCTGCTCCCAGTCACCAGTCTAGCTGCCACATTCTGGATTAATTGCAGTTTCTGGGTCACCTTCAAAGGTAGCCCCATGTAGAGCGCATTGCAGTAGTCCAAGTGGGAGATAACTAGAGCATGCACCACTCTGGCGAGACAGTCTGCGGGCAGATAGGATCTCAGCCTGCAAACCAGATGGAGCTGGTAGACAGCTGCCCTGGACACAGAATTGACTGGCGCCTCCATGGACAGCTTGAGTCAAAAATGACTCCCAGGCTGTGCACCTGGTCCTTCAGGGGCACAGTTACCCCATTCAAGACCAGGGAGTCCCCCACACCCACCCGCCCCCTGTCCCCCCAAAACAGTACTTCTCTCTTGTCAGGATTCAACCTCAATCTGTTAGCCGCCATCCATGCTCCAACCGCCTCCAGGCACTCACACAGGACCTTCACCGCCTTCACCTTCCATTTGTTTTGAGGTGGACCACTTTCACAAGCAATCGTGTTCAGAAGACTCTATGCCATTCCCCCCACAAAGCGACTGCCAAAAGCCCTGGTCTCTTCAAGCCTAGACAGAATCAGATGATGGCAGCCATTGTAAATTGTGGTTTGTACATACCGACTGTGCGTGTGAGAGAGATAATGATTTAACGCCTTCAACAAAAGAAATTTTAAAATAGCGTTTACTATTACTCTGCCACCTTCATTGTCTCTCTTCTTGTTTTCTTACACATCTTGTTCTTTGCATTGGGCTATTCCTGTCTGTGCAGGGAAGCAGAATCTTGTAAATGTAATGCAGTTGTTTGGGGCATTTATTTTCTTCCACAAACAGCGTTCTCTATTTATAGCATTACCTACACGAAGAAGGAAGAGCAGAGAAAAGGACAGAGGGTGTGCAAAGGCAGATGTGGCAAAGATGAGGATGTACAGATCCATGGTGTTCTTCAATGCTGCTTTAGTTGGATTTACCTGGGATATAAGGTAGCCAGGTCACAACCCAGAAAGTCCCCCTGTACAGTGGTACCTCGGGTTACAGACGCTTCAGGTTACAGACTCCGCTAACCCAGAAATAGTACCTCGGGTTAAGAAATTTGCTTCAGGATGAGAACAGAAATCGCGCAGCAGCAGCAGGAGAAGGCCCCATTAGCTAAAGTGGTACCTCAGGTTAAGAACAGTTTCAGGTTAAGAACAGACTTCCAGAATGAATTAAGTTCTTAATCTGAGGTACCACTGTACCTTTAAATTCACCACAAAACAGACTTTCCGTCTATTTGCCTCACTTTCCTGGAGTCTTGCTTACCACCAAAGACAGCAGGGCTGCCATTTTAGCTTTCAGTGGGACGGGTGGTGATGAAATAGGAAGCTGAATCAGACAATTGGTCCATCGAGCTCAGTATGGCAGCAGCTCTCCAGGGTTTCAGAGAGCAGACATTCCCATCTCTACTTGGAGATGCCAGGCTTGCCACATGGTTAAGCTGCACACAGCAGCTGATGACCAATAGCGTAGTCTGGTTTGGACTTATTTGGACATTCTTTTAAGCTAGCCAGTAATTTTTTTTTAAGCTGTTCATTTTAAGAATGTTGCTGTGACTGTTCTTCAAAACTACGTAATGCCATCAAAATATAGCTGCTCCTGAGGAAGGCTGAGGACTCCCCTTTATTGGAGCTTTTTAGGCAGCAGTTGGATGGCCATCTGTCGGGGACTTTTTAGCCGAGATTTCTGCATTGCAAGGGGTTGGATTGTTAGGATTTTGATCTATCCGAGCTGCTCCAGCTTGAGAAAAGAAGTCTGTATTATCTCTTCCTTCTGAGTACTGCTGGAAGTTGGTTTCACTTCTGTATTGTGTCACTGTTCTGTACTGGTTCTGTACTGGTGTTCAGAGAGCACAGACGTACTGATGGATTCCCTGAATATAAGACTGTAAATAAAGTAGTTTAGAACTACAATTGAGTCTTTCTTCTGCTATGATATACCAGAAGACTAGTGTGCTCTTTTCAGGAGAGAAGGGTCACTTATTACTGGTCTCTCTGGACTGAGGGAGATTTACAGCCATAGAGGACCACCGGAGAGACGCTCTGAAGACTTGGGAAGGTAGCAGCCTTCCCAGGGCGTTTTTCCAACATGGACTAGATGACGCTTGGGGTCCCCTTCCAACTCTACAATTCTCCAAAATGATGCTCTTGTGTGGGAGGGGGATTGACTCAATACCAGGGGAAAGTTCTGGCTGCCCCATTCCCCCATCCAGCTCCCCATTTAAGGGAACTACAGAATTTCCAGAGCTCCTCCATTTGTGTCATGGTGGAAGGAAAACACACCAGAGAAAACAAGTAGCATGCTTGTTTTCCCCACTTCCTAAAACACGGGCAGACATGCACACCTCTGCATCCAGGATCCTGCTCAGATGAGAGAATCTTGGAAGGCATTCCTGTTCACCCCCGAGGCACTGTGAGCTGCACCCACTGAAATCCCTACCCATTTTGCAAGCACATAGCCTTAATGTGGAAATCTCACATGACTTTATAGAACAAAGCAATCCCAGTCAAAGCCAGGAATCCTTGATAGGCAACCACCCGGCATCTTCTTACCAACTTCTCGTGAAGGAAAGTCCACCACCTTCTGAAGCAATCATATACGGTAGATATTGCGTTTTTGCTCATAAAGAGTTGACGCCTTGAAGAAAATGTTCCAACTAACATTTGCAAAAAAAGCCTGAAACATTTCTGTTAGGGATTGTAGGAAAAGACCTGCCAAGGAAATTGAGGAATATCTTCATGTATGCGACAACGGCGGCAAGAGTCTTAATAGCACAAGGATGGAAGAACAAAGAAATCCCGACCAAAGAACTGTGGCAAGAGAAAATGATGGACTACGTGGAACTGGCGAAACTGACACACAAACTGTGTGATAAGGACAACTGTGACTTTAAAGAAGAATGGGAACCTTTTACAAAGTATTTAAAGAAACAACAAACTGAGCTGGACTCCTTGGCAGGTTTTGAATAAACATACACAAATTTATTATTGGTAATATATAGATAGATAAATTAAGGATCTTTACAATTTTATAGTATGCACAGATTAACATGTGCTGAAAAACCAGAGAGAGGAGCTGAGGGAAGTCTGGGGGTGGGAGGGTGGGGATCTGGTTTGGGGAGGGGGAGGGGAAAAATAGGGGGGAATGAGGATGATATGTTTTTGATAAATGGTTATGTTGAAATTCTTAATAAAAAATTATATATATATATAAAAAGAGTTGATGCCATCTTTGATTACTAACTGGCAGGCTCCTGTGACGTTGGGTTTACTTGTATGCATTGGGGGAAATCCTATTTTGTGGCCACATGGTGCCCTTCTTCTCCCAGAGTAAGTTCCTCTGAGAGCCTACATTGCTAGTAACATGGCATAATTATTTACTTTAAATTTCATAGAATTGTAGAGTTGGAAGGGACCCCAAGGGTCATCTAGTCCAACCCCCTGCAATGCAGCGGTTCGATGGCCAAGTTTAGATTACAGTGGTGCCTCGCAAGACGAAATTAATCCGTTCCGCGAGTCTCTTCGTCTTGCAGTTTTTTCGTCTTGCGAAGCACGGCTATTAGCGGCTTAGCGGCTATTAACGGCTTAGCGGCTTAGTGGCTTTAAGAAAAAGGAAACAAACTCCCAAGAACTCGCAAGACGTTTCGTCTTGCGAAGCAAGCCCATAGGGAAATCCGTCTTGCGGAACGACTCAAAAAACGGAAAACACTTTCGTCTAGAGAGTTTTTCGTCTTGCGAGGCATTCGTCTTGCGGGGCACCACTGTAGTTAGGTTACATTTATTTATTTTTTAAAGGTAACTTTCCGGTCGCCCGATTTTTCTCCACACTGCTACATTAGCGGTGGTGCAATGTACGCAAGACTATTTCCTTCCTCTCCATGTTGCTTTCTTCCTGTGTGTTTGCAAAGAGATGAAAAACTGCAGGAACTCACAGGAAAAGGCCGTGACCCACCCATCCCCTCCCCCCTCCCTCCAGCCTGCGTATTCTGCTATTTCGGGCATCAACCTAATTACCAGGAGCTGTAAATTAACCAAACCGCTATCCCGCTCCAATTATAAAAGTGTCCTTCCTTGGGCCATTTGTCTTATTTGACCTTCAAAACACAATCGTACCTCAATCCTTCGGTTCTAGCTGGGAAGCTTTGCTAGTGATGTGTGCGACAGCCAATTAAAAATCCATGTGCGTGCGGGACTGTGTGCGGTGCTTTTGAAAGCTATTGTTGTAAATTCTGTGGAATGGTTATTGGAGTGGTTGCTGGTACAAACAAAGGCCTGCTCGAACTATCTAGTGTAGGGTGTTGCCATGAACACAAAACATTCCTGAAGCTGACACCTGACCAAACCGGGGACACAACCTTGGCCTACATTTTGTATATCACTCAGTTAATTGCCAGGGTTTGGCTTGGCTTCCCGTCTTTCGTTTTCTTTACAAGTTATTTGGAAGTTTTGCCAGAATTATTCGAATGATGTATACACGGAGGAGCGCAGGAAACGGCATTATGCAGATGCAGACAAATTGTTCCATCTTGTTCAGTATTTTCTGCACCACGGGGGAGAACCTGGAGCTCATGGTTAGCTCAGTCGGTACAGTTAGAGGTCAGGGTCGAGAGTTTGAACCCCACATTGGGCGAAATATTCCTGCATCGCAGGGGTTTGGACTAGATGGCTTTGCGGTACATTCCAAAACTCTATGATTCCATGGGCCTCCATGTCATGGTCCGGTCTATAGGCGATCGAAGTCCTGGCTGAGAACGTTGGGACCGGGGGCAAGATGGCGGCATGGGAGCAGGAATGGGAGTCCAGAAGCCAGGGGTCCAAGGGTCAGGAAGCAGGGAGTCATGAAGTCAAGGGTCCAAGGGTCAAGAAGCAAGGAGTCACAACGTCAAGGGTCCGCAGGTCAGGAAGCAAGGAGTCAAGGAGCCAAGGTCCGAGTCCGTGTTGTAATGGCAAAGAGCCGAAGGGAAATGGTGACCTTATATCCCTTCCCGGCTCTTGCCACCAGGTGCGGTGAGTTACCAAGCGGCCTCACCTGTGCGGCCATGCCTTGCCTCTCCAGAAGAAACTTAGGAAGGCCCCAGTCCTGCGAAGCCCTACTGGTCACAGGGCCTGGCTCCTACATGCACTCCTGACACTCCAAGAGTTCTAGATTGGCCTGTGAGGCTGTTTGTTTCCCCTACGCTCAGCTCACTTGCCCCATACGTCAGGTCACAGAAAGCTAGGTGTGGCTACCATTTGCTCCCAATTCCTCTGAAAGTAAGGATTGCATTCAGTGTCTTTCCCATTTGTCCAAGACCGGTTAGACCTGGAAGTTTTTGACAGCAGCTGACCCCTGCCACAAGAAGGGCTTTCTTTCTGTGCTGAATTCAGTGCCAAAAGCCAGCCCTGCTTTCCACAAGGAAAGTCGCACAGGAGTTCTTCTTTCGCAGCCACAGTCTGGAATCTTTTGCGGCCCCAACTTTAATTAAAGTCGGAGTTGGAAAGGAAGAATTCAGAGCGCATGTCAAGAGGAAGGAAAAGAGTTTGGATTTGATATCCCGCTTTATCACTACCCAAAGGAGTCTCAAAGCGGCTAACATTCTCCTTTCCCTTCCTCCCCCACAACAAACACTCTGTGAGGTGAGTGGGGCTGAGAGACTTCAGAGAAGTGTGACTAGCCCAAGGTCACCCAGCAGCTGTATGTGGAGGAGCGGGGAAGCAAACCCAGTTCACCAGATTACGAGTCTAGCATTCTTAACCACTACACCACACTGGCTCACTGCCACATTGACTGAGGTGAATGAAAGGCAGGCAGTGCCACCCACTTGTCAGGGGCAGCTCATGAAGGGTGGGCAAGACTTGGACCTGGGAGACCAGGGTTCGAATCCCCACTCAGTCATGAAGCTTGCTGGGTGCCCTTGGGCCAGTCACTATTTCTCAGCCTTACCTATCTCACAGGGTTGTTTTGAGGATAAAATGGGGAAGAAAAGAACCACCTGAAGCTCATTGGAAGAAAGAGCAGTATATAAACATAATAAATAATAATAAAAATAATAAATTACACTGGATGGCTGCAGGACGTCAGACAAGGGACATTCTCCTCCCTATTTGGAGGTACCATGGATTGAACTTGAGACCGACTGCATGCAAGTCAGATGCTCTGCCAGTGGCGTAGCGTGGGTTGTCAGCACCCGGGGCAAGGCAAGTAATTTGCGCCCCCTAACCCGTGGATTTGCGCCCCCTAACCGGTGGATTTGCGCCCCCTAACCCTAACCCCCAGATGTTGCGCCCGGTGCGGCCGGGCCCCCCTGCACCCCCCACGCTACGCCACTGTGCTCTGCCACTGAGGCATGCGGTTCCCCAAATTGCGAGTAAAAATCAGTAGCCACATTTCCACTGACTGAGCACAGTTCCATAGTTTAGTCATGTACACACACCAAATGTAGAGCTCAGCCCCATCATCCTAAGGTACAGTGGTATCTCGGGTTACAGGCGGTTCAGGTTACAGAGTCCGCTAAACCAGAAATAGTACCTCAGGTTAAGAACTTTGCTTCAGGATGAGAATAGAAATTGTACAGTGGCAGCAAGAGGCCCCATTAGCTAAAGTGGTACCTCAGGTTAAGAAGAGTTTCAGGTTAAGAACAGACCTCCGGAACGAATTATGTACATAACCAGAGGTACCACTATAGTTCAGTTTTCACTTCTATTGAAACTTCCCAAACCTAAATGTGAACCAAAAGGCAGCTATCCTTAAACTTTTCACCCTTTTACGAAATGGCAGTGTTGTTACTGAACAAACAAAAACCCAACTGTGTGCAAAAAAAAGGGACGTTGGGGAAAATGGTCACAAAGATGTATACACCAGGGAAAATAATGAAGAAATATGCATTCTGTTAGTGGAAATTGCTTGCAAAACTGCATATATTAGGAGGAATGCACACAGAAATGTCCATGCAGACATTTTCATGGGGAATCCAAAGGTGAAACTGGAATTGACAAATCTTTCCACCCACAAGGCAATGAGGCATGTTGCGCCATGAAGTTGCTTTGTGGTGTGGTTCCTCCTTAGCTCCCACCTACACAGGCGCTGTGGAGCCAAGATACCTGAAGGGCATGAGAAAAACGAAAGATACTTCCAAGGATGAACGCAGCAGCAGCAACAGCAGCAGCTGGTACTGCCATCACAACTATCTCTGTACCACAATTTTAATGCAAACTTATGATTAGATAAAACTGCCATATACTGTCAGACCACCAAGCCCAGGCATGGAAAACTGGTAGATCTCCCAATGTTTTCCCTATTTTGCATTTTATTTTTAAATTTGTATCCTGCCCTTCCTCCTAAAGGAGCCCAGGGCAACAACCAACAGCAACGTCTTAGGAACAATTCCAGTACAGAAGGGAGACTGGGAAAGATCTCTGCTTAAAAGGCTTGCTGAAAGAGGAAGAACTTCAGCTGGCACCAAGAGAGAGAGAGACAGAGAAGAGATAGAACCTGTCTAATGTTCAAGAGGAGGGAATTCCAAGGGGCAGGTGCCACAACACTAAAGGCCCCTTTCCAACACTGTGCAGAACAGATCTCCTGATAAGACAGCATCTGCAGGAGGCAATGGGGGTTCTACTTAGCTTTCATAGTCCATTACTGGTCATGTTTTTCTGCCCCATCAGACCTGCCTTGGTAGTGGAATGCAGAGTGGAACCTCTGCAGCTGATGGCCAAGTTCTTGTGGGAGGAGGCGGTCCTTTGAATATCCTAGTCCCAAACCCTTTGAGCCTTTGTAGATGGTACCGTATTGGCCTGAATATAAGCCGCACCCGAATATAAGCCGCACCTTTAAAATTGGAGGGGGGGAATACCCCAATATAAGCCGCTCCCTTCCTTACTGCTCCTGGCTGCATACTGGGCAGGGGGGAGCCACGCTGTGCTGCCAGTGGCCTTTATTCTACCTTGCTCTCCCCCTTCCCAGCCTTGGGAGAGAGGATGGGGGACTATGCATGGGGTGTGGGGCGGGCACAGCTTTGCCGTGCTCCTGGTGCTGTTTGCCCCGCGCTCCTGGCTGCGTACCGTAAGGTCGCGAATATAAGTTGCACTTTAACTTTTCGCAGTTGGAATTTGGGGGGAAAGTGTGGCTTATATTTGGGCCAATACGGTAATAATAAGCACCATGAATTGCATCTGGAGAAATGAATTAGAAACCAGATTGGTGTGATACTGTAAGAAAAACATATACAGTGGACCCTCAGGTTGCGAACGTTATCTGTGCGGGATGCACATTCGCAACCTGCAGCGTTCACAACTCGTGTCTGCATGTCTGCACATGCACGGGTTGCAATTCAGCATTCTGCGCATGCGCAAAGCACAATTTAGCACTTCTGCGCATGTGCAACCGCCGAAACCTGGAAGTAACCCATTCTGGTACTTCCAGTTTCGGCAGTCGGTAACCCGAAAAAACACAACCTGAAGCGGCTGTAACCCGAGGTATGACTGTACCAGAAAGTATTCCGGCCACAGCATTTTGCACCACCTGTGCATTTTTAGGGTTTTTTTTATCTAAGACATTCTTCCCAAACCTTGGGTCCCCAGATGTTGCTGGACTCCAGCTTCTTTCACCCCGCCCCCAACAAGTCTGGCCAATGGTCAGGAACGTTGGGAATTGTAATCCAGAAACATCTGGGGAGTCAGGTGTGGGGAAGGCTATTCTAACATGTGTATCTTGCCCTTCCTCTGTAATGACATAGACCCCTCTCCCAAATGCAGAGAGTTATATTTCTAAAATTATCAGATTTGGGATATGTTTTCCCAAAGCAAAAAAACCCCAACTCTTTCATGCAGAGACAGTGTGAATGACAGAGAACTGAACAGGGGTCTGAGGCCGGAAGGGCAGGGGCGAGCTATGGTCCTCCAGATGTTGTGGGACTGGCTGGGTCTGATGGGACTTGGATTCCAACAACATCTGGAGAGCCACAGGTTACTCAAATCTGCTTTAAGGCTTGGTCATCAAGTCTGGCAACACTCTGAAAATATCTGAGTCTTTTGGAAAAACACACACATTTGTGAGAAACATCTGAAAACCACATTAGACAAGCTCCGATTGTGATGGATGGAAAAAATAAAAATACCCACCAAATAACGAAGCAATAAATTGGGGAAAAAATTATAAAAAAGGAAGGAAAAAAGGAGTCTCCATAGCAATTTTAACTACAGGAATAAATGCTCCAGACTTGATGAATTTTTAATACAGCAATGTTGACAGATATAGAATTCAAAGGATGCTCAGATAATGAAGTTGGGGGAAGTGTCATCAAGTCTCTCCTTTAGAATACCCAAATATTTAGCTCATCCGACTGAAGATACTGTCCAGAGAGCAGTCATTCAACTATCTGTCAGGGTCCATCTCTCAATAAAGGGAAATATGAAAGGGAGAAGGAAGTAGAGCAGGTTTTGTTGGGGTGCAAGGATTCTTGCACAGAGGGGCATCACATACCTATGACATTTTCAAAGCCTTTTCCCCCAGTAGGTCATATTAGGGGGCTCATGTGACTCACCTCCATGTGTTGAAAGGTGTGGATGAGGTTGAAAAGCCACGAGGAGAAGCTCAGTGCCCCCACCACTGCATACCACTGCCCCACACAAACACCCACCTGCTCAAGCTACATCAGAACAGGGTCCCTCCTCATGTACATGACTAGAGCTCCCCTGTATCAGTAGACAAGTAGAATGCCTCTTGGCATAGCTTTGGCATGCAGGAATCAAGGTAGCAAGGTGGCGATGTGGAAGAAGGCGGGCTTTGCCTGTGCAACCCTGTACTTCTTTCAATGTGTGGAGTGGATTGGGGGGGACACACCCTTTTTAATCACACTGTTGTTATGCAAAAATAGTGAAATACACTCAGAGTCGAGAGTGGATTTCATGCTCTTTACTCGGCTCATAGTGGTGAGGAGGAATGGAAGTTCCCCCAGAATGTCTGCTTTATATACATTATTTACACAATGGGCCCCACGTGATTGGCTAATTCTGGGGTTCTCCTGTAGGCCAATCAGGTTGCGGATTCACTTCCACCTGGAGCTGGATTGGGTGGCTCCTGTGGACCAATCAGACTGCTGCATTCTGAATCCTATTGTTCTAGGACTAATCAGACTGCTGCATTTTGGATCCTATTCAATTCAGTACATAACACATAGTGAAGGTACGTAGACAGTCTTACCTCTTATATACTGCATCAATCACCTGATCTCTGTAGGAGAAGACCCCAAAACAGAATGGCGACGCAGCTATCTTCATGATGCCACGGCCTTCATCCAGAATGATGGGCACCTCAAGGACTGAGGATGGGTCCATGCCTGCAAAAGACAAAAGAAGTTTCCAGTTTCAACAGTCCCCCATCTAGGAACATAAACATCTTCCCCATACCGAGTTAGACCATTGCTCCATCTGTCTCAGTATTGTCTACACTGACTTGCAGTAGCACTCCAGGGTTTTGTACAAGGGGTATCCCCCCCGATATGCCAGGAATTGGACTGGTCCCTTCTGCATTCACATCAGGTTCTCACGCAAAGTGGCCCTCTCTGCTAAGGAACAGAGTGCCTGGCAATGTCCTCAGGGAGATATAGGGCACCTCCGGATGATGAGGCACTCTCCAAAGCCACTGCAATCTCCGTGCTATGTCAGAGAGAGAATATTAAGACACAATCCATTGATGGCATTCTACTCCAGTGAGATTGTGTGCTACTGGCCCCAAATGTTGAAGGGTTGCAGTTAATTGGGCACTTACATTATGGTTACCAGATTTTTTTCCAATGAATCTGGGGACACTTTACTTATTTATTTTGAAGCTGAGTAGCAACAGGGATTCAGTAGTGGGGATGGTGAGGCAAAAGACCCTGGGCCCAAGCACACATGCATATTGTATAAAGGTGCAAAGCCCTTCTTTCACACCTTAAAAAAACTGGGCAATGGCGTGCCACCCGCAAATGACTCCCGTGCCTCCCTGGATCTCCTTCCTGCTTCCCCCTTTGTTTTGACAGATCAGGGGAGGCTCAGGAATCACAGGCAGGCGGCTGTTGCCCAGGAGGGGCCAGCCTGATAGTGCAGTTGGCTCTGGCTGGCTTCAGGAGCTGCTCGCTGCTGTGGCGCAGAAAAAATGATGGGTGCCACGGCAGCGGGCAGCGAGCAGCTCCTGAAGCCAGCCAGAGCCAACTGCGCTACCAGGCTGGCTCCGGGCTGCTGAGGCTGCCGCTGCCACGTTTCCCAGGGACAGATTTGCAAATCTGAGGACATTCCAGGGACGGAATTTGTCCAGGGACAGATTTGCAAATCTGGGGATTGTCCCCAGGAACCGGGGACATCCGTTAACCCTAACTTACACTCATCTGTGGTGGGAGCAATGGCATCAGAACAGGGAGGCCGGGGGCGGTGTGCCCCAGGTTCCATGTCTGCGGGGGTGACAAGAAGTCACCCTGCGGGGGCTCACAGTTGTGCAACCAGCCATTGTGCCGCCACAGCCACATGTGGAGGATCCTCCATTTGCGGCTGCAGCCACGAGCAGAGGATTCCGGCATCGTCCATATGGCGCTGGAGCAGTGGTGCCGGCAAACCGCTATGTACAGCGCATGTGTGGTGTCGCTACGTACAGCGCATGCGTCATATTTAGCGATGCCGCACATGCGCCCTACATAGCAACACCCGCCCCAGGTGTCACAACGCCTTCCTTCGCCCCTGGGTGGAAGTGTCTGCAGATAGTTGCTGCCAGGCCTGTGGTAATAGAGAAGCAATAGGACTCCTACTGTTGACCTCTAGCACCATAGTAAATGTTGGACAATTGCCACTGCAGGTAAACTTACACATGAAATCCATGCCAACAAAGGACAAGCAAGACAGGATGCCTTTTATTTATCTTCCACACTGAAAAGACTGACCATGCAAGGACCCTTCCAGCCCAGTCTGGAAACAAATAATTAAAGATTCAATAATTAATGGTTCGAGCGTTTGGAGAATCGTCACCATTTAATGTTATTTATGATGCATCAAGTCCCTCCATCTGACAAATATGATAATGGTGATTGCCTTCTCCCATATTAGACCCATAATGAGAGAGAATATTATGCCAGCTCAGCTGTAACACTGTTGTGGTTCCCAAGCCCTTCATGTGGCCTGGAGTTTAATTTGTTTGTTGCAGGTGGTGAGGAGGAGCTCCTCAAAGAGTAGGGCTCAAGCAAATAAGGAGGCCCAAGTATTTGCAAAGACACGGAACTCATGCTTTAGAAAGAGGTCAAGTCAGGAAGGTTAAGCCCAATGCAAAAATATAATTGCTCCATCTGGTAATTGCTGGTGCAACTCTGTTGCAATTCAGAGACATAAAGGCTATCGTAAGACAGTCTCTGGAGAAGTGGATTTATCTATTAAGTTTATATCTGACCTCCAGTATATCTCAGGGAGCTCCCCTTCCCCTCATTTTACCTTCCCAACAATCCTAGGAGGTAGGATAGACCAAGTCAGAGGCAATGATTTTCGCATCTTCCCCCTACGCTTGAGGAGCTCTCCTCAGTTCTCCATCCAAGTTGCAGCACCTGCTGCCTTTCCTACTGGGTTGAAGCCACCAACTCTTCAGTATTCCCAACTTTGGACTTGCTGCAACCTGCCCCTGAACCCTATCTCCTAAAGCACAGCCCAAGTGCCAAATATTTCCATATTAACAGCAATTGGGGATGAAGCGCACACATCTTCGAAAACCACATCTGTTCACAAGAGCTGGAAAATGTGCATCGACCAGATCATTGGACTTAAATGGAAGCCATTGCTCAAATTAATACTGGCAGTTTCCCATGCTTCATGCTGCATTAACCAGATTCACAAGTTTTCGTCTTTTAAAAAGCGCACAGATTAGCATGATTTGTATAAGCAACCTTCAGCACAGGGCACTTCTGTGAGGAACTGCCTAACTCAGCGATATCAGGTCAAAACAAAGAAAGTTCACCTTGTGACGTATTTTCAAAATTGCAAACACAAAATTTAAAACCGCATAGTTCCATCTTCTAACCAACATCGAAGAACAAAACTCCCCCATTATATAAAATTCCCCCATCCCAAAATAACAGAAGCAGCAACCACAGTAAGCAACATTAAAACCATCGCCTGTAAAGAGGATATTCCTTCTAAATCTATAAAACAGCACTGCTGCTAAATTAATAAAACTATTAAATACCACTGAAAATTACTGAAAAGCCTGGGGGGGGGAAGAAGAAGAAGAAGGAGGAGGAGGAGGAGGAGGAGGAGGAGGAGGAGGAGGAGGAGGAGGAGGAGTTTGGATTTGATATCCCGCTTTATCACTACCCGAAGGAGTCTTAAAGCGGCTAACATTCTCCTTTCCCTTCCTCCCCCACAACAAACACTCTGTGAGGTGAGTGGGGCTGAGAGACTTCAGAGAAGTGTGACTAGCCCAAGGTCACCCAGCAGCTGCATGTGGAGGAGCGGAGACGCGAACCCGGTTCCCCAGATTACAAGCTCTTAACCACTACACCACACTGGGAGAGAGAAAGAATTTTACACAACTGTTGTATGCACAACAGAGGAATTTTCAAACATGCTTTGCTTTCACTGTAGGCAAAATGTCAACAAGAAAGCATATTTTGGGGGCCCCTCCCCAAAACAAGAACCACCAGGGTAACTTATCACTTGCCGCAAGTTTATTTGCAGCACTGAGACACATGCTAGCTGGCGTTTCTGGAGTTAAAAATATTTGCTATATCTAAAAAGAATATCCATCACACAGTTACTGAGCACTAAAATTTATGCTGCGGCTGCTATTAGCTTTGCATATACTTTACAACCAGATAAAATCACATTGGTTTCTTTCCCTTCCCTCGCTCGCTAGTTCAGCAAATCTTTATAAAATATGCCATGCCCGAGAATAATATGGCTATCCAGCTTCTTCCGTTAATCTTTCGCTAATTTCCATTCTTTCAATATATCTCAAAATAGCTTCCTTGATTTGTTATTCATAGTAGCAGCTATTTGTTCATTTTCTTACAATCCTCCCAGGATACCCGGCCCGTTTCTCTCAATGCCATGACCGCACTGTAGATATTCCACCGCTAAGCAGGATTTCATTATTATAGGAGGATTTGAGGGGCAACGTGACATGAAGGTGAAGTTTGTACCACTTTAACTGTACACAGCAGTTTCATCTTGGCTCTGCCGTCTTCTAGTACAGTCCTAGACGTACCTACTCTATGGTTCTCTGACCACAGGTTTCCCATTCCTGGTCTAGCCAAAAGGGGACTGGCAGAAGCAGGAAGTGAGAAGAGTGCTGTGGTGCTCAGGTCCTGTTTGCAGGCTTCCCATTCTTGGACTTCCATGAGCAGAGCCATTTTGGACTCACAGCTGCCCATGGAGGCACAGGTCAACTCTGTGTCCAAGGCAGCTGTCTACCAGTTCCACCTGGTATGCAGGCTGAGACCCTACCTGCCCCCGGACTGTCTCACCAGAGTGGTGCATGCTCTAGTTATCTCCCACTTGGACTACTGCAATGCACTCTACATGCGGCTACCTTTGAATTAATCCAGAATGTGGAAGCTAGACTGGTGACTGGGAGCAGCCAAGACCATACAACGCCGGTCCTGAAAAACCTACATTGGCTCCCAGTACATTTCTGAGCACAATTCAAAGTGTTGGCACTGACCTTTAAAGCCCTAAACGGCCTCAGCCCAGTATACCTGAAGGAGCGTCTCCACCCCCATCGTTCAACCCGGACACTGAGGTCCCGCTCTGAGGGCCTTCTGGCAGTTTCCTCACTGTGAGATGTGAGGTTACAGGGAAGCAGGCAGAGGGCCTTCTTGGTAGTGGCACCCGCCCTGTGGAACGCCCTCCCATCAGATGTCAAGGAAATCAACAACAACAACAACCTGACTTTTAGAAGGCATCTGAAGTCAGCCCTGTTTAGGGAAGTTTTTAATGGTTGATCTTTTTATGTTCTGTTGGGATCCGCCCAGAGTGGCTGGGGAAACCCAGCCAGATGGGCGGGCTATAAATAATAAATTATAATTACCCAGCCCTCTTTTTCATTTGCACGAACAGCCATGACCACGGGGATGTTCAGTTCACAGCTTTTATTAGGGGATTAAGTGTTATATAGCACACGCCACCAGCCACCCATCAAAATGCGAGAGATGCATCTCCCTGAGCCTTAAAGCAACCTCCCTGGATTAATGTTTCAGGCAGCTGCCCCTACCCAGGAGTCAGCTGGCAGTTCCACTCACAAGCACTTTGGTAGCCATAAATATAGCCCAGCAGTTCCTTGGGTGGAAGCTTTAACTTAGCCTTTCCTGGTGCTAGCATACTGTAAGATAGAACATCCTGCTCTTGCCTTCCAGGACTGCCCCAAGCCCAGGAGGGTTGAAGGAGAGGAATCTAGCCAACAAGGATTTGTGGCAATGCTTACCCACCTTCTGGGACTTGTGTGTGGGGGGGGAGTCCTTTCTTCAGCCTCCTTCTGAGCAAGTTCCCATCTGGGGGGCAGCTAAGTATCCTCTGCAGCCGTACACCAAGTCCTGCCACCAGCTAGTCACTCCAGCCTTCTCCAAGTGTTTTCCCCCATTTGCCAGTTTCTCCCTGCTTGCCAGACACACCTCTTCTGAATTATATGGAGTCCTGAAGCTCAATGGTCTTCAGCTGGGTCTCGTTCCAGCCAGGTCTTGTTCCAGCTGTTTCTTATCAAGGAGTGCCACAGGGAGGGAAGTTAGCAAGCCCTGTTGATTCTGCCTCCAAGTCAGGTTATTCTGCTCTGTTTTTAGTTGTCCTCCATTTATTCATGATGCTCTATTGTTTTGCTTCAGGATCATTTTCATCAGCCCAGGGGCCATGTTCTTCCATGGACAACCTTCTGGGGGCCAGTGATTACAGAATCATAGAATTGTAGAGTTGGAAGGATCATCTACATAGCTGTCAACGTTTCCCTTTTTTTAAGGGAAATTCCCTTATTCCGAATAGGATTCCTCACAAGAAAAGGGAAAAGTTGACAGCTATGGTCATCTAGTCCAACCCCCTGCAATCCAGGAATCACACACACACACACACACACACACACACACACACACACACACACACACTTTTCCATCCTCCATCCAGGCAAGCAAAAAGCATTATTATGGTTCAGCAACAAGGCAAAAGTACTTAAGGAAGATCCAGAGAAAGGCTGGTGTCCTGGGAGAGGGCATAACCCAGGGAACAGTCCCAAGGGCCTGATATGGAGATTGGGGGGCCACAATCAATCCTCAGACCCGAGACTCCCCAACTTTGTTTTATTCTATTGTTCTGATGTGAGGAGTCAAGACTTGCTTTGTATCAGCTGAGGCTCCACACCACAAACACATCAATTGCAACCTAATATCCTCAGAATAAAGCTGTACGGAAACATTGATTTCTTATATTTCATCCCATGGGAGATCAATTTGATATGTGAAATCGATTTAAATTAACTTGTACTTTTCCTGCAGATTAATCAAGGTGTGTTTAAAAAAAACAAAACACGTTCAGTAAATGGGTGGTATTAATGCTAGTCCTACTCAGAGTAGACCCACTGAAGTTAATGTACATGACTAACTTAGGTTTGTAAACTTTAAGTAGGATTTAGCCGAATGCAACCCAAAGTCTTTAAACATTGCCAACACTCTTGGAGCTCAACTAGACATGACAACTGGAAATCCATGACTGAAGTTCCCAGTGCTTTAAATTTTTAATTTTTTTTTTTTTAAGATTAATAGCAGCTGAGGCTCCTAACAGGAATTTGGAATAGGGGTAACTTATGCCAGGGTATGTGGGTGGCGCTGTGGGTTAAACCACAGAGCCTAGGACTTGCTGATTAGAAGGTTGGCGGTTCGAATCCCCATGACGGGGTAAGCTCCCGTTGCTCGGTCCCTGCTCCTGCTAACCTAGCAGTTCGAAAACACATCAAAGTGCAAGTAGATAAATAGGTACCGCTCCGGCGGGAAGATAAACGGCGTTTCCGTGTGCTGCTCCAGTTCACCAGAAGCGGCTTAGTCATGCTGGCCACATGACCCGGAAGCTGTACGCTGGCTCCCTCGGCCAATAAAGCGAGATGAGCGCCGCAACCGCAAAGTCGTCCACGACTGGACCTAATGGTCAGGGGTCCCTATACCTTATGCCAAGGTAAGTTACACTGACTTCCTATGGTTAAGATTGCTCCGTTAGTTAAGCAAACTTTTGTATACGAAGGCCATACAAACGAGGAATCCTATAGATGTCAGTCATTATTACAGCTTAGCTTTATTTTTCCAAGCCAGATATACAACCAGTGGCAGACTTTGGGCTTTAACATTTCAGAGGCGATGCCAAAATTCGCCTACCCCCTCGCCTCTCACCTTCCATTTTCCCGTCATTGCTACAGCACCCCCTTCAGCAACCCTCTGAGGCAGAGTGGGTGCGGGTGAACTGGTTGCGCTCCCCTAAATCTGCCTCTGTATAAAAACTACAGTTTTTGCCTAAAACAAATTCCATATTATAATGGATAATTAAAATTCATGCATAACCTTTGGCTGCCATTCATTTAAATAATAATAATCAAAAAAAATCAGCATTATTACAGGAAGAGAGTGCTTTGATTTTAGAGTAGATTTTATCTACATAATAGAAAATTAGTACTTTAATAAAAGCGTGGACGTCTCAATTGGGTCAGAAAAGGGGTCGTCTATTCATTCTACACTTTCATATGTGGAAGATGATGTCATTATCAAGTCCATACTCCAACACACTAAGCTATTCAGTGGGTCCATGTTGAATAACATGAGAGGGGAACAAGGAACTTTTGAGGGACCAGAAATAATTCAAGATCACACTGTGGGGGCGTTATGTATTGCCGCTATCAGAGATATCGTATAATCAATGGCATATATCAGAACTCAAATCCACAACAGGCCTTGATCTGTTGCCTGAAGGATGTCAGGGAAGGTGGCAGCCTTTGTCGGGATTCACAGAATGCTGTGTAAGATAGTAAGTCTGCAGGCTTGAGTTTGCTAGTTGATGCAACAGGCTGATGCAATACTTTCTATGGAGGTGCTGGGTCAGAATGACTCAGTAGTAATGTGCTGACAGTTGATTGGCTGTCATCGGTTTAAAAGGGAAACCTGTCCAGCAGTAATGGTAGTGTAGAAGAGTGTGGTCAGAGAGAAAGTCTTCCTATTTGCCTTAAGGTGCAGCCAGGTACTCTGTCTGACTGTATGAACTGCTTCTGTAGATATTGGTATATACAGTGGTACCTCGGGTTACATACGCTTCAGGTTACAGGCTCTGCTAACCCAGAAATAGTGCTTTAGGTTAAGAACTTTGCTTTAGGATGAGAACAGAAATCGTGCTCTGGCGGCACAGCGGCAGTGGGAGGCACCATTAGCTAAAGTGGTACTTCAGGTTAAGAACAGTTTCAGGTTTAGAACGGACCTCCGGAACGAATTAAGTACTTAACCCGAGGTACCACTGTATATAGCTCACAATAAATAATACTTCACTGAAGAACCTGGGACTCTGAGCATTTCTGCTAAAGCGCCGCAAAGAATTCGCGACAGCCTTGACCCAAGATGCCTCTTTATACTAATTGCCAAATTGGGTCAGGTGATTCTCTATAACTTATTAATTTTTTAAGCTTGATGGTCTGTGCAACCAGAAGATCTGATTCACACACTACTTTGTGACAGGGGCATTCAATGCTAGCACTGCTCAGAAGAGACCCATTGATGTTAATAATTGATTTCAACTTTTTAATGCAGTTTTTACTGCATGTTTATGTACTTTCATTGTAAACCGCTCTGGATTTATTTTAAAAAAACTAATAGCAGTATATAAATATTTTTGTACAGTTGTACCTCAGAAGTCGAACGTAATCTGTTCGGGAAGTCCGTTCGACTTCCAAAACGTTCAGAAACTAAGACGTGGCTTCCGATTGGCTGCAGGAACCTCCTGCAGCCAATCGGAAGCTGCAGAAGCCATGTCGGACGTTCAGGTTCTGAAAGAACATTCACAAACCAGAACACTCACTTCAGGGCTTGCACCATTTGGGAGCCAAAACGTTTGACTCGCAAGGCGTTTGACTTCTGAGGTACGACTGTAGATAAATAAAATGGGCATGTTTAAGTTTGCTTCATTGATCTTAATGGGTCTACACTGAGTAGGACTTAGCTGAAGGTAACTCACGATTAAGTTAAATTTTGCAGTCATTATTTCCTTTGAAAGCAAGAGTTGAATAGTGGATGCCCAAATCAGGAAGCCAACTGTTGCCAGTAGCCGATGGCATGGTGAGAGAGGAGCCATTCACCTGGCGTTTGATTGTTTTGAATTGCGGTGCTTACCAGGACGTAGAGGGGAAGAAGCAGCGAGGTCGTTGGGGTGCAAATGCCCTGGCAGGAACTCTGGGTGGGTTTAGCTGGTGTGTTCGCACCACGCCAACCTTGCCCATTGCCTCTCCCTCCTGGTAAGCAGAAGTAATGCAACCAACCAGAGGTCCATATAAATAGCCACCACACAAAAGCAACATCCCACTGTCCACCTTGCCATTGAGTAATATGCAAGCCATTGTCAGAAAGAATGAAAGAGAAGTTGTTGCTCAATTCTGCAGGTCATCTTGCAGGTCACCTTGATGCTGTGCAGTAATGGCATTGAGAGGATATCATGAAAGGAAAGTTGCACAAAAACGCCTTCCTGATCTAGTTACCAGTTTTTAGAGACTTGCCACGTAACTAAAAGAGGGACACTCGTTGCACAAATAATCTCCGACCGTCTCCCTGCCAGATCTCATCTCTGAAAAAATGATTGCATTACCAGTCGATGCATGCTACAAATAATATGAAGATGATCTGAATAAGAGATGGACATGTTTAAGTAAAACATTCACCTAAGTGAATTTTCCTCTCTCTATTATTCTTGGAACATTATTCTTCCACTAAATGATTGACAGGTAAGCTGTTTGCCAGTGAAGCAAATTTTGCGAGGGGCAGAGGAGGAAAGAGGGTGGGAAGTTGGTGTAGCAGCACTATCATCATCATCATCATCATCATTATCACCATCATTTATAAATTCAATATGTATCTTCCACATTTCTTTGGCAATGCACTTTCCAATCTAATATTTATTATGATCACGGATCAGCCAGAACAATGGACTTTAAAACACAACAGTAATGCATAAAGACAGAGGTGACTAACCTCAGATGTTGCTGAATGAGATGCAGCTCCCATCAATCCCGGGGAACATAACTCAGTGACCAGAGATGATGGAAGGTGTTGTTCAGCAACATGTGGAAGACCACAGGTTCCCCTATCCCTGTACTAGGATGACAGCAGCAATAAAATCCTTCAGAGTCACAGAGTTGGAAGGGACCACAAAGGTCGTCTGTTCAAACCATCTGCAATGCAGGCGGTTCTTTTGCCCAACCTGGGGCTTGAAGAACCCACATCCCTGAGATTAACAGCCTCATGCTCTGCCAATTAAGCTATCCCAGAGATTTCTTTCCGGTTGACATCATCTTCCTGGGGCTTGTGGGTAGGGCTTTAAACGGTCGAGAATGATTGAGGTGAGCATCAGGAGCAAGAGGAAAACATTAGTGTGGCCATTTGGTGGGATTACAGTGGTACCTCAGGTTACATACGCTTCAGATTACATACGCTTCAGGCTACAGACTCCGCTAACCCAGAAATGGTGCTTCAGGTTAAGAACTTTGCTTCAGGATGAGAACAGAAATCGTGTTCCGGCGGCGCGACAGCAGCAGGAAGCCCCATCAGGTAAAGTGGTGCTTCAGGTTAAGAACAGTTTCAGGTTAAGAACGGACCTCCGGAACGAATTAAGTACTTAACCCAAGGTACCACTGTATAAGAAATAATTTCAACTGGTACACACCTGACTCCCCCAGATGGTGTGCCTTTGCTCAAGGAAAGAGGTTTGTGAGAGCACGGTCAAGAAGCTGTCCTGGAAATGGTTGTCCAAAACAGTAATGAAGGCACAGCAGTAGCTGATGACTCTCCGGGTGATGAGAAGAGACATGCAAATATTGGATCCCTTGAAAAGTGGGTGGAAAAGTAAACGGCTGGGGGGGAACCAGAGCACTAAAGAGCAATCACGGCTTTGTGGACCTGCATTCCTCCTAAACGCTACAGCAACACCCTCTGGCAAAACAAATATTTTAAGAGGGGAAGGGCTAGCAGGAATGCTGCTTATTGCTTCAAGATACATATGAAGTGGTGGAGGTCACAGCTAACATCTGTTTAAACTTGACCTTTGCAGCTTTGAAGCCTGGGCTGGCTCTAGAGCAGGGCCAGCCAATGGGGTGCCCTCCAGATGCCGTGGAACTACAACTCCCATCAGCCCCAGCCAGCACGGCCAATGGTCAGGGATGATCAGAGTTGTAGTCCAGCAATGTCTGGAGGGTTACAGTGTGGTTACATTGGCTAACCCTGCTGCAGAGAGTGCAAGGCCAGGCATATGGGGGGGGGGCGTCCCTCATTTCTGGCAAAGAGACCATGCCCCCCCCCAAGCAACACTGCCCCCAACTGCATGGAGATGGGAATGCGCAAGAGTGTCTCTTTTTTCCAGCTGACATGTTTAACTGCGTAAGACATTCAACCTCACATTTATAGAAACAGAACTGGCTGGAGAGAAATGCATCTTGGGATACTGCCGGGGAGACAGGCAGGCAGGCCTCCAGCTGGCTCCAGCCACTGGGCGGCAGCCGGGCAATCACCGGTCTCCCTTGGAACAGCATCAAACAGCGACACGAGCCTCAGATATGTTTAGAGACATGTGCACGCTCTATCAGCAGAGTGAATAATTCTTCTCACAAAGGAAGAGGCCGGCAGAGCCATGTGTACAGCATTTTATTCAGCATAGTTCAGGAACAAAGGAAAACATGTCTGCTTCCCTTCGTCTCCAGCAAAACAGCTAAAAGCAAAAGCAATATACAAACGGAAGTTCCCAGCAAGTGCTGGAAGTAAACAGGCATGTGACACACAACAGTCATGCCTGTTCCCTTTTAAGGTGGAACGGAACTATATCCCAACAGTGATATGGGGAGCTGAGAGGGAAAGGGGAGGGGATACTGTGAAATCAGGTGGAAGAGACTTTCCCCAAAACAGAAGATGTCACCTCCACCTCCCTCCTTCCATGTTCTGCCCTACCTCACACCAAAGCCCACCCTATTCAGAGGGTCCCACCATAGGAGCCAACTCCTAGGGGCTGAGGTCCCTTCAGCCACCCCAGTAAAATATTTGAGGGGGCCCAGTGTCCCCCAAAGTTGATGGGCATTGCCATTCAAATGGTGTGCATGTCCCATGTCTTGTCATTGATTATTGGGGGGGGGGGGATATTTTATTCAAGTTGGCATCTCTGGTTCCCACATTCCTTGAAGGAGTCTTTTCAGGGAACTGCAGGGCAGTGAAGGGAACAGAGAAATCAGCTTCCCCCTAACCCTGTTTTCTGCACATTCAAACCATCGTGTCTTTTTACTACGATGCCCTGAAATGTTCATCTTGCCTTGTCCCACAGAGAGGTGCTCCTTGATTCAGATACCCTGCCAATTGTTTCCCTTAAATAGACTTTCCCGTTTTTCACAGCCTTCACACGTTTGACTTGGCAACAACAAAATGGGCTGTTTTCCTCTTCTTCTTCTTCTTCTTCTTCTTCTTCTTCTTCTTCTTCTTCTTCTTCTTCTTCTTCTTCCTTTCCCCTAGCTCAAAAGTGAAAAAAACAAGCACCTGAATAACTTGTCCCAACAGCTGTTTGGGGCTGTTTACCTTTCCACAATGCAATTTTGAATAATTACTGTAATCCCTCTGAATTCTTCATATTGTCTCATCTCGCCGCAGACAGACAATTTTAATTCATCTAAGGAGTGCAGGGGGCTTAATACAGAGAGGACACAAAGATGATTTTATGTATATAAAAAATTAACAGAAAATAAAAAGGGGAAACCGTCAAAGGTGGATGCTGAGCTCTAGTTAAAAATCAAATGTATATTGTCTGAAGACAGCTATTCAGCAGCCACCATCTTCAACTCTGATCGACAACAGATTGCATCTGGCTGTCTCAAATATAACCTGTGCCCTCTGCACAAAACACAGTAGACACATTGTGTAAACATGCACCTCTCTGCTCCAGAATACTGTCTTTTCATCCCATAATCACAGAGTAAGACTGCCAGCTGGGTTTTTCTTGAAATGTACTTGGGAATTATCCTTGGGCTGAAATCTTGTGCATGTTTACTTGGCAGCATGCTTTACGAATGTCAGGTGAACTTATTAAAAAAACACAGATTGGACTTTGCTGCAGGATTCATTAGATATATATATATATGGGTAGTGCTCAGGGACTTCTCTGCTGTCATAATGAACATTGCAATAAGGATTTCCCATGTGCTTCTGGAGCACTTCTGTAATGGAAAATAACAAGTCCTCATCGACCGCAGGACTTTTGATTACATCCTTTTCATATATTCCAGCTAAAAACCCCGAAATTCATTTTTTTGGGTACCAACAAATTTTATAAAGATGATTTGTATGATCTGGCAAAAGCTAAGCACTTTTAAAGCACATCTATTTCAGCTTTCGGCCGAAATTGTGTACTGCTCACATACTGTTTCTGAAACTCCAAATGTCTTGTTCAGCCCCTAAATTTTGTGGACTCTCTTTCCTTAGAGGTTTTTAAGCACATGTTGGATGGGCATCTGTCATGGATGCTTTAGCTGAGATTCCTGCATTGCCAGGGGTTAGACTAGATGACCCTCGGGTCCCTTCTAACTCTACAATTCTATGACATTGTAAGAGTTTTTCTAAAATCTAAAAATAGCTGCAGCCTCCCACCCTCACACAACTGGATTAAATTTTCAGCCATAGCAGCCCCCTTAGCATGGATGAACCCTGCCATATTCCGAGCAGATACATCCAGGTGTTTTGTGCAGGGCCACTATAAAATTTGATATTGAGCCATTTAAACCAAGGAAAAGTCTGTAATGCTTTGAATGTTTTCCATAACTGGATTCAATTTGCAGACATTGTCACCCTTTCTGAAGGGATGAAGCCTGACAAATTTCAGAAGGATAGCTGCCAGTGGTTCTCTCACAACAGCAGACATTGCCATTCCTGGGTGGTACAATAGGGATCACAACAGGGTGGGGTTCATAAAATCATAGAATTGAGTCTAACCCTCTGCAATGCAGGAATCTCAACTAAAGCATCAATAATAATAATAATAATAATAATAATAATAATAATAATTATTATTATTATTATTATTATTTATACAGCGCCCATCTGGCTGGGTTTCCCCAGCCACTCTGGGCGGCTTTCAACAAAGTATTAAAATACAATAGTCTGTTAAACATTAAAAGCTTCCCTAAAGAGGGCTGCCTTCAGATGTCTTCTAGAAGTCTGGTAGTTGTTCTCTTTGACATCTGATGGAGGGTGTTCCACGGGGCGGGTGCCACTACCGAGAAGGCCCTCTGCCTGGTTCCCTGTAACTTGGCTTCTCGCAGTGAGGGAACTGCCAGAAGACCCTCGGCGCTTGACCTCAGTGTCTGGGCAGAACGATGGGGGTGGAGATGCTCCTTCAGATATACTGGACCGAGGCCATTTAGGGCTTTAAATGGGAGCACCAACACTTTGAATTGTGCTTGGAAATGTACTGGGAGCCAATGTAGGTCTTTCAAGACGGGTGTTATGTGGTCTCGGCGGCCGCTCCCAGTCACCAGTCTAGCTGCTGCATTCTGGATTAGTTGTAGTTTCCGGTCACCTTCAAAGGTAGCCCCACAAAGAGTGCATTGCAGTAGTCCAAGTGAGAGATAACTAGAGCATGCACCACTCTGGCGAGACAGTCCGTGGGCAGGTAGGGTCTCAGCCTGCGTACCAGATGGAGCTGGTAAACAGGTGGCTTGTGGGGCAGGAGGAAGTATGGGATTCAGGAAACCTTAGGATGTGTGCTTTCCCTCACTGTGTTACACCAAAGCTCACTGATGGGGAGTGGGCTTCTGCCCCACAGTGGCTATTTGGAGATACAGTCTCTTCTTCCTGGGGGGTGTGATGTCCCCATTTGGCATGCACAGAGGAAATCATTTTTTGTTGTTGTTTAGTTGTGTCTGACTCTTTGTGACCCCATGGACCAGAGCACGCCAGGCACTCCTGTCTTCCACTGCCTCCTGCAATTTGGTCTAACTCATGTTAGCTTCGAGAACACCGTCCAACCATCTCATCCTCTGTCATCCCCTTCTCCTTGTGCCCTCAATCTTTCCAAACATCAGGGTCTTTTCCAGGGAGTCCTCTCTTCTCATGATGTGGCCAGAGTATTGGAGCCTCAGCTTCAGGATCTGTACTTCCAGTGAGCACTCAGGGCTGATTGAGGAAATCATAGATCCATGCAGAAAACAAAAATAAATAGTTTTTATTCTCCTCTGCAAATCACTGAGACTGAGGTGCCCTGAAAAAATAATTCACTGTGATGAAAAGCTGTCCATCAGCATGAAATATCCCCCCCCCACCTTTTCACCCCACCCATCTCAAGTTCCTGCCATTTCTCCTGGTTTGTGACATTCAAACAACCTGTTTACAATATAAATCCCCCACTTGGAAGCACCCAAAATGATGTACAAATAGGTTGTCCACTTAATTTCTCTGTGCCAGACAGTTGTTAAAAACCCAAGAGTACGACCAGAAATTCAAGGTGAGATATTGAAACTCATCAGCTTAGACCTACAAGTGTACAAAATCCTTAACACCTGAGCTTGCCCTTCAAAGGTTCTAAGTGCCTGCAACTTCACATCAACTTTGCAAAAGGTCTTTGAGTCCTGGGCCTCGTGGGGAGAGGACAACTCAATCGAAGGCTTGGCAGACGCATCCATTTTTATTTCAGCTGCATACCAGGCGTCTCTTTTCCACAGAGTGAAACTGTTACGAGACCAGCTGTCGCCAAGTTGTAACTACAAAGGAAATTGCAGCAGGTGTTCCATATGGGAGGACTAATGGATCATCGTGCCACCTGTGCTCATTCATTTGCTGACAGAGGCGGTTGGCGGATGGATGGTGGCTAACAGATTGAGGTTGAATCCTGACAAGACAGAAGAACGGTTTTGGGGGGACAGGAGGTGGGGGTGGGAGACTCCCTGGTCCTGAATGGGGTAGCTGTGCCCCTGAAAGACCAGGTGTGCAGCCTGGGAGTCATTTTGGACTCACAGCTGTCCATGGAGGTCAATTCTGTCTAATAGCTCCATCTGGTACACAGGCTGAGACCCTACCTGCCCACAGACTGTCACACCAGGGTGGTGCATGCTCTGGTTATCTCCCGCTTGGACTACTGCAATGCTACCTTTGAAGGTGACTTGGAAACTACAACTGGAGGAGACTCTTGAGAGTCCCATGGACTGCAAGAAGATCAAACCTATCCATTCTGAAGGAAATAAGCCCTGAGTGCTCACTGTAAGATCGTGAAGTTAAGGCTCCAATACTTTGGCTGTCAGGGAGAGGCAAATGGGAAAAGATCAAAGGACAGAAACCAGCAGTTATAGAGAGCCTAAAGAGATTATCAGCAGCTTGTCGTCTGACAGTGTGTCTGACGTAGAGGGGGAGGAGGATGAACCTGGAACAAGTCATTCTGTACACAGAGGAAGTCAGGGGAGGAGTTTCCGCAGACTTGCATGCTGGGTACGGAAAAGGGAGAAGAAAGATTAGAGGCGGCAACTGCGCAACTACGGGACGGACGCTAATTGAAACGCTGGAGATGTACGTTTGAACTTTGTCAAATAAATCAAATAGTTTGGAACTGGCTGGGAGCCCGGAGTCTTATCTATGCCAGCTGGACAGCATTAAGCCTCTGACATTGGCCACCTCATGAGAAGAGAAGACTCCCTGGAAAAGACCCTGATGTTGGGGGAAATGGAGGGCACAAGGAGAAGGGGACAACAGAGGACGAGATAGTGTTCTCGAAGCTACCAGCATGAATTTGACCAAACTGTGGAAGGCAATGGAAGACAGGAGTGCCTGGCATGCTCTGGTCCATGGGGTCACAAAGAGTCGGACACGACTGAATGACTAAAAACAACAGTCTGAGGTTCTATAGTTGGCCAATGTCTTGGATCCAGATTGGGTATGCCTCAGATTGTCCTGTGTCATAACAGGGTCAGTTCAGAAGCACGAGATTGGGAAAGCCATTCACAGCCCTAGTTAAAACTGCTGATCATTAAATTACCTTCCACGTATTCTTCTTTAAATTAGTCCTTACTGGTGAAACTATTGCAAATTAATTTTATCTATTTTTTTAAAATACAATATAGGGGGGGAATTCCTTTCTAGTCGAGTCTGGTAACTGACAATGAAATGCTCTTTAAGATTTTAATCTCCAACTGTCGCTGCTGCTGAAGCCTTAAGAAGGGATAACATTGTCAGAACCTCACTTGAAAACAGAAGTGACCTTGAAGACGGGGAAAGACATATGGTCTTGTCAGTTTCATCCTGCTTCAGCTGCAAACGCTGCTCTTTTAACACGCCACCGGTGTAACAATAAAGAACAACGCCAACTTGAAATCTGTTCCTTTAAGGGAAGGAGCTGTCAAAGGCTTCTTTTGTCATGTTGAGCAATGTAATAATCCCATTTCCCGTCATTTGAAAACACTCCCTCTCCCTGTTTAATTGAGATTAAAATGGTAGGTAGATCAACTGCACAAGCAAATTGTGTAAATGACTGTGGGCGGTGCAAATCAGGGACTCAGCTACACAGCTGAAAAATAAAACGTTTTAAGTGTGTTGTAAAGTGCATTATACAAATTTGACACTAGATGGTGATGGTGAGCTATGGCAAATTCAGTATCTTTTTCAAAAGGTTTTTTTTTTTAAAAAAAAGTATTTTCACAATTTTTTTTATGTGTGTCTCGATTCCACCCAGGAGTAGGGTAACTGTGGCCATACAGGTGTATCTGGACTCCAGCTCCCATCAGCCCCAGCCAGCAGGGTCAGTGGTCAGAGATGATGATAGTTATAGTCTGACATTGAGGAGGGGTCACTGGCTTTTTCTTATGCCAAAGTTACTGTAACAATAATAATAATTTATTATTTATACCCTGCCCTTCTGGCTGAGTTTCCCCAGCCACTTTGGGCGGCTCCCAATCAAATATTAAAAACAATACAACATTAACAACAGAAGTTGAGGTGATCTTTCTGAATGAATCATACAATTAACCGATACTGTGGCCAAGTTTTACTGTTCTACCCAAGAAGATTTCCAGACAGAGTTTTTACAACGGTATAGTAAAAACTGAACATGCAATGATATAACCATTTCACAACATTTCACATTTCACTATCAGCCTAGATATTTGCTCATATCACACTATGACGGTTAAAATGAACTAGACAAATAAATAGCCATTCTGGCTTGTAGTCATTGACCCACTATGTTCTACTTAACATGGCTGGAGCTAGCTGCTAGGAATCACAAGAAGAAGAGTTTGGATTCGATATGCCGCTTTATCACTACCCGAAGGAGTCTCAAAGCGGCTCACAATCTCCTTTCCCTTCCTCCCCCACAACAAACACTCTGTGAGGTGAGTGGGGCTGAGAGACTTCAGAGAAGTGTGACTAGCCCAAGGTCATCCAGCAGCTGCATGTGGAAGAGCGGAGACACAAACCCGGTTCACCAGATTACGAGTCCACTGCTCTTAACCACTACACCACAGTGGGGAGAGTGCTGTTGTGTGTTGCAATAAAATAATTATAATAATTATAATTCTATTTATACCCCGCCCATCTGGCTGGGTTGCCCCAGCCACTCTGGGTGGCTTCCAACACACATAAAAACATAATAAAACATCAAACATTGAAAACATCCCAATACAGGGTTGCCTTCAGGTATCTTCTAAAAGTTGTGTAGTTATTTATCTCTTTGACATCTGATGGGAGGGTGTTTCACAGCAAGGGTGCCACCACTAAGGAGGCCCTCTGCCTGGTTCCCTGTCCCATCACTTGTCGCAGTGAACCTCTATGCAGTTTGTATTTTCTGTATAGTATGTATTTTTGCAATGACCAAGAATTTCTAGCAAATAAATCCGGACAGCTCTTGCACTCAGCTCCTACTTGTGAGCTTCCCATATGCATCTGGTCATAGCTGTCAAGTGTCCCTTATGTGAAGGGACAGTCCCTTATTCCAGCGCCATGTCCCGCTGCTGTCCCTTATTGATGGATGTCCCTTAAATGTCCCTTAAAGGATGTCCCTTAAATTTCAAAGGAAGCAGCTCCTCTCCCTCCCTCCCTGCCGGCCAGGGAGGAGGGAGGCTCCAACTGTGTTCCTTTGCTGTGTTGCTCACTCAATAAGAAGTCTAAGAATGACTGAGGGGTGGAGCTTGCATGCCTTGTGTGTGGCTAGTTAATGCAAGCTGAGAGGTTTTTTGAATGCTGGACGCCATTTTATTGCACGTGCTGCTGCAAACCTTGCAGTGCAAAGCCAGGCCGGGGAGCCATCTTAAGTTGAGGCTGCATAGGCCTTGTGGTGCATGTGATTCAGATTCTAGTCAGTTGAACCTCTGGTTACAAAGTTGTTTGGACAGGGTTTTCGAAGCTACCAGCATGAGTTTGACCAGACTGCAGGAGGACAGGAAGACTGGAGTGCCTGGAACAGGTGAGGCTGCAGGTCCCTTATTTTCAAATCTGTAAGTTGACAGCTATGCACTCTGAAAACAGGATGTTGGACCAGGTGGGTCTCTGGTTCTGATCCAGCAGGACTCATTCTTAAGTTCCTTATAATTGGAACAATCCACCCTGAATTTGCTACATATGAAGAATGCAAAGATATCGAGGTCTGCAGATAGTTAAATGTTGTTTTGCGTTTGAAATGAAGCATATTTTCCTTTGAAAACCCAGGTGCTCTGGTTGAGGAAGGCAAGTCTCTTCAAGGCAAATCCAGATTAGTTTAATTCAAACAATCAGTTATGAGTAAACAGGATTTGCCTGCTCCTTTGTATTGCAAAGGCACGAAGTTTACCTCTGGCAAGTTAGGGCTTAAGAGCATTTCTTGGCTCTAGGTCTGATGCCCCCCACCTGCCCTTTCTTGCTTTATTTTGCACACACATTGCAAGCTTCGTACTTCAAAACAATGGGATTCTGTGTTGTGCAAAGGGAAATGGAGATTCTGTTATTTCAGCTGCCTAGAAAAATAGGATGGAGAGAGAGATGGAGCACATTCAGGTGGGGCAGGGGCACAAGCGAAGTAAACTTTTCAAACAGCACTTGGGGTGGGGGGGAGGTGATTTTTGCCTATTGGTCCATCAGAGCACAGGACAAAGAATCCCTTGCCAGTTCTCCCTATGGTGTGGAATTTCTTTTCCAGATAAGCCGGGTGGCCCTGTGGTCTAAACCATTGAGCCTCTTGGGCTTGCTAATCGGAAGATCAGTGGTTTAATCCCCACAACAGGGTGAGCTACCATTGTTCTGTCCCAGCTCCTGCCAACCTAGCAGTTTGAAATCACACCAGTGCAAGTAGATAAATAGGTACCACTGTGGTGGGAAGGTAAATACTGTTTCTGTGCACTCTTGTTTCCGTCATAGTGTCCCATTGTGCCAGAAGTTGTTTAATCATGCTGGCCACATGACCCGGAAAGCTGTCTGTGGAAAACGCCAGCTCCCTCGGCCTGAAGCAAGATGAGTGCCGCATCCCATAGTTAACTTTTGCTGGACTTAACCGTCCAGGCGTCCTTTACCTAAGTAGTGTTTTTAGGGGCAGCGGAACCCTTTTCATTAGGCAAACATTTGGTGACCTACACAGATGTGATTTTATTTTATTCATTGTGATATTTTATTCATATTGAATTGACTGCAAACGACTTGAGTGTGTGCATTACAATCTTGCTTTTTGCAACTTGACTTTATTTTAAAAGGCTAGATAAAAGAATTTTACATAAACTGGTCAGTAATATTTCTTTTCTATTGGTAAAATATTATTGTTACTGTTATATTATCAATTCGTCATATTTTCCACAAAAGTGATTCACGGCGACTTACAATAAAACCAGACTGGTTTCTTCAAGAACTTTTACAGTTAGTTGCACATGCGGAAGCTGACACATTCGAAAATCAATTTTTAGCTGTGTGATTTTATTGTTTGTTTTCTTTTCGTTGTGATTGTTTTGTCATTTTTATAAAGAACTGTGCGCTGCCATTTAATAAAGTTCTGCCGCCTCCTCACAAAATAGCTAAATCTAAACCTCACGAAAAAGCTAAATCTGAAAAAAATTTAAATAATACAAATACTTAGTGAGGGGGGAATCATCAACTATTATACATTTGAGATTTAAAATATAGGCTGAACTTTCCTTCCAGCTCTTACAAGCCTTGTCTTCCCTTTCAGAAATAAAGATTTTTCAAAACAGCCTGTAATGTGTAGCCTGTGAAATGTTATGATGGCTTTCTGAATTTTTAAACATATGCCTTGAGTGTTTATCTAAAATTGTACGCCGGTTGCAGCCGCCCCAGATACTTCACATGGTTAATCAGAGAGGCTCACCTACTTTTTTGCTGAACCAATAAATATGCATTGAACAGAAACAGTCTACAAAAGATTTGGTTGTGATCTGAGTGGGTTTGATTGATGAAACATTCTGTAGCATCCCCAATTTTCGGAGGCAAGCAATGGGGTAGGGGGGTATTATTAGAAATGCTGAGCTTGCAACGTAGAGTTTTAGGTAGATATAGAAATCCTCAAACAGAACTTCAGACAAGTTTGCTCTGGATTGTGGTAGCATGTACTTAATCACTAAAACCAGTGACTTGCCTAACAGAAATATAAAATGGCTATAGCAAAGCATTTCATTCTGGCCGATCCTGGTCTGACTGCACTGGCTACCAATTAGCTTCCGGGCCCAATTCAAAGTGCTGGTTTTGACCTATAAAGCCTTAAACGGCTCAGGACCACAATACCTCAAGGATCGCCTCTTTCCATATGAACCTACCCAGTCCCTGAGATCATCTTCTGAGACCCTCCTTCGTGTGCCTTCTCCTCGAAAGGTCCTGAGGGTGGCAACACAAGAACAGGGACTTCTCTGCAGTGGCTCCCTGTCTGTGGAATGCTCTCCCCAGGGAAGTTCACCTGACGCCTTCATTATACACTTTTAGGTGCCAGGCAAAAATGTTTAACCAGGCCTTTGGTTGACCGGATCAACATCCCATACCCTTTGAAGATGTGGCTCTTTGGGGGGGGGTATTACTGGGTCATTGCTTTTATTTTGATTCTATGCATAGTGATTTTTTGGTGAAATGCCCTGAGACCTCCGGGTATAGGACGGTATATAAATCCAGCAAATAAATAATAAAATTTCAGCTTCTGCCTTCCATCAGTTGCTCTGATAAAAAAATGATGCTTTTCCCAGGTGGCACTTATATTGCTTGGAGGCTGGAATGCTCAGAAGACCTGAAGCCAAGCAATGCTGGCATTACCCACCAGGTTGATAATAGTTGAGTATTAATTCGTATTAATGTGTCCAGTGTGTACATACATTTTGTTGCCATTTAGTCGTTTAGTCATGTCCAAATCTTCGTGATTCCATGGACCAGAGCATGCCAGGCACTCCTGTCTTCCACTGCCTCCCATAGTTTGGTCAAACACATGTCCAACCATCTCGTCCTTTGTCATCCCCTTCTCCTTGTGCCCTCAATCTTTCCCAGCATCAGGGTCTTTTCCAGGGAGTCTTCTCTTCTCATGAGGTGGCCAAAGTATTGGAGCCTCAGCTTCAGGATCTGTCCTTCCAGTGAGCACTCAGGGCTGATTTCCTTAAGAATGTACATACATATACAGTGGTACCTCAGGTTACAGATGCTTCAGGTTACAGGCGCTTCAGGTTACAGACTCTGCTAACCCAGGAATAGTACCTCGGGTTAAGAACTTTGCCCCAGGATGAGAACAGAAATTGTGCACCGGCGGGAGCAGGAGGCCCCATTAGCTAAAGTGGTACCTCAGGTTAAGAACAGTTTCAGGTTAAGAACGGACCTCCAGAATGAATTAAGTTCTTAAACAGAGGTACCACTGTATGGTAGCAAAAAAGGACAACTAAGATGGCCAAGGGGTTGAAGCAACTCCGGCTCAGGTTACATCTGAGGAGGGACCACCCATCCTGTTTCACCGCCTGAGGCAAATAGCAAAGGTGCTGCCCTGGGCATGTACTGCATTCAGCCCCCCACTCCCAAGACTTGCTGGCAAGGACCTCCAGAGGCCTCCATGTGATCTTGTGGGGCCCTCACAATATCCGGAAGCTGCCAAGCTGCTTCTCATTGTTTCTGCAGCAGCAGCGGGTGACACATCTGGAGGTGCCCCTTGGATTCCGCCACCTGAGGCGGCTGCCTCAGTCTGCCTCATAGGGAAGCCGGCCCTGCATCTGAGGCTTTTTAGCTTAAGGGGAAAGTGACTATTTGCAGACGGGTGAAGAAATATGGTGGAAGAGACAAGCTTATGCATGGGGTAGAGAAAGGGGACAGGGGAAAGCTTTCCTCCCTCTCTCTCTCCCCCTCTCTCTCTCTCCCTCCCCCTCTCTCTTTCTCTGTCTCTCTCTCTTTTTCAGGGGTCATGCAATGAAGCCAATTGTTGGAAGATTCAGAACACACAAAAGAAAGACCCTAAGAATAATAATTTACAGTATTATCTTATTATAATTATTGTATTTATATGCAACCCACTTTGGGCTATGAGCGCTATGTGTTTTCTTTTTAACACTGGGGTTCTTCGGTACAATTGTCAATCGCCACTCTTTAACAGAAAGTGCCCTAGCTGCTGCAAAAACCACAAGGAGGAAATAGGAAATACTCTATTAGATTTACAAGCCTGTAATCCACTTCCAAGTAAGATCATCCCTGCATATTGAATTAGGACAGAACAGGAGGACGGCTGGAGTGATGTCGGTGATCTGGCCCTGTGAACTGAGAAGCCTGTTGTATTTTAAAGCAAGCAAGCAATCAACAGTGACAAAAAGTATTTTCTCTCCGATGCATCTTTCATCCATGACATCAATGTAGCGAAGAAACGGTTCACTTTTTCTTTGCCATTTCTCACTTGCCTTTTGTGGACACATCAGTGGGAGAACTTCCACAGCACCCCACGCTTTGTGGCCTCTGTGTGTGTGTGTTCAACTCTTTTCAAACCTTGAGGCTATCGAAACAAACAGTGGTAAGATTTCCCAATTCTACATCCAAGTGCATTTCCTGTCTTTGATGTGTGTGCTCAGTCATCGAACCAAGTTAGCTGAAATTATCCAGTCCTCTCACCCCTGACAAGGAAGAAACCCTGGGTGGTATTCAACTAAGTTTGACACAGAGTATACCCACTGAAATTAATGGGCATGGCTAAGTTAGGCCCATTAATTTCAGTGGGTGGTGCTGTGGGTTAAACCACAGAGCCTAGGACTTGCCGATCAGAAGGTCGGTGGTTCAAATCCCCGTGACGGGGTGAGCTCCCGTTGCTCGGTCCCTGCTCCTGCCAACCTAGCAGTTCGAAAGCACCTCAAAGTGCAAGTAGATAAATAGGTACCGCTCCGGCGGGAAGGTAAATCATGTTTCCGTGCGCTGCTCTGGTTCGCCAGAAGCGGCTTAGTCATGCTGGCCACATGACCCGGAAGCTGTACGCTGGCTCCCTCAGCCAATAAAGCGAGATGAGTGCCACAACCCCAGAGTAGGTCAACAACTGGACCTAATGGTCAGGGGTCTCTTTACCCTTTACCTTTTATGCCAGGCATAGGCAAACTCGGCCCTCCAAATGTTTTGGGACTACAACTCCCATCATCCCTAGCTAACAGGACCAGTGGTCAGGGATGATGGGAATTGTAGTCCCAAAACAGCTGGAGGGCCGAGTTTGCCTATTCCTGGTCTACGCTGAGCAAAACTTAACTGAATTCCATCCCCTATCTTTAGATTACAACCTAGAGGGTCCATATTTTGCAATGCAACGTGACACTGAACTGGGACATGAGAGAACCAAGACGTCTCCCAACCCCACTGCTGTGTCCATGGGCCATAGTTGGAATGCTGGAATTGAATGCTTTAGAGTAAACAGGGAAGAGGTGGGGGGACAGACTAAGAGACCACAGCTGCCTTGTCTTCTGATCCAGCTGCATATTGAAGGGTAGACAACAAGAAATCTCCGAGTTGCAACCTAGCAACCTTAGTCATCTAAACCAAATCTTTCTGGTGCATAACAAAATTAATTATCAGGACTTGGGGTTTTTTAAAAAATGCAAGCAAATGTTTATGCCTTCTATTCCCACCAAAATACCCTTTGCCATCTGCGGCCTGTTTTAAGGTGGACACTGGAGGGGGCTCACGCACAGAGAGAGCTATGTCAATATTGGCACTGTTGTCAAGGTCCTTCTCCTATACCTTGCAACATTTCCAATAATAATAATAATAATAATAATAATAATAATAATAATAATAATAAATACCCTGCCCATCTGACTAGGTCGCCCCAGCCATTCTGGGCAGCTTCCAACATAAATGAAAACATAATAAAACCATATATATTAAAATACTTCCCCGGGGTCGGCAAGGCTTACCGGGCATGGGCTGGATCACTCCCGCAGAGATCCTCTGTGGGCTGGGCCGGCGAAGCCGGAAATTGCATCTGCACATGCCCAGATGCCGAAAATTGCGCTTGCGCAGACTTGATTTCCAGCATCTGCACATGCGTAGAAGCAATTTCCGGAGCCGCGGAAGAGAGTCCCCATGCCACGTTGCGCCGGTTTAGCACAGCGCACGGAGACTCGCCGAGTGAGCGGCTTGGTTCGGGGGTGGCTCATGGGGCGGTTAAACAGCCTCCGTGGGCTGCTTCCAGCCCATGGGCCTTCGGTTGCCTACCCCTGTACTTCCCTATACAAGGCTGCCTTCAGATGTCTTCTAAGGGTTTTATAGTTACATATCTCCATGGCTCGGGGGTCACATAACTCCATACTCTCCAACATTTTCCCGATGAAAATAGGGACGTCCTAAGGAAAACTAGGACATTCCGGAATCAAATCAGAAACCAGGACGGCTTCTGTAAATCCAGGAGCGTCCCTGGAAAATAGAGTTTGATCTCCCCCCCCCACACACACACACACCAAATCCCACTGACATGAATCCCATGAACCTAACTGGGGGTGAGGATCACAAAATAAACTCTGCAATGGGGTGATAGCACTCTTCTGCCATGATAGCGTGACGACTGCGGCCCCAGGCAGTGCTGATAGCATTTGAGAAGCCACATTCTCCAAATTATCCCTTATTTTTTTAAAAAAATAAATTGCAGTCAACAGTGCAGTTGAGGCTGCCAGCATAATCTATGCTCTCTGCAGAATTAGATTTACTGAGATAAACGTCTATTGATAACCTCGTATAGGAAATCTGTTGCCGAGAAAATTCTTTAAGAAAAGTTTTCAATAATCGGAATGTTGTTCTTTGAAGTCTCTCAGCCCCACTCACCTCACAGAGTGTTTGTTGTGGGGGAGGAAGGGAAAGGAGAATGTTAGCCACTTTGAGACTCCTTAAAGGGAGTGAAAGGCGGGATATCAAATCCAAACTCTTCTTCTTCTTCTCTTCTATGACAGGAAGAGACGGGGCATAGCTTGTGGGTATTGTTGGCATGGCAAAAGATGAGAGTGTGCATCATGGTGCACTCTTGTCATTTTTAAAAAATTATTTGTCACTTTCCACTTTCTCAAACAGCATCCTCGCTCTGCAACATCGCGCAATCCAATTTTGAAACTGTGGCAGGGGGGTGATTTCGGTAGCGGATCGTGAAACATTATGGTGGGCTGCTGTTTGAAGGAACACAGGCAAAAAAAATCCCACAGGACATCTGAAAAAGGCAGTCTTTGGTGATGTTCACTTCACTTCCCTTAGCCTTTTCCCTCCAATGCAAATTCCCTCAGGAAACCAAAGTTTCTACCAACCCTTAAAAGCAGGTTTCTGCTTTCCATGCAATAGGACCCAAGTTTTGGACACCAGATCTCCCTTGTGAGCTGTTTATGGTTCCACAATGAATGGGGACTTTTATGAGGCGGATATTTTATACTGAACACCACTTAAAAATAAAAATAAAAAATGGCTGTGCTGAGGAGGAAACTAAATACTTAGCCTAGCGACATTCTGTCCTGAACTGTTAAGTGAAGCATTTTGCCTTTAATCTTTTCCAGATGACCCAACTGTCAACAGTCAATAGTGTGCCTTCGGGTGGGGCAAAAGCAGGCCTTAGAACAGCCTTCTCTAGCATGGTGCATGTTTGGATTCAAGCTCAGGAAGCATGGCCAAGGGTCAGGAATGATGGGAGCTATATCTAGAGGGCCTTACTTTGTGGAAGGTTGCCTTCAGATTTCGATTTCAAGGGTGCAATTCAGCAGCCACGGCAAGCTGTTGCTTTTACAAACAGGGCTACAAAATGTACCTGTTTGGGACAGCTTTTGAGGAAAGTCATAAGTATCTGCTTTGCATGCAGAATGTCCCAGTTTCAACCTGAAACTGGGAGATAGACCTGCCAGAAAACCTGGAATGCCACCGCTGGTCAGAGTAGATAGATAGACAGATGATAGATAGATAGATAGATGATATATAATTTATTACGGTCAAAGACCAGTTCGCATAACACAATAAAAACACCATTCATAAAGATAAAATATACAATCAGAGCAGATTGCAGCAATAGCTCATGAGTTAAAATTGAGATATATACATACACCCGTACAACTGAGATTTGGGCAACCATAAAAATTGACCCTGAGGCACATCAAAGGGAGACTTTAGCATTTTCCTAGTAAGCTATTTTATTCTAGAGGATGATATGTGCCTACAAATCTGGGTGCAGAATCTGGCTACCAGCAGGTCGTCTTGTGATCTTTGCCTAAGAGAAGAGAATTAAGTTTAGACTTAGGTCAGAGTAAAAACTGAGCTATAAATGGACCAATGGTACGTATAATGCAGCTGCCTATGTTCCTATGTAGCTATCCTTGGGTAGAATGTGCCATTTGTGGGTACAGTGAGGCTATGAACTCAGAACAAAGTACACTGGTACCTCGGGTTAAGTACTTAATTCATTCCGGAGGTCTGTACTTAACCTGAAACTGTTCTTAACCTGAAGCACCACTTTAGCTAATGGGGCCTCCTGCTGCTGCTGCCGTACCACCAGAGCACGATTTCTGTTCTCATCCTGAAGCAAAGTTCTTAACCTGAAGCACTATTTCTTGGTTAGCGGAGTCTGTAACCTGAAGTGTATGTAACCTGAAGCATATGTAACCTGAGGTACCACTGTATGAAAAGGAAAAGAGAATTGCTGTTTCTTACAAGCCCATGTTTGTCTGGATACCCTGCAAAACCTGTTCTGCCCCAGCTCTCTAGAAACATTGAGTCTATTCAAAACATTCAGAAACCACAAACCATAGAATTTTAGAGTTAGGAAATTTTAGAGTTAGACTCAGGAAACCAAGCTTTAAAGCTCTGTGTCCGAGTGAGATAGGGGTTTTCTGGTTGTTGTTTTTTGCCCTGGAGCTTTTGCCCTGCAAAAGCCTGCTCTTTAGTGCTCAATCAGAGCAAACATCAGTTTGGGTTTTCATCAAGAGAAGCATTTTTGTGGGGGAATTCTGGACCAAAAAAAAAAATGTAAGCAGAGGAAATGTAAGTGTGGATAAGCCCAAAGACAAGACAGACGGGATAAAAGATGCCGTATGTGTCTTTTAAATCCAGGAACCACAAACTGGCTTTAACACCACCTAGTGGGAGCCCTGTGTCAGTCCCCAGGGATGACAGTCCTCTTCTATTTTTGCTCAGGCTGTATGGGGTCACAATAAATATAGCCATATGCTTTCTCACTAGAACAAAGCTTATTTTTGTGGTGGATAGAAAGATAAAGAGTTGCCAGGTCTACCATGTTTAACTTTCATGACTGGTGCTTAAGAACATCACAGCTCTCAAGAACTCTGTGGATGCAGCTCTGAGACCAAAGTCCCTAATATTTCATATTTTGATGAGGCATCTCCACAGAGGAAACTGGAAGCAGCTCCCCTCATTTCCAGAGTCCATGGACATAATAGGTTACCCTCTTTTTCTTTTTTTTATCTTGACCTTGTCATTCAAAGGCCCTCCGTAAATATGCCCTCAACAAAATGAGTCTGTTGACCCCAAGCCCTCTTCCTCCGCTTCTCAAATAGATTTCATATTACAGCCCCCACAGCTTGTAATTCAGTCCAGTTCCTTGCAGCCAGCAGCCTCTTTCAAGGAGAGATTTTTTTGCCTCACTTAATATGGAAGCTTTATTACATCTTTTATTTTTACAGGCTCCCTCTTCTACCCTCTTATTCCTGGGACCGGCCACCCCAATCTGTCCTGCCCTGACAGTTTTCTCTGCCTGTCTCCCATGAACAACAAACAATTTGAGCTGGTTGAAAACAGCATGCGAAAATGCATGATGTAAGAAGAAATTGCTTTGCAAAAATATGTATTTTAGACAAAATCTCATGCAAAGATGTGTTGATTAGGAAGAGGGGAAATCATGTGGTGGGAAGGAGGAAGCAAGTGCAGACCTGGAGACCTAGGAGTAAGGAGGGCTCCTTGTTTGCAGCACTTAAATGAAGCTGCTACTGTTTGAGTTTGCCTGAACTGCCTGGCATTCATTTCTAAGAAAGGCAGCCTTGCGGGACAACAGCACAAGGAAGCTTCTGCATGTCTTTCTTTTACCCTTGAATAAACTTTACGCCTTTGTTGTGGGGTTGTTTTGACAGCTGATTAGCAGGGGCAACATTACTGTACACCCTATTGCAGGGGTCAGCAAACTTTTTCAAGAGGGGGCCGGTCCACTGTCCCTCAGACCTTGTGGGAGCTGGACCCACCACCTCCCAAAAACATCCCCCTGTGGCGTTTGCGCATTCTTTTGGAAACGTCTGTACAGGGGGAGAGAAAGGGTTAATAGGAAGACCAATAGAAAAGCCAGAGGCAGAGCCTACCTGTTTATAAAAGGGCTTAGCCTGAGGTTTAGACATTTGGTTGGTTGGGAAAGGCAGTTGAGAAAGCAGTTGCCAGTCAGTTGGAAATAGAGAGACAGTTAGTGCAGTTGGTTCTTGTCTGAGGGGAGGTAGAAGAGTTAGAGACAGGATAAAACAAGACTAAGAAGGTAAAGAGGAACAACACTTTGTATGCAGTTCAAATTTATTTGTGTTTGCAATAAACTACACTCTTCATTGTTAACTTAAGAACCTGACTGAGACCAAGTGATTTACCGGGGAGGACCTGGTTGGTGGCAATGGATTAGCGGTGTACAGGTCAATAGTCCATCAGACGACCGGGGGCTCCGTACGATCGCCATACCCCCCTCCTGAAAGGCCTCCTCACCTATGCCACTCAAGCAGCAGCTGCCAACGCTGCCTCGTCTTTGGCCTCTTCTGTCTCGGCGGGGCACAGAGCCCAGCGGAGGCAGCCTCCACATCACTGCCACTTCCTTCCCACTTGGCACCTTCCTCCCACTTGGCCACCTCAGCAGGGAAAAAGGGGCAGCATCCAGAGGCATCCACGGCTTTTGATTGGTTGCAGGAGCTTCCTGCAGCCAATCAGAAGCTGTGCTGTGTCACGGAAGTCAGTCTCCATGCAGCAAGGCCTCTGCGCCATGCCTGTTTAGCACAGGGACTGACCGAGCAGGCGGCAGGGTCCGCAAGGTTCGCAGGCCGGATTAACAAGCCCAGTGGGCCGTATCCAGCCCGCGGGCCTTCGTTTGATGACCTCTGCCCTATTGCAATTCTTAAGATAAGTTTCTCCTTTGGACTCCTGACAAATGTTTTCCCATGGTCAAAGAATTTCCTTGAGCGATACAGTGCCTTTCACATCCTTGTGGCCTGCTCTGCCAGTTTCGTATCTACATCCGAAGGCTGGCAACAACCCCACCTTATTGGAGTCCCTTGCAGACAACCACAGTGCCTGGAGACAGACAGTCAGGTTGTGCATCCTCAACAGTGGCCAGGGAAGGAATGACTGCTGGGAGGAGCGCAGAGAGAGAAAATGTCATGACATACCTGCATCAGCAAAACCGAATGCCTTCATCTGCCCCAGCTGCAACAAAACATATCTCTGCTGTATCAGTCTCTACAACAGAGCTTTCCAAACTTTTCATGTTGGTGGCACACCTTTCAGACATGCATCATTTTGCGGCACAGTGATTCAGTTTTACTAGCAAACCAGAGGTTAAACTAACCCCTTTACAGCCCCGGGAAGAGAGCTTGTGCAACACACCTACACACTGCAGCTGACACACTAATGTGTCATGACACACTGTTTGGAAAGCTCTGTTCTACAGCCACAAAAGGTGCTGTGACTCTCCAACAGTTTGACTTTACCCCTGAAGGCACACTCTTCCGTTGTCTCCCGAGACAGACAGATGCCAACAACAAACCACCATATTTTTAAACTACTCCATCAGAATGATTTTCATTGCTGCTTCACGCTGGACAGAATTAGGAAGCCGTAACCGTTTTAAGGAAAAAAAAATAAAAGAGTAAGTTGTGTAATTCCTAATCGTTTCACCACACCTGGTGTGGCTAAACGGCGGGCAATGTCCCTGTATAGCCTGTGTTTCTGACATGTCAACATCCAATTCTAGACCCTTGAAAAGGCTACGGCAATAAGAGCAGGAGTAGGGAACATTCAAGAAGTGAATTCCCTCTTAGGCAATGTGTGAGCAGTGATTCCAGTGTGGGTTTAACACTCAATCCCTCTCCCCAGGGAACACCAGACTGTTGCTCTGTAAGGGGAATAGGAATCAGGAAGAAGGATTCTTTGGCAGAAGCCATGATTGTTTAAAGTGGTTGTTGTTGTTTAGTCATGTCCAATTCTTCGTGACCCCATGGACCAGAGCACGCCAGGCGCTCCTGTCTTCCACTGCCTCCCGCAGTTTGGTCAAACTCATGCTGGTAGCTTCAAGAACACTATCCAACCATCTCGTCCTCTGTCGTCCCCTTCTCCTTGTGCCCTCCATCTTTCCCAACATCAGAGTCTTTTCCAGAGAGTCTTCTCTTCTCATGAGGTGGCCAAAGTATTGGAGCCTCAGCTTCAGGATCTTTCCTTCCAGTGAGCACTCAGGGCTGATTTCCTTCAGAATTGAGAGGTTTTATCTTCTTGCAGTCCATGGGACTCTCAACAGTCTCCTCCAGCACCATAATTCAAAAGCATCAATTCTTTAGTGATCAGATTTCTTTGTGGTCCAGCTCTCACTTCCATACATCACTACCGGGAAAACCATGGCTTTAACTATACGGACCTTTGTCGGCAAGGTGAGGTCTCTGTATGATACTGCTTTAAATGGGAACATTGTTTTACCTGGAGCTCTCTGTTGATCCAGACAGCAGAACTGGAACCAAAGGGTGGAAATGGCCAGGAAGCCGATTTGGGCAAACATTAGCAGAAACTTCCTAATACTGAAAGCTGCTTAACAATGGAAGAGATTATCTTGGTCCTTCGCTGGAGGTGTTTAAGCATCTGTTGAGTTGCGGCAGTTGCATCCCGTGTGGCAGATCCTGTAGGGAGTTGGACTTGATCTCCGGAGTCCTTCCAATCTTGCGTTTCTACGACATTCCAAGGCAAGATTTGAGCACAAGGAGATCAAAGTGTTCTGAGATGAATGATTTGTTTATCCCCCTGCCTTTGTTTTGCACTCCTTGGGAGTTCTTCTGGCGACATTTGCAACGAGCAACTTTGTCTAAACCTGGGTGATCTGACAGCCTCTGAAACGACAATGTGCGGTTTCATGAATATTCAAGAGATGTCACCGGTTTCATCTAGTGACGCAGAACACCTGCCATCTGATTTCTTTAAAATGACAATAAATTGCTCTTAAAAGAAATGAAGTTTCTTGATCCAGGATTGAATTAGCCTATATTTATTCTAAGGTGGCTAAACAAACTGCATTCGCATTATCAGTGACCTTGAATAATTTAGGGCAGCCATTACGGTTGTCGTACAATACAGTCAGATAAATGGCTCCACTTAACTACCACGGGATCCTTTCAGAGCACACAGGTTTATCGCAGAAGGACCTGTATTAATAGTCTCATTTTATGCCTGTATTTCGTAAATAGTTTCTAAAGTTTGAGCATCCTCAAAATCCAACAAGGAGGAGCCTTACATTTGAGACTCTGGAATCTCCTCTCCACAGAGATGTGTTTAAGCATAATACTGTTGACATTTCCATTCCACCTTAAGGAACAGGCATGAGATTCTTGCATGTCACATGTCTGTTTACATTCCAGCACAGTATGCTGGGAACTTCCGTTTGTGTATAGCTTTTGCTTTTGCTGTTCTCTCTGAGACGACATGAGAGAGAGGCGACATGTTTCTTTGTCCTGATTTATGTTTAATAAATCTGTAGTCATAGTATGACTTCACAAGCCTCACACCTATTCTGTGTGTGCAGTACAATCTGCTTATAGTGTGGCCTGGCTTCTCAAGTCCAGGTCGCTGATTTACATTGGAGCACGGGCCGATGGAAGGAGCCGGCACAGCTGGAGCTTATCAGCTGGCCTCCCAGCCCTCTGCATGTCAACAAATACTTGTTGCATAAAGGTAAAGGTAAAGGGACCCCTGACCATTAGGTCCAGTCGTGACCAACTCTGGGGTTGCAGCGCTCATCTCGCTTTATTGGCTGAGGAAGCCAGCATACAGCTTCCGGTTCATGTGGCCAGCATGACTAAGCCACTTCTGGCGAACCAGAGCAGCGCACGGAAACACCGTTTACCTTCCCGCTGGAGCGGTACCTATTTATCTACTTGCACTTTGACATGCTTTCGAACTGCTAAGTTGGCAGGAGCAGGGACCGAGCAACGGGAGCTCACCCCGTAGTGGGGATTCAAACCGCCACCCTTCTGATCGGCAAGTCCTAGGCTCTGTGGTTTAACCCACAGCATCAAATGCTTAAGATGTACCTATTTACCTTGGCTTTTGACCTGTACCTATTTACCTGGCTCATTTCTAAACCCAATTCAAGGTGCTCACATTGGTGTTGAAAGCATTAAACGACTTAGGCCCCAGGTATTTTAAAGACTGCTTCCTTCCCTACAGACCCTCTTGGGTGTTAAGATCAGCAGAGGAGTCCCTCTTGCCAGTTTCACAGTCACAGTCACCAGAAATTGGGGTGGGCTGGTGAGACAACATTCTCCGTGGCAGCCCCTAAGTTGTGGAATTCCTGCCCTACAGAGGTGCATCTGTCATCTTCATTATACAGTTTATTTCAAAGAATTGTAGAGTCGGGATCACAAGGGTTATCAAGTCCAACCCCCCAGCAATGCAGGAATCTTTGGCCCAATGCGGGGCTCGAATCATGACCCTGAAATTAAGGGTCTCATGCTCTACCGACTGAGCTATCCCAGCATGTTGAAGATGCACCTCTGTGCCCTAGCTTTTGACACTTGAGATACATTCTCTTGATTGTTGTTATGTACTGAGTTGAATAGGATCCAAAATGCAGCAGTCTGATTGGTCCTAGAACAATAGGATTCAGAATGCAGCAGTCTGCTTGGTCCTAGAACAATGCAGCAGTATGATGGGTCTGCAGGAGCCACCCAATCCAGCTCCAGATGGAAGTGAATCTACAACCTGATTGGCCTACAGGAGAATTCCGGAATTAGCCAATCACGTGGGGCCCATTGTGTAAATAATGTATATAAAGCAGATACTTTGGGGAAACATTCATTCCTCCTCACCACTATGAACTGAATAAAGAGCATGAAATCCACTTTTGACTGAGTATATTTCAATTGTAGTCTGCTTTAAAGTTGATTTTAAAATACTGTGACCCATGCAGGGAACTTAGAATGAAGGGTAGGTAATCGTAGATCACAGGGTGGTTTACAAGATAAAAATACGAAATGAGAACACAAAATACATAATAAAACAGAAACAAACCAATAACCCCCCTCCCACAAACACATTTTAAAGGCCATAGAATGTTTAATCATCTAAAGATCCAGAAAATCTATTATTATTTCATACTGCAGGCTGTACTTATGTAAGAGGAAGCAAATAATCTCTAAAAAGACAGTTCTCAGGATCTCACTAAAATTTCCAGGATTGGGCTATTTAAATGGGCATAAACTGAACTAAATTTGTTGAGTTGTGCGTATTTATATCAAAGATGCACAGGAGTCCTGTCCTTTCAATCAGATGGTTTTACACAGCAAAGCACAGAAGCAAAAGCTAGATCGCCGAAACTGTACACAACAGAGCACTTGATAATATTTATTTTTCTGGGGAGTTCAGTTGAGCTCAGTGGAGAACAGGCACCCCCCTCTATGGGTACAGAAATAGTCTGGAAAAGTTTCAGCGTTCAGTCAGCTGTTTCAGATAACAAGTGCTACCAGGATAGAAAAAGAACAGAGGAAGTTTTACAAGGCTCTCATTCAGCCCGTGTTTCAGGAGGGAGATGAGGCAAACGGATGTTCTGTATCGTTTATAGCCTGGGGCTGAAGAGGAATATGATTCTGCAGAGGGCGAGGGAGTGTCATATGGGACGGACGATAGAGGCATCTGAAAAAGCTGAGTGGTGATCTTTAACTCTCTGGACACTCAAGAGGGCCCTGAAACATATTCAAGAGATAAGTTCGGCTGCTCATGGTTTCCCCCACTTCAGCCGATTATGCTTGAGGAGCAAGTGACACAAAATAATCGGAAGATTATTTGTGTCTTGAACCACAGGGTACCTGGCAGCAAGTCCTGCTGGTGTACACAGTTCCGCAGCAGAGTCTGGCAGGTTAACAGGTGCAAAGTCCAGTCAGTTCACCTCTGCGGCCAATCAAGATGCCAGGGCACCTGAAGGTCAGTCCCACATAAGCACAGTCCCAAAGAGCTCCATGGACCATCCAAGTCATGGTCCACCCAACGTGGGACGTTGAGCAGACACAGCCCCTCAGCTCTGCTTCCCTTTTTTCCTTCACTGAGGGCAGCATCTGGGCTTGACGAGGCATATAGCCCTCACCTGTCCTGGGCCTACTCTAAGCTGCAGAATCACACACCTCCTACCAGAGCTAACAAGCCCCACCTGGGCAGCTAGTGAGCTGAGCTGTGGACTCTTGCCTGCTTTAGCCTTCTAGAGCAGGGGTCAGCATTTTTTTTCAGCAGGGGGCTGAAAAATCCCTCAGACCTTGTTGGGGGCCAGACTATATTGGGGGGATGAACGAATTCCTATGCCCCACAATTAACCCAGAGGTGCACTTTAAAAGCACAAATTCTACTCATGTAAAAACACCAGGCAGGCCCCACAAATAACCCAGAGATGCATTTTAAATAAAAAGACACATTCTACTCATGTAAAAACACGCTGATTCCTGGACCATCCATGGGCCGGATTTAGAAGGCGATTGGGCCGGCTCCGGCTCCAGCTCCCAGGCCCTAGTTTGCCTACCCATGTCCTTGAGCATACCTCACACTGCTCCCTACACCTCATGGAGACAGGGGGCCCTCTGGCTCTGGGGATGGGTCCTGCTGCTCTGGTTCCTGTTCATTGATCCAAATCCCCTCACCATCCTCCGTTGCCCCATATTTTCTACACCAACCTTCTCCATCCCCAGCTTGCCCCATTGCGTCCCAGTCACAGCTATACCCCTTGCTGGGATCCTCTTCCTCCTCCCTGCCAGTTCATGACACTTAATTATTACCCTCCTGTACATTTAGCTGACCTGCTGCAGAGAATACAAAAGGGGAGCGAGTTCTAAACATGTGCTTGTTCAATCTCCTAGCCCAGCCTTTCTCAACCTGTGGGTCCCCAGATGTTGTTGAACTACAACTCCCATCACCCCTAGCAAGCAAGGCCAGAGCTCAGGGATGATGGGAGTTGTAGTCCAACAACATCTGGGGACCCACAGGTTGAGAACCGCTGTTAGCCTCTTCTTTAAGTGGGTGCAGCACCCCTAAGAACTTTCGTTAATCCAATCTACACATGCATATTATGATGCACTTTCTGGGCTGTACCACTACAAGCTTGCCAGTGGTGGGCCATGTGTCCTACCTTACAGAGGACAGCTCTACTTGAGGGGTCCTCTATTTGAAGGGGAGCTCATACCAAGCATGCCTGAACCAAGTGGGATCAAACTTCTTGTGCGTCAATAATAATAATAATAATAATAATAATGTTATTTATTTATTTATTCATTCATTCATTCATACATACATACATAATACATACATAGGGACAAGTGTAGCATTGTGGGTTAAACCACAGAGCCTAGGACTTGCCGATCAGAAGGTCAGTGGTTCGAATCCCTGTGACGGGGTGAGCTCCCGTTGCTCAGTCCCTGCTCCTGCCAACCTAGCAATTCGAAAGCACGTCAAAGTGCAAGTAGATAAATAGGTACCGCTCCGGCGGGAAGGTAAACGGCGTTTCCGTGCACTGCTCTGGTTCACCAGAAGAGGCATAGTCATGCTGGCCCGATGACCCGGAAGCTGTACGCCGGCTCCCTCGGCCAATAAAGCGAGATGAGCGCCGCAACCCCAGAGTCAGCCACAACTGGACCTAATGGTCAGGGGTCCCTTTACCTTTTACATACATACATACATACATACATACATACATACATACCCCGCCCATCTATCTGGGTTTCCCCAGCCACTCTGCGAGACTCCCAACAGAATTAAAAGCACAATAAAGCATCAAACATTAAAGCTTCCCTAAACAGGGCTGCCTTCAGATGGCTTCTAAAAGTCAGATAGTTGTTTATTTCCTTGACATCCACAGGGAGGGCTCTATAACCGAGAAGCCCCTACGCCTGGTTCCCTGTAACTTTGCTTCTCTCAGTGAGGGAACCAGCAGAAGACCCTCAGAGGAGGACCTCAGAGTCCGGACAGAACAATGGGGGTGGAGACGCTCCCACAGGTATACTGGGCAGAGGCCATTTAGGGCTTTAAAGGTCAGCACCAATGTAGATCAACTGCTTCATATGGTAGGTGAGGGTTAAATCCTGCTTGTTTTGGCTATGCCAGTAAGTTCCTCAGTTGAACTGGCTGATTTGCCCCCAAACCCTGAAGAAAGCAGGATTGAAACATACAAATGTATCGGCTGATGCATAGGGGAATTCAATCCTGTTCATTTCGGGCACATTGGACAGTTCCTGCTGGGAATAAAGAAATATTACATCTGACACTCAACAGCCTTTCTCGGCCAAGGACGAAAAGTAAGGGCCCTGAAGAACAAGCCACTCTTTCACCAGTCACAAGTATTGACAAAGTGATGTTAAGAGGCGTGCAGTACTGTGCCTGTCTTATTCCCTCTAGTTTACAGGAATCACTTGTGCTCCCAAAGCGGTCAATCAAGAAACTTCCATGAATGCTAAGTCTGATTTCATTTTCTCTTACATTTTCATAAAGTAGACCATCACAAGGGGCCCTTTCCACAATATCCGTAGACAGGGAACATTGAGTTTACTATAATAACACTGCTTGTGACCTTCATGATGAAGTGTGTGTCACCACTTCCATTATTATAACCCCCATTTTTCAGAGGTTAATAACTTTGATGTAAAAATCTGCAGCTGTCTGAAGCTACACATAAAATTTCACATATATTCCCCTCCCTGCTTTCAGGTGCAGGTGGTTGTGAATAAAGACATCTACCCACCACAGTGCTGATGCTGGACATTTAAGGAGGGGTGCCATTAAGGGAAAGCTGTAAGGGCCACCCCACAAAATCTCTTGTTTCAGGCATCAGGTGATCATTCTTTATGAACACAAGTCTAGAAAGCTCACTAGCTCATCACACAGAGCAGAAGGAGGTCCCCAGCCAGTGTGGGGTAGTTTCTTGTGTCAGCAGCGCATCCTACACTTGAGTAGGACCCTGGTAGAGACATATGTCCGACTGGCATGTTCTCTCCCTCCTGGTCAATCGTTCGGGAGCTTCAAAAGCTTTCTTCAGCCCGAACATCACAGCGACCGGTGCCAACAGACATTGGCACACTTAGGGATCCACAGAGTTTGTGCAACATGCGTAACAGACTTCAGCAACTCAGCATTTTGGCTAATCTACTTTATTTACATATAAACATACACGGAGCACTACAACATGGCTCCCTCTCTCTCTAGCATCAAACAGCAAAGAAAAAAAAGAACAAAGGACAATAGTCCCACTTCACGGAACACAGTAACTCAAACATCCTGTCTCCGTCATTTCCCACTCTGTGGAGTCAAAACATATACCATCATGTGATAGACAACAATCCCATGACTGCAATCATGGAGCAGGAATTCTAACAGTTTGATGGTCATGCTAGGAATAGGGAAGTCAGAGTTCAAATCCCCACTCAGCCATGAGGCTCACGGGGTGACCTTGGGCAGTCACTCTCTCTGTCTAACCTACCTCGCAGGGATGTTGTGGTAATAAAAGGAAGGGGTGAGAACTATTTTCCTGCCACATGAAATTGGGCCAAAGATAGCATGTGCCCCTAAGACCACAGGTTACCCATTTGTGCCTTAGATCAGGAATGGGGAACCTGGTGTTGTTAGACTACAGTTCCCATCGGCCCTAGCTAGCATGGCCAATGCCAGGGAGTTATAGTCCAGCAATATCAGGAATATCTTGAGAATCCCATGGACTGCAAAAAGATCAAACTTATCCGTTCTGAAGGAAATCAGCCCTGAGTGCTCACTGGAAGGACAGATCCTGAAGCTGAGGCTCCAATATTTTGGCCACCTCATGAGAAGAGAAGACTCCCTGGAAAAGACTCTGATGTTGGGCAAGATGGAGGGCACAAGGAGAAGGGGACGACAGGGGACCAGATGGTTGGACAGTGTTCTCGAAGCTACCAGCATGAGTTTGACCAAACTGTGGGAAGCAGTGGAAGACAGGAGGGCCTGGCGTGCTCTGGTCCATGGAGTCACGAAGAGTCGGACACGACTAAATGACTAAACAACAAATATCAGGAAGACTTCAGGTGTGCCATCCCACCTTAGACAAACAGGGCGTTTTGTATTGGCTCTGTTCACTCAGCTCCACGCCTAGTTGCTAGAAGGTTTTATTTCAAAAGTTGTGCGATCGCCAGGCTGAATGTCTGAAGGAACCCTCTGCCTCCCTTTTTGCTTTTTTTGGGTGTTTTGGGTTTAGCAGAAGTTAAGTTTATAAAATTCCAGAACATCATTTTACACTCATGTTGGTATGTTGCATTGATTGTACAGCTTGTGATTCGTGGAGGAATTGACAAACAATTTAAAGCTGCCTCTTCCTATTGTGTCTTAGAGTTATGAAATTGCTTTTATTATATTTGACCCAATTTATTGGATTGGTTTTATACATTTATTGATGCACACACACACCCCCGGGGCCTTAACAGCAAAGGGCAGTAAATAAACCAATGAAGGAACGAACAAATAAATAAATATGAAATTGACAAGATGCAAAATATATGTGCATGAATTCCTAAAACCTACTGACTGACTGAGCTTATTTCCAATTTCCTAAATAAACACACAGAGGAGTGAGGGTGGTGAATGTCACTGCTGGATTCTCAGTTTCTTGTTTTTCCAATCTTAAATTCAGTTTTCCACATCGATTGGTGTTTATGATTTTTATGTCTTAGTGAAAATTCAACAGCATTTTAGTGTGAATTTCTGCTAATACACGTATGTTTGTATGAAAGTTTGCCCAATATATACAGTTTTGCAAAGCGATTTCACCTAAAATTTCATTTTGTATGTTATTTTCACTTATACATGCATTTTTGTACACGTTTTTTGCCTGGAGAACTGCACTGCAAAATTTGGGAAGTGCGAATTTTCAAGACTAGGTGTGTATGTTACTTTGGGAAGTTTGAATTAGGTGGGTTCACCTTTAAATGGAAACCAAATTGAATTTCATCTCCATTCCTACATAGGAATGCACAGGCCCGTAATTGTATTTTTAATTCTCCCCAAACCCTGCCATTGCCATCAAACTCTGTAGCACAAAAGAAATAAATTAAACAGACTTACCACAGTAATTCTCCCACCAGTATTTTTTTCAGAAGTTTGGCTGGGATGCCAAATTCATATCCGTCAACAGCGGAAAGTCCCATACCTGGAAAAGACATACGGCTGTTTGAGTAGCTGGAAGGAAACTGGTCTCCTTGCCATATTAAATTCCATATCTTCAGGGCTGGAACCAGCCATGACATGTCAAGTTTATTTAAGTCCCCAAAGAAAATTAAGCAGCCATGTTGGAGTGTGAGATTAAAGGAAATCTCTGTTACGGAGCTTAAACTGGATTCAATTAAAAAAAAAAAAAACAAGGAAAGAGAACAAATTTATCTTTTCATGTTCTTTGACAATAGAACTGCTTGGATTAATTAGACTTAAATGCGGTCTGGCATGGATTTGGTCAAGAGATAATGCTGAACAGACTCCGAATCTCACAACTTTATTCAAAGGTCAATCCCACCTATTTTGCTGGGATTTCCAGGGAAGTGCAAATACTGGTGCCAACTTTTCCAGTGGCTGTTTACAGAGGCTTGTAAGATGCAAGAACAAGCAGGCAAAGCTTTGGAGCATGGATAGAAAGAAAAAATACCACCTGCTAATCACGCCAGATCGATCTGTCGTTTAATACAACAGTGTTGTATTAAACCAGGCATAGGCAAACTCGGCCCTCCAGATGTTTGGGGACTACAATTCCCATCATCCTGGACCACTGGTCCTGTTAGCTAGGGATCATGGGAGTTGTAGTCCCAAAACAACTGGAGGGCCAAGTTTGCCTATGCCTGTATTAAATTCTTATTTGTACCCCACCTCTGGGGTGTGGTCTGGCATCCTGTGAATTATGTAAGTCTATCCCTGGCTGTTGTGGCGCTGAGGGTTAAAGCACAGAGCCTAGGACTTGCCGATCAGAAGGTCGGCGGTTTGAATGCCCCCGATGGGGTGAGCTCCTGTTGCTTGGTCCCTGCTCCTGCCAACCTATCAGTTCGAAAGCACACCAGTGCAAGTAGATAAATAGGTACCGCTCTGGCGGGAAGGTAAACGGTGTTTCCGTGCGCTGCTCTAGTTCGCCAGAAGCGGCTTAGTCATGCTGGCCACATGAGTCGGAAGCTGTACGCCAGCTCCCTAGGCCAATAAAGCGAGATGAGCACCGCAACCCCAGAGTCGGCCACGACTGGACCTAATGGTCAGGGGGTCCTTTTACCATCCCTGGCTGTTAAGCACGTGAGGCACCATTCATTTGACTCCTGGAAGCTCTTGACTGCCAACTGACCACTGGGAACTAGCTGTCGTAGCCCCATCTGAATCCCATTGCTAAGCAAGCAGGATTTAGGAGTCTCTGAGGAACACTTGCCTAAGCGCAGAATCCACATACAAAGTCAGATAGTCAGGGAATCCAGATGATCACAGAGCCAAAATGGAAAGCAGCAAGGTAGAGCCAGGAACCACCATCATTGTTTCCTGCATCTGACTGCTGCTGAGCGCTTTGTTTTAGAAGCCCAGAGCCAGCTGGTTCTCATCAATGCCAGCTGGTTCTCATCTTGCTCTTTGCTCTGTGGCCTTGAAAGCTGATCAGTTGCAGGTGGAGTCACTTCACCTTCTTCCCCCTTCAGGCTGCTGCTCAGCAGGCAAAGCTAACTCCTCTTATAATAATTTTAAGGTCAAAGTGGGACACCTCCCTGTTGTCTCTTTCCTCACAAATCCTGTCTTAAGGGCACATTCAAGATATGAACAGGGTGTGAGCCTGTGACCTGTGACCTAGATTCAGGAATTAAGTAGTTATAACAACAAAAGAGTGGCCGAAACCCAGATAATGCAATCAGGTAACTTGCCAAATAGGAGATAAACAACACACTCAGATTTCTGTTGTAGACCGCCTTTTCTGTGATGTATGTATAATGTTTCTGGGGGTGGTCTTGGACTCCAGGGTGGGCAATTTAAAATAAGGGCGGGCACACCTTTGCTCTGGGTCCTCCTCTCTCCTGCGTGTGAGGGGCGCATGCTGTTGCAACAGTTAATAAAGATCAGGCTTACTAGCTGCTTTGCTTCTCAATATTCTCTGGTTGGTCTCTGTTATTTTCTCCTACCGATGGAGAACCTGCAAAGGACTCTATATGGGCTCTTGGGAACCCCATAAGGTGAAGGAATGGGTTTCTGTGCAGTCAGTTTGAAACGGGACCCAAAAAACCCCTTTTCTTCTTTCTCCAAGGGAGCACTTCTAAAATGCATTGAGCTGTTGAGCAAATGCATAACAAGAACACAGCTGTATAAAGAAAGCTCTCTCCTTTATCAGTCATGGCAATGGATGACCTTGGCTGTTCCAGTGGATGGCATGTCTAGGTCCTATCTTACATCCTGACCACACTCCAACGCACAGACCTAGTCCAGGAACAGCGCCAGAGTCTGTTCTTGGAGTTGGTGACCTCTTGCTCCAAGATAGGCGTACAGGAAGGAAAACCCTTTTATGGTTAAGAGTACCGGAGCAGGAACATCTGTGATGTCAACCTGCGTGTACAAGCTGACGTGGCTGGATTCCTGGGGAAGGGGGAGAGGGTGCCTGGAGGATATATATACTGCATGAAATTTCTCATTTCTTTGGACTTGCTGTGGACTGACCACGGAAGTGCCTCTCTGCTGCTCCGGAGAGCAGAAATAAAGAACTCTTTCTCTGAACCAACCCTCGGTGTCATTTGACTTCCTTCCTCCCGTCCGGGAGCAACGCAGAGCCCACCAATTGGTAAAGTCTAATAAGGCTACAAAGGGGAAAGGAGCAGGTTTTTTTACTTCTATCACTCCTGACCCAGGACACAACCCTAGCCTGGTCCTGCATCTTTCACAGCAGCCGGATCTGCAAAAATCAGCAGGAGGAGCTTTTCAGAGCAAGAAAAGCAGCGTGGTGATGTGCTGAGATCTCATGATCATGCTGCTTCAAGAAGCAAGGACTGGAAACCAAAGTTGGAAACCTTACCCAAAGGGGTAGTCAAGGTGGGGCCAGTGGTCAGGCATGATGGGAGTTGTAGTCTGACAGCATCCGGAAGTTACTGTGTTGGATAGCCCTGGCCACCCTTTGAGCTTGCAGAGGTGTGTGGCTGGAGCAAGGCAAGGCAAGTCTTACTGTCTCAGCCACTGTTGAGCTGCTAGCAACTTTGCAATATTGATCTAACAGAACAGCTAGATTTAAAAAGTAGGGGTGGGAGAGAGAATTTATTATCTCCAGACCATGTAGGCTTTCTCTGAACTAAATGATCTGCATTATGATCAATAATCCTCTGAAGTGGAGTTTTTGCCAGTTACCGGGGGCGGGGGGGGGGGATGAAAGTTCCCCTTGAAAAAGAAAAAGGCGAGGCTTAAAGGCAGAGCAGCAGCTGAGAAGGGCAGCCAAAGGTAAGGGGAGCAAGGCCCCTGAGCCAATATGCAGAGGTCTGCTGAAGCATCACACAAAGGCTTTGCACATCAATAGGAGCCCCTTTGGTTTTAATTGCTTTCCAGCTCTTTCAGGCTCTCACTTTATCTGAGCTCTAGGCTGCCTAAACAGCTCCTGGGGAATATTAAAACAGACACAGCTGCCGAAGTCGCAGCAATTATCTGGGTGGGGGAAGAAAAGTTCCCATTTTCAAAATTCACTGTGGCATGATGGCCCCGTCACTTGATTTGGGGTGGTTTATCTTTTTTATAGGGACGCGGGTGGCACTGTGGGTTAAACCACAGAGCCTAGGACTTGCCGATCAGAAGGTTGGCGGTTCGAATCCCTGTGACGGGGTGAGCTCTTGTTGTTCAGTCCCTGCTCCTGCCAACCTAGCAGTTCGAAAGCACATCAAAGTGCAAGTAGATAAATAGGTACCGCTCCAGTGGGAAGATAAATGGTGTTTCCGTGCGCTGCTCTGGTTCGCCAGAAGCGGCTTAGGCATGCTGGCCACATGACCCAGAAGCTGTATGCCGGTTCCCTCGGCCAATAAAATGAGATGAGCACCACAACCCCAGAGTCTATCCCAACTGGACCTAATATTCAGGGGTCCCTTTACCTTTACCTTATCTTTTTTACAGATTATTCCCCAGATAGCATTACCTTCTGGGGAGCAACATGCAAGACATTGCTATTGGTTTCGCTATGACTGTGAATAACCATAGTTACAGGTAGGTAGCCGTGTTGGCCTGCCGTAGTCGAAACAAAACAAAATAAATAAAATTAAATTAAAAAATTCCTTCCAGTAACACCTTAGAAACCAACTAAGTTAGCTATTGGGATGAGCTTTCGTGTGCATGTACCTTTGAGAATGGTCTAATGCAGTCTTCCTCAACCTCTTGCCCTCCAAATGTTTGGGGTTACAGCTGCCATCAGCCCCAGCTAGCAGAGCCACTGTAGTCCAAAACATTCAGAGGGCACCAAGTTGGTGAATGCAAGTTGGTGAATTTTTGAGCAAGAAAACGGCTGCTTCATATCTCACTTCTCAGCTATGAGCTCACTTCAACTCCTTCCAAGGAGGCCTTCATAGGTTCACTGAATACAGAGGGAGCAGAACTGTTCCTCTTGAAGGCTGTAAGCGGGGGGGGGGGGGAGGTATAAAAGGAGAATTCCTGGATGCCAAGTTCCAAGTTTGGGGCAAGGACTCCTTGGTGAGAGGACCTCAGCAGAGATTTCAAATCACGAAACATGCAGCAAAGTATGGAAATGCCTCTGTAAGCAATACTAATTTTCTAGGAAAAGGGGTGCCGGGGCTGAGTTCCTGTGAGTTCCCCCTTTAAAAAAGCCCTGTCTGTGAGGCATATCAGGTGGGCATGTTACATGATGTCTTCTTTCTCATCAGAAATTGTTGCTCGTATTAACTTTGCCACAGAAAAATCCTTGATATCTGCAGGTGCTCACACATTTTTGTATCATAATTTTTTGGAAGGGAGTAACAGGTGGAGAACAAAAGTGGATCTTGCCAGCTTTTATGGTGACAAAGAGACTTAGACTTCATGTCTGGAAGAATAAACATCTGTCATTCGTTCCTCAATGGCCTGCAGACCTCATTGCTCTTTCTACATTTGACTGTATTATCTTATATAGTGGTACCTTGGGTTACAGACGCTTCAGGTTACAGACGCTTCAGGTTACAGACTCTGCTAACCCAGAAATAGTACCTCGGGTTAAGAATTTTGCTTCAGGATGAGAACAGAAATTGCACGGCAGCAGCGGGAGGCCCCATTAACTAAAGTGGTGCTTCAGGTTAAGAACAGTTTCCGGTTAAGAACGGACCTCCAGAACAAATTAAGTACGTAACCAGAGGTACCACTGTAATTATCAGTCTTGTTGGAGATTTGTTTGGACATAGGCCCTGCTTATATTAATATATATGTTAGAATTGATGGATTATTCTTGTTGATGTGAGCTGACATTGTTGTTGTTTTTCAGTAAAAACAATTACAAAATAAAAAATTCACATAGAATTTTGGGGATTTTGGGAAATCTGGGAAGACTTTGAAGAGAATATGTGATCAACCCAATCCCAGTACAAAAATTAGGAATGCCCTATTTGTCTTGCTGTAAAGAATGCTGGTGAGAAAAGGGAAATTCCACTCCACAGCCCACAGTTATGCAGTCCGAAACATTTGGACGTGTGCAAAGCACACAGCACTGTTGAGCACTAATGCACACTAGCTCAGAGCCCAGGAGGAATCCAATATTCATCTTCATCAGAAGATGATAAAAGCACCTCTAGGTCAAAGTTCCAGCTGCTTTAAGAGCCTGGTCTGTACAGCAGATACAGTACACTGTTTCTTGTAGGTTGAGTCAGAAGACAGCGAGAGACTCTGCAATGCCAACCTAATACCCACCCACAAGACGCTTTGGACCAGCTGATGGGAGTCGTTGCACAAAGCAATTGGAGGGCGCCAGATAGGCAAAGGGTGCCCTAAGGCAGGCTTCCTCAGCATCGGCCCTCCAGATGTTTTTGGCCTACAACTCCCATGATCCCTAGCTAGCAGGACCAGTGGTCAGGGATGATGGGAATTGTAGTCTCAAAACATCTGGAGGGCTGAGGCTGAGGAAGCCTGCCCTAAGGTGTAAAGATCAAGGACTCAAGACTCAAGAATGGCCAGAGTTTCCATACCAAACCTTTAAACATGAAGACTTCTTGTGTATGGTATAATGCAGCTGGTAGATTCAAATCAAATCAAAACTTTATTAGCAAAGCCAACAGGCCACAGCTGTACAAGAGTTAAAAGTGAGAATAGGGATAAAAGGAAGAAAAGAACAGGCAAAAGGAGGTCCGTCGGATGAACAGGTCTGTCACTCAGATGGTGGCCCTCAATTTCGCAGCTCTCTCGATGTACCTCGCGACCTTCTCTGTTATCTGACTATCCGTATCAGATAATAGAAAATACAGTGTAATGTCTGGTGAACGGCCGGGGTTGGAGAGAATGAGTGGAGTAATAATCTCATTCCTTAGGTCTTTGTAAAGGGGGCAAGAAAGAAGGACGTGGGACACTGTTTCCGTGTTACCATCTCCACATGGGCAGAGTCGTTTTTCAAATGGAGTCTTTTGGTAACGCCCTTCGAGTACAGCAGAGGGAAGAACATCCCATCTAGCCAATGTAAAGGCACGTCTGTATTTTGGGATGGTTAGTTTAGACAAATATGAGGCTGGAGAGTCAAAATGAGAAGGGGGAAAGTAGGTATACCATGGGCACAGTTTCTTTAAGATAGTCAGGTTGTTTTGTCGTTCAATGTCTTTCAGGCGCTGGCAGCTGGTAGATTCTGGATCATACAGTGAAATGGGAAACAAATCTTATCCAAGACTTCACTGTTGCAGCCACTCTATGGTTGTTCCTTCTGCTTATTTTCAGAACTAAAAATTTTAATTAATGAGCTCTGTATGGTTAATGTTATTAGCCACTCTTGAGGAGGGGGTGTTGTTATGGGTTATACACTGAAACAACAACAATATCCAAAGTGACTGAAACTATCAAATAATTTACGGTATTTTTTTTAAAATTGACATCTGGCTACCCTGTAGGACTCCCCTTAGGGAGCCCAGATACAAAGAAAGAGACCGCTTCTGTGTCTTTAATTCTTTGGCAGCCACAGCTTTCCCACCACCAATTATTGCCAACTTTTTTTATTGGTCCCGAACTTCTGCTGTTAACAGCTGCACAGGAGCAGCCCGGTTTTTAAAAGCTGGCAACCCTCGCTGCTGCGATTGTAAGAGATGGTTCTGGGCTGGGGCTTTTGTGTTTGTTTGTTTTCTGTGTAGATCCAGATTCGTCATCTGATCATGGCTTTAGAGTTGCTTGCCTGTCAGCGACTTGAGCTGGGTGGTATAAAAATGTTTGATACATATCAGGTTCCCCCTTCCCGCCTTCTCTTTCTTTGAGTCACTTTGCCACATTCCACTAATTATGATGCGTTTATCAAAGCTGTGCAATGTCTGTCACACATTTTTGACAGATGACTGCACTAATCTCCTGTTCATATTTTTAGGATTAAGCCAGCATGAATGAGGCCTAGCGCACCGGGGACAGAATTTGCTGGGTTTTTGCTAAAAGGCACAGAGGCCTGAAAATTAACCGTTTATCTCCCTGAAACCTTATTTCCTTGCATGTTCAACAGCCATCATAATCATACCAAACCTCTTTTAAAGCCATGAACCAAAGCCTACTCTAAATATACGTTGAGATCAGACTTACCTGTCAAAATAAATAAATAAAATAAATAAATTGTCCAGTAGCACCTTAGAGACCAACTAAGTTTGTTCTGGGTATAGGCTTTTGTGTGCATGCACACTTCTTCAGATACACTGAAAGAGAAGTCACCAGACCCTTATATAGAGAGGGAGGGTGGGGTTTTTCTTTAGCTAAAGCTATTTTTGGTCATCTGCATACTATCCCTTGCTTTTTCCTGTAGGACTAATTGCTGCCGTTAACAGTCATCAACAGGTTTACCATACCCATTGAGCCAATCACCCATCTCCTACCACCCTTCTGAGAAAAACACTGAGCCACTACACTGAGCCAGTGTAGTGTAGTGGTTAAGAACGGTAGTCTCGTAATCTGGGGAACCGGGTTCACGTCTCCACTCCTCCACAAGCAGCTGCTGGGTGACCTTGGGCTAGTCACACTTCTTTGAAGTCTCTCAGCCCCACTCACCTCACAGAGTGTTTGTTGTGGGGGAGGAAGGGAAAGGAGATTGTTAGCCGCTTTGAGACTCCTTAGGGTAGTGATAAAGCGGGATATCAAATCCAAACTCTTCTTCTTCTTTGAAAATCAAGGAATTGATTATGGTATCCTCCCTGTAATATGTTGTATGGCTTATTGATTTGGGAGTTATGGGTGCAATTATTATTTTTTACTGTTTTAATTGCATTTTTATATGTTATAACACACTTTAGGACCTTCCAGTAAAGGGAGGGTAAGAAATGCAATAAATAATAATAAATAAGCAACCCCAATATCTTGGTCGACCGCCTAGCTCAGAGGAAACCCCTCAGAATATATCTTAATTGTTAGGGGTGTGGTAGTATCTCTGATGTTGTGCTCTTTCTGGGGTACCACTCTGATTTCATGCTTTACAGCTGCTTCTGAATGCTGTGGTTGTTGTTTTGCAATACCCTTCATGCAACTGATTGGAAATCAAAGTTACCTTGAGTTGAGCATCAGGCGGGAAATGATGTCGACTGCATTTATTAAAGACACCTTTCCAGGACATTCCCTCCCCTTTCATTCCCACCGCCCGCTCGGTTCCTGAATTTTGGAAACGCAGGAAAAAATAGTGAAAAGCCAGCATGCTAATATTTGATTCTGAACTTCTTTTTTCAAAATGAAGCAATCCCTCAATAATCTTCTGGTTATCCGCTCGCATACCAGATGAATTCTGATGAGCTCATACGAATGTTTTAAGTGGAACAGATACATCATTAGGAAGCAAAATCAATGCACCTGTACATGCCTATGCAAACCACATTATTTTTATCTGCCAGGAATAACCTTGTATCTGAGAATGCAGAAAACTGAAGGTTTCATAAGAAGAAGACTCTAAAGAATAAAACAGGGCCAATAATCCAAGAAGTGGGCCTGTGAAGGTGTGTAGTAAATGGTGGGGGGGAAGAGTACAGAAGTGATCTATGCATGGGGGGGGAGGTTGAGGAGAGGTTAACAGGTAAGTTGATTCTGCAACAAAATGTGGCAGGGTTGAGTGTTCCTATTCAGAGTCCTCCTCCAGGCCATACCCTCTCCCACCCAGTTCTCCATCTCCTGTCCCTGAGCTATCAGTCAGCATGCTATAGAGATGGAGCAGGAAGAGGGGAAAGTTTTAATAGATTAGGTTAGGGATGGGGGAACCTGTTGTCATGAACACATCTGCCCCAAGTAGAGAAACAAAGCATGAGTTAGGAAGCAGTCAGACAGCTGGGAGCAGCCCCCCTCCCCGTGACATGGAATGGAATGTAGATAAGGCATTAGAAGAGAGTGGAAGGGAGAGAAGTCAGCTCGCTCAAGAAGCACAGGCAGCCTTGGAAAGCAGGAGGGGTAGCCACCGGAAGAGGAGGCAATTGATCCCCTGAGCCCAAAGAATAGATGTATGGGAAAGGTATTAGACAAGAAAGAAACCCAGAAATGTAAGGGTCATAGGTTCAGGATATTCTGCAGAACCAGGAAGCGCTCCTCAGAAGGGTCAACTGACTCATAAGGCACAGGTGCTAGGTTAGACATCCAAGGCTAATTGTTTGTATTGCAATAAATCTTCAAGCCATGCAAATGTAGGACTCTGTAACTTCCATCTGCCCAAGCCATCATAACCAAGAGTCAGGGATGCTGGAAGCTGTGGTCCAACAACATCTAGAGGGCCACAGCTTCCCCCATGCTTGGATGAAAAAACATTTTGTGCCTGATTCCCCACACGTCCACCTCACACTTAGACCAATGAAGGCTTTATGACTCTTAATGTCAGTCTAGGTGTTGTTTTATTATTATTATTACTCCTTTGCTTAGCATCCAGCAGGATGAAGAGTTCTGGAGAACTTTAAAGCTTTCTCACTATTTTGTGGCACTTTGCTTCACTGAAGCTGCAAGCCTAACCCCACTTACCTATTTTTGAGCAGCGATAGTTAGGATTGTGCTGTTAAGGAAGGTATTGCCATTCTAATGATTAGGGGAGAGGGGGTTCACATGGGAATGTCAACATTCACCACATTTCAGGCACAGGCTGCAACATATACACACACATGGCATATTGTCCGTCTGTCTGCTGCACTTAGTAGATAGAGCCTTAAAAAGCAGAGACATCACCTTGCCAACAAAGGTCCGTATAGTTAAAGCTATGGTTTTCCCAGTAGTGATGTATGGAAGTGAGAGCTGGACCATAAAGAAGGCTGATCACCGAAGAATTGATGCTTTTGAATTATGGTGCTGGAAGAGACTCTTGAGAGTCCCATGGACTGCAAGAAGATCAGACCTATTCATTCTGAAGGCAATCAGCCCTGAGTGCTCACTGGAAGGACAGATCCTGAAGCTGAGGCTCCAGTACTTTGGCCACCTCATGAGAAGAGAAGACTCCCTGGAAAAGACCCTGATATTGGGTAAGATGGAGGGCACAAGGAGAAGGGGACGACAGAGGGCGAGATGGCTGGACAGTGTTCTCGAAGCTACCAGCATGAGTTTGACCAAACTGCAGGAGGCAGTGGAAGACAGGAGTGCCGGGCATGCTCTGATCCATGGGGTCACAAAGAGTCGGACATGACTGAACGACGAAACAACAACAACAACAGCTCTTCATCTCTCAATAAATCAGCCTCCACATTCTGGTTTATTGGGCAATAAACCATATTGCTCTACCTTTAGGGTGATTCTCTAAAAATATATTTTTTCCAGACCTGAAGTTCCCAAAAAGAAAAATGTATATGAAAAAACTGTATCATTTCATTATCCCCACCCCTTGCCCATCCTGGTAACAGCCATTACCGAACTCTGTTGAGCAAGCTATTTCTCTCACAGTCAGAAAGAAGCCACGGATGAATAGTTGTTGCAAGAAGCCAAGCAGACCCTGAAAAGTAAGAATCTGAGACTATTTCGCTCCCCTAGTTTTGACTTATTCATTCTATATACACTTGGATTCAGTTTTTTTAAAAAAAATCTTCAGTGTAAGGACTAAAGAAGAGCCCTGCTGGAGCCAGTGCCAGATTTATGTATAGGCTAAACAAGCTATAGCTTAGGGCCCCACTCTCTTGGGGGCCCCCCAAAAAAATTAAAGGAAAAAACCCTGGATGTAAATGTTCCAAAATATAAGATAAAAAACAAATAAAATAAAACCTACATACAGCAACAGTGTTTTGTGTTGTGTAGGCTCCTATGATGTAAGGAATGGGCCCCATCTGCTAGCCTGCTCCCTAAAATATCACTGGTTTGCTCATTTCTATATATAGCGTGCCTACATTCTGCATGGACTGGTTGCATGGCAACAGGTGCAAATGGTTTTAGATACCTATTAGGTCCCTAAATTACCATATGGCATATATTCAACACAAAAAACAGCGACAATTTGTTGTTGGCAAAGGACAGCTGGACATATAAAGGGCCCGATTACCTTTAGGGCCTCATCAAACCTAAATCCAGCTCTGGCTGGAGCAGACCAAAGGCTCATCTAGTCCAGTAATCTCTTCTCACAGTAGCCAGCCAGATATTGATGGGAAGCCTACAAGCTGGACCTGAATGCAACAGCATTTTCTCCACTGGCAATTCCCAGAAACAGTTAATCAGAGGCATGCCATCTCCAACCATGGAAGTAGCACAGCCACCAAGGCTAGTAGCCATCAATAGCTTTGTTCTCCATGAATTTGTCTAATCCCTTTCAAAGCCTCCCAAGTTGGTGTCATTTTGCATTTCTTAGTGCAGAAAGTATTGATCTGATGTGTAGAGATCTGTCCTATTCTAATTAATTCAAGAGGGTTCTGGAAGCTTCTCTGTGTGAAAGAAACAAGCAGAAGGTTCATGATGTTTGGGTTATACTTTCAGAGAAGCTGAGTACAGCTGGCTTTAAACTGGTTCTCTAATCTCTTTCTGTCAAGGTCATGCTGCTGACTATAAAAGAAAGGCCAGAAGGCTCCGATGGTGTTTCCTGCTTGGCAGGGGGTTGGACTCGATGGCCCTTGTGGTCTCTTCCAACTCTATGATTCTATGAGCCTGAGTTTCTCTTTGTCTCTCTCTTCCTTCTGGTGTGGTGTTCTGTACATAGTATGATTAGTGTTAAGGTTTAGACTTACTATAAATTATTTTAAGTTTAAGTTAAGTCTGCTGCAACTGGATTTCTTATGGACAGTGCCAATCCTGAAAGTAATGGATTTGTGACCATTATGCTCATTTGCCTTCAGTAGCAGTCAAGCTCTGCTGGATGAAATATTAATTGCCTTTGGTCTATTTTTGGGAATCCTGCAATGTATTTAAGTTTTCACTCTGCTAACTATACATTGGAATCTACTCTGGATCAATACTGAGTAGAATTACATGACAAACCCTACATCTGATGGGAGCAAATTCCATACTGTCAGAGCTGCTTCCAGATCCTAGCTCACAGAGGATCACGCTAGCCAGCGGTCACTTGTAAAAGTCTTTTATTGAGTTACAGTTTCCATTCTCAAGCTGCTGCGCGCAGCTCTACGTCTTAAGGGTTAGACCGGCGAAGCTCCGTCTGAGTCTCCGCCCCCTGTGCACCAGCTTACTAACCTAGCCTTACTCCACCTTTTCCGCCTGACCCTTCTTCTCTGGGTCCCTCTGCCCCCCGGTGTCTCTTCCTTCCGGGATTCTTCTGACGCTGACCCCCCAGACCCTCCTGTCTCCTTGCGCCGGGCTTTAGGACCTGGCTCCCTTTCCGGGCTGCTTACTGCGCCACCTTCCTGTGCATTTGAACTTGGCGCGCGCGCCCAACCTTCCACTTTCCGTCTGACCGTTTCTTCGCTCCCCGATGGAGGTGTGGCCACTCCTGACTCGTGCCCTCCCTCCTGTTGTGAGCTGCCAGCGCTTGATACCTGGCGCCCTTCCTCTCCCCTGCTCTCTGTTGGTGACGCTGGTCCCGATTTCCAACTGCTCCCCTCTGAGCCCCCTCTGGCCCTTTCTTCCTGGGGTGTCCCCCTAGGCTCCCCCCTTGCCCTGGCCACTGGTGCTCCTTTCTGTGAATCTTCTGATTCACTGGACAGACTCGGAGATCTCGGGTCGTCGTCATCACTCATCTTTTCTTCTGCCTCCTCCCTCTCGCTCTCTGTTTCCTCCCTTGCCCTTGCCTCTGCTCCTGAACCCCTGACACATATGCACTGTGTACTGTGGGAAGAACGACTTTCTTTTGTCTGTTCTAAATCTTCCAACAATCAGCTTTCTTGGATGGCCTAAGATCCTAATATTATGGGAAGCATAATTGTATACTCCTCTATCATGTCCTCCCCTATACATATTTTGATTCTTCAACATCCCCTTCATTGGACTGGTCATGTTGCGCGGATGCCTGATGGTCGTCTTCCAAAGCAACTACTCTATTCCGAACTTAAAAATGGAAAGCGTAATGGTGGTCAACAAAAGAGGTTTAAAGAGTGTCTCAAGGCAAATTTTAAAAAATGTAGTATAAACACTAACAATTGGGAAACACTTGCCTGCGAGCGCTCCAATTGGAGAACAGCCTTTACAAAAGGTGTCATGGACTTTGAAGACACTCGAACTCAGAACACAAGGGAGAAACGTGCTAAGAGGAAGGCACGCTTGGCAAATCCACACTGTGATCAACTCCTGCCCAGAAACCTATGTCCTCACTGTGGAAGGACTTGTGGCTCCAGAATTGGCCTCCACAGTCACTTACAGACTCATTGTTAAAACCATGTTTATTGAAGACAACCTTACTTGGCTATGAGTGATTGCCAAAGAAGAAGGAGATACTTTCCAAACTATAAAGCCTCAAATGTTGTAACCTTTCTGTTGGTGGCTGCGGAGGAAGATTGTTCCTTGAACTTTCCCACAGTTGGCATAATGGTTTGCCCCAAACAGCCTGGCGGGACTCAGTCTGTAAGGCCTGGTGGGCCTCATTATGCCTGTGAGTCGGGGGTTCCCCACCATGGAGGCAGAGTAGCTCAACAGTAGAGGAATTGCTTTGCATGAAGAAGGTCGCAGGTTCAGTCCCTGGCATCTCCAGGTTGGACGGCCTGAAACCCAAGAGAACCACTGGCAGCCAGCCTAGGCAGTAGTGAACTAGATCAGTGTTTCCCAACCGGTGTTCCGCGGCACACTAGTGTGCCGTGAGACGTTGCCTGGTGTGCCGTGGGAGGGAGGCGGGCGAGTCGGGCGGCGAGAGGCGGGGTGGCGGCGGCGAGGAGAGGCCTCCCAGCACGGGGCTCTCGCCGTCTGCCTGCCTGGCTGCCTGCGTGGCGCTGACGTCACGGGGCTGTAACGTGCCCCACATAGGCACATGCGGGGCAGCGAGCGAGCTCCCTCCCACATCCCATCGCCGCTCGCTTCGGCCGGCCTACTGGGCTGTCGCAGGCGGAAGGCCTGCGCATGCGCGAGGTTTTCGCGCCTTCGGGATTCCCTTCACGCCTTCCTCCTCCCGGGTCCTTGAGAGCGCGGGAAGCGGCAGCGCGAGACCGGCGTTGAGCCTGGTAGGTATTGCGCTTGCCAAGGCAGTCATTTGGGAAATGAAAACTTGCAAAGCAAGCAACCAGTTCAATCTGAAGTACGTGTATGCTTAATATCCTGTATCTGAAACCTGTTCTGCCCCCTCCCCCACACTTGGTGCCATTTTCATCTACACATGCAGCAGATTAAGTTGACCCAGAATAGTACCAATTCAGATGGCAGATGGGAGAATGACAGTGCTGAATGCTTTCCCATGTAGAACAGTCCCTGCAAATAAAAACCTAGCATATTTGGAAGAGGGATGCTAGCCTAACCATTACCTTCTATGCTGTTACTATTTATTTTTTTATTTTTTTTACATAAGTAAAAAGTGACCTTTCCCCATCTGGCATGGTGGTGTGCCTCGAGATTTTTTTCATGAAACAAGTGTGCCTTTGCCCAAAAAAGGTTGGGAAACACTGAACTAGATGGACCAATGGTCTAACTCAGTGTAAGGCAGCTATAAGGCAGCTTCCTAAGTTACTATTTAAACATCTCATCATTTAGAACCATGAAGCCTGGAACCCAGTTCACTAATGGAAAACATGGGACAATGGGTCTGGGAATGTTCCTTGCCTGTGAAAGAAAAAAAATTAAGGTCTTATATATAATATATAATAAATGTTCATAAATGCACCAACCAAGCACATACATCAATATATAAACCACATGCCTGAAACCCCACAAAAAGTCCTGAAACCATTTTGTCCCTCCCAAATTGACCTCAAACATTTCTCTGCAAAGTCAAAGGAAAATGGAAAAGCCTCCCCATTGTCTCCTCCTTCACAAATCCTGTCTTAAGGGTATGTCTGTGTATGAATAGGGTGAGCCTGTGACCTGGCTCAGGAACTAAGTATTTGTCATTACAAAAGACTGACCAGGCTCCCCAGGGTATCCAATCAAGTAACCATTAACAGTTAACCTGCCAGACAGGAGATAAACAAGGCACTCAGATTTCTGTTGTAGACCGCAGTTTCTGTGATGTAGGTATGATGTATCTGGGGGGTGGTCTTGAACTACACCCCTTCTGTGATGTATGTATGATGTTTCTGGGGGTGGTCTTGGACTCCAGGGTGGGCAATTTAAAAAGTCTATATAAGGGCGGGCACACCTTTGTTTGGGGTCCTCCCCCTTTCCTTCATGTGAGGAGAGCACATGAGCTGCTTTGCTTCTCAATATTCTCTGGTTGGCCTTTGTTATTTTCTCCAACCGATGGAGAACCTACAAAGGACTCTCTAAGGGCTCTTGTGTTCCCCATAAGGGAATAAGGGCAGATTTTTGTTTATTACACCTGAAACCCTAGAGAGCCACTGCCAATCAGTGTAGAGGACACTGATCTAGATGGACCCAAGGTCTGGGTCAATGTAAGGCCATGCCAAGGGCATTTCCCAGCCAATGGAATGCACAAGGCAGAGAGTTGATGCTTTATTGTCAAAAACAACACAGTCACTTCTACAGCTCTAAAGATCTATGCACACCAATCTAGTATCTGGGCAGCTAGTCCAAGGTCTGTCCTCTGTGGAGCAGTTGCAGCAACTGGGAACCTAGTAGGCTGCACACATGCAGCCAAAGACTACGCCTGCATGAAAGCTGCTTCTGCTCTTCCCATGTCAGCTCTCTCCTGGTGCTGGGAGACAGTGGTGCGGAGGAGGGTGCATTGCCAATATTGATATTGTGTAGTTTGAAGCATAATAATTGACTCATTTTGGAAGAAACCATTGTCCAGGCCCATAAAAATATTATTCAAAGTTTTACTGGCAGAACTCTTCAACAACTGAGCATAAGCATCAATGAGACAAACCAAAATATCCATACAATGTCTTGTGCCGTCCAGCACAGGCTCAGCATCTTCTTAGAAATAAAAGATTCCCCAAAACCAAAATCCATGCTATGCAGCTGTTGGGCAGCCATTTACATGCATTGTTCTCCCTGTGGAGTTCAGAGAGACTAACAGCCACACGCACACCCCTTTCAAGATGGAGAATTTGCAACTCGGTACCTTTGTCACCTGATCTAAGGTGACAACAGTTTAGAGTAACATAAAACAATCAACAGGTAATAATTAACCCATTTAGGAGCTTAGATTCCCTTGGAAAAACTACTGTGAAAACCTCCCAATGTACCTTTAGCCATTTTCCATTTTAAACCTTCATTAATTTGGAAACACATTTTCCATTTCTGTGTCAATTAAATCCATTATAATTTACAGGGTGGGGAAGCACCTGTCCTTACACTTGCCTGGCCTGCCTCTTCCTCCTCTTCCTCCAGCTCTGAAGCTTCCCCTGCCTCTGATTCTTGCCTCTTTGGTCCCCACAAATCACTGCTCCCTCTTCCAAGCTCCACTCCCATTTCCCCCATCCCCAGTGCACACTCGTCAGTGTCCTGCTAGTCCCTGCTGTTAGAATTCCTGCTCCATGATTGCAGTCATGGGATTTTTGTCTATCACATGATGGTGTATGTTTTGACTCCACAGAGTGGGAAGTGACGGAGACAGGATGTTTGTGTTACTGTGTTCCGTGAAGTGGGACTATTGTCCTTTGTTCTTTTTCTCTTTGCTGTCTGATGCTAGAGAAAGAGGGAGCCATGTTGCAGTGCTCCGTGTGTGTTTATATGTAAATAAAATAGATTAGCCAAAATGCTGAGTTGCTGAGGTCTGTTATGCAAACTGCAAACACTCTGCAGATCCCTAAGCGTGCTGTGTCGGTTGGCATCGGTCGCTGTAATGTTCGGGCAGGAGAAAGCTTTTGAAGCTCCCGAACGATCGACCAGGAGGGAGAGAACATGCCAGTCGGGCATGTGTCTCTGCCAGGGTCCTACTCGAGTGTAGGCTGAACTCCTGACACCTGCCAGGGGCCTACTTCCATTCCAGAAAATGCTTCGCGTGCTCAATTTCTGTGCGGCAAGCTGGGTGCAAAAGGGTATGTGAGTGAAAGGAAAAGGGAGAAATGGTCTCTGTTTGTTAAGGCGTGTGTGCAGAGCCTCCAAGTTATACGCCATAAAGCAGCACAGACGCATCTCCCTGCTGAAGCTTGCAAGACCCGTCATGAAGCAACTAATTGGTGTCTTGGGCAAAAGAGGGGACGGGAGGCTGGTTGGGGAGCAGCGCCGTCCTGCTGTGCTCCAAGAAAGGAAGAGCACTTGGGGATGACAAAATTAATATTGTCTGCATTGTAGGCTATGTAATTGAATTGTCAATTATGTTTTTTAAAATTGTCAATTACACCAGGCCCTCCCAAATGGATGAAGCGCTGCAAATTACAAAGCAATCTTTCTCTTCTCGGTGGCCTCTTAATAATAATCTACGGCTCCCAAAGGCTCCCAGTGCCTGTGTCAAGGAGCCAAAGACCGTGACTGGGTTTTTAAAATGGACTCTGCGGTTGTGTGGCCATTACTTACATTTGCATCTAAGGAAGCGAAAGGGAGGTGGGGAATACATAGCAATCAGTTCCTCATATGTAAAGCTGTAAACTGCAACTGATTGCTATTCATTCTGCTGCTGCTCTCAGAAATATAAATACAATAGTTTGTGCATGCATATGTATTATGCGGCAAGCGCCAGGATTGGGAGGAAAGGCTGGGTTACTATTAAAGGAGAGGTAATGAATCCTGATCCATGCAGGATATAAATTAGTCCAGCGTTGCATACCCTCCAACATTTCTCCAATGGAAACAGGGACATCCATTGTTATTTGTATAGAAAAAGAGGTGCTGGATCTCACCATGAACACCTCCCTCGCTCTGTTAGAATGGCAGTGGTGCCCAGCTGAGAGGTACCGGAATAAAGTCCTGGGGATATACTATTCCATACCCTCCAACATTTCTCCCATGAAAACATGGATGTCTTAAGGAAAAGCGAGACCAAATTTCCGGATCAAATCAGAAACTGGGATGGCGTCTGTAAATCCAGGGCTGCCCCTGGGAAATAGGGACACTCAGAGGGTCTGGCATTGACTCTCAAACAACACAGAAATCAGCGTAAGTTAGGATAAACTCTCAGAGATCACAACATTGGCTTGGTTGACACATGGGCCAAACACACTGCTTAGGTTTTGACCTAGATCCTTTCCCCACTGTCAGTTGTGGGGTCTTTTGGTATGTACTAAAGTTCTCACCCTGGGCCAGCAGGGGGATACTGTAGTTAGTTTTCACTCAGGTCCACATATGCAAATAAGGAATTGAAAGTGACATTCAGTGATTGGATAGTTACAGACAGTTGTTACTGTTGCTTTGTAGTGGCGCTCTGTATAAGCAGGCTGGCTGAACCCTTCAGTCCAGTTCTGTTCTGGGCCTGTGAACAAACAAGAGCTGTTTGAAGAATCGCTGTGTCATCTGATATGTTCACCCACAACTTAACACCTTTCTTGGAAAGAACCCTGTTCTTCGGCCCACTTGGTCCAATGTCCTGTTCTCACAGTGGACATGCAGATGCCCATGGCAAGGCTGCAAACAGAGAGAGCCAGTGTGGTGTAGTGGTTAAGAGCGGTAGTCTCCTAATCTGGGGAACCAGGTTTGCGTCTCCGCTCCTCCACATGCAGCTGCTGGGTGACCTTGGGCCAGTCATGCTTCTCTGAAGTCTCTCAGCCCCACTCACCTCACAGAGTGTTTGTTGTGGGGGAGGAAGGGAAAGGAGAATGTTAGCTGCTTTGAGACTCCTTAAAGGGAGTGAAAGGCGGGATATCAAATCCAAACTCTTCTTCTTCTTCTTCTTCTGCATGCTTCCTTTACTTTGTCCAAGTAGCAGCTATTATTGTTCTTTGCAGAGAGGGCAATTGAGAGAAGCTATTCAAGGGTCAAATGAGAGGGTAGCCACCACTAAGCTCTTAGTGTCAGTTAGGGTGGGCGGGAAAATTTGGTTTACATTTCCCAAGCAATACACAAACTGAAATATAGCTATCCTTCAAAATTCACACTTCTCTGAATTTTGTGGTGCAGCTCACTAACCCCAAAATGTGCATCAAATGTGGTGTAAAATGCCGGTGGATTTTTTTGAGGACTTTCTTTTAAACAAAAAAACCAACAAAACAAAAACTGTTAACTGAATGTGGAATGTGGAAATATGGTGAATGATTGGAAGAATGAGAAGCTAAGAAAAATTCACCCATCACACAAAGTTCCAGTCAATAGGAAGTAATGAAATGGGTTGAACCTGAAAACTGAAGGCTTTCAGTTAGTATTAAATATAACTTTTGCTGAATGGAATTAGCATGTGAGCAGACACGATAGAAGGATCTTGGCCACGAGGAAGGGCATGATTGGATAATACAGTGGTATGGGTAGTGATGTATATGTTAAAAGCAGACAGAGTCCAGAGAGAAAAGAAACTGATAATACTTTACTTAGTAAACTGAACAAGAACAGCAATCAGAGCTCAAGTTACTTCAGCAAGGATCATGCCATTGTGAGTAGTTGCTAGGAAATGCATTCACCAAAGCCATCCCCTTGATTGGCTAACTGACAGCAGAATTAACCCTTAGGTTACTAATTGAACGATCCTTGCTGCTGTACTTCCAACTGTGTGAAACCTCCATATTAACCCCAGATAATTGCAGAAAAGTAATGTCTCAGCTATGGTATGGAAGCAACCCTGATGATGCCGAAGCTTTTGATAGGAGCTGCATCTTGTAGCATCTAATTCTAACACAACATTGCAATCAGAAAAAAGTTGGGATAATGTACGCGTGTGGGCTGCTTTCTTAAGGTCTGCAGTGATGGACCAGCCAAGTGAAACTTTTGTATGTGTGCCTGCATAACTCTTCCACAGTATTTTCAAAATTGCATCGGAGGGGATGGGAGATTGGCCTGATTTAGCTCCAAAATTAAAAACTGAAAAATCCAGGTGCACATTTTAATGTGATACATATGTTGATTTTGATTGCTTGTTTATTTGGAGGACTGGAAATTGTAGATGCCACTCAACTTGTCAAACCAAAGCATTTCAAAAGTCCCAGAAACATGACTGGGGCTTAGTTCTCTGATAGGCTGCAGTGAAACAGCTTGCATGATTTCACCTTGAAATCGAGCATCCCGACTGTATCAGTTACAAAATATTGTGCTGCAAATAGCTCAGTATACTTCCAAACCGACGTGCTGCCCTGCATACCTGTTGAAGTGTAGGGCCTGCCCCGATGGGAAAGTAGGTCACTCAGTCGCAATTAATGTATATTGCTTGCAAAGGAACATTACAGATAGTTGATTCCTGCAAATGTATTGCAGTCTGTTCCCAGGGAGAAAACGAAAACGAGTTTCTGTGTTCACGTAAAACTCATTAATCCCAGCTTTAATTATGCTTTTCGCAAGTCAGACTTGCAGTAATCAAGTCCAAGACCAGGAGTTGACATTTGCAGCTGGGCATTAAAAAGCAAAAGAAAAAAGCATTTGGAACGCGTTTCTCCTTTTTTGCCATCATCTTCCCCAGAGTAGTGCCAGTGTGCATATAGTTGCTCAACTCCGCATGAACAGGGGATGGGAAGCTCAAAGCTCATATCATATACAACTACTGTGGACCAAAACTAGCTTGGCAAGGAGGAACGGAAGCCAGAAGTCAGGAAGCCAAGAGTCCGAGGGCCAGGAAGCAAGGAGTTACAAACATGCCCGAAGATTAAGGCCTTCTGGGATATGATCTATAATGAAATGAAAAAGGTACTCAAATGTACCTTCTCTAAAAAACCAGAGGCCTTTCTCTTGGGCATTGTCGGCCAATTGGTGACAAAGAAGGATAGAACTTTTTTCATGTACGCTACAACAGCAGCAAGAATACTCATCGCAAAGTATTGGAAGACACAAGATTTACCCACTCTGGAAGAATGGCAGATGAAAGTGATGGACTATATGACACTGGCCGAGATGACAGGCAGAATCCGTGACCAACGAAAAGAGACGGTGGAAGAAGAATGGAGAAAATTTAAAAGTTATCTTAAGGAATACTATAAACTTAATGAATGCTAAAATGTTGTGGTTTCCAGAAACAAGGGGGTACAGGGATATAAGGTTAGAATATAAAAGAGGACTAAGATGACAGAGATTGGAAAGTAAAAATTGGGAGTTGCTAGTTGAATTATGGACATTGGGATGCAGAGAGGGGGGGTATGGGGAAGTCCAAGAAAAGAGGTTTATGAAAATAGGTTTGAAACTATACGTGTATGTTTGTTATTTTAAGTGTTTGTTTGTTTTTCTTAAAAATTTTGTAAAACCAATAAAAATTTTATAAAAAAAAAAAAAAGGAAGCAAGGAGTTACAAAGTCAAGGGTCCGAGGATCAAGAAGCAAGGAGTCAAGGAACCAAATGCAGCAAGGCAGGGAACGTGTTGCTGTGGGCAAGATGGTGGGGTGGGAGCAGGAACGAGAGTCCAGAAGTCAGGGGTCTGAGGGTCAGGAAGTAGGGAGGCACGAAGTCAAGGGTCCAAGGGTCGAGAAGCAAGGAGTCAAGAAGCCGAGGTCCGAGGATCAGGAAGCAAGAAGCCAAATGCAGCAAGGCAGGAAGTGTGTTGCTGTGGCAAAGAGCCGAAGGGAAATGCTGACCTTATATCCCTTCCCGGCTCTTGCCACCAGGTGCAAGCGGCCTCATCTGTGCGGCCATGCCTTGCTTCTCCAGAACAAACTTAGGAAGGCCCCCATCCTGCGAAGCCCTACTGGTCACGGGGCCTGGCTCCTGCAAGCACTCCTGACAATGTGCACAACACATATTGCACACACAGCATCACATTGTCGGGAGGAGGGCCAGCGCGGAGCCCAGCGCAGCATGGCTTCAATGGCTAGCAGTTCCTCCTCCCTCACACTCAGGAGAGGTTTGCCACTGAAGCCAAGCCACGCTTGGCTTTGCGCTCAGCCTCCTCTGCCCCCTCCATATTGAGGGGGTCTGATTCCCCCCCCCAACAGATATTGATTGAGCAATTGGATTTGATCCCTTTTTCCCCCTCGCCCTGCATAGCTTTGTTGTTTGTTCAGGGTGTTGGCTTTAAAATGTTTAAAATCTGATTTTAGACATGCTTTGCTGTTGTTTAGAGTATATTTATGCAGAGCTCTTGGAGAGCATTCTGGGTTCCGGTTGGACGGGGGCATCTCATAACTACATAATGCAAGCTTTTGAAATAGCCTCCCCCCAAAACCTCAAGCTGATTGTATTTATATTGTTTTCAGAAAATAGAGATGGAATTAATTATTTCCAGGAGAAACTCAGAAGGATAAAAAAGAAACGGATCTGCCTTGTAAGAGAGACTCGTATAACAAGAAGATTTAATATTCTGCTCAACATCTCTCCCTGCAAAACATTTTAATTTTCAATAAGAGTTCTTCATTTTTATATCCTTCTGAATTAAGTCTTACAGAGAATTTTAATTAAATTAAAATCAATCTAAGTAACTAACTGTGACTTTACGAAGCCACCAGCATAAATAGAAAATGGGGTAATCTGTTCATCTGTTCCTGATCTCTTAGATATAAATATTGTAAGAGCATAGAACGTAAGTATAGCCACCACTGCAGGTTGATAGATGGAAGAGGGGCCTTCTTGTCCTTATCAGAAACTGACAGAAGTCTGTGATGGAGGCAGGGGATGCCTCAGTCAAGATCATGCAAGTGTGTGATTCCTGACTGGCTAGCCATCCTTGCAAGACAGTCAACAAACCTCACATTTGCATGCTGCTTACTTATGGTTCCTTATCACCTTGGGAAAAGTGACAAGTGGGATGCCGCAGGGTTCTGTCCTGGGCCCATTGTTGTTCAACATCATTCATTCATTCATTCATTCATTATTTGTACCCCACCCATCTGACTGGGTTGCCCCAGCCATTCTGGGCGGCTTCCAACATATAAAAAAGCATGATAAAACATCAAACCTTATAAAGCTTCCCTATACAGGGCTGCCTTCAGATGTCTTCTAAAGGTTACATAGTTGCTCGTCTCCTTGGTATCTGATGGGAGGGCATTCCACAGGGAGGGCGCCACTACCAAGAAGGCCCTCTATAAATGACCTGGATGAAGGTACTAAGGGGGTGCTCATCAAATTTTCAGGTGACACCAAACTGGGAGGGGTGGCCAATGCCACAGAAGAAAGAGTCTGGATCCAAGACAACCTTAACAGATTGGAGAACTGGTCCAAAACTAACAAAGCGAATTTCAGTAGGGCCAAATGTAAGATTCTGCATTTAGGCAGGAAGAACCAACTGCACAGATATAAGATGGATTGCCAGTAATACATGTGAAAAGGATCTAGGGGTCTTGGTGGACCACCAGCTTAACATGGGTCAACACCGTGATGCTGCAGCATAAAAAAAGCTAATCCTATATACTAGGCTGCATTAAGAGAAGTATAGTGCTCCAGTCAAGGGAAGTCTACTGTTCTATTCTGCCTTGGTCAGACCACACCTGGAATACTGTGTCCACTTCTGGGTACCACAATTTAAGAAGGATGATGACAAGCTGGAATGTGTGCAGAGGAAGGCCCTGTGATCCTTGAGAGCAGTATACAAGTTAAATAATTACATAAAATAAAATACTGAAAAGACCACTTTGTTGCCTAAAATCCACTTCTCATCTATTGTCATTGGCATCGGTAGAAGAAAAAGAGAACGAACAATTCATGATGGTCCCCTACAGTTGTTTTTCAAATCACTTTTGCACGCTGGGCAAACTTTGCTTTTCCTAGTAGAGGAGCACCCTCTGGTGTCTTTTTGGTATAATACAGTTTCACGACAAAATGTTTTCATCAGGCTGGTGGGGAGTCGTAACCATAGCTGCTCGACACTCTAAATTACTGTGGCTAAATAGTAAAATTGCCGAATCCTCTGGCTTTTGCTGTCTTCATAAAAACGGTTCCCACCTTCCATCTCCGGTAGGACTAGAAATAATCTTATAATTGAAACGACAACCTAAGTTAGCTGCCGGAGGCTTTAATACGTTGTGGATAAACATGACACGTTTTAGTTGCTGGAATCAAGATGGTAATCGGCTTTTACGATCATCGCCGTGGCGTTCCCAATTAGAGTGCACAGTAGCTTGGGGAGACTTATCTTTTATTAAGGAGTTTTGGGGGAAGTAGTTTGCCAAGCCCCTAATCCAGCTAAAATTAGCAAAAAAGCAGTGAGCGGGGCTTTGTCTTGTTGAGGATTCTGAACGAACTTCTGAAGGAGGAGAGGATATGGCAGAAAGGCAGAAGGAAGAAGACACCGTCGTCTGCTTTTCTCCAATGAAGCTGAATGCTGGAAGATTCAGGGCAGACAAAAGAAAGCTTTTCTCCACGCAGCACACTGTTAAACTGTGGAACTCACGTCCACAGGAGGCAGTGAAAGCCGCCATCTTGGAAGATTGGATAAATTCAGGGAGGAGAAGGCTACTAGCCCCAGTGGCTATTCCCTGATTCGATGGTCAGATGCAGTAGTGCTTCTGAATACCAGTTGCTAGAAGCCACATGAAGGTAGAGTACTCTTGGGCTCGGGTCCTAATTGCAGATTTCCCACAGGCATCAGGCTGGTCACTGTGAGAAAAGGATGCTGCACTAAATGGGCCATTAGCTAGATCCAACAGAGCTACCCTTATGTCCTTATGACCTGTGCAAGAGAACTTACTGAAGGGTCAGGGACTGTGATCATTCATGATCTCTCCTTGGACCACCTACTTTTCTCCATTGAAGCTGAATTTTGGAAGATTTGGGACAAACGAAAGAAACACTTCTTCACACAGGGCATAAACTATGGAATTCGCCCCCTGCTTGCAGTGAATTTGACTAGATGGCCCTTGGGGTCCTTTCAGCTCTGCAATTTTAAGAGGGAGTGGCAGCCACCACCTTGTTCTAATACAGAAAGTCTCTTAAAGGACCCCTGACCATTAGGTCCAATTGTGGCCGACTCTGGGGTCGTAGTGCCCATCTTACTTTATTGGCCGAGGGAGCTGGCGGTACAACTCCCAGGTCATGTGGCCAACATGACTAAGCTGCTTCTGGCGAACCAGAGCAGCACACAGAAATGCCATTTACCTTCCCGCCGGAGTGGTACCTATTTATCTACTTGCACTTTGACGTGCTTTCGGACTGCTAGGTTGGCAGGAGCAGGGATCGAGCAACAGGAGCTCACCCCATCGTGGGGATTTGAACCACCGACCTTCTGATCGGCAAGTCCTAGGCTCTGTGGTTTAACCCACAGTGCCACCCGCATCCCAGAAAGTCTCTTACATTATGTTATTAACATAAATGTTTTTCTTTCATAGGAACTTTAAAAAATCAGTATACTGGTTCGTTTCAATCTCCTCCAGCTTACACCACAGTAAAATCTATTATTTGATGGTTTTAAGTTGCATCCATATTCAACTCATCAAAAGCTGCTAGCTCAATGTAGAGAGTTCTGTATTTGAATAAGGGAATTGTACTGGGGCATAAACTGTAGGAGATTGGATTCAAACAGTATACTGAGTTCTTAATTTGCATGTTAAGTAGTTTGCCCTGAGGAAGAACATTTACGTTCAAACATGTTGGGAAGTCGGGAAGCCGGTTTGCAAATAAAGTCATTTTCCACCCATTGGATTTGATTTCTTTTCAAACCCCACCTCGGCCATCAATGTAGAGCCGGTTCACCTGATATGCAGGACACACATTGAAGCCAGACTGCACTACGATGAAATGCCTCTGTGATTCAGCTCTAATTTATTTCTGCACACTTCTCTTTCTTTTATTGTTACCGTACAAAGGTCACATCTCCTCTTTGAGATTATAGATCCTGGTGTTTCTTGAAAGAAGGTACGTTATACTTGTGAAAATCTATAGAAAGCCGAATTCTTCCTTCCTGTCCAAAAGGAAGTGTAGCTTTTTTGGATCTCAGGCGTTTGACCTTTTCTGCCAGCACAGACTTCCATTTTTAGTGCTTGTTATACAGACATCAGAAGCTGCCATTTGGACTTCATCTTGCCATAAAGACTGTTGAACAGAGTTGGATGGGGGGGGTGATCATTGCTGACTTGGGCAGCATTCAAACTGACATGTTAAAAAGCCTTTGGCTCTGCTATTCATTGTTAAAACGGAGCCATTCAAAGCTGAAATTGAAATTTCATCCGTCCAAAATGTGCTTCTCTCCAAATGTGCGCTAGCTCTGTTCTGAGAGATGAAATGAGAAAATCAACTTATGACTCTCTAAAACAGGGGTGCCTGGCCTGCAGCCCTCCAGAGATGGTTGAACTCCACCTCCCCTCAGCCAGCATGCCTAATGGTCAGAGAGCTGCAATCCAGCAACATCTGATCTAAACACTAAAGGAAAAGTGGACCACCACCAAAACACTGAAGATATGACAACGATATGTAGGCATTCAAGTTCACATGATTAACATCACATGGAAGCCCTTTCAATCACATCTCCATTGGCTCCACCTTCACATGAGTGAAGGCCTGAAGAGGGGAGTTGTCCTGGCGGGTGCTCAGTGCTGAGGTGTCATAGACTGGCTGGACGCAGAGGAATGGTGGGAGGAACCAGCTGGGGAACCACCAAGGGAAGAAGGCTCAGAGCCTGGGGTTGGTGGTGGGACGATGATGGGTGATCAAAGGGAGAAGATGGAGGAGGAGGAGGTGTCAGAAACATGCCTGGGAAGGCCACCAACTTCCCAAGTCATCGGGGCGTCTCTCCAGTGGTCCTTCCTGGCTGTAAATCTCCCTCAGTCTAGAGAGACCGGTGATCAGCGACCCCTCTCTCCTGAGAGGAGCACAGTCATCTTCTGACATATCATAGCAGAAGAAAGACACAATCAGTTGCTCTAAAACTACTTTATTTACAGTCTATAATACAAAGACTCCATCAGCACATCTGTGCTCTTTCAGCATCAGTACAGAACTGCAACACTTTCAGAAGTGAAACTAACTTCCAACAGTACTCAGACTTCCTGTCTCACGCTCACTCAGACACTCACATGATGTATACAAAACGTAGTACAACAGTACCACTCGCTGGAGCAGCTCGGATAGATAAAAATCCTAATGAGAAACAGGGTTTAGTGAGCAGGAAGAGGCTGTGGCAGAGAGCAGTCCAGAATGAGAGGCAGAAGCTAAACAAGGAGAGGAGGGAGGCCAAGAAGCAGAGATGAGTCAGGCTGGTGAAGAGTCACAGGTGTCTCTCCCTGCTGCTGTGACAACCTCCCCTCTCCCCTGGCCTGCCAGAATGCGGTCAGCAGGAAGCTCAATAAAGCTAATGATTTGAGGAATCATGGAGAGAGAGCAGTGACCATCTTTTCATAAGACTTTAAATCACTGCAGTGCAGATACTGCAGAGGGGAAGCAACAGGATTCAAAATATGGTTCTTCTAGGTAGAGCGGAGGTAGTTCCAGCCTGTCCTTCTCCAAACACTTGGAGTTCTGCCCCTTCTTCTACCTCTCGCTGCTAACCAACCCCAAGAACCTCCCCCCAGGCTACATCATTCGAAGTTCAGACCCTAAACCTGGCCTTTCCCTGCTACCATTGGCCTTTGCCTCTGCGAAGCACTCAAAGGGCCAGCAGTATTTGCATTGCCCATCATTCATAACAGTACTTGTGGCACCCTCTAAAAAGTGTTGGGATGGGAAAGCAAAGGCTACAAAACAAACATGACTTCTCCAATTTGCTGTAATTAATTAATGTCTCTCGCTATAAGCACAAATGATTCATTTGGCTCGGTAATGGGGAAATGCTTTAAACCGGCACACAGGGTGTGTGCTGTGGAAGTGGATGGTCTGTGACTGCAGCTGCAAGGGAACAGCAGTCTTCCAAAATACAAAGGACACTTCCAAAGGTCACCGCTGTGTCTTGCATGCCTTCAACTGCCAGAGCAACGCATGTGGGAAATAGGAAACAATGTGTGGGTGACTTGTGATAATCCTATGGAAGATGACAAAGGTAGTCTTTGGCAAAATATATCTAATTCATTTAAGGGGTGCTTTGGGGAGGGGCCACAGCATAGTTGTCAACTTACAGATTTGAAAATAAGGGACCTGCAGCCTCACCTGTTCCAGGCACTCCAGTCTTCCTGTCCTCCTGCAGTCTGGTCAAACTCATGCTGGTAGCTCCGAGAACACTGTCCAGCCAACTTTGTAACCAGAGGTTCAACTGACTAGAATCTGAATCACATGCACCACAAGGCCTATGCAGTCTCAACTTAAGATGGCTCCCCGGCCTGGCATTGCACTGCAAAGTTTGCAGCAGCACGTGCAACAAAATGGCGTCCAGCATTCAAAAAACCCCTCAGCTTGCATTAACTAGCCACACACAAGGCATGCAAGCTCCACCCCCCAGTCGTTCTTAGACTTCTTATTGGGTGAGCAACACAGCCAAGCAACACAGTTGGAGCCTCCCTCCTCCCTGGCCGGCAGGGAGGGAGGGAGAGGAGCTGCTTCCTTTGAAATTTAAGGGACATCCTTTAAGGGACATTTAAGGGACATCCATCAATAAGGGACAGCAGTGGGACATGGAGCTGGAATAAGGGACTGTCCCTTCAAATAAGGGACACTTGACAGCTATGGGCCACAGCTCAGTGGCAGAACACCTGCTTTGCATGTAGAAGGCCTCTGGTGTCTTCTGTATGGCTCTGAATTTCCTTTTACCAACCTGTATTTATTGATCTTTCTTCTTCTTTTTGCAAGCCCAGTCGCAGTCCCCCTCCCCCAGAAGTCAGGCCCCATAAATAAGAAGACACAGAGAGTGTTATGGGATTAAATTAGGCCACAACTTTATTAAAATTCAGGTGTAGGGGAACCTTGGCTTAGGCATTGGGCATGCATCCCTCTCAGCCCCTGCCTGAGAACGGAGGAGGAGGAGGAGGAGGAGGAGGAGGAGGAGGAGGAGAAGAAGAAGAAGAGAGTTTGGATTTGATATCCTGCTTTATCACTACCCTAAGGAGTCTCAAAGCAGCTAATATTCTCCTTTCCCTTCCTCCCCCACAACAAACACTCTGTGAGGTGAGTGAGGCTGAGAGACTTCAGAGAAGTGTGGCTGCCCCAAGGTCACCCAGCAGCTGCATGTGGAGGAGCAGGGAATCGAACCCGGTTCACCAGATTACGAGTCTATCACTCTTAACCACTACACCACACTGGCTCCCAGGAAGAGCAGGGATTGGAGGAGTTCAGGGGGACACCACAGGACATAAGTTTACGCGGCAGGCCCCTCCAACTCCTCCCGTTCTGGGCTTCTGACCATGTACCGAGCACTTATGGTCAGTGGTACCAAGTATAAAAACCCCTCTAACAGGGCCCTGCTAACACTGCTGTGTGAGAAGTGTGCTACCGCGCTACTCCTCAGTTACATCAATGGATTAAAGGATTCCGCCCAAGGCCTAAAACCGCCAAAGTTGTGACAATTGCTACGGTGAAGGCAAAACCTGCAGAGCAGGGAAAATTCCTTCCCGGCTCTGAGAAACAACAACCATGGTATGACCGTAGCAACGCCTGCGCCCTGTAAGGAAATGGCATGGTTGGCCTGCAAATAACATTACGCTTTAAAGGGAGTGATGGGTGGGTGACGTTTTGACCAGAATGGCTGACCAGCATTGCCAGCAGCCTCCTTTTCTAGTTCTCAGCTCCGCCCCCAGGGCCGCAGCTGATTGGCTAATGGTGCAGGTCACCTGGGTGACCTACAGCCTATGGGGACGGCCCAGGGGTTGGTGCAATGGGCGGCCCCATGGGTCATGGAAGCCCGCTCCGGGTCGCAAAAGCCGCCCACATCATGACTGGTGAGGGGTCATTACTGATGTTTTTTATCACTGTTTTCATTTCTTTTGTTGTAATTTTGCATGATGCACACTGCCTTGATGTATCTTTATGAATGTGTGGCTTAGAAATACTTAAGTAAATAAAAAAATGGGCCTGACAAGCTTCAAAAAAAAAGGTCCATGAGGCATGTAGTGTCAATTCTGCCCTCCTACATCAAGAGGCAACTCAGAAGATACTTAACCAGACGAAATGAGTCAAGCAGTATTTTATTTTATTTTTTGTCAGCAGAAACCAGGTGAGATATGACATTCAGTCTTCAGCTGCTATCTTGTCACATACTTTGCCCTAGGAAGAATAACAGGCTCTGCTCTCCATTTTTCAAAACATGAGTTAATCTTGCCCCTGACAGCAAGCTTCTATAGCACTAGGTTTAACAACGGCACCTGGTTTGGCACGTTAGTAATGGATCAAAACGAGGCAGCCCTCTCCTACATTCAGAGTGTTTTGGTGCAAAGAAATATGAGCCTGTGAAACTGATGGTTGTCTGAATGCACTGGTTTTACAGCTACAGATATGCAATAGATGTATCAGGCAGACATTCACTGAGATTAGCAGCTTTTGTATTTGCTTCAGGAAACAAGGATGAGCTACATCAGCCCTACAGAGCCCATCTGATGTTCTGGACTACTGATGTTCTGGACTACAACATAAGCTGCTGAGGAAGATCACCTTGTGTAGGTGCCCCTAATAAAAGAGTTTCCCAAACCATGGTTTGAAAAACTTCAATGTCATTCAGAATCTACCCAGCTAAAAACAGCAACATGATGTTGCCGGCATGTCATTGGATCTGGGTTTGTGTTTACATATCTGTCAAGCAGTGGCATTTCAACACAGAAATTTTTGGAGGCAGGGATGGGGAACCTGTGGCTCTCCAAATACTGTTGAACCACAACTCCCATCATCCCTGATCACAGACTGATGGGAGTGGGCCTGCAACAATCCATGGAGAGCCACAGGAACCACCCATGGAGAGCTCTCCATCCAAACTCTCCATCCATCTTCCGTGAGGATAATATTGCAAAGGGCTGATCTGGCCTCCAAGTCCAACCTCAGTGTTAAATGAATTCATCCTCCAGAACTGAACTGGCTCCTCCTTCTGCATTTTCTGGTTCAGAACAATATTTGTCCATTTTATATTCCTACTGGGTTGTATGAAATGTTTTATCTAACCCAGAAGACCTGTAGTAGAGCAGAGTTAATGTGCATGTCTGATTCTTATGATTCTTCTGAGACAAATAACTATTGTGACTTCATCTAAAATGAATTTCACAGGCTAACATAACAGCACTTGCTTTAGAAGTGGTCCAGGATAACTTCCCTATAAACTCTGGGTTAAAGCCAATGCTAATCCTGCTCAAAATATGCCCACTGATGTTAATGGACATGACTAACTTAGGGTAATTAATTTCAATGGGCCTGGGTGTAGAACTTAGATCATATCCACACCATACAATTAAAGCACATGTGTAAAGCACATGGGAACAGATTAAGAAATCCTGGGAACTGTAGTTTATTGAGGGTGCTGAAAATTGTATCTCTGTGGTGGGTAAACCACAGTTCCTAAGATTATTTGAGGGAAGCCTCTAGCTTTAAATGTGAGTTGATTTTGCTTTAAATATGTGTGTGGGTGTGACATTAGTTGGATACAAACCTCCACAGTAGTAGCCGTAACACTGTGATCAATTTTAATTTCCTCTAGGTCATAATGGCTAGTAACCATATAGTTTCAACAACCTCTTATGAAAAGGTAAGTAGTGTCTTATGCTTCTCTTCCTCCCCCCACTGCAATTGCAAGGAGGGGTCCAGACCACGAGAGCGAGCAAAGGGCCAGTAGTGTCTGTGGTATGGACAAGGGGGTCCACAAAAGCATCTGTTGTTTAGTCGTTTAGTCGTGTCCGACTCTTCGTGACCCCATGGACCAGAGCACGCCAGGCACTTCTGTCCTCCACTGCCTCCCGCAGTTTGATCAAACTCATGCTGGTAGCTTCAAGAACACCATCCAACCATCTCATTCTCTGTCGTCCCCTTCTCCTTGTGCCCTCCATCTTTCCCAACATCAGGGTCTTTTCCAGGGAGTCTTCTCTTCTCATGAGGTGGCCAAAGTATTGGAGCCTCAGCTTCACGATCTGTCCTTCCAGTGAGCGCTCAGGGCTGATTTCTTTCAGAATGGAGAGGTTTGATCTTCTTGCAGTCCATGGGACTCTCAAGAGTCTCCTCCAGCACCATAATTCAAAAGCATCAATTCTTCGGCGATCAGCCTTCTTTATGGTCCAGCTCTCACTTCCATACATCACTAACAAAAGCATCTAGGTCAACACAAACACACATAAAGCCAGGAGCCAGCATTGGGTTTGCACGTGCATGTTCCCCCCGGATGGTGGAAGAATCATGTGCTGAGATGCATTTGTACATGAAGAAATCACTGCTTTTCCTTTCACTCATTCAAAGCCCCACCTGGAAACGTGGTCCTGCCTCCCCTAACACACTGAAACCTTCTCTCCAAAGCAAGTGCTACTTGAAGTACAGTATCTCAAAACTGCCAAGGAGCTCAGTTGCGTTGCATTTCAAAGGAAGCCTTGGTAGTTCGCTGTTCCCACTTTGTTTTGCAGGTTGCCATGGAAATAAACTTCACTGGACCTTGTTCCAGCCATTACATCAATGAAGCTGGTCTTCTGCTAACAGAATCAGACAAAAGGTGCTTTAAAACCTGGACTGTTTTTAGCAATGCGGTACAACCCAACTAGAATCAGGATGGTTGTGTGTGCTGGTGTGTGAATTAAATTATTATACTTGAGCTCTAAATCTTCACTAGTGCGTACACTCGTTTTAGGAACATGTTTAAACCCTGAAACATTTCTCTCCTTAGTAAAGTGGCTGACACATGTGTGAATGAGCTCAGTGGAGAAACTGGGTAAAAACAGACAAGGAACATTGTGTTGGAGCCTAGGGGACTGTGAATGTATGATGCTCTCATGCTACCTCTGACCACCACCAACAGAGACAAACACTCACAATATTAGCCTGCCAGGGCTAAGACTGCTGGGTACCACAGTTGGAAGTGATAAACCATAGATCAGTGTGGTGTTGCCCCATTGGTGAAGCACCAGGGATACAGATTGGAGTCCTTCCAGGACAGCAAAGTGTTCTTAGGCCCAGGAGTGACTCTGCCCATCCTGACTGGCCAATGACTAAAGCAGAATTCCTCAGCCTTGGTCCTCAGTTGTTTCACTACAGCTCCCACCGTTCCCATCCAGCTTAGCCAACAGTCAAGGGTGATTGATGCAAGTTGCATTCTGGGTTGAAGTAGACTGGGCTATGCTTTCCCCTAACTTGGAAGGACTATGAAGTCTTCCCGGACAAGCTAGATCTTTGCCCATACAGCTCCACTGGGTTGTGATTCCATGGCTGCCTATGGCCTCATACTTCTCTTCAGCATGGGGTTTAATGGAGAGAAGGGAATGGGCTGGGCACAAATCTCCCATGCCAGCTGTCTCATCAGGACAGACCTGCTGCAATCCCTGGGCTCCACTTGAGCTCTTCTCAGCTCAAGAGCTGCAGTCAGTGCTACCTTGTTCCAATGAAGAAGATATAGGGATGAAAGCAAGGTTGAAAGTATGATATGGTTCTTGATGGGGCAATGGAACCGTCCAACCACATGCAGATTATGTGGGAGTCTCGGTCCCATCTCGGCCAACACCAATCAGAATGAAGCCTGCTGTTCCTTGAGGAGTTGCCAACCTACTTGCATCAGACAAGCTCTTGCTCCCTGTCAAACTGTATGATATGTCTTTAGCGTGGGCACCAAGCAATGAAGGATACCATACCTGCTTCTCTTTCTTCTGTTTGCAGGAGGCCTGTTGGAGTGACTTGCTGGCAAATCCAGACATTTATTTTTGCCTTTCATGATTCATCTCATCTGCATCTGTTGTTCCTCTGCTTGCCAGTGGTTGGGAGATAGCTAGATATCCCTTTCCCAAACCCGTCGGCAACCAAGTCTTAGGCAGGAAGTGGGGCAGAGCAGCAGCCAACATCACTTCTCCAGGTAGAGGGAAGGGACTGGCCCTGGTTAGGGGGGATGGGGTGTTATGTGTGTGTGGCCCCTTGCCTACCCAGTTCCTTCCTTGTCCATGCTCCTGGACCAGCTGGAGTTGGCCTGCATTGAGGGCAGGCATCTGTGTCAGCAAACAGCTGCCAACACCTGCAAGAGAACCATTCAGCTGTGCCAGGTAAGCAGGAAAATTGAGGGGCAGGTGGTGACTGTACCTTCTGTCCTGGAGGACACATGTCTCAACTGCTCTTGGAGTAATGTCAGTGTATAACAAACAGCATGGGCATTGTATGGCATACCTCATGCTAAAGACCCCATTGAATTGACTGGGTTCAAAACATAGTACTGCTACATCATGAAACTAAGTTTATTGTTGGAACACCAGGAAAGGCATACAGATATGAGAAGAGGGTATATAAATAGCTGGAAGACAGGTGGCTACACTCAGCTGCTGAGCCAGCGCAGCTGGCCGAGTCCTTAACTGTGGTTGCAGCTTCAAGGATATTCTGTTCAGCACCTTGGCCAGCTCCCAGTCTCTCACTTGCAGAATCAAATATGACTCTGGAGCCACTGCAAAGTTATGGCAGTCAAGTTTGCTGCACCTGCCAGTATTCTTCCACTGTTCCCACAGTGCGAATGGCAAAAATTGTGTCATAAAGTTCATATGTGTTCAGTTGGGGATCCCAGTCAATCAGGGTTCTCAATGCAACTGGTTGGTTGAGATTCCCTAGTGTGACTATACATAATTTATTGTTGTTGTTTATTGGGTTTCACCATAAGGCTAATAAATGGAATTTTAAAATGCAGCAGTTAAAAAAATACAGTATTAAAAATACAGTATGCTATATGTGGGTGTTTAGGAACACATGTCTGCTGTTCATACTTACGAGTTTGGTATTAAACCATGGGTTCTTTTATCACTGTAGCCACAGAAATTGTGATTGCTTAAAAAATGTGAAATGGACTTTCTGACAGGCTGTCTCCAGACCTAAGAAGGAAATAAAACAAGATTATACCATCTCACACTGTTAATGTTAAGACCACAGTAGTATCACTTGACTAGGAACTACTTTCACACATAGTTTCCTATAAATTCAAATCCATTGGATATCCTATGGATTCAGAGCCAGTTAAATTCGCTTACTGCTGCCGAATCTAAAGCTTGATGTCCTACAGAGAATCTGAACTGATATATAAGAGTCTCAAAAAATGGAAAACGGGAGGGTTGGTTATGGGGTTATTGTTTTTTAATGATCCTGAAGTTCGATCCTTGGTGTTCTGCACCAGCAGTTTCTAGTTCCTTGTTTGCAATTCCTAACTCCTTATTCAGTTCCACTGAGATTAAGTTGCCAGGATTCTCTGTTTAAAGTGGTTTGATGCTGCTTTAAATGGATAGTGCAAATGGGGCTTTGGTGTCTGTTTGATGAAGTGCCTCTTCCAATGTGACCTTGTTTATTTATGGATTTTCTATTTAAAGTGTTTCTGTGAATGCCTAGACAGTGACCATGTATTAAAATTATAACATTCCCAGGATGGATCCATGATCAGGATCATATTTCCTGGGAATACCCCGGGAACTGTCATTTGAAGGATGAAATAGAAATGTTTTGAATGAATATTGGGAGATCCAGACTGACCACTCTTCACACCACATTTCTATGCTTCTTTGATCCTTAAAAAAAAAAGAATAAGAAGCCAATCAAAGAACCAAAATATTACACAATGGAAACTGTCCTAACTTTCCTGCTAAGAAAACTAGAAGCAAAGTGGTGCTAACCAGGAGAAGACTTCTGGCAGAGATATGGACTGCACTAGATATGTTTGTTACAATCAGTTAGAAAATGACGTGAAAAATGCAAATATATTGCCAAGGGAATTGTAGAGTATGCCTTACAATGACCACTAGGGGTACTAAAGCATCAGGGATCTGGCGTACACCTCTTTCTGAAGGAAGAGGTTTCTTCAGACAGTAAAAGCTTTTTAGGAGTTTGCTGAGGAGGACTATAAAGGTCAAGGGTCAATTAAACAAGGAACCCATGCATTACGATTTCTGATTATTATGAGTACCGATGTAACTGGCATAACTGCATCTTTTTTAATTTTTAAAAAGCTAGATCTTCATTTCACTGTCAGTGGAATATTTTCTACCTCTAGAAAAGACTGGAAGCCAACTGGTTTTGCCAGAATCGAATGTATTAGCCTAAGCTCACTACTGACCAGCTGCTTGGGGGCATCTCATAGGTATCAGCTAGATCTGCAATAGTGGACTGGCCAGCAAGGCGCTCTATGTTTGTATCATTCTCATTTAATAGCAAACCCAGCTAGCGAGTGCCAACAGGACTGGAGCAAAATGAGGCCACTGAGAAGTAATCGGAAGTGGAGGGAAGAATCAACATGCTCAGAGGACCCCTGAGGTTATTATTTATTATTAAACTTGTATACTGCCCTTCATCTGAAGATCTCAGGGCAATTAACAGCTTAAAAATACAAGATAAAAATAAAATACAAGATAAAAACACAAGAAGTAGAGGAATCTGACCCCCCTCAAAAGCAGCTCATTGAGGGCTGAGCATTGTCAGTAGCCACATCCGGAAAATAAAAGTGAAAAACTGTTGGAGGAGAGAAATGGAATGCCCTGTTTCAAGGGAATGTTGCTGGAACCCTGAAAGGGGGCATTCCTCTTAGGAAGGAGGATACACTGCAACGTTTATGTTATGTGTCCCAGTTTGGTTTTCCTGTTGTGACATGAGAGCACAACAGCTTACAAGGCACTTGAAAATACATGGCTGTTACTCAGCTACCTCCTCTTCCAGGCAACCTGACACCAGGGGAAACGCAATTTGTTCAGAAAGATGGAAGTCAAATAGAAATGGAATGACTTGGTAGCTCCCATACTAATGTGTTTGCGTAGCTAAGGGTGGGCTTAGCGAGCTTCAGATCAGTGATTTCAGTGTGAAACATTGATTTAGTAGCTTATGCAGAGCTTTGTTGCTTGGAAAACCTAAAATATTCATCCCAGTGCTCATATTCTGTGCTGATTCGCTTTGTAGCATCAGTTCAGGACATTGGTATCCAGCCCTTGCTGGATGGGGTTGCACTTCCCTTTGAAGACCAGCTCTGTATTCTGGGGCCACTGCTTGGTTCAGCTTTGCTACTGGGGCTTGGGTGAACTGGCATCAGCATGTGGCACTGTTGGGGAGCTGCTGCAAGATCCACCACCAACATCTGCCCTGGATCCCTGTCTCTTTCCCATATTCCTATTGGCACTGCATTGGCAGGGGCTGGCACTCAAGTTTTTAATTTTCCCATCATGCTTCCAAAGTATATGTTCCAGGGCATTTCAGGAAGTTTATATAGTTAGTAGCCAGACACCCAATACTTTACCAGGCCTCAAATGATGCTGTTATTGCCACCACCAAGTAACCCAGGGGTCAGCAAACTTTTTCAGCAGGGGGCCGGTCCACTTTCAGACCTTGTGGGGGGCTGGACTATATTTTGGGGGGGGGAATGAACAAATTCCTATGCCCCACAAATAACCCAGAGATGCATTTTAAATAAAAGGACACATTCTACTCATGTAAAAACATTCTGATTCCCGGGCCCTCCATGGGCCGGATTTAGAAGGCGACTGGGCCGGATGCGGCCCCCGGGCCTTAATTTGCCTACCCATGAAATAACCCCACCCCTTCCTGCACACAAAGGAGGAAGCTGACCAGAGGGCACTTGAACAAGCCTCCTTCCCCCCCCCAAAAAACCCCCAGCTGGAGCAAAGAGGTGTCAGGTGGCAGATTTAGGGTGTCAGTAAATTGTTAGCTGCTTAATTTACTTCAGTTACCAAAATAACTTGGCTCGTCCTTGAACGATACACCTTGACTTGTGCTGGGGGTGGGGGATCATGTGTTTCTCAGCCAGCAAAATGTCTTGGGGTGTCCCCTCCCAGAAACAACCTCAAGGATACCACACCCATTCATTAGTATTGGCAATTTCATATGTTCTCATTTCAACCCTTAACAAGATTAGGAAAACAGTAACATTGGTGGCAACATCAGAATAGGCCTTGTCAGTTGTGGCTTCCTGTTTGTAGAATCCTTAATTTGGAGAGTATTAGGGATATTTGTGGTCTCTTTTACTGGGGGTGGGTTGAGTTAGATCTGCCTGTGTGTGTGTTTACTTTTATTTTGGCTTTTATACTTTGTTTCAATGTCGGGATCCCTTTGTAAGAAAATTTGGGATTCGTGCAAAAGGCAATGAAAGAAAGAAAGAAAAAGGGAGAGGAAATGATGCAGCTGTAAAAAGAAGCAGGCAACCAACTCAACCGAGAAATGAAGATAAAATAAAGAAATCTTCCATAGCGTATATCTGTCAAATTAACTTATTCCACTAAGCTCCTTCAAACCCAGGAGCAATATGAACCTAAAAAGTTCCTTTCCCCTCCTGACAGGGCACCTACACCTAACTTCTAAAAGTTGAAATTCAATCCAGTTTTGGCTTTGTAGTCCACCCCCATAGGCAGAGGCATTAGCTTAATGCCATGTAAGATGCAGCTCTATAAAATGTGTCACTGCATGGCTTGGTCAGGCGAGGAATGATGGGAGGGGAAGAAAATTGGATTTCAGAAATGAACAAGAGCTAGCGGTGGGGGGAAGAAGCTGTCACTATAGTTCTCAATTTTAATGTGGATAACATTTAGAGCAGTGCAACCTTGAGCAGAAAGGCTGTTCCAAAGGAGCCAGCTGAACCAGGAGAATTGCCACGGGAAGGATGCAGAGAATGAGCCCCATCTCAACTACTTTCAGGCATAAAGATCCACAGCAGGTTCTGAACTGCATTGCAGAGACTCTTATGCATGTTCTAACAAGGGCTGTCTTAAGCATATGCGGCGCTGGGGTGCAAAGATCCGCCCGACGCCTCCCCCCCCCCCAGGTTGCCCAGTCCCAGGCATGCAGGAGGGCGGAGCCAGCCGGACACCTTAGCATCTCACTGGCTCGGTCGCCCCCAAACTCGTGGCACAGAGCCGCCCGCAGCAGAAGAGCCCACCACGGCACTTCAACTGACAGGTGGGCTCCTCCCCGGACTCAATTCTCAGGCCCCGGACTCTTGGCCTGACACCCCTGAGAGCCTGGCACCCGGGTGCTCTGCACCCCTAGTGCCTATGGGTAATATGGCCCTGCTTCTAATGCTTTTCCATATCTCAATCACTGGAAATAAGGGGAACCATCTCTGGGCCAAGCTAGATGTGATGCTAATTGTGGGAGTGCAGTTAACATAACAATTCTTGTAAGGTGAATAGCAGTTGGGGTGGGGGCAACAGGAGGGAGGCAAACTCCTTTTGGGGGTGGCTTTCATGAGGACAATTGCAGGGTTAAACTCTTCACCCTCTTCCCATGCAGTCCTGATGCTGCTGCTGCGCTCTCTCTCTCTCTCTCTCTCTCTCTCTCTCACACACACACACACACACACACACACACACACGTACCACTACTGCTGTTGGCACATCAATTGAGCCATCATGTCTAGTTGTCTAGACCTGCATTGGCTTCCCATCTGCTACTGGGCCAGGTTCAAGATTATTGTACTAGTCTACAACTTAGCTTCAGGGTGCCTTACCTGACATGTCCTAAGTCAATCACTGAGATCATATTGGAGAGCACTATTAATGGTCCGCTGTGGACCAGAAGGATGACTCATGTCAATGTGGAGTCATACCCTCTGTAGAAGGCCCAACAAAACTTTTTTTTAAATGAAGTTTTTGAGCTACTTTTAAGAAAATTCACCAAAATCTACACTTCCGATATGGGATTTCCCCGAACATTTCAGCGGTTTCCTCCCAGACACTGATTCAGGAAATTCTGGACATATGGCAGCACTACCAACCCTGTGGAACTCCTTCCCAGGAGAATTCAGACTGGCACTGTCCCTAATTTCAGACATCTGGTCAAAACTATTTTATTCCAGGATACCTTTGCACCAGAAGTGCTATGTTTTAATTTCTAGTGTTTATGTTCTGCATTTTTTGGGGGGGGGGTAGGTTTTTATTTTGTAACTGGCTTTGGGGCCCAGATACCGAAAAGCAGGGTGTACATTTTTACAATAAAAAGTTTGTCCCCTCTACTGGGCCAGCCCAGAATAGTCTTTGATTTGCTGCTGTCTCTTTGTGTGTGCGTTGCCATTTACTGTACTGTCTTAAATTTCTTATTGACTGTTTTAAAAATTATTGCACTGGCCATCTTGAGGTGGGATGGAAATCCTGCCGTAAGTAAATAAAAATGAATGAATAAATGAAAGATGCAGTGAAGGAAGGATCTGTATCAATGTCAGGAGTGGAGTCTACTCTTTATTACCCTTCCAGTTCTGCTCACCTCTCTCTTCACAAAGTCTTTCATACTAAGCGGGCGGATGAATATCTACAGATCAAAATGTAGCAGCAAAAGCAGTGATTTGACATCAAGTTGCACCAAACAGGAAGCTACTGTAGTTTCTAGTTTGAGACAAATCATATTTTCTTAAGGACGGTTTGGTGTTTCTATGGCGATGTGGAGTGGGCCTTCTTGACTGGCCTCTGAAGGCTGAGGTCACCTGGCATTGGCAATGCAGCTAATTCCCACACTGCTGTCTGTATCAATGTGTGCGGAACTAAGTTAGGACATGTGACAAGAAGAGGAACGTAGTGACCCAGAAAGAAGGAACAGGTTAAGGGAACAAGGACCAGGAAGTGACTCAGCACAAAGAGTACAGAAGACAGAGCAGGAGGGACAGAGAGTTAGGAGTTGAAAGCAAGCTTATTTAAACCAAAGCTTTCCATTTTGCATTCCTCCTGCTTGATTCTTAATGATAACCTACACCCAGTGGCGTAGCGTGGGTTGTCAGCACCCGGGGCAAGGCAAGTAATTTGCGCCCCCTAACCCGTGGATTTGCGCCCCCTAACCCCCAGATGTTGCGCCCGGCCCCCCTGCACCCCCCACGCTACGCCACTGGAGGGACTCCCAAGAAGGTGAAGCGGGACTTCACCCCAGGGTATCTCGGAAGCCCTCGAGGCAGCGACGCTTCCACCCCCTGGAAACAGCAGGAAGGGAGAGCGCTCTTGTGCCCCGGTCCTGCTATGAGTGCTTCTCATTGACGTGTCTGCTTGGCCACTCACTCTACATGGGCCCTTGTGGCCTTGATCCAGTAGCCGGGTCCTTCTTTGGAAAGAGCGAGCGCCTCCCTCCGCCCCCGCCACACGGAGCTCAGCCTGCACGTGGGCAGGCCCTTTGCATCACGTGCGCTTGGCGCGCTGCTCTCTCCAGCTTCCTCCCGGCCGGGCCAGCGGCTCCACCTCTTTTCCTTTGCCTTTGAGCCGCTTAATTCCCAGCAAGCAATTAGCAGGCTCGCTCCACCTCCTCCTCCTCCCGGCTTTGCTGCTGCTGCTGCGAGGCTCTTTTCCTCCACCGACGGCGCGCTGTGCCTTGGAGAGGTTCCCGCTTCCTCGAGGGGGGCCGGCCAAACGCGCCCCCAAAAATGTTGCGCCCGGTGCGGCCGGCACCCCTGGCACCCCCCACGCTACGCCACTGCCTACACCGCTTGAAACACCATCATCTCATTTGGGAGTTGGGTCAACTCTCGTTGGCTATGGGTTGTGTTGTCAATTCCTCTCATATGACCTCAGGCTTCTGACAAACTAAAGAGTGGTGCAAGGGGAACATATTGTTATGAGTTTGGGGCATAGCCTGAACGTCTAGGTCCCCTTCTAATTCCTGGAATAGCTAAGCTAGCTTCCTGGTGAGGTGATGGGCCATTAAGGGGAACGAAGGAATTGGCTCCAGGGTTTCCAGCAACTGGTATTTGGAAGTATTACTGCTTTCATTACAGCTATGGAGACAAGTCATTGCGGGTAGCGCTGTGGTCTAAACCACTGAGCCTCTTGGGCTTGCCAATCGAAAAGTTGGCGGTTTGAATCCCCGTAACGGCATGAGCTCCTGTTGCTCTGTCCCAGCTCCTGCCAACCTAGCAGTTCAAAAGCACGCCTGTGCAAGTAGATAAATACGTACCACTGTGATGGGGAAGGTAAATGGCGTTTCTGTGTGCTCTGGTTTCCGTCAGAAGTGCTCTGTTGTGCCAGAATTGGTTTAGTCCTGCTGGCCACATGACCCAGAAAGCTGTCTGTGGACAAATGCTGGCTCCCTTGAACTGAAAGTGAGATGAGTGCTGCAAACCCCATAGTCGCCTTTGACTGGAATTAACCATCCAGGCGTCCTTTACCAGGTGCACAGCCTGGGAGTCATTTTGGACTCACAGCTGTCCATGGAGGCGCAGGTCAATTCTGTGTCCAGGGCAGCTGTTTACCAGCTCCATCTGGTACATAGGCTGAGACCCTATCTGCCCGCAGAGTGGTGCATGCTCTAGTTATCTCCCGCTTGGACTACTGCAATGCGCTCTATGTGGGGCTACCTTTGAAGGTAACCCAGAAACTGCAATTAATCCAGAATGCGACAGCTAGACTGGTGACTGGGAGCGGCCGCCAAGACCATATAACACCGGTCTTGAAAGACCCACATTGGCTCCCAGTATGTTTCCGAGCACAATTCAAAGTGTTGGTGCTGACCTTTAAAGCCCTAAATGGCCTCAGTCCAGTATATCTGAAGGAGTGTCTCCACCCCCATTATTCTGTCCGGACACTGAGGTCCAGCGCTGAGGGCCTTCTGGTGGCTCACTCACTGCGAGAAGCCAAGTTACAGGGAACCAGGCCGAGGGCCTTCTCGGTAGTAGCACCCGCCCTCTGGAACGCCCTCCCACCAGATGTCAAAGAGAAGAACAACTACCAGACTTTTAGAAGACATCTGAAGGCAGCCCTGTTTAGGGAAGCTTTTAATGTTTAACAGACCACTGTATTTTAATACTCTGTTGGAAGCCGCCCAGGGTGGCTGGGGAAACCCAGCCAGATGGGTGGGGTATAAATAATAAATTCTATTCTGTTCTATTCTATTCTACCTTTTATCATGGCTACTAACCACTGATAGCCACTTTGTTAAATACTCCTTTAAAGCTGTTTTGAATTGGTGGTCATCACTGCCTCCTCATGAATGAGTTCCATAATTTAACTATGCGCTTCCCCCATGGACAGAGGGAAGCAGAGCTCTGTGGGTGAAGGGAGCAGGTGACACAAGTGTGTCTTAGGCAGAGACCGCAATCCTAAACCCATTTACCTGCGAGCTTGAACTGCTGGATTCAATGGGACTTGCATCTGGACAGACATCGTTAGGATGGCAACCAAAGGAACTGAGATGCTGTGCCAATTGTCCCAGAACATGGTGCTTATCTCTTTCAGCTTCTGTCACACTATCAGTCTGTACAGCACCCCTGGAATGGAGGGTGAGCTATAAATAGCCTTGATAAATAAAATAAGCAAACATATTTTGCTGGATCTGCTGAAACGGGATGGGGGAAGCATAGGCCTTGCCCCACAGTTCAGGAAGCAGCGTAATAACTGCATCAACCGCGATTGCTCCAGTGAAGCAGCTCTTGAGGCCACCCCTTTCTCGAACTGCCCGCTGTCCATTATGACAAATGGGTTACCTCGGAAAGTTGTTGTGAGGATTAATTAGATAGGGATTATGAAGCGCTTCACATGTTGGAAGTTCTTTAAAAATGATAAATAGCTGTGTTTAATCTCAGTAACGGCAAATCTCAGGGATTTGCTGCATGCGTACACACACAGAGAGAGAGAGAGGGAGAGAGAGAGAGAGAGAGAACTAAGAATACTTGACATCTTATTTTCCTCCCAAAGAAGCCAAAGGAAGACTATAACACAAAAAGGATTATGTTTAGCTTCTCAACTGCCTCTAGGCTCCCCTCCCATCCAATATCTCCATATGTTTTCATTTTTATGTTAATTTTCTTTTCATTCATTTTGGTGCCTCAAGCTGTGCACATTCTTCAAGGAAATTCTGGTACTCACAGACGCCAGAAGCTCAGCAGCCAAGAATGCTATTAAAGTGCAAGCCTTCTTATTTGGGTTTCTGTCACCCCCTCCTCACTCCCGCCCTGCTTTGCCGCTTTTGCCCCAGGTGCTTCGCTATGGGTTTTCAAAACGGAGCTGCAATAGCTCAGCCGTAAGATCAGAGGCTATAAGTCAGGAGTCTTTGATCCTCCATTACTTGTTAAATATTCCTAGGAAACTGTGCGTGTATTTATAACTGAAATAAGAGCACGCTAAGAGTAACAATTGTGTATAATTCAGAAGCCAGCGTGCTGCCAGCTGAGGGGGGAGGCGTTGAGTTGATATCTTCATAGACTTCATAGACTTGTTCTCCCCTGCCAAACTATAGAAATGTGGAAGGCGCAGTTTGCATTAGACCAGTGCTATGATGACACTGTGGGACGCGGGTGGCGCTGTGGTCTAAACCACAAAGCCTAGGACTTGCCAATCAGAAGGTGGGCGGTTCGAATCCCCGCAACAGGGTGAGCTCCCGTTGCTCAGTCCCTGCACCTGCCAACCTAGCAGTTTGAAAGCACTTCAAAGTGCAAGTAGATAAATAGGTACCATTCCGGCGGGGAGGTAAACGGTGTTTCCATGTGCTGCTCTGGTTCGCCAGAAGCAGCTTAGTCATGCTGGCCACATGACCCAGAAGCTGTACGCCGGCTCCCTCAGCCAGTAAAGCGAGATGAGCGCCGCAACCCCAGAGTCGGCCACAACTGGACCTAATGGTCAGGGGTCCCTTTACCTTTACCTTTTATGATGACACTGTAAGGCACACTAACCTAGAGATGGGCAAATTTCTTATTTTCTCCACAGTTCTGCATCTGTTTTCTAATTTTGTTTTTAAAGTCGGCATGGAAATTTGTCAGTATTTTAGTGCAAATTTCTCCTGAGATACGAATTTTTGTATGCAATGTTGCCTCGTGTACACACTTTTGGAAGCAATTCCCCCCCCCCCATCTAATGCTTATTTGTATGTTGCTTTCACTAATATATGCTTTTTATAGCACACTTTATTATTTATGTACCACATAAGCAATCAAAACCACTTAACATAAAATAGTATGAAGTATTTGTAAGAACATACAGATAAATTCAAATTTTAAAAACAAGTAGATACACATTTTTATTAAAATAGATACAATCAGCAGTTCTAGAATATACATAAATTAATTACATATCTTATCTAAACAAAAATGGCTTTTGCAGGCAAAAAAAACCAAAAAACAGTGAAAGTACCTGCCTGCTATTATTCAGCAGGTGGTTTCAGAGATTAGGTGTTGCTGTCACGCTAAATGATGAATTCTTTGTTTTCATTTTGCCATCAGGAGAAAACATGTCTTTTTTGTCCAGGCTTTTAGGGAAGGCAGGTGTGTAGTGTGGATGCAGGCATCTGAATAATAATTAATTATTATTCATTCATTTATTTATTTATTTATACCCCGCCCGTCTGGCTGGGTTTCCCTAACCACTCTGGGCAGCTCCCAATAGAATATTAAAAGCACGATAAATACATCAAATATTAAAAACTTCCCTAAACAGGGCTGCCTTCAGATGTCTTCTAAAAGTCAGATAGTTCTTTATTTCCTTGCCATCTGATGGGAGGGTGTTCCACAGGGCGGGCACCACTACTGAGAAGGCCCTCTGCCTGGTTCCCTGTAACCTCACTTCTCGCAGTGAGGGAACTGCCAGAAGGCCCTCAGCGCTGGACCTCAGTGTCCAGGCAGAACGATGGGGGTGGAGACGCTCCTTCAGGTATACTGGACCGAGGCCATTTAGGGCTTTAAAGGTCAGCACCAACACTTTGAATTGTGCTCGGAAACGTACTGGTTGCCTGCTGTTACTGAACTGTATTTTTGTGATGTTTTGTTGATGGATGGCTTTAAATGATGCTGTTAGCTTTGTTTCCCAATGTTTGTATTTTCCAGTCTGGGGCCTTCAGGCAAAGGGTGGGTGTCGCAGTATCCCAGTTTCCCTGGGTTGTGTTTTGTTATGTATTCAGTAGTCTGTGTTTGCCTGAGCTAGAGTCTGGACTGAGGAATCTGAGCTCCTGTGTTCTGATTTGATACATGATATCCAATCACAGAACATTTCAGGATCTGGGCCTCTGCCATTGGCCCTTAAACTCTGAGTCATGATTCGCAGCTTGGAGGTTTAGAAAGCCAATCACGGTGGGAGTGGGTGTGGCCCAGGTCTTCAGAAGTGTATATAAGCAGTTGCTTTGTGCCTGTTGTTCAGTCGTTCAATAAAGTTTCTTGTTGTCAACACTTCAGAGATCCAGCCAGAATGAAGTCTGCACCTCTCCTTGCCCACCTGCTCCCTATTTATGAACTTACTGCCACCAGGTGAAAGCAATTTATTTTTCTTCAAGCCTGCCCTCCACTAAAACTAAATTTATGTCTCCCCAAGAACAACTCAAAGTAGCATGTGCCTTGGCTTCGGATGCGGGTTGGGTATAAATGGAGACCAAAGGGGTTTTTGATGAAGCAAAGATAAAAGTTTACTGAGAAGCACAAGGTTCTGAGAAAGAAGAGGGTTAACAAGGAGGGGTCACCAGTATATGAGTGACTTCCCCTGTGGAGCAACAGATCTGTCAAAATGAACCTTGAGTGAAAGGCGATCCCCTTTCTGTATCTCTAAAGCCATTGTCTTACACAAACTCCAGCAGATGCTTCCTTTGTATACTGTACTGAGATCCTGTCTTAATTCTGATCGTCATTTGTATGAGATCGTCCTCTGATCAACAAGCCAAAGCAAGTTGCTGACCAGAAATAGCCTCTGGTCCATGACTTGCAACCCCCCAAATTAGAGGGTCTTAATTTTCAGCTATGAATAATATGCACAGTGCACACACACACACACAGAGAGAGAGAGAGAGAGAGAGAGAGAGAGAGAGAGAGAGAGAGATCTTGACAGATCAGGTTTAACAATCCCCAAAGGAGTGTATAAACATTTTAGCTAATACAAAGCAGTATATTTTAGTACTGTTGCAACCAGGGGTGGGGGGAAGGCTGTATGGCTGAGACCCTTTCTAATTCCTGAATCCATCAATGGTTAAAATCTAATGCAATTTTACCCAAATTATGCAATTCAGTTGCTGGAATGCTAGGTCAGCTTCCTGGTTTAAGTATAGCTCTTTAAGGTAACAAAGACTGTAGTTCTGTACCAGAAGCCCAAGGAGTTGGCTGAGAGACAGAGCCATGCCAGATTTCTGCTTGAATCCAAGGCTATAGGAGAAGCAAGACATTATTGGATGTGTTAATGCTGTGAGCCCCTCCATCGCAGGCTCAAGTTCTATATATGTGTAAATAAACCATATATCCTGAAGATGCCAGAGACTAAACCGTGGGTAAGTTCCTGGAATCTGTGGAATTTCGCACTGCTGAGAGATTGGGAGGGAGGGGTGTGAAACAATATCAAATAGACCATTTCCTTCACGGCAGGTAATGGATGCTATAAATATATAAATTTGTTGCTAAGGTTGATAGTCATGATGTATCCTTTTCAAATATCACCTCAAATGAAAGCACTGCTCTTTCAGTCTTACAGCACAAAACTAGCCATCACTACTCAGAATTAAGTCCTACTGAATCCAGTGGGTCTTAAGGTAAAGGTAAAGGGACCGCTGACCATTAGGTCCAGTCGTGACCGACTCTGGGGTTGTGGCGCTCATCTCGCTATATTGGCCGAGGTAGCCGGCGTACAGCTTCTGAGTCATGGGGCCACCATGACTAAGCTGCTTCTGGCGAACCAGAGCAGCGCACAGAAATGCCGTTTATCTTCCTCCCGGAACGGTACCTATTTATCTACTTGCACTTTGACATGCTTTCAAACGGCTAGGTTGGCAGGAACAGGGACCGAGCAACGGGAGCTCACCCTGTCGCGGGGATTTGAACCGCCAACCTTCCGATCGGCAAGTCCTAGGCTCTGTGGTTTAACCCACAGCGCCACCTGCGTCCCCCAGTGGGTCTTACTCTAAAGTAAATGGAATTAGGGTTGTAGCCGTAATCTGCCAGTGGCCCCCTTTTTGCAAAATACAGATAATAAAGCTCCTTGAACACTTGAAATCTACTTGGTATAAATGCAAAGTATTGTCATAATTAGCTATTTAAAGCCTGGTGCTACTAATAAGCATCCATGCCTGCTCATTCAGACTTGTTCCCTCTTTCTTTAGAAAATGTTTCCTATATATATAAATATATTTGGATCATTAATAGATCTTCACAATATTAACACAACTGTGATTTCAGTCTGGTACATTGTGTTTCCCTGAGGGTGGGACAAAAAACAAAGCGTAACTAAATATAATGCCCTTGCAGCTCTTTCCTGCTCAGTGATGAATTCGTGCACTGCTTCAAATTGAGGTTTTTGAACACTCATTTGTAAAAGATGCCAGAGAATTGTTTCTGTGCCTTTAATGTGCAAAGCTGATGAAATCCAAGCTTGTTTAGCAGAGTGAAGCGATAAATATTAGCCCTGTGCTTTTGCTGCCATAATGATCTAGGAAGAATGGTTTTTGTACAATTCTCTGCCTGCGCATGATGGACGTGATCAACATTTAAACTGCAGGGTGGCTTGAATTAGTTTCAGAGAGATGTGTAGGACAATTAACACCACTTGGCTTTTAGAAACAGCTACTGAGAGATTGTTTATATTGCTGCATGCCACCCCAATATCTGAGCGGTGCAGGAACCCAGGGTTTCCATGCACTTCCGCAGCGTTTGCATTTCATTTTGGAATGATGTGTGGCAGAGACTGGTGTCTTTTTGATATACGGTTTATTTACACATATATACAACCTGAGCCTATGATGGAGCATTAACACCCCGAGGGCAGACCGAAGAAAGCAGTTCTTCACACTGTTTTTTTGTTTGTTTAGATGTTTAGTCATGTCCGACTCTTCCTGACCCCATGGACCAGAGCATGCCAGGCACTCCTGTCTTCCACTGCCTCCTGCAGTTTGGTCAAGCTCATGCTGGTAGCTTCGAGATCACTGTCCAAGCATCTCATCCTCTGTCGTCCCCTTCTCCTTGTGCCCTCCATCTTTCCCAACATCAGGGTCTTTTCCAGGGAGTCTTCTCTTCTCATGAGGTGGCCAAAGTATTGGAGCCTCAGCTTCAGGATCTGTCCTTCCAGTGAACACTCAGGGCTGATTTCCTTAAGAATGGATAGCTTTGATCTTCTTGCAGTCCATGGGACTCTCAAGAGTCTCCTCCAGCACCATAATTCAAAAGCATCAGTTCTTTGGTCATCAGCCTTCTTTATGGTCCAGCTCTCACTGTTCTTCACACAGTAAACAGTTAAACTATGGAACTGGCTTCCAGGAGAGGTAGAACGATTAGGGTTCCCATACGCCCAGAATTTCCACGGAATACGACATTTGGAAAGGATGCCCCAGCGGAAATCGCATCCAGATTTATGGCAGCCCATATCGGAAGTGTAGGTTTTGGTTAATTTTCTTTAAAATAGCTCAGAAACTTTGCCCAAATAAGAGCTCAATTCATAGAGGATAAGGAAATCAGTTTCTAGCAGTCATGATTGCTTTTCACTACCTCCACTGCCCAAAGCAGCTTGCCTCTGAACACAGTGAGAAGTGAGGTTACAGGGAACCAGGCAGAGGGCCTTCTCGGTCGTGGCACCCGCCCTGTGGAATGCCCTGCCATCAGATGTCAATGAAATAAAGAACTATCTGACTTTTAGAAGACAGCCCTGTTTAGGGAAGTTTTTAATGTTTGGTGTTTTTAATATTCTGTTGGAAGCCGCCCAGAGTGGCTAGGGAAACCCAGCCAGATGGGTGGGGTATACAGTGGTACCTCGGGTTACAGATGCTTCAGGTTACATACGCTTCAGGTTACAGACTCCGCTAACCCAGAAATAGTACCTCGGGTTAAGAACTTTGCTTCAGGATGAGAACAGAAATCCTGCTCTGGCAGCGTGGCGGCAGTGGGAGGCCTCATTAGCTATAGTGGTGTTTCAGGTTAAGAACAGTTTCAGGTTAAGAACGGACCTCCGGAACAAATTAAGTACTTAAACCGAGGTACCACTGTAAATAAATAATAATGATAATAATAATAATAATTAGCTGCTGAGAGTCACAAGCGGGGAGAGTGCTGTTGCATTAAGGTCTTGCTTCCAATCCAGTCCTAATTTATACAGCTGAAACCTCAGGAGGTTATGGACTCTCCTTCCTTGGAAGTTTTTAAGCAGAGGTTGGATGGACATCTATCATGGATGCTTTAGCTGAGATGCCTGCACTGCAGGGGGTTGGACTAGATTACCCCTGGGGACTAGATGACCCTCTATGATTTGATTAAATGAAGAAGGCTGGGGCTAGAAGTGGGCTTTGGTGTTGAAGGACTATATGAGTTCTGTTCAGTTCTGGTGCTGGAAACCAATTCCTATGCTTGTTGTTGTTGTTGTTGTTTAGTCGTTTAGTTGTGTCCGACTCTTCTTGACCCCATGGACCAGAGCCCTTCATGGATCACTGCCTTGCCGTGGCGAAGGGGCTTGAATAACTCAGAGAACCTATGAACTATGCCGAGCAAGGCACCCAAGATGGACAGGTCATAGTGGAGAGTTTTGACCAAACGTGATCCACCTGGAGGAGGAACCGGCAAGCCACTCCAGTATCCCTGCCAAGAAAACTCCATGGACAAAGACAACAGGCATATTCCTATGCTTAAAATTATTTAATTCACGATTAATGTGGTTTTTGCACAAGGCTCTGGTTGGTGGATCTTGGGCTTTTGGTACAAAAAAAATTTGGAAGTCTGCCTAACTACCCTGATGTATATGGCCCTCCAAGCAGGTTTTTCTGAAAGCTGCACATTTGAGATATATGAATAATTTCTTCATTATTTAAAAATGCCAGGAAATATGTTTCTCTGCATTGCTACACCACAGGGTATAATTTAAAATGTAATTAACTCGCACTGACTATTAAACATGCTGCCAAATAAACAGCAAGCACACCTTGCTTCCTTGCCCCCCACCCCTGGACCATGTGTTATTAATACAAATTATTTTCTAATTTGGTGTTTATCAGGGATACAATAGCAGCGCCCGACAGAAGACACTTTTTAATTAAACTTGACCTAACTAGGAACATATTTTGGTTAATAAAGGCTGGGTTTACTAAGTCCCTGATTTGTTGCTAGAAGGAAAATCCCCTGTGAATATTTAACAACTAATTAGTTTTTGGACTTAAGAGCAAGAAATTTTTCGTTTTAATGGAGTTCTGTTTCTTAAAGTGCAGCAATGAAAACGCTTTGATCTTAGCAGCTTTCCAGAAATAACCGAAAAGCATACCCTAGAAGTTTAGAAGTTTACAAATTGATACAATTATGAATCTTCTCCTCTTTTGGAGAGATGTAAAAAAAAGGTTTTGCTTTTAAGGGGGAAAGTACATTGTATTTAGGTAACTCCGTATCTGTGCAAAAACATGCCTATCAAAGCAGCAATTCTTCCACTTTATCTCACACGTTTTCTAAATACATATTATTTTGGTTCGGTTATGTTGTTTTGGCATGGGCTGCTCAAGAACGCTCCGTAACATTATCATGAGTTTCAGCAGCTGAATGTTTTCACTCTGGGCGTGAGAAATTACCCCTCTCAAAACTCCATCATTCTATACAACTGTTACAGTAATCATATTAATGTAAGCATTTACCTTGTACACTTTTGTTGCTTCACATACATCAGTAGTAAATTTGGCTTGACATACATCAGCGGTGGGCCTTGGGGTTTCAAATTTCAGTGGCACCTTGTGCAATGCCCAAATTTGGCTGACACCCCCTTCTCACCTTCCATTCTACATTATAGTTACTCCATCCCCAATGTGACCAAACCGGTTGTGGTCCACTAAATCCTCCTATGCCTGCATTATCTCAGAAAATCTCTTCTTTACTCACCTAGAGACTTATAAGCTGCATTATCTGTTGAACCTTGACTGGTTAATTCAGGCATCACATGGGTAACTCTACTGGTTTTTCCACAGGGTTCTACAGTATATAGATTGCTGGTAGGCCATCTAAATGCAGGCCTTCAGCAGGGATTCTCAGAGGCCAAGCAATAGAGACTGGGTTACACTTAAGGGAACTATGTACAGATAATTCATTGCACCAAAATGCAACCCAGCACCAACAAAAGGCTTACGTTTAATTAGATTAGCGCTTTTAAGAGTGTTAGCTTTAGAACATTAGCACTTTTGATAGAATGAGAAAGTGGGCTTACATGAAGGGTTGGAAACAAGCTGCCAGTTTTGTTTTTGTCTGTTGCAACCCTGGAAATCCCATTCCATGTGCTTCTAAAACAGGGGTCACCAATGCAGATACCAGACCGTGGTACTTCCTCCCCTCAGAGGTGTGTGTGGATTTTAAAACGTGTTTCTAAAAACCACCATTTAATTTATAATGCTTTTCTTAGAAGCAAGAATCGGCAGGCAACATGGCACCCACAGGCCCCTGTGTACCCACCAGTACATCCTATGTCACTTGCAAAAAGAGTCGAAGAAGATATCCCCTCAAAATTCCACTACAGTGGTACCTAGGGTTACATACGCTTCAGGTTACATACGCTTCAGGTTACACACTCCGCTAACCTAGAACTAGTGCTTCAGGTTAAGAACTTTGCTTCAGGATAAGAACAGAAATCGGGCTCCGGAGGCGCGGCAGCAGCAGGAGGCCCCATTAGCTAAAGTGGTGCTTCAGGTTAAGAACAGTTTCAGGTTTAGTACGGACCTCCGGAACGAATTAAGTACTTAACCTGAGGTACCACTGTATTGTGATGGCCTGGGATTCGGACTCAGAGGCTGAACCTGAGGAATCCCAGCCTGCACAGGAGTCCCCGCCTCCAGAACCAGCTGAGCCGGGGATGGGGCTTGAGCCTGAAGGGTCCTCACCTGTGCTGGATCCTCAGGTGCAGGCATCAGCTGAGTCTGCTCTGGCTCCTGAAGTGATGGAGGACCCATTGCCTGCAGGTGCTCCACTCTCAGCCCCGTCAGGGGAGGAGGAGGTTGCCTCTGGGTCCGGTAACCCTCCAGCCTCTCCTGAGCTGCAGAGGCTCAGGGCAGAGAGGCAGAGGGAACTAAGTTCCTGCAGGAGTCCTCGCCTCCAGGCCAGGAGAGGCGATTCACTTGTGGACTGGGGCCGCCCTATGCCTCGGGGCAGATAAAAGCCAGCCAGTCCCAGGTTGCGGGAGCAACGTTGTTGGTAGCCTGTTCCTGCCTGCACCCTGTCCTGCTCTTCTGCCAGAGTTCCTGACCCCACCCGACTCCCTGCCTTGGACCCAGCTACAGCTTTGACGGACAGCCTCTATACCGCACCATCGACCTCGGACTGGACTCGGACCTTGCCTCTCGGTTAGCCCCCGGGACCAGCACAACTATGCTCAAGAGAATATTTGCTCTTCCCACTCAGTTCCTGTTTGCACACAACATCTTTATGCTGAATATGCCCCTTTAAACATGCCCATATTTAACCGGATGCCAGGACTTGCCACCTAACGTACCTTCATTTATGTGCAGAATAAGGGCAAACGCAAGAAGTCTTAATATTCAGCATGAAATGAAATGGCCTTTCAGGAGCATACCCCAAAGGAGACGTGACAATGTAATTTGAAGTTAAGAGGACAGCCAAAGGCATCCACAAGCCTTTGCGTTTTTAAAAAAGCAATTCCTATGACAAAGCTAATAATAGCAATAAAAGCTTGCAGTTGGGCGATTTGCTTGTAGGCAAGGTACTGTCAGATATAATTGAATTTGCTTTCTCTGCTGTAAGTTATGTATCTATCAAAAAGAAACATACAGCTCTTGATGTCCATAAGGCAACACAGTTAGACTGAAGAATTGAAAAAGTGTTTTGTTTCCCCAACTCCCAACACAACATTATGTTACAGTACAGTGGATATGATCTACTTCCCTGTGGAGAATTTTAAAGAACTCTGCATAGAAGGCTGCCTTAGTAGTAGTAGTAGTAGTAGTAGTAGTAGTAGTAGTAGTAGTAGTATACCCTTGCCAATCTGGTGCCATCCTAGGGTTAGTCGACCACTTCTCCCATCAGCTGAGAATATTAGCAAATTCTTGAAGACCATTGTGATTTTGAGGAGCTTCAGGAGGTATACCTCAATGCTCATTTTATGCCTAGAAATCTTGTGAGCCTGGGGATTTTAAACTCTGTTTTTCACAAACTGTTTTTCACATCTAGTTATGGGCTGAGACGGCACCATGTGGGGATTTTGCTTCTGCCATTCCCACGGTGACACCTGGAATAAGGAGTATTGGATAGACTTGGAAGTTATCTATATTGGCTGCCTGCCAAGTATGAAGTAGACTTTCAGTTTGCTGGGAATGGACTTGTCACCCAAACACCAGGTGCGGCCTAGGCAACCCTAGCACTGCATAAGCCTCTCCACCAATTCTGCTGGAGAGTACCTTAGCATATGCACTAGACTGCAGAAAACACATTATACCACCAGCCAAGCTCCAGCTCCAGCTTCTGGAGTCACGTCTGTTGCTAATGGAGTTCCCAGAAACTACAGGGATGTAAACATAATCATGATGCTTTGCTGCTATTTAATAAGATCTTTATCCTTCATCCTATTGGTCTGTTCATTCTATTCTGGACCTCTCAGACCCTCCAAATGTCCCTGTTCTCCAGGGACAGTCCCGACTCCTGGATTTACAGAAGCCATCCCAGAATGTCCTGCTTTTCCTTAGGACGTCCCAATCTTCATTGGAGAAATGATGGCGGGTATGAACCTCTGTCCCTTGGCAGAAAACTGGGGCTGACAGAACTTATTGGTGAATGCCTGCCACTGACTGCAGTGAGCCTCATCTGCAGTTTCAAAAAGGAATCTTTCCCATCTCTACCTTAAGATGCCAGGAAACCTATACATGCATACTTAAAAGTTGAATTAAACAGGGCTCATCTCAAATAATTTGGCAAAGTATCAGAGCCCCCAGCAACTAAAAAGTTATACAGTGGTGCCTCGGGTTACATACACTTCAGGTTACATACACTTTAGGTTACAGACTCTGCTAACCCAGAAATAGTACCTCGGGTTAAGAACTTTGCTTCAGGATTAGAACAGAAATCGAGAGCCAGTGTGGTGTAGTGGTTAAGAGTGGTAGATTCGTAATCTGGGGAACCGGGTTCGCTTCCCCACTCCTCCACATGCAGCTGCTGGGTGACCTTGGGCCAGTCACACTTCTCTGAAGTCTCTCAGCCCCACTAACCTCACAGAGTGTTTGTTGTGGGGGAGGAAGCGAAAGGAGAATGTTAGCCGCTTTGAGACTCCTTTGGGTAGTGATAAAGCGGGATATCAAATCCAAACTCTTCTTTTTCTTCTTCTTCTTCTCCGGCAGTGCGGTGGCAGCGGGAGGCCCCATTAGCTAAAGTGGTGCTTCAGGTTAAGAACAGTTTCAGGTTGAGAAGGGACCTCCAGAACGAATTAAGTACTTAACCCGAGGTACCACTGTATTCTGAAACAGAATCAACCTGACATATTAGTGGATGTAAACCTTGGTCACATCCAGACCAAGCAAATGTCTTCCCCCGAATAATCCTGTAGCTTGTTAGTGGTGCTGGGAATTGGCAAAAAATAATAATAAATAAAATCCTTTAAACGTGCTTCAAATGTGTGATGTGGATGTGACACAAGTTAGGGTCACTGGCTTTCCCTAGAGAAAGTCTTCTGCAATAACAGATTCCCCAGTTCCAAGTTGGTTTGCAATGCATATGTTCTCCATACTTGCTTATGGAAAGGAATGTGTGCATGATTGTACAGGGCTTTTGGACTGTGGGCATCGATTGCAGTTCTGTTCCTGCAAATGCATTTTACTGACACATAATTATTAATGAATACTGCCAAATAAAAAATCTCTTATTAATGTTTAATAAACATATCTGCTTATAAGAATCCCAAATATTATAGAGACTATTTATAGGTTACAACAGATTGCTCAAGTACTAAAACCATCTCTGTTAAAAATTCATAGTGCAGGGCAATTTAGACGGCAATCATCCTACCACTGCTAAAACAAAGGCACTCAACACATTTTGGAAAAAGGATCCTCTTCCCCCATGCTGGGAAAGCTTCTGTGTCATTGGGCTCAGTAAGTGATTCACACAGGTATGTCAACCTAAAGATCTGTGAAAATCACAGGAAGAATTGAAAACAGAAGTAACCCCAACTGGCAGATAATCCAACTCCTTACACTTTTTTAAAAGAATGTAGTATTAAGAGAATAAATCCGTTTTTATATTTTATTACATGGTTGTGTTTCATGTTTCCTTGTAAGGCACTCTGGGTATTTAGTGGTAGAAGGGCAAGATATAAATATTAAACAATGACAGCATAAGGATTTGAATGCTTAAAAACCAACCAGTACTTCCAGAGGACTTTTAAACTGACCTCTTATTGGACTACAGGCACATGCTTATAAATTTCTTGGACTCGTTTGAATTCATTTCCACCACAGCTGGTTTCATCCAAATGTAATCCTCCAGTCTGGGGAACCGAGCCCATGTTGCACAAGCTGCCTGGGCCACAACTGCGTCAGTGGAAGTGGGAGAGAAGAGCATGTGAATAATGGGATCAGGGCTATGCACACTTCATATCTTACACACACACACACACACCTGAAGAATATTGGCAACTGTCATTTGTTAAGGGTGCTGGCAATTCTACTTCTGTGAGGATTCCTGCGGAAGTGCATTAAATGCATAGCTTTAAATGCAAGTGCATTAAATGTATGGTCCCAGCCTTTGACAGTGCAGATGTCTGCAGCAGTGTGTGGATGTTTAGGATATGAAGTTGGGATGTGTTTGACATCAAAGTCTGGGCCAGTCAGTGCTAGATTTACGTATAAGCTAAACAAGCTATAGCTTAGGGCCCCATTCTCTCCCCCCCCAATATATTCTTCTTTACTATTAATATACTTCTTCTTAATTGTATTTCAATTCAACAATTACTTTGATAAAATACATATTTTGTTATGTGCAAATGGCTTTAGATACCTATTAGGTCCATAAATGACCATATAGCATATATTCAACACACAGAGAACAGCGACAATTTGTTGTTGACAAAGGACAGCTGGACATATAAAGGGCCCCATTGCCTTCAGTAATGTAGGGCCTCATCAAACATAAATCTGGCCCTGGGGCCAGTAGTTTAGCCCCGCCCCCTTTAGTCATCCCATGAAGAGTGGGGAAACCCAATTAGATGGGCATATAAATTATATTATTATATTATTTATGAACGGTTCTTTTTTTATTTGCAGTGGCTTATAGTAATATTATTGATTAAGCACGCTACCTATTTGCTGAGCATTCCCCCTGGATCTCTGCAGAAAGCAAAATAGGAACTCTGCCGGTCAGGTGATGGGCTGGGGATTCCATCCTGCTTGGTTTCTCTACAAACTCACTGACCACCTTTGACAGGTGAAGTCGGTCCACAGGGGTGGGGGGAGATAAAGATCTGGCCTGTAGAGTCAAAAAGGCTCCCCACCCCCACCCTGCAGGCATGCCCCAAAGAGAGCAAGAATCCGCAACTGATAGACTACATGGAACTTGCTGAAATGACCGGCAGAATTCGAGACCTTGGAGAAGAGACGGTGGAAGAGGACTGGAAAAAATTCAAAGACTATTTACAAAAACACTACAAATTGAATGTATGAATGTTAGGAGAATGCACGCTTGAAAGTAACAGGGCAGCAGTAATCTGGCTCTATGATATATGAAATTAAGTTGATAAAGATATTTAAAATATGGGACAAAACATTTGAGAAAAGTTAAGAAATTGAAATAAGGTAATAAATTGCTGTCTATAACTATCGAACTGAGAACGCAGAGAAGGGAGATGCGAGGAAGTCTTAAGATCATGAAAATACGATTGTTTAACAACTGCATTTTATATCTATTTTTCTTCTACTCTTTGTTTATCTTTCTTAATCTTACTTTGACTTTGCTGTGGTGATGGCATTTTATATGTTTGGGGATCTGTTTGTTGTTTAAAGAAAATTGCAATAAATATCTTATAAAAAAAAAACACAAAGAGAGCAAGAACCACAGGCAGTTTGATCCATTACATGAACACACATCGATGGACAACAACATGTGTCATAACACCTGGTGTATTTGAATCAGCTGAGTCACAGAATAGTGAGCTGGCAAGGGTGGTGTAGGGTTTAGCGTGCTGGACTTTGTTCTGAGGAAGCCTGAGTCCACATCCCTAATCAGTACATAGATTTTAATTATAAATGCAAAGAAGCTTGCAGCGAAATGTTACCATTTAAACAGCTCGCACAAAGGAGGAATCTCATCCAAGAAAAGTAACCAGCCACTAGTGATTATTTTCCACTCTCCTGCTTTTGCCTGTGCTAACCTTCCCTGTTTCATCCTCACAACAACCCTGTGAGGTAGGTTAGACTAAGAGACAGTGACTGACCCAAAGTCACCCAGTGAGCTTCATGGAAGAGTGGGAATTTGAACCCTGGCCTCCCAGGTCCTAATCCAGGGATCTAACCATTATACCAGGATGCGGGTGGCGCTGTGGGTTAAACCACAGAGCCTAGGACTTGCTGATCAGAAGGTCGGTGGTTTGAATCCCTGCGACGGGGTGAAGTCCCGTTGCTCAGTCCCTGCTCCTGCCAACCTAGCAGTTCAAACGCACGTCAAAGTGCAAGGAGATAAATAGGGGGGAAGGTAAACGGCGTTTCCGTGTGCTGCTCTGGTTCGCCAGAAGCGGCTTAGTCATGCTGGCCACATGACCCGGAAGCTGTACGCCGGTTCTCTCGGCCAATAAAGCAAGATGAGTGCCACAACCCCAGAGTCGGCCACGACTGGACCTAATGGTCAGGGGTCCCTTTACCTTAACCATTATACCACATTGAAGCATTATTTCGGCCTCCCTAACTGCCATCTCTACAGGCAGCCTCGTTGCTGTTTCCAATGGGGTTGAATCTGGCTCCTGGCCAAGTAAGTGGTTTGCCTGGTAGGTACCCCCAAAGTGCTCTTCATTATTTTCCTTATGTTTCCAGAGTAGATAGTATAAGCCAGCTGCTGAATAAATCACCTTCGGCTCAGCAGCAGGAGTGAAACAGGATGTTGCCAGCCCTAAGGGGCCAAAGAAAAAGCTCTCTGATGAGCCCTGCCTCCTCCTAGGTCTTCTAAAATAAAATTTATTAGTTTCTTTTTACTGCAACTAAGCAGGTCACCAGGCCTAAGCACGTGCCACTGAAACAGAAAGATAGTCTTTCCCTGTGTACCCCTGCCTCTGCGCCCCCTTTCCTTCATCTATTGTTTCTGCTATGTCAACTTTTAGTTTGCAATCTACTTGGGGCAGAGACCTGTCATTTTTGCACTCAATAAAATGTCATGCACACTGATGGCACTGTACGATGGCACTGACGGCACAATAATAATAAAACATTGAAGTTCACTTCTGCTATTATTTAATTTCTATTGTAGCAACAGACTTTGGAGTAGAAGTCATTGAACTGAATGCTGCTTATTGCTGAGTATACACAGTTGGAATCAGGGTAGCTGCTCATTATTCTGCTGCATGCCGCCCCAATCTCTGAGTGGTGAGAGATTCCAGGGTTTCCAGTCGCTTATCCTGGGTCTGTGTTTCCTTTTGGAAATGAGGCACAGAGGAGACTGTGGTGTCTTTAGGATATATGGTTTATTTACACATATGTATACAACCTGAGCATATGACGGAGGGGTTCATGGCATCAACACCCCAAAAGGTTATTGCTTCTCCCATAGCCACAACCTTGGATGCAAATAGCGATGGAAGTCACTTGGGTGCCTGGAGCTGCACATTCGGGGAAGAGTGAGCCTTCCATAGGGGCAGGGCGCACCGCGGGGCCTCCGGAGTCTGCCTGCCTCCTCCCATTCAGCCGCCCTACAGCTGGGGGGGAGGCAGCAGGTGGACCATTAGGGCAGTGCGGAGCCTACAGGCCCCGCGGTGAGTGCTGCCTGGCATTTTGTCACCCCCCCCCAGTGGTGACACCCGGGGTGGCCTGCACCTACCGCGCCCCCTTTCCTCCGCCCCTGGAGGCAAATAAACATCAAACATTGTGCTCTGCCTATCTGGCCTTCCAGCCTACTGCTCCGTGCCTCCAGCTTCTAGTTCACATAATTCCTAATGCCTCTAACCTCCTCTGGAGTGTGATGGCTTGATTGAATTCTAACACTTACTGGATCCAGGAATGATAGGTGCCTTGCACTCACAAGCTCATACCAATACAAATATGTAAATAGTTTGTCCATGGTTTGAAGAATTTTTTTAAAAAAAACATAAGTACCGTAGGTGCTTTTCTAAAGAGGCCATTATAGAATGTTGCTGTTTTGATAGTTAGAAACCTCTTGCTGCTTGCTGTCCAGCCTGAATTATGACAGCGCAATTTATATGGATGTCTTTTTGTATATGTCATACAGCGCTGCTATCTGCAAATAAGAGAAACATACTGAGCAGCTTAATTGTTAACAGGGTTTTTTTTATGCCATTGCTCTTGGACAGAGGCAAGTATTGTAAGGCCTCACTGAGTGAGATTCTGCGTGACAGGCTAAGCTATTGGCTTGCCTATTTTGCTGAATTAGGGCCAATTTTTCTTCCTGCCAGCTCCGTAAAAGGGAGCGGGGATGCTGGCAGGCATATTCCTGGTTAGAAGATTCCTGCTTACAAGGGCAAGATTATGCAGTATTCTCCAAGGGTTGTGTGTACTGGGCTTATGTTTTCAGCCCTGTAGGCCCTTCTTGGTGAAAAGCTTGCTAGACCTTCAAAGGAAACTGTATTGAGCTATTTAAAAGAAGCATGTCTTTGGAAAATAGATGCATTTTATTTTGGGCAGTACTTCAAGGCCATGTCTCTAAAGTCTTGTCCATTCCCATTTCCTCTCCAGTCGAATTCCCAAGCAAGCGATATTGGATGTAAGTGGGTTTAACTCCATCAGTTTCAAGTTGATCCCATTTTGCATTATTTTGTATCCTTAGAAATTAAAACGGGAGAAAAATGATTAAGAAGGGAATGGCAAAAACCACCCCAAAGAAATGTATATTGTTTTTAAAAGAGCAAGAAGAATTGTACAAAGTGGCTCGCCTATGATAGGTTAGAAGCTGCATATACTGAATCAAAACCATGGGCGTATTAAGCTCAAAGTTGCCCACACTGACTAGCAGTGATGCTCCAGGGTTTCAGACAGGGAATTCTCAGCCCTATCCAGAAATGCCAAGAATGAACCTGAGAGCCTCAGGATGCAAGGCAAATGCTCTACTGCTGAGCTATGGACTCTTCTCAACATCTGTCTTCATGGGAGAAGATAGGGGGCAGATCCTTGTGCCTGAACTAAGTTTTGTGCCTGAACTAAGTTTTGCAGGAGGGGAATTTGAGGAACCGAGGCCAATAGTGGTGATGAGAAACAAAGTTCTAGGCCTAATAGACAAACTAGAGACTGACAAATGGCTGGGTCTAGGTGGCATCCACTTGAGAGATCTCAAAGACCTCAGATGTGAAATTGCTGATCTTCTAACAAAAATAGGGTTGTGAGTTGGGGGTGGGGGTGGTTTAGCTTGCATGGTTCCTGAGTTCCTTCTAATTCCTGGGGTCCTGGGTCCATTAACACCTTAAAGAGGATTCCACTGTTGAACCAACTAGGCAAGCTTCTTGGTGAGTTAATGGTCCTATATATGGTCATTAGTATAACAAAGGAGGGCTAATGGGTGGGCACCCTCACCTGGTTGGTAATGAGAAAGACAAAGGCCAGGGCAGTTGAGTTCTGCTCGATTTCTGCTAGAAGCCAAGGGTGTGACTGGGAAAAGCAAGACCTTCTGGGCGTGTTAATGCTGTGAGCTGCTCCATCGCCGGCTCAGATTGTATGTGTAAATAAACCAGATATACTAGAGACACCACAGTGTCTGCTGTCCCTCATTCAGAGAAAGCAGAACCCTGGGTAAGTTCCTGGAACCTGTGGAATCTTGCACCGCTGAGAGACTGGGGTGCTGTGCAACAAATATGTACCGTATTTTTCGCTCTATAACACGCACCCGACCATAACACGCATGTAGTTTTTAGAGGAGGAAAATCCGTAGGCATGCCACCCGTAGGCATTCCCTCCACAACACGCACAGACATTTCCCCTTACTTTTTAGGAGGAAAAAAGTGAGTGTTATGGTGCAAAAAATACGGTAACTTGTCCAGATCCGTAGCTAGGTGATCTTGCGCCCCTGGCAGAACCGTCCAGATTGTGCCCCCTAGCCACAGAGAAATTAGCTCTTCTTTCCGCCTCTCCTCCAACCCCCCCTCCATTCAATTCACCCTCTATTTAAAACCTTTTCTTATGAGACAATAATCAATATTTTTATTTATAGACATATTTATGTACGTATTTTGAAGACAATTTAGCATGTCCCCCACCTTGCCACCCCCTAGCTAGGGTCCTGAACTTGTCCCTCAGATCAGCCTCCATACCTAAGGACTGGAAAGCACCCAGTGCAACACAACTTTTAAAACAGGAATCCAGGGGGATCCTAGAAATTACAGGCCAGTTAGCTTAACGTCTGTGCTAGGAAAACCTGTGGAAAAGATTGTTAAAGATAAAATAACCAAGCATAGAGAAGAACAAACTTTGCTGAAGCTGAACCAGCATGGCTTCTGCAAAGGTAAGCCCTGTCTCCCTAACCTATTAAGAGTCCTTTGAGAGTATCAAGAAGCATATAGTTGGAGCTCAGAAGACATAGCTGTCCTGAACGTAGTCTTGGGCAAGTCACTTGTCTCCACATTGTCCAGTTTCCAAAAGTGACCCTAGGGAATGCCCCTAGGGACCTTACAAGCAGGGTATAAGCAGGGACGCGGACTTAGAAAAAATATTGGGGGGGCCCGGGAAAGCTCATGAATAATAAACAAGCTCATGAATATGCAAATAAAGTGGCTCCGGCCCTAAATAGGGCAAGCCACGCCCCCCCAGCCAGCCGATTGGCTGGCTGGGAGGTGTGGCCAGTCGGGATTCCCCTGTTCTCGCGGGATTTCCGGCCGGGGCTCTCCGATTAGGGCGCGCGGCTGGCTGGCTGGCGAAGGAGCAGGTGGGGAGGAGGCGGGGGACGGCGGCGGCGCTCTGCTGGAAGGGCGCCCGCCCGAGATTATTGGGGGGGCTGAGCCCCCCCAAAAATTTTTTTGAGGGGGCTCGAGCCCCCTCAAGCCCCATGGAGTCGGCGCCTATGGGTATAAGTGCAAGAGAGTTCCCATGTTGCTTGTTCTAAGCACTTTTATTCAGAACTAAACTGTCCCTGAACATAGAAATTCCAAAATAAAAAAATTCCTTCCAGTAGCACCTTAAAGACCAACTAAGTTAGTTCTTGGTATGAGCTTTCGTGTGCATGCACACTTCTTCAGATACGAATCTGAAGATACCATCTGAAGAAGTGTGCATGCACACGAAACCTCATACCAAGAACTAACTTAGTTGGTCTTTAAGGTGCTACTGGAAGGAATTTTTTTATTTTGACTATGGCAGACCAACACGGCTACCTATCTACAATAGAAATTCCATTTAGCTATAATGGCTGAGAAACATTGGCTTGCATGGGCAATGCAATTATAACCAGCTTGGAAATGGGAGCAGCTTGAAAGAGTTTGTAGCGCATCCCCATTCCTTGGATGCATCAATTTCTCTGCTTTTAATCAGGGGTAATGCAATAATAATAATAATAATAATAATAATAATAATAATAATAATAATAATAATAAATCAAATAAAACTCATAATACATAATCTATATTAGGGAACAAAAAGAAATCCACCCTGAAATTGCTTTCAACTCTGTGGAAGTTTTATCAGACAAACATTTCCAGGGGCGGGGGCAGGGGAGAACTCCCACGAAACCAAAACATAATAGGTGGGGTTTATTGTAGGAATTGCCTTAGAGGTCTGGAATAAAATGTAAAATATTGAAAACACAGACATAAAAATATGTTATAACTAGATACACATGTATTTTGCTGGTGTCTAATAACTTGAGTCAATTCCTAAAAGGTATTGTCTCCACACAGCTCATACCTGTATATTTTGAATCAACACTAAAAGAAAATGGGTCACACAATGGTGACTCAAAAAGAGAACAATTTATCACAAACCAAGTAAGTGTCACAAGCAGAAGAGAAGCAGAAAACATGTGACCTTGTGATGTTAAAAAATCAGCTATATAAAAACTCAAGAAATAATATGCTAAAGCGCAAAATTACCGTACATGCTTGCTACGGTGACAGCGTAACTGTCTGTGGCCATGAACATGAACCCACACCACCTAAACATTTTATTTATTAATTTAACATATAATAGCTCAACATTGTGATAAAAAAGTATTCCATCATGAGTCCTTGGTGATTTATGTCCAAGTTCTTTAGTCTAATCGTATTCAATAAAGTCAAACCAGATTTTCCTAAAGTTGTCCCTTTCCTTATGTTGTCATCTTTCTCATGTCCTATTTGTCAATCTTACCATTAATGCCAGATTCCTGCTTTGCCATTTGTTTCAGTTACAACAACACGTGGGAAACACCCTGAAAACGAAGAGTTTACAAGTTGAAGTTGTAGCTAGTAGCACTAAACCAAGTCTGGTCTAGTAGCATAAGGCTTTGTTGCCTTTTCTCTCTCCCTCCAGAATTCCCACCCAAGATTTTATCAGGTTTCCAAAACCCAATAACATAGCAACATAAGGATGATCCTGCTGGATCAGGCCAAAGGTTCATTGAGTGCAGAATCCTGTTCTCCTAGTGGACAATCAGAGGCATACGGGAAACCCAAAAACAAGACGTGAGTGTAGCAGCAGCAATTTCCCCAATTCTGATTCGCAGCAACTGATGCCCCCCAATTCAATACCTTGCATTTCCCCTGTTCAAAGAAGGCATCAGTTTGAGACATTCTTGTTTCACATCTATTTACAGGAGGACTCAAGCCCGTGACACAAATGTGGCTATGTTAATTTATATGTACAGAAAACTAAATTTAGGTTTCTGAGCAGATAAAGGTGGTGCGTGGCTGGGTTGTCACCCGGGCAGTGGCATAGCGTGGGGGGTGCAGGGGGGGCCGGCCGCACCGGGTGCAACATCTGGGGGTTAGGGTTAGGGGGCGCAAATCCACGGGTTAGGGGGCGCAAATCCACGGGTTAGGGGGCGCAAATCCACGGGTTAGGGGGCGCAAATTACTTGCCTTGCCCCGGGTGCTGACAACCCACGCTACGCCACTGCACCCGGGGGCTGTTTGACATCATGCTCAGCAGCCCTATAAGCAAAGTTGCTTTTTCTAAATAAAAAAGTGGGAAACAACATCACCTTGCCATACACAACAGAGGTGGGCAGCAAGCAAAATAGCTCCCATCTGGAAGTACAAGGGATGGAGAACAGCAGTCAGGAATGTTGCGTCCAAGGGATGAGGAGAGAGAGAAAAGAAGATGTGGGGAACAAGGGGGAGAAGTGAGACAAAGCAAGCCAGAAAAGGAAGTTGGTAGCACTGGCTGACCTGTGTAGACCATCTTTATGCCCACTTACACATATCTATCTATATATTATTACATATCATATATACAAATGATCTGCTGGTGATCGATTTGATATTACCGAGGGCGTGCATGTGCATTTTTATTGGCTTTATGTCGTTTCATAGATGTTTTTGCCGTGCCTGTTAGCTGCCTTTGGGGTCTCATTAGGGATGGAAATCTGCTGAAGAAAAAGCGCGTGCATTGCTTCAGTCGGGAAGCACAGAATCGGAGAATTGAAAGGGATCCCAGGGGTCATCTAGTCCAACCCCCTGCAATGCAGGAATCCCAGCTAAAGCATCCATGACAGGGAGTCTCTGAGATAGATAGATAGATAGATAGATAGATAGAGGAGTGGGGTATGAAACCCAGCAGCGGCGCAGAAACAGAGCTTTCCTTTGCAAGAAACACAATCCCGAGTGAGTGCGGGACTCGCAACATCCATTCAGACGTGAGAGAAGTTACTCGGAACCCACCGCCCCACAACAGCCTGTTTTCTGTCCCCTCTCGGGAGCTGGCCCCCTAAAAGTGTGAGGAGAAGAAATTCCCTAAAATTGTTGGCGCTGAGGTTTTCTTTTTTGTGGTGAGGCGAACCTTCCTGGAGAAGCCTCGTCTGCCCGCCCGCCCGCCCGCCTAGGGGCGTCTCTGTGAGGGAAGCTGAGGAGGAGGCGGGCCGAAGGGAGCCGGCGAAGGGCGGCAGGGAGGAGCGCCGGAGGAAGGAGCCAGCGAGCGCTTGGGAAAGAGGGAACCGCGTCGGGCGGCGGCGGCGGCACCCAGAGGAAAGGAGGCCGGAGCAGGCGAATTAAAATGGCCACCAGCCGCTGCGGGAGCAGAGCAGCAGCGGAGAAAGCAGCGCCTCCTCCTCCTCCTCCTCGTTTCCCGGGATTGCCCGCTCGGCCCAGGCCGGGCCTTGATTGATGGGGGAAGCGGGAAGCGGCGCTGGGAGCTGCCGGCTGAGGGGACGGCGGGCGGCGCTGCCTTGAAGCCCACCTCCCCTCCTCTCCCCGCCTGGGCTGCAGCCTCGCCGTAGGAATAAAGGGAGAGAGAGAAGGAAAGGAGGAGGAGGAGGAGGCGGACGGCCGCCCCTCCCTCCTTCCCTCGGAGCCTCATCGTTGCTGTTATTATTATTATTATCATCGTTTCACCCTTTTTCAAAAAAAAAACTGCAAGCCCTCTTTTCCAAAGCCCTCGCCGGTGGGGCGGATCCCGGACGCGTCTCCAACCTCTCTCAGCAACCGCGCAGCGACCACCCCGGTGAGCAAACGGAGCTCTGGGCATTAGCCTCAGCTCCCCCCTTTCCCACCCCCATTTTCTGTCACCCTTCGGCTCCCGAGGACACTTAGGGGGTGTCTCTCTCCCCTCCCCCGGCTTCCCTCCCTCCCTCTTCCTTCCCTTCTCTCCCCCTCCCGCCTCGCTTCCTAGGCCGCAACGGCGGCTCCGAGCTCTCCTCCGCCTCCCCGGCCAGGGATGCTGCAGCAGGAGCCGTTTGCTTTTCCCCCTACTTGCTGGCTTTTGGCTATACGTCGCTTTCCCCGCACCCGCCACCCTCTTCCCCCTGCGCCTCGATTTGAAAGGGGGATGGGGGGGTGGCGGACAGTTACCCGCATTGCTTTAGCTCGTTTTTTTATCTGTGCATGTTTATCCTAGGCTGCAATATTCAGGAGCAGCAGAAATCTCTTTTCTTCCTGGCGACGAGAACCCAGACTTCCTGATTATTTTTCCCTCCTTTCCAATGGTTTGCTTCGTTCTGGGTTGGTGGTTTTCTCTTATCTTCCACCTCCTTCACCCCAGATTTTTTGTGGGTCCCCCCGTTTTGCTCCAGGTTTTGGGATCTGCATGGAATTGTGGGCCTTGTGTTCTCCAGCAAACGGTGTTTTGTGTGTGAGAGGTAAATAAACGAACCGCAACAACTACCAGACTTTTAGAAGACATCTGAAGGCAGCCCTGTTTAGAGAAGCTTTTAATGTTTGATATATTACAGTATTTTAATATATATTTTTTTGGAAGCCGCCCAGAGTGGCTGGGGAAGACCAGCCAGATGGGCAGAGTATAAATAATAAATTATCATTATCATTATTATTATTATTATTATTACTTGCCTTCACTTTAACCTATGCAGGCAGGTTGCAACACCCACTAGCCCACCCCACCCCCTTGTCTCTGGAAGCTGCTTCTGCTTTCTGGGAGAGGGACAGAAGGGCCCACGGAAACGCTGGCAGCTTGTCCTCTTCCTGGCCCTGCAGTGATTGCCTTAAAAAAAATTAATAAATCCCTCTGTTTCTCTCTCTCCCCCCCCCCCCCACACCCCAGTGTGCTGTCTTTACCTTTGTTAATGGGTTTTGTTGCTTTTAGCTGCTGGGAAGGGAGATGGGGGGAAAGATGGGCAAGCAGAACGGAACAGAAACAGGAAATACAGGGCTCCCCCCACCCCACTTTTAAATCTCTCCCAACCTTCTGTGCCCTGCGGTAGGATGAAGGGAAAAGAACAAAAGGCATCCCATCCCTGTCCATTAGGGGTGGTTTGTTTTTGTTTTTATAAAGTGCTTTACGTGACAGGTCTGTAGGAAATGATAAAAGATGTATTTGTCTGAAAGGCTCTTAATGTTGGTTCAGGAGGATGAAGGAATATTTGCATGTAGCTGAGGGGGCAAGGAAAGACTGGCTAGTCATTAGGAACTGTAGTCATTAGGAACAGATCTCCCCCCCCCCCCCATGTTGAGTTACGTTAGGATAAATGACTCTGCTAGTTATAGTAGAGAATCTTTAATCTTTAAACCTGTCAATCTTGAAGCAGTTATTGCTGATAGAGATCTTTCCGAAGATTTCAGGAGTTCCTTCCCCTCTTTTAGCCTGGTTTACAGCTCTCTCTCTCTCTCTCTCTTTTACTACTGACGTAAATATAACAAAGAGTCTTGGGGCACCCTAAAGTCTTGACAGATTTTTTATGGCACAAGCTTTCATGGACTACAGTCTACTTCATCAGATGCACAGTGTGTTATTCTGAGTTACATATATACATGACTGGAATAGCATATTGTAAAAAGTGAGGTCAGAGGGAATTTAGGAATTGTATTGGGTACTTGTTTGTGTGTGTTAAGTGTATCCATAGAAGATTCCTGCAAGTTTGTTTTGCAGTATGTGTTTCATAAGCTAACTGAAATGTTTCATGGTCCTATGTAGACTGCAGTGACCCGAGTGCAGGATTCTGTTTAAAATCTTGCTTGGCTTAGTTCCATTTTAATTTTTTTTTTTTGTATATAGTATATAGACTGATGGACTCCCCTCCCCCATGCCTCTGCTAATAACTGGTATTGGAAAGAAAAGAGATCAGTCATACAGTATTCCCATGCTCACCATGCCTCTGAGATAAATACAACAGAGTTCACTCTTACAAATAATTGTTTCAGAACTTCAGCTGCTCATGTAGCGATAAGAAATGCATCTGCTATCCTTGACTGTTAGAACTGGAGGCTGTGATAAGCAAGTCAGCAGTTTCCAAAATTCGGTGCATGAATAAAAAGGAGAAACTATTTTTGAATGGTCTTCCATAATACAGCTCATAATACAGTATTTGGGTATAGGTTTCTGGCATATTTTGGCATATGTGCTAATTTATTGAAAATTGACATTCTCCATGCTTATTTCTCAACTACTCTCAGACATAGGATTTTACTAATCATGTTGTTGTGCATGATAGTTTCCATCACTCAAAAATATGTGCCATAAATTAAAGTTGCTTATCTACTCTATAGATCTTCTTCTGCAGATATATTGACAATATTCCTAAGCTCAGTGCATGAAAAATTACTATTTCCCACCGAAACATTATTGACTACGCTTGGTGGTGTTGAAAGAGAAAAGGCTTGGTTAAATATCAGGAAATGTGCATGAAGTTTATATTTAGGGTGGCAAATGATTACCAAGGGAAGTTTTGAAATTCTTATGTTCTGTAGCTATAGTAGCTTCCTACTTAAGGATTGGGTTGTTCCCTGTATGGTGGTTAACCAACACTGTTAAATGCTTCAGCGTAGGAAGAAGCATTTATGTTCGGTGTTTACTATCACAAAAATACAGATATCTATTTTTTCATGAATATGTGAGGAGAAGCTGTTGTGACATTCTACTGCAGGCATCCCCAACCTTCGGCCCTCCAGATAATTTTGGACTACAATTCCCATCATCCCTAACCACTGGTCCTGTTAGCTAGGGATCATGGGAGCTGTAGGCCAAAACATCTGGAGGGCCGCAGGTTGGGGATACCTGTTCTACTGAGAGTACATATGAGTAAAATAGGCATGGGTGCATGCAAATGAAATTGGTGGAACTATCCCAGCATTCAGGAACAAGAGAGTAAGCTATAAAAAACCAATGAGTGCCTTCCAAAGTGATGCTGGAAAAGCTGGTCACTGTTGCACGTGATTTTAAGCAATAGACAAGCAGCATTCTACAGCACACTACCTGATCGCTCCTGCTTTGTTCCTCCTACAGCAGAAGTGAGAGCAACAAACCACAGACTTTAGTTAGCCATGTCATTTGAACCCAGAATTGTGCTTTGTTTCTTGGCTTGATGATTGTGTGGTTTTCTTAAGGAGAAACAAACCATGATCCGAGTTCACGTGGCATGGTAAGCCACGTTTAATGGGTGTTGCTCTCATGCTAGGGGAGGAGTAAAACAGAAGCAATTGGGCCATATGCACTACTTGTTCACAGTAGCTCATGGTTTATGGCTTAATGTAATGTGCAAATAATAAAAAATAAGAGGAGACTATAATTTAAACTCTATGTTGAACTAGAAAGTAAACAGACAAATACTTCTATGTATGAATATTTTGATTTCCCCCCCCTGATTCTTGTATAGCACTATCCTACAATAATTTGGAATAAAACATCAACTCACTTTTGAAACATCAGAGCTGAGGTTTACGTGCCCAATTCATTACCCCAAGGCAGACCTTTGGCTTACCTTGCCTTAGACAGGTCTTTCCCAACCCTGCTACTTTGGATTCTTTCAATCTTGCAGCCCTGGAGATCTTTAGAAGCTGAATTTGTAACCTTCTGCATGCAAAATGTTATTGTATCATTGCGGTGTGGCTCCTCACCTCATTCTAATAATGTGGTGCTAGCAGTTTGCTTTTGTTTACCAAAGTCAAGCGAATCTTTTCAAGCAAGGTATGTTAGTGCCTGGGTAACATAGATGTAGCAGCTTGTAGTATACGAAAGCCCACTTTGGGGCATGTGGTAGCTATATTGGAATCAGCATTCACCTGTGGGTGTATGTAGTCCCACGTCTCAACTTGGTTGCACCATTACAACAAGAGAAAAATATTTATAATGTAAAGGTAGTTCTTAGTGCCTGTTCTATGAAAAGTTGAAAGTATTTGTCAGCACATATTGACATGGTAATGCAAGCGGCGTTCAAAACTCCTATTGTTCTAGGCACATTTTGCGACAGGGAATTTCATTGGCTTTTCTGCCTCCTCACTTCCAGCTACTCTCTGAAGACTGGAGAAGAGACCCTCCTAAGAGTATTAGGGGGGTGGGCGGGGGAAGGACTAGACCATGTGAAAATGAACATAATATTCTAGCTGCAGTTCATTCATTTTCAACTTTGTATTCTTCTTCTAAAAAAGTGCACCTAGACATTTCGTTGTTGCTCCCATAACCTAGGTTTAAGGTGCCATTTAGCTCCTAGCTTTAATATCTCAGTTTCTAACACTGAATGCAAGTGATTACTCCCACCTCCACAAATTTTTTTCTCTCCATGCTTCATTCTAGATAGATTAGACTAGGAGTCCCTAAACTTCCTGTTCCTGTTGGCACATGTGGAATTGTGTGTGCTGTGGATCTTAGTTAGAAAATGGCTGTTCCAGGGCATGGAAAAAGAAGAATATAAAAGGTGGATCAGAATTGTTCCCCTTGCGCTTGCACAATTTTTATATGAGGTTTCCCCCAGATTTTCCCCATCAAATAACAGGCCACATTCGTCTTCATGGGCTGACCTGTAAAAAAAAAAACCTGCAGATCCAGCATTTGTCAGCACTGTCATGGCACAGAACAAATCATCCTGGGTGGGATTCATCTAATGAGCTCTGTCACTGAAAGCCCGGCAAAGGGACTCTTGATTGCACAATGAAGCTTCTCCCCCTTTCCTCTCTCTGCATGGCCTTGTGCCCCCTGAAATTGGCTCAGGGTGGTGGGTGGAACTCTCAGAATAGTGCAGCGGGAAGGGAAGGAGAGAGAAATTGTTCTGTCTGGCAAGCCAAAAAGCTGATAGAAAGGTTTTTTTTTTTGGGGGGGGGTGATGCTTAATACCTCTCCATGATTTTTACAAGGCATGTCCCCCAACCACCAACTGAATAAAGCTGGCATTGATTTCTGTGGATAGTGTTGGAACAGTGTTTACAGTGGTAAAGAAAACCTCACCTTAGACAGGGATCTTCATTGATTTTTATGGTTGTTACATGGGATCCCCCCCCCCCCACACACACACCACAGAACGCATCTGTGGACACAGATATGAACTGTGATTTGATTGTGGTTTTAGAGGGATTCCTTGTGAAAATCATGAGGATCCATGAGCATGAAGTTCTGTGACCTGAATCCATGTTTTTGTGCTATGGTGGCTCTGACAAGTGCTGGATTGGTGTTTTGTCTTTACAGTGCAAGCAATAGAAACTAATGTCAGTTTTAATTTGTGGTGAATGATTTGGTGGGCATGCCTTATATGGACCTGTGAGACTCCATACCTTGGATCAATGTTTTTCTGCCATGATGGTGCTAGCGCCGGTGATACTTAATTCCATGCACACACACATGTGATTGTAACTTCAGAGCACTAAATTTTTGAAGAACTGCAGTCTTTACCTGTACACTTATGAACTTCATTGCTTTAAACAGAATTTCCTCTGACACTTGAATATAATTGCGTCTGACTTTCTGACAGTTTGTTCTCAGATCTTCTGCTATAAATGTCACTTCTTTTTGGGCAGTGAGTGTTGGGCATGTGACTAATTTCTGTTTACATTTAAAGATTGAAATTGCACATATTGATAGAGGAAGATGAATAGTTTGGCATAAGACCCTTGCTTTTCTCCATTCTGTTAATTTAGCATCCACCTTCTCCCTCCTCCTCATTTCTGTCTCAGGAATAATTGTGAAATTGACACCACTGGGTTGTACAAGAAATCTGGAAATAAATGATGCAAGCAAGAGGTGTCTGTGCACTGCTGTTGGATGAACCTGCAGGCATTTGGTTGCAGCTTTCCGCATTTGCTAATGATTAGTTCAGTGATAAAGGCTATTTTGTTTAAACTCTGCAGTTTAGGGTTCTTGGCACTGCTCACAGAGCCACATGATGTTTGTTGCTTTATTTCCATGACCAAATTGTGATTTCTAAGCAAATAATTTACAATGGAAAACCACACCACAGTTTATGAAATAATCTGTGTTTGGTTGCCCTAGCTATAATTTTACCAAAGTATGCTAACTTCAGTCTTTCTTCCCCCCCCTCCCCGCTCCCCATTAATGGAGACTGGCAACTTTAAGGAAGTGTTCTCTGAAGTGTCATAATCACTATTTTAGCTGCCTCAGAATCTGGTGCCATTACAGATATTTGAAAATGAAGAAATAACCTTTAATGAGAAGCAACATAGGCAAGAGCTACACAGATAAGTGTTGCCTTTTTATGGCAGAGAGAGAGAGAGCTCAGATAGGACCACTTACTTCTATGCTATGTCCAAATTCTCATTCATATTTATATTGACTGTGGGAGGGGCTATGCATGGCCCCAGAGTTGCACCTGTAGCTCTGTGCATTAAAATTAGAATGGAGTGAACAGATGCCAAATTTGAAGACAGTTCTTTGAATGCGTCCCAGAACAATTCTTCATATCCCTCTTAATTTTTTCAACTAGACCCTCCCATGTTTTGTTTTTTAGACTTTCTTATGTGACACATATGCTAATCAGGATATCAAGGGTTGGGACAGGGATTGATGCAAAGTTTGTAGTATATTATTTTGAAGCTAGTGTTCAAATCCCACTGAAAGGGGATTTGAGTGTGGCATTAGTTGGAACATGTTGGCTGTTTTATGTACAGTGCGGTGATATAGTATACTTAAACTTAGATACTGCAGCTAAAGGAAATTCAGTTTTGTTACTGTTAAGTTTTCCTCTTTTTCCTGCTACTAGGAAAGGTGCCTTTTTGCTAAGTTCTTAATATGAACTATGGAATGAATTCCTTACTATGGGTATAATTGTAGCATTGATATTGGATATTAACTAATGTGTTGGTATGGTTCTTGCTCACTTAAACTTTTAATATGCTCCAAAAAATCTTACGTGTCACTTGGGAAGACAGGCAAACTAATATCAGTGTAATGGATGAAACTAAGATCACCTGTGTTGAAGCAATGATTCTTCAACATCAACTTTGTTGGACTGATCATGCTGTGTGGATGCCTGATGACTCTTGAACTCAGAATGCAAGGGATAAACGTGCTAAGAGGAAGGCATGCTTGGCAAATCCACACCATGATCAACTCCCGCCCGGGAACCAATGTCCACACTGTGGAAGGACGTGTGGGTCCAGAATTGGTCTCCACAGTCACTTACGGACTCATTGTTAAAACCGTGTTTATGGAAGACAATCTTACTCGGCTACGAGTGATCGCCAAAGAAGAAGAAGAAGAAGACTTTGTAGCGTATTCTTATTTGTTGTGGTTTTGTCTGAGAATTGCTTTGAGCACAATGTATTTGTGGAAAATGCAGTTTATAAATAAACGGAATATGACTAGGAATACCATTATGCTCCTTTAAGCTCTTTCAGTTCTTGAAACAGGACAAGAAGCTGTTTACAGCCTTGTTCATTCAATCAGATTTCTGGATAATTTTTTATTTGGCTTCTCTTATATAACTGTCTATAACTGTCTGCAGAGTTGAGCACCTTTTTAGGATAAGATCATTACTTTGGACTTAGTTAGAATACCAGCATGGTCCTTGGTATATTAATTATGGATATTTAAAGTATGCCCCATTGAACACCTCTATAAAAAGAGGGGCCAATTTGAAAAATAGTGGGTGAAGGGCCAGTGGTTAGCAAGAAAGCATCTTTACAATAATTTATTTTCAAGCATGTAGAGAAAACAAGTGTATGAACCCCTTTGACTTTTTTAATTTTTAGCTTAGTTAATACCTCTGGCTCACTCCCTCAGTATTTTAAAAAGCTACTTTGTACCATCCTTAAGTTGTATAGAGAAGAGAGAATTGAATCTACATGTACAGTGTTTCAGTGTTAAGTAATCATTACTTCATTACGGAAATTCCAAAAATGTTCTGCAAGTTGGCTGTGAGTCCTGGAAGCCCTGCTGTGGAACTGTGGAAAGATGGAATACGCTTAAGATTATGTATGTATGTGACCTAATTCAGTTTTTAAGAGAGTCAGCAGAGCAGTTTTTGTGCCGCTTTTAAAGAATCTATAAATTATCAGAGCAAGTACAGTTCTGCATATCATTAAGACTCCCTTGGAGGACAAGGGGTCACATAGGTGTGCTATAGGATACTACAGAGAAGCTGAACGAATTCTTTGTATCTGCCTGCACTGCAGAATATGTAGGGCAGATCCTTGTCCAGAACTAGCTTTCTCAGAAAGTGTTTGAAGATCTGAGGCAAGCGGATAAAGTCTAAAGTTTAGGCCTTATTGACAAATTTAAAAACCACAAACTTAATTGTGAAATTGCTGGTCTAGCAAAAATATGTAACCTGTCCTTCGATCAGCCTCCATACCTGAAATCTGGAAAGTGTAACACCTTTTTATGATCCGGGGGGACCTGCGTATTAGCATGCTACTTAACATCTGTTTCTGGTGTAAACTATGGAAACTAAATATAACTCAGAGAAAAGAGTATCTAATTGATCAAATAAAAACAACTTGTGCCCTCGTAGTGGGGGTCATCACTCAAGAATATGCATACAGTGGTACCTCGGGTTACATACTCTTCAGGTTACATACTCTTCAGGTTACAGACTCTGCTAACCCAGAAATAGTGCTTCAGGTTAAGAACTTTGCTTCAGGATGAGAACAGAAATTGTGCTCCTGCGGCGCGGCAGCAGCAGGAGGCCCCATTGGCTAAAGTGGTGCTTCAGGTTAAGAACAGTTTCAGATTAAGAACAGACCTCCGGAACGAATTAAGTACTTAACCCAAGGTACCACTGTACATGCTTATAGTCTATCAGAACCTAACATACAATTTCAGGGTTACATGATAAGTAAGAAAAAAGTAATGGACCAGCTGAAATTTGCAATTCTGCTTGAAGAGTAATTTCTATCGCTACACTTTATGAGGTCCCCCCCCCCCGGATGAATATGTGAGGTTTCCCCCCATGAAACAAACATTCCATGGGCACTTTTTAATCCTTATTCAAATGCATGTGTGTTGCTTCTTTATAGATAGCAGGTGCTGGAGGTGCAGACAGACTCATTAATGGTATAGAAGGAATAACTTCTGTCTTTGTCTGTAACTGAAGGTGATGGTAAATGAAAACTGCTTCAAGGATTTGCAGTTGTGTCTGATTTATAGTTCTCCTTAGATGAAGGAAGCATGTGCAGGAAAGAAAATGAGTGGGAAAGGTGACATTGGATGATTAAACAGAAATTCTATTTTGGGATACATTAAAAAGGAAGGTGCTAGAGATGTAAGATAGATGAATATTCTGTATTTGTGTATTTTTATATATAATCCTTTACATGAATATTCTGTATTTGTGTATTTTTATGTATAATCCTTTTTAGTGGGTAGCTAGAAGATTAATGGCTTCTATAAATTGTTTGAATGCTTGGGGAGGGGAACAACAATATGCACATGGGGAAGACTAGGACTGCTGTTGCCAACTCTTCTTCCATCTACCTTTGGTAAAAGTGGGGTGTCCATGGTTTTAATTTAGTTTAAGGTATATTTTTTCTTCTGAAGCTGACTTTTAAAATCGATTCTGTTTGGTAATTGGGAACTTCATAAGAATGCTTTGTCTTGATTAGCAGAAGGAAATAAAGTGTGATATATTGAATTTCTTCAAACAAATATGAAAGAAACTGTCCTCTGGTTGATTAAGTAAGATTGAGCAGGCAATTAGATGATGCTGACTGTATTAGCAAGATTGAAATTGCTCTTCAGTGCTACCAAAAAAAAAAAAAAAAGCTGCTAGTGGTTTCTTCCTCTTTTCTCTCCTGGGAGAAAGTGAAAATACTATCCTGTGTATCTGCAAAATATATTTACTTATTGCCTAAAATTGCTGTCATTCTCTGCTGAGGCCAGTTTACATAATCACTTGTAGTAGTGCAGTAAGATTATCACTTGGCAGTAGTTCTGGATTACCCAATAGGCAGACTAAACACATGGTTAGGGCACCAGCATATCAGGGGCAGAAAAATGATTTAATTTTTGAAATAATTGACACTTGATATTTCAGAAAAAAACATGAAGTAGAGTGTAAGGAAGTTTAACAAAGTTCTGGGAAATAACAGAACTTTATTTAGCTTTCTTACTGAGCCTCTTGAGCTTGCCGATTAGAAGGTTGGTGGTTCGAATCCCCGCAACGAGGTGAGCTCCCATTGTTGGGTCCCAGCTCCTGCCAACCTAGCAGTTCGAAAGCATGTCAAAGTGCAAGTAGATAAATAGGTACTGCTCTGGCGGGAAGGTAAACGGTGTTTCCGTGCGCTGCTCTGGTTTCAGTGTTCTGATGCGCCAGAAGCAGCTTAGTCCTGCTGGCCACATGACTAGGAAAAACTGTCTGTGGACAAATGCTGGCTCCCTCTGCCTGTAAAGCGAGATGAGCACCACAACCCCAGAGTAATCTGTGACTGGACTTAACTGTCAGGGGTCCTTTACCTTTACATTTTTTTACATTCTACTACACTCTCTCCCCATTTCTCTGTTCTCTTTTTGTTACTTATCCCCCCTAAACCAGGGAACGTACTACTAATGTAGATCAGTATAATGAGAGGGAGTCAGATCCTCTTCAGATGTGATCCCTCCCCATAAATGTTCAGTGCATGTGACTTTAGGACTAGGCCCTTGGGCATAAAGGGTAATGTCTGGCAGGTATTTGAACTTAGCTTCCCTTTCCCCTTACATTGCACCCACATTTAAATAACTTTGTGTCTCATGCTGTGGACATTACCTTTCATGTGTAGGCAGGAGGAGGATGAGATGTCACCAACTTGAATATTGCTCCCAAAATCAACAACCAAGCCACAAAACCCCCCACTAACTCTCTGCCTCCCAGGGAGGCCTTTTCAGCCATGGTGTCTATTCCTGGAGCAAACATTGTTTTCTTTTAGGCACCAGGTAGGAACATAATAATAATAATAATAATAATAATAATAATAATAATATCCATGCTTTTCAAAAAAATTAATATAAAATGTTACTGACTGTTCACTCTTTTTTACTGTGTGATTACACAATTGTATCTGTATAATCTTGTAAACTACCCTGAAATCAAATTTGGTGAAGGATGGTGAATCAGCCAGTCAACAAATGTATAGAGAGGTATGTGTTTAGATGGGGTCGTTATACTTGTTTATTGGACCAAGCAGAGCGATTTAGAAAATTTTATAGTCTAGTGTTTGCTGGACTATTGCATTTTAATCAGCAGATGTAGAATATGCAATTGCTTATCTCACTGGAAAGAAGTTTTCACAACTGTTTCTTACAATACCAAACTCTTAGGTTTATACTGACACAGGATGTGAATTAGGTGTAAATTGTGAGGTAGAGTTTGAAATAGATGAAGAAAACTGTCTAAACTTGAAAAATCGGTATATTTCACAAAAGCAGTTTCCAGCTTCAATTTTGCCTGATGTCTTTATGATGAGAAATAACTAACCGAACACATTCCATGTGCCATTTCTCAGTCTTTCTGAGTTTGTAACTGAGTTTGTGTGTGTGCATGCATGCTTGTGAGGCACACACACAAAAACAGAGGGAGAGAGTGTGCACATCCCTGCCTTTCCTTTATCATTGTACAGTTGGCCTGCCACTTATAATACACAATGTTTTTTTTCTAGAAAAACAGGTGCCAGTACTCACCATGAAGTTGTTACAGTAAGTGTCACACTTTTTCACCAAAAAGAGAGAGGTGCCAGTACTGTGTACTCTTGCGTACCGCCTGAAAAAAAGCAATGCTTATACATAATTTACTTTTGAAATTGCGACCTTAGGCACATGGCCGAAAAATACGTACATCGTATGCCGCCTTTTCATAGTTCAAACCATGCTCGTCAGCTTGCAACAAGGCAAGTTCTACAACCAGCAAACACGAGGAAATAATCCGGTTGGAATGGTTTGGTCAGAGAGTGTAGTATAATGCTAGATTATCACTGCAGGGACGGGGATCAGGGAGTCACATTGTTTATTGTTATACTCTGAATCCAAGGGGCTAAAGCAGTGCATAAGCAGCAGATCGATATGCATAAAGGAAACCTTAAATATATAATTCAAGAGCACATACACTTTGGCCTCTGCAATCATTCTTTGCATTCCGAGAATCCCATCCCCCCCCAACAATCACACAGATAGAAAACTGATATCAAATCTTGGGGCTAAAGCCCTGTGAACCCCCCTGAGATCTTATGATGAGGGGTAGTATATAAATCTAATATAGGGTTGCCATACGTCTGGAAATTCCTGGACATACCCAGAATACTGCTGTTGGAAGCAGTGTCCAGGCAGAAATCCAGGTGGAAAAAAAGCTCAACGACTTTGTCTGGATTTTCGCTTAATCTAAATTATTATTTATTAATAAAGCTAGCACACTGAAGAACATGACACCTAGTATAAAGGGGGAAGGAATGTATTTATACAATACACAGAAAAATTCCTTATCCCAAGGTAAGAGTCACTACGTAAGGTGCAGAATATGGATTATGAAATCCCACTTTCCCTGGCAGGCAGTCTGGGTCAAACCAGTCTCCTGTGTAATGAGTTCCAAATGTGGCTGCTATAACTACAAAAGTCCTGTTCCCTATTTTTACTGCCCATGCTTCTCAGAGCAGAGGACATGCAGCAATGCCTCTCTTGTTATATTAATGATAATAGCACAACAGTGGAAATAGTTAACAAATTCAGTTATTGCAGAAAAACAATAGCATACTTTAAGTGTCTCTAAGGGACAAGAAGATTCTGCTCATTTCTACACAGTATGTTGGGATTTTATCTCATGTAGTTTAGTTTCTGATTTACATGTATCCCTCCCCACACTGTCTAGAGAAATATGTATGTCATGATCTTTGATTGGGTGTTATTATTTAATATGGCAAATGGGGAGCCATCCGTAGGGATGCATGCTCCCAGCCTGTTGCAAATTCCCTTTTCTGTAATGTTAGGTCTCCCAAACATGGTGCATGATCAGGCGTTCCTTTCTGCTCCCCTTCATTTTTGATCAGGCATTCCCCACTCTTTGACATGTGTAACTGACCTGGACCCATTATATAATACAACTATTAAGGAATGTGTGTGGGCCCATGGCTGTGTTCCCTAAAAGTGGCCAGTGTTCTGTCTTCATCAAACTCTTGGTAATTTTTTAAATCATTGTGAAAATTACATCTGCAACTTGGGTGGAATCTACACACACACAAACACTGCGAAAATGTTTTTTTTAATTTTTGTTTTGAAAAATACATTGAATTTTGCGTAGCTCGCTGTCACCATCTAGTGTCACATTTGTATATTGCACTCTACAACACATTTGAAACGTTTTATTTGCAGCTGTGTAGCTAGTTGAGTCTTAGGACTGAAGGAGATTTGAATCAATTAAATGGAACCATTACTGTAGTCCATAATACATTGTAGTGCATGTGGGTAGCTTTGGCTCATGAACATGCAATATTCCCTTCCTTGTTAACTTCAGTCTCTTGCGTTATTCGTAATCAAAACCTTATTTACTACTATTTGATTCTTCACCATCACTTACCTACTTTGACAGGGCGTTTGTGTTGCAGCTCCTGCTCAGAAATAGCATTTGCCTTGCAGTGTTGTTCTAGAAAATGTCCCTTACTCCAGAGTGCCTTGCATTGCTGTTCAGACCCCAAAAGCTTTTAAAGAAGCTGTCAAATTAGAAATGGCAGTGCCAGATGGAAATGCTGCACCTACTGTGACTTGCTAAATTCAATAAAAGGTTAATGGTACTTTTTGTATTGTATTGGCAGGTTTGGTGATGACAGTGTTGTCAACCCCACAGCATGAGAACAGTAGAGCCATTAATAAATTACATAGTACTGCCAGTGTGTAATACTTTACAGATATATTCTCATTCTTCCACTTGCTCTTATGTGGAGGTGGAATGTGTCATGAAACCTAAATTTGCAGTTGGTCACTATGCTTCCTTTAATAACAACACCATATATCATTTAACCCTACACTTTTCTGGACTTTGAAATCACTTCATACTTTCAGTTAACCACATAACAGTCCCATAGGGCAGGGATTACCAACCTTTTGGGGCAGATTTGCAGACTGCATGGTGACCCTAACCTCAGTGGTGGGAACGGACCATTTGGGCGCCACGAAAGGCCTTTGCTTGAGTCTGAAGATGAAGCTTCTGTTAAGCCCACCTAGTATCTTCATTTGGGGGATTTGAATTGAGAACTTCCTGAGTTGCATCAAAAATCAAATAGAGTCTTATATAGGCCGTCCATGCCAAAGCTCATTGTTCAGAATTCAATAATTATTACCATTTGAGTACAGATTCTCACATTATCTGAATCACATAAACAAGGATCCCCTGGGATTTTCTGCCCGCTTATTGATTGAATCAGGATTGTTAAATAAGATGGAAGGAAAACTGGTGTAGAAAGAACTTTTGACATAACCTGGAGTGCAGCAAATTTTAATGCAAGTTTGGAGCGAAGGGGGCTTGTGATTTTAGATGGTAAGAGAGCCTGTTCTAGCTAATGCTTTCTCATCCTTCCATCCTGGAAGTACTTGATTAAAAGGTACCTTTGCTTGGGATGCCTTCCTCAAAGAGCATTTGCTTGTTGTGGTTATTCAGAGTCATGGAGAGCAATTGCATATGATCATACCCATTGTTCTTGTTGCTGTTACTACTACATCATATCTTCCAACTATCTTCCATAGTTGGCTGCTAGTATTGAAAGAGGTCCTAGAGTTGTGCTCTGGGAAACGGTTTTCCATTAGATCCTTCATCCTTGGCAGGCTTTTAAGGGAAAAGGGAAGTGATGAGCACAAAGAAGAAATGTGTATAAGAAAGGGGAGATGCACTTGGAAGAGGAAAAATAAGAACTAAGGCAATAAGAGGAGGAGGCTGGGTCCTACCCACACCATGTATAATTGGTGATGCACATGCTATTTCTGCCCTTTTCAGCAGTTTGTATTTCTGGATGCCTAGAATTTAGCAATCCCTGTCATAACTCTGAATAGTCACCATAGCAGTTGTAGATTTTGTTATTACAAAAATAGGAAATTGCTTCATTGTGTGCCTAAAATCCCTCATTAGTCATCGTCACATTGATTTTGAGAGATAACTTCTTCATTCTTTTGCCCAAGTAATGACAGAAATGTTTCTCTTACTTTCAGGCTAAATTAACTTTTTGACTGAAGGGGTAGCTTTACATTGGAGTGGTGATATTTCAGTAAATTGCTGGGATAATTTTTTTTAACTCCATGCTGAATTGTACCTTTTTAAAAATTCAATTTAGCTATTTTTCTTTCTAAATTATTTTGCTTTGTTTAAATGTCAGTGGAAGACATCTGTAACCCAGTTAATCTGTCAGGAACAAGTAATGTGTGAAACATCTCTGAAAGTCTCATTGTGAGATATCTGAGCAACTACATATTTTCCAGTTGGCCCAATAGAATGCACCTGGAATTCTTCTAAATGCTTTTTCTAACTTTGCACAAATGTTCTACATTAGCAGTAACTTTTATGTTGGTCTAAGTCTATTACTTTTTTTTACTGAGGGGAGAGAGTGAGTGAGCCTATTGCAGCTTCAAATATTGTAACTTTAATAAGTGCTACTGTGGTATGGTATATCCTGTGAGCCGGTTGTTGTCTCTAAAGTTTTATTATACATCTTTTCAATAATTTGACTCTTAACTTTTGAGAAGAAAGCATTTTGCTGCACTTTATCCCTGCAAATTATACTAACCATGTTGGAATGTGAAAAAAATAAGTTGAGAGAAGGCAAACAACAACAAAATTTAGAAGAAAAGTTATGTGGACTTGACTAATATTATTCAAAATTTCATGGCAGCAGAGCACCAGGAAATAGTGTCATCATAAATGCTGTTTCATAGACTCTCTCTACCACCAGAAAGTGAGCACCTGCCAATCTCTGTCATGCCCCCTAATGTAACCCTCCCTTTTTTTAGTCTGGAAAAGAGTGTGCTTTGTAATGAATGTCTTACGTTTACTTGTTGATATGTTACTGATTATACATCATTTGTGCTAGCAAAGCTAAGTCTTCATATAGCCTTATTTTTCTGAAGATGACAACAGTTCTGGAAGCAACTTTCTTTGTTTACAATACTGTGGTTACTAATAATCTAGCCTTTTTTTGTAGTACCTAACCCAGTGAAAGTACCCCCACCCCCAATAAAATCCTGGGAAGGAAATGATTTCATTCTCTTGAGGTTGGCAACTAGAATTCAAGAAATGATATAAAAGTCAGTGGCACAACTAACACAGCACACTGTCAGAATCCAGAAGGACTCCCACTGTGCCACCCACACAAACCCCATCTACTCTGGAGAGGCAAGAGAACCCCTAGAACAGCATTCAGTGGGGGGGGGGCATTGTTCCATCTGGCAACCAGAAATGCTTGTGCTAATTGAGCCATCAGTGATAGCAGTTTTAGGAGAGATACCTCTATGCAAGTAGCTCCATTGTTTTTCATATTACCATGACCCTCACTCTTTCAATATGTGGGTAAACATGAGTCTTCATTTTGCTGTGGATACAGAAAGTGAAATTTTAGATTGCAACACTTGCTGGCCCTTCACCACAGTTGAGCAATGGGAATTGGGCCACTAGATTGCTCATGCCCTTGCTGTCTTTAGTCATCATTTGGCATTTCATTTGTCTCAGTATGCACGTGGCTGCTTTTTATTTATTTTATTACATTTACACTCTTTGTTTCTTTAGTCATGGCACCTGAGGCAGTGTTTAGTGTGGCACACATGCATTTGTGGGGAGCTGAATTTTGGCACAGTTCAGTGCATGAATAATGCCATGTCTTTATTCTGGAATTGTTTGGCTGCTCAAAAGAAATAATACCTAATACAAGTGTAATTTGTGCTCTTGATGTAAGTCCTTGCTGGGCAAGATCTATGAGTCCTTGTTTATCGCGTTACTTTGGATGTTAGGAATCCTAGATGTATAGGTAACTTTTGGGTTCTGCAAACACAGCATCTCCACAGTGTTCGAAATTAGCCAGGCACCAGGCACATTTTGCACCAGGCTTTTGACCACTTGCGACCAAGTCTAGTTGCCTAGGCACCAAGATGGCGCCTGACATCTGCACCATTTGGAGGTGCATGCCTAGGGATCATTGGATCTGGTTTGTTTTCACACAAATACCCTATCCTGTAGAATTCTTTCAGTTATATTTTATCTACACAATTGAAAAGAATTTCTGGAACCAAAATGCTTTTTCTGTTCAGCCTGAGCAGGTGAACTCGCCATTAAGAAAAAGAGGTCGGAATAGGTCAATATATATGTGGACTGTCCCTGGATCAGTGACGTTTCTTCTTTGAGTTCTCAAAGCTCTTAACCAAGCTCAAGGTTGTCATCTGAACTAACCAGATGTTCAATTGAGAATCACAGTCAGCCCATCCTTTGAAAAACAAGACTTTAGAACCGCCTTGCCAAAAAATGGCAACTAGACATTCTGTTTTGGTGACTGTAACCTTGGTTTAAGCAGCCATTTGGCACCTAGCTTATACATCTGAAGTTTCCAGTATTGCATCTGCCATAATGCCAGAGCTATCGTTTAGACTAGGGCTGGGGAACCTACAGCCCTCCAGATGTTATTAGACTCCAGAGCCCATTAGCTGCGGGCTGTGTCCAATGCTTTGGTACGATGGCTGTTGTAGCCCAGCAGTGTCTGCAGGGCCAGAGATTCCCTGCGCCTCTTTCTAGACTGTAAAATTCTAATAAAGCACATTACTCCTGTGTGTTGGTACAGTGCCATAGACACTCTTGACACAAGTGAAGTACAAACTGTAATGACACATGAAGAATGCATAAGTCAGGCATTTCTAAATGGCCCTATATGTGAATTTGAGTGGCTTCTCTCCTCCCACACTTTGTCCCCCCCCTGTTCTTTCTAAAGGCTACATTAATCAGCATATGTTAGTTGACACAAGCAGGGAGGGGGGAACTTGCCTGAAGCAGAACAGGTTCATCATCCTATGACAAACAAGTCCGGCAGTACTGCTGGATAGAACAGCAACCCTTTGCCTCTGTCGTCAAGCCAGCTTGCACACTGGTACAGCAAGCTCCAGGAGACTCCAGTGCAAAGCTCTGAGTTTCGCCTGGATTGCCTGAAGTATTTTTGCTGCATGCGGGGCTACCAGTAGTAGATAATAATAAGAAACAGGCAGCTGCTGTTATTTTCTTTCAAAAAGAGAAGATTTAAAACTTAAAGATGCCTGCAAAGAACCTGAAAAGCACCAGGTGGGATAATTATTTTGTTTCCTTTTGGTTTGGAAAATTTAATGTGTGAAATTGTGACAAACATGTTGCCAGTGTAACATTTTGGAATTTGTTAGTGCAAAACAAACACAGCACAGGTAAGATGGCAAACATTTATGTAGGAGGCAAAACGCGTAGCTGATTTCATGCTTCTTTTAATGACAGAGCGATCATTTTTACGCCGTAAAATATCCCTGCAACAAATGCTTCCTTCTGTTTGATCTTGTGCTGAACATGAGTAATGTTTTGTTTCATTGCAATGAAAATGGTGTTAAATGTTGCCAAGGTTTTTCTGCTTTGCATTTTTGCCTGGGAAATGAAAATTGGGTCATGGGGGAAATGAACATGGTGGGGTGTTTCAACAAACTATTTAATACAGAGTATATGCTAATAATATTTAAAAATAAAACTTGATAGATAGATTTCTAGTTCTCATGTTTCATTCCTTTTAATTGAATGTTTTACACTTGGAGCAGTGATTCATTACATTGTTTACAAGTGGTACAGCATTCTTGTCTTCAGAAATACACCGCTGCAAGAGGTCTGTGAATTACTTTGCATTTTGATTTAACAATCTTATTAATATAGTTGTACACTGTTATGAAAAAATAAATATTTTTAAAAGCTATATAAAGTGAATAGCTTATGATTGTTTAGCGTTCTTTTTAGATTCCTAGAATATGCCTGTTGTGAATGAATGCCTTGTGTGGAGCTGTTTATAAATCACACAGTTTCTCTGTGAAAGTAATCTTTTGTGAGAAACAGCTGGAGAAACATGGGTCAGATGTTTACTGCAGCAGATATCTTGGTGCAAGTGGTGGTGGTACTTCTGATTTGTATTGATCCTCTCTCTTCATTGTTGAAAACATAACAGGGAATGCATATTTTAAATACCAAATCAGAATTTAACGCTACACAGGCTTAGTGTTTGTTTATCACAAACTGGATAAAGTGTGCTCAATTTGTAGAAATGTTAAATGTGAAATATCCTGTCGGATCACTGCTGGATCTCTTCCAGATTTTTTGATCCACTGTGACCAGCTTGTTTATAGAATCTAGAAAGCTGCTTGGCGACAGTTCCGTTGTACATCCTAAAATCCTAATTGGTAGCTTAGAATTCAGTGAATCCTAGACACAGCACAGATTGTTTTTTAATGAAGGTTACATAGTTGTAATGCATCAGTTGAAACGGATACACATCTTCCCTCCAGATTGCAGTAACACTATTGGGAGCCCATCCCTTGTATCTGCTAATTGTTGGTGAAATGTGATGCTTTCTCGCTGTCTAGTGCTGCCTCCCCCAAAGTGGTTCTGGCCAGATGTTTTGGACTGCAGCTCCTGTCATCCTTGAACATTGACCATGCTGACTGAAGCAGATTAGTTACCGTCCCAAACATATGGAGGGCAATAGATTGGGGAATGCTGGTCTAGAGACATTGTTATTATTGAAGCTTTTCTCCCTGTGAAGAGAATCCAGTGTGGATTATCTTGCATTTTAGAAAGTTACAGCAGAACCTCGACTTAAGTTACCCTCGGGTAACGTAAATTTCAGGTTGCGAAAGCGGCAAACCCGGAAGTATTTTTCTGGGTTTCGCCACTTGGCATGCGAAGAAGCACTCCACGTGCCATGCACATGCACAGAACATGCACCTCTGGTTGTGGAAACCTTGGGATCTGACTGGAGCTCCAGAACGGATCCTGTCCGCAACCGGAGGTACCACTGTATTACAGCCATTGAGTGCCTTCTATCAGAAGTTGCTTAATCAGGAAAATGAGAATTTTTGTATGTTTTTCTCCCAAATGTAAGGTGATATCCCACAAAGTCATATTTAGTGCAGACCCATTGAAATAAATGACCTTAAGTCCATATATTGCAATGGGTCTAGTTTGACGTAACATTGGAGATCATGCACACTGACCATGTCTGTAGTAAAATGGAGTGGGGTTTAAAAAAAAATGATAGCCTAAGTTTGTAAGTTTTTCATATGAGCATTGCTCTGGGTCCTTTGCAGCACAACTATAAATTTTGGCTTGGCCTTTGCAGTTCAACATAATTACTGAAATTATATGTTTAAGGAAGAAATACTTTGGGCATGCACATCTGTTTACTTGAAGCATTTGGCACTTTTATCGAAATAGTTTTGATGGTTTGTGTTTTCGTGCTGTGTACTACCTGTGAATTATGGATTCTTGGGTATTATATATATATATTCATTCTTTAAGCCATCCCTACAACAACATTTTGGAACAATTAGTTTCTAGACATCTGTTTTTCAAATTCAACATCTGCTAAATACAGTTAAACTGTTAAATCTTTTGAGATTCCAGTTTCCATATTTGGTCTAAAGAAGAGAACACTGAAAATTTCAATAAGCTTATTTGAAGGCCATCTTTTATAGTTATGTGAGGTGCAAGGTGGACCCTGTTCTCATTCTACATAGTATGGGGTCTGAATTTGTGTTAAAGGGACACTTCTGAAGTACTTGGGACAGCAGTGAGAATAAATATTTGCTTCTACTGTTACTGTTATAAAATCCAAAGAAATATATGTTTGTTTCATGTTATCTTACTACTAATGTGTTTTGAAATGGCTGAGTTATTTCTGTATGCCAGCTAAAAAGCTGGGGAAAGTCTCCTGATGAATGTTTGGATAATTATCTGCTTGCTTGCTTAAATAACACCCTTTGGAAGTAACAAACCAATTCTGTAGTCCTATAATAGCTATTGTTAAACTAAATACAGTGTGTGCTGTTTAGTCGTTTCCTAGCCCGTTTTTGTTTTTAACAAATGTTTTGAAAGCAGCAGTATTATTTACCCCTAAATTATCATATATCGTAATGATTCATGATGAATGTATATTAATCTCCTACATTCCTGCCCATGTATCTGCATTATTTAATATAGCCTGGAGGTACTTTATCTGAACTAACTGCTTGCCATATGTGTTAAACCTTTCCAGTGACAACTTTTGTTTGTTTGGGTATATATTGTGAGAGATTTGCATACAGGTATTCTAGGGAAGCGTGTTTCTATCTGGGACAAGTTCAAATCTTGATATGCAGTGAGCTCCATATTTTTTGACAGGGATGTCAAAAAGGACACTCGTACGCCATTACACAGATTCTGATTGAACTAAGCAAAAAACGAAGTGCCTGAACTTCTGACTTCATTTCTCTGAACTCTGTGGGTGCCCTTTGCTCTATTGGACAGTTTCTTATTGATGTCCAGTTGTAACATCCAGTCACAGTACAGTGAGGTGTTGAAAATTACATATCCTCCATGTTTCTTTTTATGTAAGAGGAATTGAGCGACACTTTCGTAACAAACAGTAACTTGGGATCTGTGTGCGTATCACAAATGTGTGAAAGCTCAGAATATGTGTTCCTTTTGTAGAATTCAACATGGTAAGAATCTTGGCTTCCATTATAAAGTAAACAACCGTTTATCTTCCACTTAAGCTTGAAAGCATGTGGCTAAATGCCTTGTAGTCCCAGAAGCCAGAGCAGGGCTTAATAGCTTTTCCAGTTCTTGTGAGAGTTTCAGTGTTCCACATAGCTTGGTGCCCTTTCACATGAATACTGGAGGCACAATAAATTGACAACCTAAGTAAGCAGTGGTGCAGAATAGAACTCATTGGTGAAGAATTTTGTGACAGAACTTTTTGGGTTTACCCAGGATATACACAGCATATGCCCCACAATGTATCTTATCCCTTGTTAACTCCAAACTAGGAATTAGGTCCTAGCAAATATTTTGTCCCTTCCACCACCACCCCACTGGGATTCCCAAGGTAGAATGGATAGTTTTTTTCAGCTTGGCTTGTGATGATTAATCACTTGCAATAACCTAGTACTTGAAGACAGTTTCAAATGACTAGGTTGCTGTAAATAGAAACAGTATACATAAACTGGGCTACTCAGTCTTTAATTGGTGGCCTCTGTCTAGTAACTGTAATCTGTGTGTGTTCGTGCACGTTAAGTAAGCCTTCTTTCAGCCAACCAAGATAAATGGGTTAGGTAGGGATATGTGCTTGATAGACCTACAGTTATGTGAGCTCAAACTCAGTAAAGCTTGGTGTCTTGAATCTGGAACGCTCAGTTTAGTGTATACAGAGCGCTTAACTCTTTCAGGACTAAAGTTTTGTAGTCTCATCCCCCTTCCAGAAACAGGATAGGCATTTCTAGTTCTGTGTTTTTTGGACATACAGGCAATGCTTGCTTTACGTGCATCCAATTGATGTGTGACCGTGCACATGTGCATTGTGGTGACCTGGAAGTGGCTGGAAAAGGGGGTGTAATGGGCTTATGCACACTCCATCATTGCACACCATGACCCAGAAAGCAAACCCCCATCCCCCAAATTGGGGGTTGCATGTATACATGAAAAACGACTCTAGCCAATTTTGAAGGGATAAGAGATTTGTGGGCTACTGATTTGGGACCAAGCTGCTGTTCCTCTCAGGAGGAGCAATATATAGGCACTCATATATCTTTTATCTCTAGGCAAAAAGTAGCTTTGGGATGAGAGTTTTCCATTGGAGGAAATGGCACAAGGGGAAAGGATTAAACCCCATCCCCTGGATTGGGCCTACTCACACAGGCTACTATTGTTGCTGAGTTGTTGTTTTTTTTAAAAAAAGTTCAGAAAAACAGATGCAACCACCTGCAATATAAACATTGCATATCGCCATATTTCTTCTAGAATGGCCCCAAATATGACTCTGGTTTGGGGCTGTGATCAGCTTACTTTCAGGTTCCTTTCCAGGTTTACAAGGATATGGTCTTGCTTTATTGCCACATATGCAGCTCCCACAATGGCTGTGAAAGGAATACTTAGTCATAAGTGAGATAAGATTTGTCTCATTTTTTCTTGTTCTTTTTGGTATTGGGATTTTGTTTTTCCTCTCTTTGAGGGATAGTGGCATATGGAGGAAGACCCGAGTTTCAGGTTTTGACTTAAAATCTCCTTTGGAGGAATTCGTGGTGTTTAAAAATCACTTGCTTTTAGAACATTGAAAGAAACTTGGGTTGTAAATTTATTTTGGGAAGTTCATGCAAAGGCAGCATTGCTGCTGAGGGCATCCTCATATATATTTGCATGCTCCACAATGGGATTAATATTGGTGGATCCACATTGCCCAAAGACATTTTGAGCTTAATGGTGTAAAAAGCCTTAAAAAGTGGAGATGTTACCTAATTATTGCATGTGCATTTTTTATATTGCTGTTTCTCTCAATTGGAAGCCATACTTCAGAATTATGCTTTGTAATTTTTGGCCAGTTATTCATGGCCAGTGCCATATGTAGGAGGAAGTCATAATGTATATCAGGGCTGTCCAACAGGTCGATTGCGGTGTGTCCCTGGTCGATCCTGGTCGATCTTTGAACCCCCAGCAAAACGCCCCCCCCCCCAATACAACTCTGACAATGGGTAGGTCACTGACAGTTTTTTAATACTGTGAGTAGATTGCAGGCTCTTGGAAGTTGGACGCCCCTGATGTATATGTAGCTGACTTCAATATATAATAATGATCCATATTCTTCCCCTCTTCCCCCTCTTTATTTTTGACCACACATAAATTATCTATAGCTAAGTGTGTTGTTTTCTTGTTTAGTTTGCATTTTTTTTTTCAAATTCTGTTACTCTGTTTCCCCCCTGAACAGAATAAAAGGGGTGTTTCAGAAACCAGCAAAGATGAATATGGTGAAAAGGATAATGGGTCGACCCCGGCAGGAGGAATGTAGCCCTCAGGATAATGCTCTTGGATTGATGCATCTGCGACGACTCTTCACGGAATTGTGTCATCCACCTCGGCACATGACCCAGAAAGAACAGGAAGAGAAGCTTTACATGATGCTCCCCGTTTTTAATAGGGTAAGCCCATCTGAATTCAGATCTGCTTATTGGCTCTTATTATGTGGGTTCTAAACAAGCTGGGTTTTTTTTTTAATGGAACATGGAGAGCATGGGGTAGGGAGAGGGGCAGGGGGGAAATGGATTAAAAGTTAAGTAATGGAATGCCAGTTTTTGCCTTCTCTGAATCTAAATCAGTGTAATATCACAACGTGTACATTGCCTGCCTCTGCAGCCATAACAACTTCCTTACGCTTGGATCAAATTCGTCCAGGACAAATTATATGTGGAAGTGATCTAACAGCAATGTCATGATTTTTTAGTAGATTTGAGTTTTCCCATGAATACAGAGAATTTGAAAGTGGGTGTATGGGACAGATACTGGGCTGAGAATGACTGAAATTTAAGTCATCACTGTTTCTGAATTGGGGTTGAACCTTTTGAACCTAAATCAAACCCTTGCATAATAGAGGTGGAGGGTACCTCAGAGGTCATTTAGTCCAACCCACTGCCCACCTGGAAACAAACTGCTTCGGCATCCATGATCATCCAGATTTTGCTTGCAAATCCTAATCACAGATTGTCCGCACCACCTGGGCCATTCTGTTCCACTTTAAATATGAAAGTCAGCTTAAATACTATGACCATCCCCCCCCCCCCGAAGAGGATTTTGTATCGACTTTGCTCACAAGTCTTAGCTCCTTTGTAATAGTCCTGAATACAGTTCTGAATTCCCCCCCAAGAGTTTTCTACAAAAATATGTATTGATTATGGGTGTGTGCATGTTGCTTATCAGGTTTATGTGGTTCAAGGTTTCCTGTAATAACCACTGAAGAGTCACTCCTGCAGCAGCCCCACAGTTGCTGGCATTGAATTTCATGCACTTATCTGCATGCAGTTCCTTGTCCCTAGGGCTGCCAGGTTAGTGCTTGAATACAAGGCTTAGATGAAGCTGTTTATGTATTGTGATAAGATCAGGTCTTGTATTTAAGTAGTTGAGTGATAGCTTTATGGCAGAGGAGAATAGCAGTGCTCCATTTCCTTTCTGCATGTGCCATAGAAACTGAGTGGGCTGCCATAGTGCCATAGCAGGGTGGATCTCTCTGTCTCTCTTCTTACCAGCCCTTGGCAGAGTAGTAATTTTTGTTTCAGGCTAGTAACTTCCATGGATTTATTTAAAAGGCCGTTGTAACAGGGTGGATTGAGTTTTGCTTTGCTTTTTAAATCCACAAGGCATTTTAGCTCCACAAGGAAAGAAGCTGATGTAAATCATAAATTTTAAATCGAGTTTCCAACTTCATAATTCATATATTTTATGAATGACCATGTATACCATGTAATAATTAAAGTGTATCTGCTTGCAACTACTAGGGACATAACCCCAAATATTTGCTCATGCAGCCCATTAACTTTCTGCATACATCTTCTTAGGAGAGCAAATTTGAAATTAAGGATTACTGTTTGGTTTTCCTCTCTACATCTTTAAGGACACCAAATATGAGTTTGAAGATTAATCCACAGAACATTTTACAGGAAAGGACTGATTTACTGAGCAGCATGTTGTTGATATTAACTTTGGTTTCATTGTCAATTTATTCATAATCTTCATTAAAAAAAATCTTTTTGTGGCTTGCCACTTGTGGTTTTACTGTGGGGAGACAAATCCTGAACTTTGGCTAAGACGTAATGCTGAGCCAAACAATGGCGTAGCTCCGGGTTGTGTGGCAGTTGCAGGACTGGAGGAGGACTGAAGTGGTTCTGATTTTTATCTTGCTCATTCACACATGGGTATTGTTTACCTTCATGCTACATGTGACCTGGGTCCTTGTCAAACTGTGTAATGCATGGAAAGGTCTCAGGAGGCTTGTCATCAAACAATCCATGTTGCATCTTTAGTAAAATTGTTGTGTTTCTGAACTCTTCTAAAACCGTTCCATTTATGTAATTGTAGATTATTTTTCTCTGACAGAGCCTTTCATACAGTTGGGTGCTCTATGGGGTGATTTTGGATTGAATAGCAATGAGCTAAAGCAGCAAGGATTTGTGTGTGTGTGTGTGTGTGTGTGTGTGTGTGTGTGTAAGTGTAAAATGTGGACATTGTACTGAAAAGGTCTCTGCCAGTAAACAATGCTTTGGTTCATAACGTGTTGTGTTTTCTTGTCACAACACTTGCACAATCCTGAATACTTAATGATGCATTTTAATGTTCCTGAAGAGTGGCATAATTGTGCGCATAGTATGAGGGTGCCGAAATGATAGGCTTGCGGGTTTTTTTGTTTTTATTAAAAAATAAAAGCCTCAAAGTTTCTTAAGTGATTAGCTTCAAATATATGGCATGTGTTTACTCTCTTACTGTAAGAACTGCAGCGAAGTGCTTTTGATTTAAAGATAGAGAAGATCAATATGATGAAATATGGAAAATAAGCATGCCCTTCGGCTGCAAATGAGTGAGGAGGAGGAAGACTATTTCAAAGCCCAGACTTCCATTTTTGTTGGATCATGTTTCAGACAGATCTAGGTGGTTGCTTCTGTTATAACAAAGTTATTTTCCAAATTACTGTGGTGTATTTATTACATTTTGCTGTTCAGTATATTGGTTTTCTCTGAGTGGTGCATGATCAAAAGCCATAGACAGCCTTAGTGTAAGTGTAGGAACAATTGTATTTGTTGGTTCCTGTAAAAAAATTTTTTTGTTCCTAGCTATATGGAATGTATTTTCCACAACCACCAAGTATAACCAAGTCCAGCTGCAAGTTTTACTGGATAATATGTTTTATTTTATTTTTTCCAATAATGTTTATTAAGTTTCTTACACATATAACATATACTGTAAAACAAATGAAACAAAAATAAAAAAGAACAAGAGAGAAATAAAACAAATACAACAAATGACAACAAAGAAATATAAACAATACAAATTGATTAATTAAACTTCCAAGCTCATAAACATATTGCTTGACTTCCTCTAATCCTTCCCATCTGAATTTCCTTGTAACTGGATGTAGCAGTTTTCCAATATCATTATTCAAAAAACAATATTCTAATTATAATCAAATTTATTAACTTTTCTTAACATCATAGATCTCATTTATTTAATGAAATCTTAATTTAATCCTAGGCCTAATTGGTACTTTCAAGTAATTTCTAATTTTTAATATTACAATATTTATTCAAATAGTCTTTAAATTTCTTCCAATCTTCTTGATATTCCTCTTCTTTCTGGTCACAGATTCTTCCAGTGAGGGATAATATGTTTTATTAGGCATTATGACAGGACAGTGAATGATCCTTGAATGGAGCAAGGATGCAGGAACACAAGGGAGTGGGATAAGTGGCAGAAGTGAGTCCCATTGAAGTTGACGGGGTTTACTTAGAAGCAAGTAGGTATAGGATTGCAGCCTTAATCTTCAGTATACCCCCTAGGTCTTTGCACTCCCCACATATGCATAGGACCAAACTAAATAAGACATAATTCATTTTATTTATTAGAGTATTTATAACCTACCAACTCATTAAAAATTATTGTGGTGGTATGCAACAAACTAATTATAAAGTTAGAAGCTAATAATAAAATCATAAAGTATAGAACAAATGACCTACACTGAATCAACCAGATTCTCTAAAAATGCTTAGCAAGCTAAACTTTTCAGCAGGTCATGAAATATCAGAATTGTAGGTGTCTGTCTGATTTCAATAGGGGCAGTGTTCCAAAGCACTGGTGCCGCTAAGCTAAAAATGCTTTAGTTTGCACAGAAATTAAACACGTAGTAGCGAAGAGATAGTCAGGCCCTCCCCAGATGATCTCAGTATGCTGGTCAGTGTATAAGGGACAGGGTGGTCCTTCAGGTATGCCGTTTTGGACTTCATACACTAACAGCAATGGTGTATACCTTGAACTTAGCAGATTTATATGGCAAGGAACTGTACAGTGGCGGCATTGCATATGTGCTGTATGGCACCCGTGAATGCATGGTATCTAACCATGATACTAACACCAGCAAAATTACCTTTTCTCAGATGCTTAGAAATCTGGGGAAGTGGAGCAGTAGTATTGCTGAACTGTAGACCCGGGATACAAGATACACTCATTAGGTGTTCATTTTGTATTTTCTAAACTTACATTTACTTGTTTATTGTACTGTTATCAAAACTATTTTTAGCTATAATAATAATAATAATTTATATGCCATCCATCTGACTGGGTTACCCCAGCCACTCTGGACAACTTCCAACAAATTAAAACACAGTATGACATAAAACATTAAAAACCTCCCTATATAAACATTCCTATGGTATGTTTGTAAATCACTTTGGGATGTGTGTCAAAGGCAATTCATGAATTAATAAATAATCAAGTAATAATAATTGTGTGAAATGTAAGCATGTGAAGCTTAGTGTTGCCTTTGTTTAGAAATTTTGGAAGCCAAGGAGTAAGAAGAACTGTCTGCTAAGCAGATATTGCACACTCCTACTTCTGTATATGTTCGCTTGCTGTTTCCTCTAGCTTTTTCTGCCTTTCTCCAGGGAAGCTTTTAGAATTCTCGCCAGGCAGAGCTTGACTAGACGTGGCTACTTTCTAAACTTATGAGTAAATCATGACATCGCATCTTACACAGGAGTAAACTCATAAATCGCGACTTACGCAGGGGTTCGGTTCCAAGGGCTCTGTGTATACTTGGACTGCCACCACGTGGGCATCCTTACCGTTCCAGAACCGGCATCCTGAGTAGATCTTAAACCAGGGGTCAGCAACTTTTTTCAGCCGTGGGCCGGTTCACTGTCCCTCAGACCATGTGGTGGGCTGGACTGTTTTTTTTTTTGGGGGGGGGGGAATGAATGAATTTCTATGCCCCACAAATAACCCAGAGATGCATTTTAAATAAAAGCACACATTCTACTCATGTAAAAACACCAGGTAGGCCCCACAAATAACCCAGAGATGCATTTTAAATAAAAGGACTTTTGTAAAAACAGGCTGATTCCCGGACCATCTGGGGGCCGGATTGAGAAGGCAATTGGGCCGCATCTGGCCCACGGGTTGCCTACCCCTGCCTTGTTGTTGTTTAGTCGTTTAGTCGTGTCCGACTCTTCGTGACCCCATGGACCAGAGCACGCCAGGCACTTCTGTCTTCCACTGCCTCCCGCAGTTTGGTCAAACTCATGCTGGTAGCATCGAGAACACTACCCTTGCCTTAAACACACATATACCCCCAGCAAGGCAGAGAGCTTAAAAGCTCTTTCTGCACTGAGTACGCTTGGGCTAGACTGGGAAAAGACTCCTGCCAGGAACCCCAGAGACCGGCTTCCAGTCATTGTAGTCAGTACTGAGCTTGATGGACCAGGGGTCAGGGCCAGTGCAAAACAGCTCTCTTTCTTCCTGTGACCCACAGATACAGACCCCTCCCTCACCCCTCCAACATGCAGTTGCAGCAGTCATGCTGTGGGCTTTTGGTCACTTGAATGCTACATGGTTTTATTGTATTAAGCTGCATGTGACGTCTAACACCCCTAAAGGTCTGTGACAAGAAGGCTTCTCTTGAGACCCAGTGTTGAATTGGATACAAGGGAGAAGCCCAACTGCATCTCTGAGGGGAAGGTATTCAACAATCAAAGTTCTGTTCAATGACTTTGCACTCTAAACATCTAATGCTCCAATTTAAAGAGGTGACTGGACTTGTATGTCTGCAAAAACTTATTTTCTGGGGAGAAATTCAACACTGAGGGGAAGGTATTCAACAATCAAAGTTCTGTTCAATGACTTTGCACTCTAAACATCTAATGCTCCAATTTAAAGAGGTGACTGGACTTATATGTCTGCAAAAACTTATTTTCTGGGGAGAAATTCAACACTGTACTAAGATTATCGTTCTACCAGCATATTGATGGAATGGTGCCCCCTCTCCTGCCTTGCTGTTCCAGGGATTCTCACAACACCCCTCAAGCCAGTTTTGGGAGGTGCAAGAGGTGGCGAGAAGCTCTGTTGCACTTGCAGAAGTCCTTCTCCAGGGCTTCCACTGACGAGTCACTTTAGTTGGATCCTGCCATAAATTCTGTGGTGTTCATAGTATTTTCTTATCTGCAGGTATTTGGAAATGCACCCCCTAGTACAATGATAGAAAAATTCTCAGATCTCCTTCAGTTTACAACACAAGTGTCACGATTGATGGTGACTGAAATTCGGCGGAGAGCCTCTAACAAGTCTACAGGTAAATTCATACCATAGCACCTAGTTTATCTTTGTCCAATCAGAAGTTGAATATTCACATAACAACATTCTTCGAGAGATGACTGACTCTTGGCTGTCACTGAAGATAGTAAATGATTCTCACCTGCCTTCATCAAAGTATGAATGGGACAAGCGTGTAATTAGACATGAAAGGAAAGTGAGTCTTGATTGTCTTCATGCTGATTATGCACTTCATAGCAAAACTGGATTCAAGATGGGAGTTCTTAAGCAGCTGGAACATGAGAAGGAACAATTTGCCTATATATGGTATAAGTAGAAACTGGCTTTAATATTGTATAAGTAGAAACTGGTTTTAACATTGTGTTTGCTTATCTTCTTCTGTTGTTGTTGTTTTTGTTTGTAATTAACTCCAGAGGCTGCAAGTCGTGCCATAGTCCAGTTTCTGGAGATCAATCAAAGTGAAGAAGCCAGTAGAGGTTGGATGTTGCTTACTACAATTAACTTGTTAGCTTCATCTGGACAGGTTAGTTATGCATGAACAGAATCTGGTACTGTGTAGCCTGTACCTATAAATACTCTTAGAGGTATTTGTATTTAGCAAATGAGGATTTTGAAACACAAGAGATATATATTGTTTGCCATTTTTCTAAGCAGTTGTGAGCGAAGTCATCCAGTGATAAAAAGAAGAAGAAAGACCTTGTAAAGTCCTGTTAGGCGTCTCTGTAGGTTGGACGTTAAAAGGTTATGGTCTGATCTAGAATCCTCTGTTGTGTCTTATGTGCACATAGCTTTAGGCCACACCATTCGTTTTCGGAAATATGTGTATATGTGAAAACATTGCACACATGAAACTGCATACTCTATATAGCATGTCAGAACTCCAAAGCTTGGGGCTAGAGCGTCATCATGCATGGAAGGTGAAAGCTGATGTAGACAGCAAAGGTGGAATGATATTCACTGAGCTTCATTGAGTAGCATGTGACAGGGAAAGCTAGTGCTGGTGTTGGGAGTTCTTCAACAGACTAGGCAAAAGAACACATTGTGGAAAATGGCCAGTGATTAATGAATATAATCTGTACATGATCACAGTGATTATTATTATTGGGGGGATTATTTTCCCAAACGCATTAATGATTTTAGCCTGAGGTGGTAGGCTAAAAGACAGCAAAGAGGAGGCTTTAATAGCGTAGATAAGATATGGTCAGATCATGCATTTTACAAAGAAGAAAGGGAAGCTTCTAGGTGTAGAATCTGACTATGGTGGGAGAGGACAAGGATGACTCAAAATATTACCTCAATGTTATATACCCAGGAGGTGTGCAGATCTTAACGTCAAACTGAGAGAAGCTCGTTTATCATTGTGTGCAATTTCTAATGCAATGGCGCAGGGGCTTGTTGGGTTCTTTGCGATTTTTAAGATAATAGGGCAGACTGTGTGCACTAGATTTTGTGCACTAGGTTTTGATGGACTTTGTATACCATCTCTTGTATACCCTGTCTCAAGATGAGATGGGGGTGAGCATTCAGAACAAGAGTGCTCTACTGTGTGATTTCTCCTACTCAAATTACAACCAGTAGAAGCAGGGTGAGCATAGCATACCTGAAGCATACCTATTTCGGTCTAGATCATCCCATTCCCCTTGCCTTCTGTCGTACTCTCCTCTAAGGGAAGAAAAAACCTAAAATATGATGAATGAAACAGGTGCCAGAGTGTTCCATTGAGGAAAAAAATGATGCTCTGTGTGTATTCTCCAGCTACTTAGAAGTGCACTAAGCTTCTCCCATTGGTACTCTTTCCTGGGTTGAAGCTCTTTTTCCACTTGGGAAATGGGATGGGGCTGCTCAGCTTGTTCCTCTGTGTGTGTGTGTGTGTGTGCACAGTTTATCAATGTTGCTAAAAGCTTTCCTTTTTTGATAATGATAATGGTTTTTTCTTCTGAAAATTTTCAGAGTAACTTGCTTCTACGACTTCCACATAAAGGTTCTAGAAGCTGCATAGCTGGATAATTTCTAACAGAGTAGGTGGAATTCAGAACAAACTGCATTGTGCTAGGAATGCTACGCTAACATTTTGTCTCCACTCTTTTTCTTCCCTCAGAAAACAGTGGACTGCATGACGACTATGTCAGTGCCTTCCACGCTTGTGAAATGTCTCTATCTGTTTTTTGACCTTCCACATGTGCCTGAGGTGGCTGGAGGAGCCCAGAATGAGCTGCCTCTAGCAGAACGTAGAATGCTATTGCAGAAAGTGTTTGTGCAGGTAAATGAGTTGTAACCACAATACTACATTTCAAATTCTGTTTCATCTCCTAAAGGATTGGGAAAAAAGGTTCTTGCATTGAATTCTTTTACACTCACGCTTATACACTCTACAATTCCTAGGCCAAATCAAGGTGTTATATTATCCTGCTATTCTATATTACTTTTTCTCTGTTACCTACCTTTTTTTTTGGTGTCTACATGTTTTTCTTTGTTGCAACCCCCCCCCCCATTTTATTTTTATTTTTAAAAAATAAAGCTGGTTACTGATGAGAGAAACTTCCATAAGTCCATGATGGTGGCATTTGGAAAATTAATATTGTTACACTGAACTGATTCCAAGGAGCTGCTTAACTCTACCTACTTTCTCCAAGTTTAAATGAAAATTACAATAAACAGAATGCTTATGGTAGCAATTATATGAGCTTCCTATAATGGCCTTTTGTTTCAGATCTTGGTGAAACTCTGCAGTTTTGTGTCCCCGGCGGAAGAACTTGCTCAAAAGGATGATCTTCAGCTTCTATTCAGTGCAATAACCTCATGGTGCCCTCCCTATAACCTGCCTTGGAGAAAGAGCGCAGGCGAAGTCCTAATGACCATATCACGTCATGGCCTTAGTGTCAATGTAGTGAAATACATTCACGGTTGGTATATCTTGGTGCTGTATTGTGATTTTGTTTTTCTCTCAATATAGTCATGTAATAATTTCTATCATCGCTAGATTCTCTCTCTCTGTCTGGGTGACCATGCTCTGGTCTTAATCCCTAATTTTAAATTCTCATTTGTGAAATAAGAATATTGATGTGTTAACTCATGTGGACATAACTGAGGTGGTGGTGCCTATCCTGAAAACAGTGGGGCCGCGACTGAAAAAATTATAGGACGGGCCTAACGCTGAATCAGGGCCATCGAACCTGCTGTCCCCTTTGTGACATGTCTAGCATTCATTGCCATCCCACCAGATGTTTCATAAACCCTCCTATTTCTGTTGCTTCAACAAGGTGACAGAAATAGATGATGTGCTTTCAGTAAACCAGCAGAGCACATTGAACAACTGCATATTGTGTACATGCTGGGGAAACTGAATTTGGTTTAAACTGGTAGTAACGATGACGTAAAAGGGATTATAGGAAGAAGAACCTATTTTTTGTACCTCAGTATTGGCTAGCAAAATGCACAGTTGTTTCTTACATGAATGATTGTGGGCTTGCCACTTCCACTGATGTTGAAAGCTCCCAAGAGTAGTTCCTGTTCCTTATCTACGTGTAATAGAGCATTAGATTCTTGCAGAGACAGCTCTTGGGTAGTTGCTTCTGTTTTACTGCTTCCTGTCTCTTCCGTGGAACATTTGTAACAGATTGAAGGGAATTATGCCACTGCCTTATGCCATTATAGTTTTGTAGTTAGTATACCATACAGAGTTCTGCTCAAATACATCCACTCATGCTTAAAATAAAGTCCAGGAATTGTAATTTAGTTCTGCTGTAACATGGATATATGGCACCCAAATTATATTCATGCTTTGAATAAGAGCACACTTGTTGCAAATAAAAGCATTCAGATTATCCAAGGCTTTTCGTTTTCCCAAATGTAGACTCTTCAAGCGATAAAGAGCTACACACACACAGCAGATTTCCTTCTGATAAGTAACACAGTCAGAAGCCATTATCTTTTATAGTGCAAATTGCACTTATGCTAGGACATTCCCGCTATTTCTGTATGTATTTGTTTGTGGAGTTCTTGTATTCAATATGCATATGACATGGTTGCCTTTGATTTGGCCTCGTCTTTTGTTGCTCTGGGAGTAACAGTACCAGAGATGTCATGGGCAGGGTGAATTGCATGGTTACTTTCTAAGCCAGAATGGTTGGCCACTGGTGCTTATGCTTGGAACTCTGTTCAAATGTTGGGTAGAGTGTTCAAGGTGTTTTCTTTTTCAACATGTTGTTATAATTATTTCTTAGTTATAATTATAATTTTTACAATTATATAGACAGCAGTTTTTAAATGCAGTTTTTAAATGAAGAGTAGTATACGGGGGGGGGGAGAGAGAGAGAGAGAGAGAGAGGTAATAATAATTATAATATTTTATGGAACATGGGTGGTGCTGTGGTATAGATACCACAGAGCCTAGGGCTTGCCGATCAGAAGGTCGCGGTTCGAATCCCGTTGCTCAGTCCCTGCTCCTGCCAACCTAGCAATTCAGAAGCACGTCAAAGTGCAAGTAGATAAATAGGTACCGCTCCGGCAGGAAGGTAAACAGCGTTTCCATGCGCTGCTCTGGTTCACCAGAAGCGGCATAGTCATGATGGCCACATGACCCGGAAGCTGTACGCCGGCTCCCTCGGCCAATAAAGCAAGATGAGCACCGCAACCCCAGAGTTGTCCACGACTGGACCTAACGGTCAGGGGTCCCTTTACCTATAATAATATAATATAATAACATTTTATCTTGCCTTTCCAGTTTTCACATTTTGCAAGATATAGTCAGACACTCAAAGATGCATAGTGAAGAAAATGTGTTTTCTTAAGAGATACGATTGAGGTTCTTATTTGTGAGTTATTTTGCACATCCGGACAAATGGCAAGAAGTGGATGTGATTTGTAGCTCTGTGTAACATGGTGAAAGGGGAAATTGCACATCTGCTCTAGTATAGTGTGAGCTTTGCAAATGTATGTAGAATATGTGCAGATGTCAAAGTTCCCGTTTTGTACATTTCCTAGACATGCATAATATAGGTGTCCCAACCATCTGTTTTTATTTTCTTGCAATGTGTGAAATAGCTCTTAGTTCAGTACATAAGATCATTCTTGAAAATGGATTGATACCAACTAGTTGATAATCATGTATGAGAACACTTGTGCTTGGTAATTTTTGTATAATATGAAAAATGCTGGGGGGTTTTTATTGTCTTTACAGAAAAAGAATGCCTGTCAACATGTGTTCAAAACATGCAACAATCGGATGACCTTTCTCCCTTAGAAATAGTTGAGATGTTTGCTGGCCTTTCTTGCTTCCTCAAAGATTCCAGTGATGTCTCCCAAACACTCTTAGATGATTTTAGGATATGGCAAGGATACAACTTCCTCTTTGATCTCTTACTCAGGTATGCAAACCAGGTTTGCAAATTTATTTTATTGCTTCAAATGCAATTTTCATCCTAGCAAGATCTGTGTTGACATATCATTTTTGGAGCTGAAAAAATGAATGCCACCAATTCAGTAGATTCTTATAAGTTACAATGCAAGGAGGGGTATGTCACAAATTGAAACTACACTTTATTTTAGGGTTTTGGTTTTAGTCTTGCTAGTCTTGTAATTAATCTTTTGATGTGGTGTAGTGTTGCCTATTGTGGGTTGTTATTTTAAGTAAGAACTAAGTTTTATGGTGAACACATGAAATTGGATGTGATTTTTTAAAAAATGTTCCAAATTTTGATTTGAATGAGTGGCCTTGTTTTGAGATGAGTGTGCATTTCATCCCTGCAGGTTAGAACAAGCAAAAGAAGCAGAATCTAAGGATGCTCTGAAGGACTTGGTGAATTTGATAACCTCATTAACAACATATGGTGTCAATGAATTAAAGCCAACTGGTGTTACTACGGGGGCACCTTTTCTGTTGCCTGGATTTGCCGTCCCACAACCTGCAGGCAAAGGTGAGCTTTCTCTTCTTTTTAAGAAGTCCTTTACATGCAAAATTTAATCTGACATTTAACAGTCCTGAATTTGCTTGCAGTGGCTTGACCTGGAATTGATGGTGATCTCAGATTCTTAACAGTGTAGAATTAGGAAGGATCAGAAACTTTCTCAGACCTCCGGTCCATAATATAGTGTGAGCCACTTGACCCTCTACTTTACCACAAGCTCACCTTTGCTTCTTGAGGCAACCCATAAACCGATATTCAGTTACTATTTTATATTGCTTAGCACTGTAAAATAAAATACAATGATGATGGTATTGATTGGATCTGCCTATGCCTAGCCTACATAGGATACCATACTATGTAAGAACAATACATTATGTTCTTTCCCACCATTCTTTGCCACTGGAACCCTCCAACACATACTAATCATCCTGGGGGCTGCCTCCTGTCCACTCCCCCTTCTGGGAATGGTGTGGCTATTCTTAAAAAAGAGGAGCCTCCACTACTATCATCTGCAGGCTCTGTTCCCATGCAGTTATTTGCATTAGAGAATAAAGTGTGACGAACTGTATGCTTGAAGAATAATCTTTACGTAAAGATCTGTAAAGTTTCCCTTCTTCCTGTTGTAGGTCACAATGTGAGGAATATCCAAGCCTTCTCTGTCCTACAGAATGCTTTCCTGAAGGCAAAAACCAGCTACCTTGCACAAATTATCCTTGATGCCATCTTAAATATCTACATTGCCGACAATGCCAACTATTTCATCTTGGAATCCCAGCACACTCTGTCCCAGTTTGCAGAGAAAATTTCCAAGCTTCCAGAAGTACAGGCCAAATACTTTGAGATGCTTGAGTTTGTTGTGTTTAGCTTGAATTACATACCTTGCAAAGAACTGATAAGCGTCAGCATCCTCTTAAAATCCAGCACCTCTTACCCATGTAGCATCATTGCAATGAAGACACTACTTAAGTTCACACGGCATGACTACATCTTTAAGGACGTCTTCAGGGAGGTGGGACTCCTGGAGGTGATGGTGAACCTTTTACATAAGTATGCAGCTCTTCTGAAAGAGCCTACACAGTCTCTGAATGATCAAGGTAATTATCTTCTCTTCCTCCCCCACCCCTGACCAAGGTTTCTTTCAAATCCTGCTTTTATCTTGTTCTTTTTTTATCACCTCTTTTTATACTATTGGAAATGCTTACCTGTCTTGCATTACTTTGCAAAAAAATATGCTATTGCCCATAAAACCTATGTAGGTTCAGATTTCTCTTATTCCTTAAATCATCAGCCCTCCTCCAAAACCACCTTTCGAATTCTCCCCAAAAGAGGCAGTTACCGTATTTTTCGCCCTATAGGACGCACTGGCCCATAGGATGCACCTCCTTTTTTGGGGAGGTAATGAATAAAAAAAAAAATCCCCCCCCCCAGCCGCGGGGCTGGGGCAGGGGAAGCCGAGCTTCCCCAGCCCCCAGAAGAGGCTGCTATCCGCAAGCCTTGCGAGCCCGGCAGCAACTCCCGCCGGGGTCGCAAGGCTTGCGGACACCTGCGCAAAGCACGGGGCGCCCTCCGGAGGGCGCCCCGTGCTCCAAGCAGCAGGCTGCTATCTGCAGCCTAGGGAGCCCTGCGTGAACTTCCGCAAGCTCCCCAGGCTTGCTGATAGCTTCCTGAAGCCTGGAGAGCGAGACGGGTCGGTGCGCACCGACCCCTCTCGCTCTCCAGGCTTCAGCGAAAGCCTGCATTCGCCCCATAGGACGCACACACAGATTTCCCCTTCATTTTTGGAGGGGAACAAGTGCGTCCTATGGAGCGAAAAATGCGGTAGTTTTCAGCAGAATCTCACGAGACATTGGTATTGCTTACAAGAGTAAAACAACCTGCTAGAACCTTTTAAACTCTCACTTAGCTTTGAAACCAAAATGCACATGAGTGACATAGTGATGCACTATAGACTTGCCGCTGAGTTGTATCCCAATACTTCACACTGGATGCAAAGTATAGGCAGGCTCAGTGTACCAAAGTGGAACGCCCCCTTCTTCTGCTGTGCCATGATTAAGCATTTTAAAAAAGTGATCGTTGTACACCAGCCAGCACATATAATATAGGAGCGATACTCTGAATTAATAAGCAGTTTGGTAATAGCATGGGCATATATACACTGCATTTTCTTTCATTGTAGCTTTTCGAAATTGTTTTCTAGGGGACTCAAGAAACAACAGTTCATTTGAAGACCAAAAGCAGCTTGCTTTGCTGGTTATGGAGACCTTGACAGTACTGCTTCAAGGATCGAACACAAATGCAGGTATTTGGCAAATGGCTGTTACAACGAATGAACCTATGTCTCTTAATGCTGACAGCTGCCCTTGAAATGCACTTAAATCATAAAGACCAATATAGAGTTATGTAATCTGTTTAGATGTGGAAATGCTGTGTCAAGCAGGTTTTTTGACCTTCTTGGAAGGAGGATACATTAATAGAATACTGAATTTGTTTAATTTGCTTGGCCAGATTTGCTTGAATTTCCCTTAGCAGAGGATAAGATTATTCTAGAATGGTGCCTTTCAGATATTTAAATTTGTAGTTTTAAGATGCATTCATTTGAATAAAATATATTTAGTGATGAATTATTACTTTCACCTGCGTCTCCTGATAACCGCAGTCTATCAAAAGTTAAATCAATAGCCTTTTCCTATAAATGGTTGCTTCTTAGTGTGGGGTAGGTTTGTATTAGCCTGGTCTTGACAATAGGAAGAATATGACTACTGGCATGTTACTGCAGTCTAGCAACTTCTGTTCCCTGACAAAACATGACCTTATCACGGATCATGATCTTCGTCCACGCCTGAAATACAGTGGTACCTCCGCCTACGAACTTAATTCGTTCCAGAGGTCCATTCTTAAGCCGAAGCGTCCTTAAGCCAAGGCGTATGCTTTCCCTAATGGAGCCTCCCTCCACCAGCGCCCTTCCCCTGGCGTCCTTCCCCCGTTCGGCTTCTTTTCCAGGGCAAAGTTCACTGGCCGGAACACCTACTTCCAGTTTTGCGGAGTTCTTTGCCTGAAAAGTTCATTAGGAGGACCGTTCGTAAATGGGAGGTACCACTGTAATTGCTTCAACATTTCTCCTTTCCCCTTTCATGGATGTGTTTTGAAAGTGTGCATGAGTGCCCCCTTCCCCAATGGAGCCTCTTGTAGCTTCACCTGAGCTCATTCAGTTCTAGTTTTGCAATACTGTCTTCTAAGGTGGGGCCAAGTGCTTGAACAAGGGCAAGAAGAGATATGGCAAAACTGGACATATCACTGGAATAAAATGGCCATCTTTGCTGGGGCTAATGGGAGTTGTAGTCAAAAACATAGGATGTCAGCAGATTGTCAAAGGCTGGGGTAGAACTTTGGAATGAAACTGAAATAAGAGTCTGGTAGGACAGGGGCATGTAGCTGAAACTGGGCTTTAAGTATCTGTTGGCTTCTGGAGTTTTAAGTGGTGCTGCTTACTCTGATCACATCATCCCAGTTTTGGGTTTTTTTTAGAGACTTCCCGGACTGACTATTCATTTAGAGTTCAAATTCAAAGCCCTAAGTGGATTGGGACCAAGCACATAAGGGAATTCCACCACACGTACCTACCTGCATAGTGAGATCATTGGCAGATTCCCTGTTTTCAGCTACCATCTGTTAGAAGAAAATTTCCTTTTAATAAGAGAAGTCTTTTTTTGGTGGCAGCACCCCATTTGTGGAATGTCCTCCTTGAGGAGATTTGCCTGCTACCAGCCCTTAACTTCAAGGCACCAGGCAAAATCTCTTTTCATCAGCCAGGCATTCTGAGCACCTTGATTATTTTAAGCTGTGATTGTTGTTTCTGCTTTTATATGCTGTTAGGTTATTTTTAGGTTTCTGGCGGTTTAATTTTTGCATGGTTTTAACTTTTGTAAGCTGCCAAGGCGCATATTGGATTTAAGAGGATATAGAATGTACTGTATAAATGTATTAAACAAATAATAAATATTTGCACTGTAGAATATCTCAAGCTTGAATGAAGTTGCAGAATTACCAAGAACATGCAGATCCTATTTTATGTTTGCTTGTATTACAGCTATTTAGTGCTTATCCTCTTGAGTGGCAAGCTAAGTAAGACCCTTTATATCCAATTTTAAATGTTTTCAGTCATCTCCGAGATCCCAGAAATTGCAAGCATTTGTGCCAGTGTGGTTCATTAGAAAGTGCTGCCTAGATCTACCTGGTGGCATCATACCTATTCCACTGTCTTTGCTTTCATTGTAGGCATTTTCAGGGAGTTTGGTGGAGCAAGGTGTGTACATAACATAGTAAAATATCCACAATGCAGGCAACATGCACTGATGATAATCCAGCAGTTGGTGTTATCACCAAGTGGCGACGATGACATGGGGACTCTCTTGGGATTAATGCACTCTGCTCCACCTACAGAATTACAGTTGAAGACTGACATATTAAGGGTAAGTACATTAATGAAAAATGTATGGATGTTTTAACACTTCTTATTAAATTACTGTTTCAGATGCAATTATATCTCACTTCACATCACTGATCTCAAACTTTCTTTTTTGTGGGGGCAGATAAATTGAACTGATCTTATTCATGTACTCAGGCAGCACAAATGAACATGAAAATAAATACTGAAAAGTTATTTGAGGGAAAAATAATAATAATTATCAAATAAATAAGAAATCCACTTCTTTCACCTTCTCTGTAAAATATAATTCACATTTATGAACCTTCGAGAATTCACTTAGCCAACATCTTTTTTTGCTTAAGTGATTCCCCAATTAAGATTCTGACAGTCAGCAGAACTGACTTGCAGCCATTTTCCACCGTTGTTGCAGTTCTGGACATCTTTCATATTGCATTTTCTTTCAGTCTACAACCTGGGATGGTTCACAGAACTGCAACTGTTTTACTTTTTCACAATTGTTATTAAAATGAAAAGCTTCCTTCAGCCTGGTTTTTGCATTCATTGTAGAGGTGTGTGTGTGTGTGTGTGTGTGTGTGTGTGTGAGAGAGAGAGAGAGAGAGAGAGAGAGAGAGGGAGAGGGAGAGAAAATCGTATTTCTGTTGAATCTTGAAGCTGGTTTACAAGTTCATCACTCGAAAAAGCTCTTTGTATTGATGAGGCAAGGCTGACTTTTACTCACTGTTTGGGGAAATTTAAAAACTTCTCTGTGTTCATATGCTTCAAATTAATCTCGGAAGCCTTTGTCATCACTGCAGTGTTTAGAACAACTGACCTCCATGACATCCTGTTTGTTCTGTCTTGTTTAAATATCCGTGTAGGCCCTGCTGTCCGTGCTGAAAGAGAGTCATCGCACGAGAACGGTTTTCAGAAAAGTTGGTGGATTTGTGTATGTCACATCTTTACTTGTTGCCATGGAAAGATCCTTGTGCTCTCCACCTAAGAATGGCTGGGAGAAAGTGAACCAGAACCAAGTGTTTGAGCTGCTCCACACTGTGCTCTGTACCTTGACTGCAGCAATGCGCTATGAGCCAGCCAACTCACACTTCTTCAGAACGGAGATCCAGTACGAAAAGTTGGCCGATGCTGTGAGGTTACTTGGCTGCTTCTCAGACTCCAGGAAAATAAGCCCTTTTAACATCTTCCCCTCAAACACTCAGCCTTTTCAAAGACTGTTGGAAGATGACCTCATAGCCATGGATTCGGTGTCACCCACGTTAAGGCATTGCAGCAAACTCTTTATTTACCTCTACAAAGTAGCTACAGACTCTTTCGACAGGTATGATTGGCGAGGTTTGGGGTGGAGTCGGAAGCACAGTTATGTCTGGGAATCGCATCATTCATTTCTATCTGATGTTCCCTAAGGGGGTTGTATGCTATTATTTTCTTCTGAGATTGAGAATTGGCAGCTATTTTTAAGTGCCTGTCTTGTAGACGATGATTTATTGCTGGTGCATCCCTACTTTGAGGTTGTGCATGTGGAAATTATGATTCATAGAAGGGGTTGGGGTAGGACCGAAGGTCTAACTTTTGGCAGTAATGACTGTTGACGACCTGTCCTCTTTGCAAGCAAAAGTAGATAGGGCTGCTGTACTTCCATTAGTTTACAGAAGAGAGGATTTTGGCAAGTTGAGCAGAAGTTGCTTCTGCCAAAATTCTGTCTCCTCCGCAACTCTCAGAGGCAACAGGCGTTCTGTCAACTTTGGTATTGTAAAGTAATCTGTATAGTTAGCTAACCATTTTAAAAAAGATAGCACCATTCCCTGGCCTTAAACTTTGGATAGCTGTTTTGTTGGAACAGTTTCCCCTTTGTTTGTTAGTAAGTTTTGAGACTCCTAAGAAAAGTTGTAGGTTTATTTTAAGGTATTTTGTTTAAGGGCAGTAGTTGGTTCTTCATTCTGTTGTATAAGGCAAATCAAAACAGATCACATTTTAATACAGGCTCAAATAAAATATGGGACATTTTTTTTTTAAAAAATGTACGCTTTTAAATGATACTATGAATTCAATGAATTTTAAAAGAGTTAATACCTTATTTGTATCTTAAAATATTCAGTAGCATTGGGTCTCTGGGATTGTTGCCTTTGATATATAGTGGCTAGTACTAGGATTATAAAATCAGTACATTTAAAGTTAACACTGCATAACATAGACCCATTTCCTTTTGATGAGCTTGTTTACTACTTCTGTCTTGGAAAATAATAGGTTAGGCTGGTAACTTCCTGAGCCTTGATGCTTCTTGTGTAGTATGTAACACTAATAGCTCTGTTGCTTTTGATGGAGAGGGGCACAGGCATGGAACATCCTTCACCCATTATTCCTTATTTTATTTAATTGCAAACACATTTTGTGACTTCAAAACTTCATGCAGTTTTGAAATTCAGCCTTAAAATTAGCTGTACTCTGGGTTTCTCTTTGTTAAATATTGCCAATTGATTTTAATGTTTTTATAAGGTATTACTGGCATGATCTTTAATTGCTTAGTAAAATAGTAATTTCAGATTTCTAGTGGATAGAATTGGGGGGCACTCCATTTGATACTGGTTAATACTGGAAGTTAAGAAATCTGGGTAGGCTTTGTTGTTACATAAGTATTTCTAATCCATTTTGTCTTTCCCATTCTTCATTATCTGTCTTCCCTTCATCCCCTTTGTTCTTAAAACTCATTAATTTTTGCAGACTTGCTTGGGATATTATGTTAGTCCTGATGAAATTTTAATCATATCTGGTTATCAGTATGTATTCAAACTTGGTCTTCTGTTATCAATCCCTGATCTGCATCAGTTTGTTTCAAGATATTAGGCTGTTTAGAAGCAGATAACTCAAAATATAAACAAACAAATGAAAAGGAAAATCTATTCCTTTAAAAAAAAAAACACCTATCTGTTTTGTATGTCTTAGTTTTTACTTTGTGTGCTCTTCGTCCTTTGCTCTGGCTAATTCTGCAGTATGTATTTCTACTGGTGAAACTGTAAGACTAACAAAGCTTCTAGCCTCTTGTTTTCTTTTCTAACCTCTCTATCCCCTCCACGTTTGTTTTGTCTGTAGTCGTGCTGAACAGATTCCTCCTTGCCTGACAAATGAGACTTCTCTCCCCTCTCCTTGGGGCACACCAGCTTTGTCGAGGAAAAGGTACTGATCCTTTTAAAGAGAAGTTGTGCTTTCTACCGTCTTCACACCTGTGTTCTCTGTGTTTCGTTAACTTCCTCAGAGTGAGGTCTGTTACTGTGCTTCTCTGTTCTTCCAAGAATTGTCAATTGGCTGGCAAGTTAGTAAATTCACATGTAATGAAGCCCCATTTTGAAATATTTGGGCAAATACAGTGGTACCTCGGGTTACATATTCAGGTTACAGGCTCTGCTAACCCAGAAATAGTGCTTCAGGTTAAGAACTTTGCTTCAGGATAAGAACAGAAATCTGGCTCCAGCGGCATGGCATCAGCAGGAGGCCCCATTAGCTAAAGTGGTGCTTCAGGTTAAGAACAGTTTCAGGTTAAGAACGGACCTCCGGAACGAATTAAGTACTTAACCCGAGGTACCATTGTACTTGGTGCAGAATAAAGGAAATCAAGGAAGTCAAGGTTCACAACATTTTGAGTGAATTTGTTGCCCTGAGACAGCATACAGGGCGGTTTTTAAGGCATGGTCTATGTGCTGTAGAATTACGTTAGTGGTGGTAGAATGGACTATACCAGTTTGAACTTCAGCCTGGGGCATCAAAATGTTGAATTCTGTTCTGATAACAAAATCCGCTGTAAGTAGAAAACTAAGCACAGCGGGGAGCAGCTAGGGCCGGAACTTTTTTCTTGATGTGCTAGGGTGTTTTCTTTTTGGGTACTTCTAAGGAGCATTTGATGTGGTGGAGCATTCAAAAACTTTCAGTATATTTTTGAGTCACTGATTTAAAAATTGTATACTGCCTCGAGTTTTCTTTTTAAATAGCAGCAAAAAGCAGTTAGGTATAATTTTTTTCTTAATGATTGATTCTAAGCTACAGAGTCAACCAGTGCACAGGGAGTTCTATGCTGATTTTAAAGTCCTTTGTAAACCTGGCATTTCCCAGGATATAATTTCCCTTTTGCTCTCTTGATCTTTTACTACACTCTTGATACACTGTTCCTTCCTGCTTCCTTAGTCCTTGAATGAATTCCCCTCATTGTGTTCTTTTTTTGATTACCTTATTATATAATGTATTTGTAGTATAATCCTAACTTGGAAGTTCTGCTGACTGGAAGGGGCTTCTGGGAAATCCTGAACCCTCGCTTCCTGTGTTGACGCCTGCCAGGTTTTGGAAGTGGCATAATTCATTCCCCCTTCCGTAGGATTACTCTGACTTTCAGTCAATTGAAGCAAACATTTAGCTTCTAGATTCTTCTTATTTTCTTTGTGTTGAGAGTAGTTTAAAACATGCTTGAATGTCTTCAGAAAGTTTTAACAATTTCTGCTGTTGTGCTTTTTTTCTGCTACATTGTTTGTGTTCAGTGTGTGTTGCTGTATAGGGGCTCAATCTGCTCTGTAATAATTCCCTTGGATGATATTGCAATATATCCCATCAACAATATGTTTTTGTAGACTTGAACGTTTCAGCAATACAGTTCATCATCTGTCTTGCATGCTTTACTTGAGATTTCTGCATTGCAGGGGGTTGCACTAGATGGCCCTTCTATGGTTCTGTGATGGTTGTGAAACTTTGTGGCCTGGGTTTTTCCATTGGCTTGGAAACAAAGAACTATGAATGAAAGGAAGGCATGTGATGGCATACTTCCATACTTGTGAAAGACATGTTTTAATGCAGCACCATCCTTTATTGGCAATGATTCAGGCTGTGACATATAAATTATAGTGGGCATATGGAAAGGTCTTTTCTGTGCAGTGTTTTGAGCAACAGCTTGAACAAACGAAACTTCTCCGAACTTTCCATAGAATCCTTTCCTATGGATTTGATAGGTCACCCCTTGCAGATAAACCATTTCCCGTCTCCTAACAGTGGTTAGCCGGTTGGGAGAGGGCTGTGTTTTTGGGCCTCATCCCTCTTCCTGTGCGCGAACTTTTCTTTCCCTTTCTGATTTGAAATTGGATAGGATTCAGCATGCTTAGTGCCGATGGGGGATGTGAGACTGCTTCGTGGTTACACTGGGTGGTGGAAGGGAGAGGAAATTCACATGGGAGATGGTGGGAGTGGGTGAATGCATGATTCCACAGCATTCTTCCGTTCTGGTCACGCTTAGTAGATTAGGAATGTTACTTATGTGCTGAACGTATGAACGGACTGTAGGATTTTCCATTCTTTGCTCACATGGCCGTCGCCCAAGCCAGGCTTGACTTGTTATTTGCCGGTAAGATCATCCTCACCTAAAATATTACATAAAGATTTATAGACAGCTGGAGTAAACATGTTAAAAAAAATGCAAGCATGTCTCTAATAGATCAGGGGAAAATATTTCAGATGTAATAAGAGGTTATTAAAAATCTCTTCCTGGGGAGCTGCATGGGTTTGTGTTTGGAAACAGATTATATATTGGAATATATATATATTAATCTGTTTGGAAACAGATTATATATACTGTTCCTTGGGGGTGGGGTGGTTGTTGTTGTTTTTCTTCATTCATGTTACTGTGGTATTTATTAATTCCAATAAATTATAGATGACTACTGCAAAACAAAATATTACCAGCAATATTTAAAAGCACAGTTGGAGAGGTAGAGAGCTGAGGCAACAAAATCATCCGTGAAGAATCTTTAGTTAAGATTTGTATGAAACCGTTGCAGAATCCTCTTGGGGTCTTTAAAAACCCTTCTTTCAGTGCACAAAGCTCTTATCCATTGGTAATTACAGTTGCGAAGTGTTCTGAGTCCCTTTTGGCTGGGCTGGCTTCTGCTCTTTAGTCAGAACTCCCCCCCCCCCTTAGGAAAGACATTTCCTTGTTTATGGGGAAAGTTGTGATCCACAAAAGTAACAACTAAAAAAATGTATGTGTGCTGCACACCCTGTGCTTGTATTAAGCCTCTTTGGATATTACCAGAGTATCATTATCTGCCGTGCTTTGCAATTCCATTCAAAGTGCTGTGTGCTGATTTGTAATTCTCCCCAAGACTGAGCAAACGTCACAGTCTTGATGACAGAGAAAGGGTGTGCAGGTGACCCTGCCAAGAGCTGTTCATGCTCGAATGAGAAGTGGTGTGTGGAGAGATGATGTAGGAGGGGACAAGTTTGCGCTAAATCCTTTTACAAGTGGTCAATTCCAGAGCAACTTTTGAGGAGGCAGGGTTATGGGGCTTTTCTGAGAGAGTATTTTAAAGCAGACTTGAGCTAACTAGTTATGAAGAAAGACACACATCTCCTGTAATTAGAAAGACATAAGGGGACTCTTTAACAGATGCAAGTTTATGTTTCAATCCAGATTGGCCACTTGACCCAATGTTTTCTTGGAAATTTCACCTCCTTAGGCCTAAACCTATTTTGATGCATGAGAAGTTACCAGTTAAGTTTACAGTTCATCTGGGCTGCCAAATATCTCAGAGTCATGTGGCTGAAAAACCTAATTTGTGGTTCTTCTTGTTTGCTATCTGGTTTTTGCCATAATGCCTGCAGGCTTTATCTCTATATCCACAAATGCTACTGGTGTAATTTTCCATTAAGCTGGTATTCTAGGAAGAGCCAGCAAGCAACATCTATGCATGTGCCACATCTGAAAAGAAGATACCACCTGGAGCACATATTATGGAAAGTGAATACTAGAAAAGCCTTGGCATATTTAATCCAAATGCTGTATTTTGAGAAAAGCTTAATGTTGCATGTGTGTTAAAGCCCTATTATTTTTCCTCCTTACCTTTAGGCACGCGTATCATTCTACTTCAACACCTCCAGTATTTCCTCCCAAAAACCCTTCTGATTTGAAACTGCACAAAGGAACTGTGTCTCTGCAGAGTTCAGATGCTGTCATCATCCATCCTGGAGCTATGCTTTCCATGTTGGACCTCTTAGTCTCTGTTGGGTCGAATACACAGCCAGAAGTGAGAACCTTTTCAAATATACTGCTTACCCTATAGGGTTAAGTTAAGAAAGCTTATAAAGGAATACATTGGGGGAGTTTAAGATCTGTTTTAACCTAATTCATTGCTTTATCTTAAAATTAACTCTTGAGCTTTACTAGGAAGCAGTGAATTTGAATCTTAGACACTGTACAGTTATTGGCTTGAATCAAAAAGAACAGCACAACCAACTAGTTCCATCTGATCAAAGAAGCTCTGGATTTTTCATCTTCTAGAACAGTAGCTCCCTGTGCTACATAGCAGACAAAGCACTTTTGAAATGGGAAGCTAGGGTGTTTCCAAAGTTTATGGCATGACATGAGGACCTGCTGGGCACTTTGAAATATTTGAGAGTTCCTAAAGAAGCTAATTGGATTCCAGCTGTTACCTACAAAATACATGCCAACTTGAGAACTCTGCTTTATGAGATTTAAAGGTGCTCATCATTTGTTAGTCCCTGATAGCTATATTTCAAAAAGCCAAGATCAGTAGTAGCAGAAATCTGACTTTTCTAACAAAATTGTTTGTTTGTTTGTTTTAAAAATATAACAAGCATCTACACTAAGCGTAGGTGAGTAAAGTATAGGACAGAATGCTTTTGTCAGCTGATAGTATGAAAATATGTGAGTTGGACATTATTTCTATTTATCAAACACTACCATAGTTCTTGTTCTTGGCGAATTTGATCAGTAAAATGTCAAATAAAAACGATCTGGGTTTAGCAACCAGAATCCCAAAGGCTATTTTAAGTGCTCTTAAGAGTTTGTGGTTCTCCTGAGGTTGTTGTTTTGTTTAACCTTTTCTTTCTTTGAGCAGCAGACCACTGTGCAATATCCTAAATTTCACACACACACACTTGCTGGAAATGGCAAGTGACACAGTTTTTGTGAGTGTTTTCTTACAGATTTGTTTTGTCTTTGTCTCATTTATGCTTGTGCAAAATTTGCAGCATGCCCTAGATCTTCAGCTAGCAGTGGCCAACATCTTGCAGTCTCTAGTGCACACCGAAAGAAATCAGCAAGTCATGTGTGAAGCTGGACTCCATGCACGACTTCTGCAGAGATGCAGCGCAGCTCTTGCTGATGAGGACCACTCTTTGCACCCCCCACTCCAGAGGATGTTTGAAAGGTTGGCCTCTCAGGCGTTGGAACCAATGGTGCTGAGGTAAGTAGAAGAGGGGGTTTACTTCAAATTCTTATAATTTGATTTGATTATTTGATTTCTAGACTGCTTAATATTTTAAAAAATCTCTAAGCGGTATACAGAAAACTGAAGCAACAACAGGCAACTTAAACAAGAAATTGCAAAAACACACAGCTACATATAAAAATCTTACATTAATACAAAGTTGCTAATAGAGACGAATCAATATCCATTCATTTTCCTTTGACACACACCCCACTCAGCCTCCAGGTTCTTGCCTAGAGTCCAAACAAGCTCTCAGCTCACCCACAAAAGTCTCACAATTAGAACAGTTCCTGGAAACAGCAGACAGCAGGTATTTTGAGTTTCCCAGGAGGTCCAGAGGATGGGGACCCCTCACAGCTCTTTCTTCACCCTCTGTCCTCTCCTCCTCCTCCTGCTGCTGCTGCTGGTTGATCATGGACATTAATGTATTTTATTGAACTGACACATGGAGGTTGGGCTTAGGATTATTTAAAGAGAGAGAAGAATGAATCTGGTATTAAACTTCCTGTTTAAGTACGTTCTCTGTTGCTGTTTATCATAGCTCCGAGACAGTGAGAGAGTTCTTTTGCACGGAGCGAAACATATTTAAATAGGTCAGCATTCTTCACACATGACATGGGAACAATCTCCACATTTTTAAAAAAAGTATTATACACTGTCACTTTCACAAACACTTGTTTTGCTTTAAGCACCTTGATAATGAAGTTGGTGATTTGTGAACAGGAGAAGCTTCACGAACTGAAGCAGCTGTCGTGCTTTACTGTTCTATCCTTTAGGGTGAGGGAGAGCGGGGGAAGCTAAAAGAAGCACTACAAAGTTGAACTATGATGCACTGAAAACTATTTTAATATTTCAAATGTGGCCCTGTAAAATGCATATATGGGAATATGTTCATAAATGTTAGGTAAACTGAGCTGTGGTGTGTATGCAGTCTTAGTTTGTCTAAATTGATAGCATTTGAAATCAAGCACTTGAGGGCGATGTGTCTGTATCTTCATCTGTTTCTGCACCTGTACCTACTTCCTAATACGAAAAAACCCACATAATTATGCCAAGAGGATTTTGGCTCCTCTGAGACATAATGCCTAAGACCACATGGACATTGGTGAAGTAGGTGTGGATTTCTACAGTTCTGTTTTATATTTAAATAAAATTTAGGGTTCTTTTGGCCTGTATTTTGCTTTGTTTACTTTCTAAATAGTTTTTGATGAAGCACATTTTAATGTATGTACATGTTCAAGTGGCAGCTGTTGCACTTAATCAAATAAAAAGGAATGCAAATGACTTTGAAGCCTTTCTTATTTTCCCTCTCCATTTTTCTCTAGGGAATTTTTACGTTTGGGAAATCCTCTGAATTGTGGAGCCTGGGATAAGAAGCTGTTGAAACGATACAGAGTGCATAAACCAAGCTCACTCAGTTATGAGCCGGAGTTGAGAAGTAAGTGTTTTTATATTTGAAATAGTTTTGAGGCACTCATTAGTAACTGCCAGACTGAAATCTGGCCATGCTTCAACAATGTTTCAGAGAGCTAACAAGTGAGATTTAATTAATGCTTGTAGGTAATGACAAGGAGTGAGGATTTCCCTTATAGAGCCTAACGATGGTTAGCAGTTGGCAGCGATTCTGACCCTAGATGTGGCCAGCTAGGACACTGGATCTGAAACAAGTGTACAGCCCTGCTTTTAAGGCAGCTTTTTCTTTCCTGATTAAAGATCTGGCGCTGTATGCACAGGTGCATGGCGGTTTCGAAACTTGGCTTTTCTCGCAAGGAAAAAGCTTTCCACCCATGGATATTAAGTTGTAAATTTGAGCAAACGTCTCTTCCCTGCCAGTTAGATGAATCAACCACTACCGTTTTTTTCACTCTATAGGACGCACTTTTTCCCCTCCAAAAATTAAGGGGAAATGTGTATGCGTCCTATGGAGCGAGTGCAGGCTCCCTGGCTTCAGCAATAGCAACGCGAAGCCTCTGAAGCTTTCACTTTTGCTGAAGCCAGGAGAGTCTGGTCTTTGAGGCTGGTGGTGGGGGAAAGCAGCGCTTCCCCCCACCGCCAGCCCCACAGGCTCGGGGGGCAGTGGGAAGGCGCACGATGCTGGAGGGAGTCAGTACTGGCCGAGTCAGTCCCTTCTCCCTCCTGTGGGCTTTTGCGGGAGATGGGGGAATTCCCCCACCTCCCGCAATAGCAGGGAGAAGTCTGGGAGAAGTGCACAGGCTGTGTGTGGGGGGGGGGGAAGAGGATCATATTTTTTCCCTTGATTTCCCCCTCTGAAAACTAGGTGCGCCCTATGGTCAGGTGCGCCCTATAGAGTGAAAAATATGGTATTTTGTGGATGTACGCAAAGCTCAGGCTGTGTGAGGCAACTGCTTTACTGTTACAGAATGATGGACTCATTGCTAGATACACTGGTTCTTAAGGAGAAAGAGGGGTGATGCTTTTGGTTCTGTCACACACGACAGTGGTGAAGAGGAGCAAATCATGCTAATGGGGGGGTTGGGGCTGAGCTGTAAGGATTTGCTCCTCCAGCTGTTCCTGATCTCTTAACAAAGGTTGAAGGGCAGGCTGCACTACACCTGTGCCAGCCTGCTGTCTTGAACTGCTAAGGTACGGTTATTACAACCTGCCTTTTAATGCTTTTCTGTTTCCATTTACTGCAAAGTAGGATAGTTATTATTTCATATAGGTAAACCTCTGGCCTCAAATAGTGAATGGTATATACTACTGGGTGCTCCCAAATTTCCATTGGTTTTACTGATATTACAGCAATTAAGACCTACTGTTTTAATTGCAAAGAAGAAAGGAAGGATTTTATTTTCTCTGGTCACAGCCCAGTTAATCTGGCATAGCAGAACTCAAGACTGCTTCACTATGTTGAGCTCATTAGGACTTGGTTGATTTAATTTTAAATACTTCCATTTATGTCGGCTACGTTGTAGTTAATTAACCCGTGTTTAGAAAACCTTGCATTTGTGTAGATAAAGCTTCTGTTACAGACGTTTCACAAGCAGTCAATTTTGACGCACATTGTTTGCAACCACCTGGAGTCCATTGGTGGCTGCACCATGTAAACTGGTAGTCGTGTGAATCAACAGTGGGTTGAATGGCAAACATATTTTGGGACTTTGTAGTAAAAGACAAAATGTACTTTTGTCCCTTTTATTGTATTAGGATTCTCTTACTGACAATACTAATCTCATGTGGATCTTCTATTTTTTTAAAAAAAATTAAAAAGTATTTCGTTTTTTAACTCCTGCTATAGATAGCATGATTACATCAATGGAAGGCCTGGGTACCGACTGTGTGTTCAGTTTACATGAAGATAACCACTACAGGATAAGCAAGAGCCTTTTAAAACCAGCAGAAGGAAGCACAGTACCCCTGACGAGGGTGAAATGTTTGGTTTCCATGACAACCCCACATGATATTAGACTTCATGGCTCAGCAGTTACTCCGGCATTTATTGAATTTGACACGTCTCTTGAAGGGTTTGGGTAAGGTCTCGTAAAGGCTCTTTTCTTACTCTCTTCTTGTTTCAGAATAATGTTTGCAGTTCCTAATTAACTTCTTTGATTTTCAAAACCATTAGTTGTGCCATGGAAGACTGCCTCTGATATAATAATGCACCTAATTCAGATGATGAGTTCTTTGAGTATAGATGATCCCACCAAGCAAATGTGGGTTATGTAGGTTAGATGTTTTGTGTGTATTTAAAAAACCCTTTCTTAGCAAAGAAGTGGCACCAAAATCCAGTTCTCCAAAAAAAAATTCCCTTCGTTCCCTAGAAATTTTTTGTCAGAGGAAGTGGAATGTAATCAGGCTTGGAGAAATATAATTAATAATTAAAGTAGCAGCTTTGGAAAGGCAGTTCAGTGATCATGGAATAATCTCAGCATATTTGATTATTGTAGATTAAATATACACCTTAGCTTTCTTGAGCAACTTGTCTGTTTTACTCAGTTTTTTATTCTTCTAATCTGTAAAGAGGCTTAATCTGCAAAGTTGATATCTTAAAAGTATGCATTAATATTAAATTCTGTAATTCACTTATTGAAGTATTTATACAAGGAATTATCTTCATAAAATGAATTCTCATTCATGCTCTTGAGAAAAGGAGCCATGCTCCTAATGCTGGCTTGATCATTAAGGGACCAAGAGCATGTTGCGAAATCTGTATTTTCCTTCTTTTACACACCCTTTGCTTAAAAGAGAGGGACGCGGGTGGCGCTGTGGGTTAAACCACAGAGCCTAGGACTTGCCGATCAGAAGGTTGGCGGTTCAAATCCCCGTGACGGGGTGAGCTCCCGTTGCTCGGTCCCTGATCCTGCCAACCTAGCAGTTCGAAAGCATGTCAAAGTGCGAGATAAATAGGTACCGCTCCAGCGGGAAGGTAAACGATGTTTCTGTGCGCTGCTCTGGTTCGCCAGAAGCGGCTTAGTCATGCTGGCCACATGACCCAGAAGCTGTACGCCGGCTCCCTTGGCCAATAAAGCGAGATGAGCGCCACAACCCCAGAGTCAACCACGACTGGACCTAATGGTCAGGGGTGCCTTTACCTTTACCTTGCTTAAAAGACTCTCTCTGTTCCCTGCCATGGACTAAGTGATAACATCTGATGGATATTGACTGGAAGTACTGTTCCTAACTCATTGATCTTTATTTAACAGCTGTCTGTTCTTACCAAGTTTGGCCCCTCATAATGCACCTACCAACAATGTGGTCACAACTGGGCTTATTGATGGCACTGTGGTCAGTGGAATTGGAACTGGTAAGTCCCTTTGCCATAGCCAAAAGGGATGGATTTGGTGCGTCTGTCATCTTCTGAAATCAGCCCTATAACTACTCTTGACTCAGTTTACTTTTAATTTATGTAAATAAATCCTCTTGAACGCACTAGGAATCCACGAGAGTGCGACAGGGGGAAAAGCTATGTTTATTGTAATGGAGCTCCATCAGACTACTGCAAAATGTTTCCTGCAGCCAAAATTGTGGAGGACTTTTTGATATGATGAAAAGTAATGCTAAGCATAGGCACAGAAAAAAATAACCCAGTGGCAGAAGAGCCACTTAGTTCTTACATGGAGCTGGTTGCCAGGGGCGATTAACCTTTTACATCCCAGGGCTACTTTGGTGATCAGCAGTGGACATGGCTATTTATTATATGCACACACTCCCTTGCCACACTGGTAGCACACATACTCACTACACCTGTACCAAGGCAGGATGAGCGCTCTTGCAAAACAACTCCCATCCTAATTCACACACCCACACCCCTTTGTGGTTGGAGGGAGACACTGCCTTTTTACATTTTGCAGAAGGTTCTGTGAAGAGTAAAATACAGGATTTCCAGCCCCTTCAACCCTTTCACTGAGCCAGCAGAGGAATTTTATTTCCTGATCATAGCACAGAGCATCACCAATGCCAAGATAGAGAAGTAAGGCTGTGGGGGCTGGTTTGGCATTAATTAATTAATTTCCCAGCTACTCTGGGCGGCTGCCATGTGGCATGCTGGCTGCATCCAGCTCAACCTGTGGGTTAGCTGCCTTTGCATTAAGCCATAGTTAAAAATAAGCTAACGCAAATGAGCAGCATGCTCAACTGTACCTGTTATTCCCCTGCTTTCCCCCAACTAGGTAGAAAGAATCCAGAGTTGTGCATTTATCTAATTATTAGAGCTGAGCTGAACTGGGGTCACGAGCTGCGTGAACATTTTCTTTCTCCTCACAAAGCAGCCCCCCTTGTGGAAGATGGTGGGGGAGACTTGAAACAGTATGTAGAAGGAGGGAAAGCATCCTTGCTATAACTAGGATGATGCTCCCTGTTTTGCCACACCATAACAAAGGAAGTGCAAAAGCAGATCACAGCAAGATGTGGTGTTAGCTAGATGCAGATCTGAATACCACGGCAAGGGAAGTGAAAGGGAGTACATTTCTCAGTTTCCAAGGCAACCGGGCAACTGTATTCTTTGAATTTCTGTAGGGAATATGTCTTCATATTGCCAAAACAATAAAGCAACTTGTCCTGCCCTGACATATTGCTAGGGGAACAGGCAGTGTAGGAGACATGCACATGCTAGGGGAAAATGCCACTTCATTTGTCTTCATTGGCATTGCTTCATAACCAAATCTGATTGGCTACATAGCATGATACCATCTCACTCACAGTCTGATCCCTGGTTGGCTGTGATCTGAGACGGTGAGAGAGAACTGGAATATTGTCTTGTGGGGTTGGGGGGACTTTATGTTGTAAAATCCGAAAACATAAAGAAAAGAAAAAGAAAACAGAATAGTCACACCTGTTCTATAGCATTCTTGGTGTGAGCATGTAGAAAAGGTTTAATAAAATGTGACCTTTTGTTTTAATTGATATATACTACTGTAGAAACAGAAGGGACATGGGTGGTGCTGTGGTCTAAACCACAGAGCCTAGAGCTTGCTGATCGGAAGGTCGGCGGTTCAAATCTCCGCGACAGGGTGAGCTCCCATTGTTGCATCCCAGCTCCTGCCCACCTAGCAGTTCGAAAGCACGTCAAAGTGCAAGTAGATAAATAGGTACCGCTCTGGCACATGACCTGGAAGCTGTCTATGGACAAATGCCGGCTCCCTCGGCCTATAGAGCGAGATGAGTGCCACAACCTCTACCACCTTTTCAGAATTCTCACTTCACTCCTACACAAACAGCTACAAATTTGGAGAAACTGTATTCAAAGTTTTTGAAGAACTGTAATGTTTAGGCTTTTTCTGCTGTGATTTCATACTTGATCCAATTGGGTTTTGCTCTTCCAAGTGCTTGAAGGCAGGAATGTGGTCATCCCACAGGAAACTTCTGTCTGGCTCCATTGCCTTGGAGGGGCTCCAGTTGCATTCCTGTCTTTCGCTCAAGGTGGTAGCTTTAGAATTATTCCCTGATACAAGACTGTGTTTCAGGGTCAATTTCATTGTCTGTTCTCCTTGTGTTCATTTGCCTTCACATCTAGCTCCCCCCCCCCTTCTTCTTACAGGAGAGAGACTTTTCCCACCCCCATCTGGATTGAGCTATTCAAGTTGGTTTTGCATAGAACATTTCAGTACAGCTCCAAATCATCACCCAGTCAGGTTACTTACAGTTGTAAGACGGGCAAACAGCTCCGAGCAGCACTATATATGCCTTGCCATTGTCCTTTCTGCAAAAGACCGGTCACTGATTGTTTCAACTAAAGAAGAACTACTTCAGAACTATGGTAAGAAGCACACTGTGCAGCATATATTCCTCATCATTCTGTGTTATTGTGACAATAAGGCATAAAGCCCATGCTCTCCCCACCAACCAGAATGGAGTGATGAGCTTGGGCGGTCCTTTCCCCGCTTATGTGCCCAGTTTCAGCATTAGATTTCCTGATTTGTTAAACCACATTTCCCCCTGTGACATCTGAACTGGGAAACGTTGATTTCAGGGTTTTCTTCAAACCAGGATTGCAGTTTTTCCTCCCTTCTATCAACAGTTAACTTTAAGAAAAGTTTTAACTGCCGCATTTCTGAATGCAAATAACTTGCCCAAATCATAACATTCTTAATATTAAAAAAGGGGGGGTGGGGAGCGGATAGGTCTGAATGCACAGTACTAAATCTTAATTTAGTTGGCACTGAATTGAATGCTTTATTGATGCACTAAAACTAAAGATTGTGCTACATAACATTTTTACTCTGTTAGTTGCAACTCCTCACCTTGAGGCTATAGCACTGTGCTGGATGTCTGGCTGCTTTTGATGAAGACTGCAAGTGATGCAGAATACAGCGACTGTTCAATTAATGTATATATTTATATGGCGATAGGAGCTGCCATTTAATTTTCTTTTGTCCTCAGTTGATGACTTCAGTGAAGAATCTTCCTGCTATGAAATCCTCCCTTGCTGCACTCGCTTTCGTTGCGGCGACCATATAGTGGAAGGCCAGTGGCATCATATGGTTCTGGTTATGAGCAAAGGCATGCTGAAAAACAGCACCGCTGCACTCTACATTGATGGGCAGCTGATAAATACTGTGAAGGCAAGTTGAATACAATGGCATTCTGATTCTGACTTGAGATAATGTATGTGAAGGACTACAAGCACTCTGAAGTGTTACCACCTTTGCATGTTTTGTGTTTGAGGTTTGAGAGCAACCTGGAGTGGTTGCCTTGAGTTGCTGATGGGGTTGGCTTTGAACTCATGGTGCAGCTGTTAAAGAGAAGTGGGTGTTTTCTTCTGGACCCGATTTTGCATTGTGGGTGCAGACCTCAAAGCACAGTTTTTGCTGCCATGATCAGGACCTTCTTTCCAGGTATTCTGTCCATACTACTGGTTTTTTGAAATCTTCTTTTAAAGGCCTAGAGTTAGCTTGCTTCCCTTGGGGACTTTCTTCCAGATGACTAGCCTTGAATAGCTGGTTAGCAGAGGGAGTAGGCTGTCTCTCTCAATCACAAACGCAGTGAACCATCCAACACCACAAACCCAATTCTGTACCTGAGACAAAAAGCTATTAAGAAAACAGCACAGGAGAAGCATGTGGGAAAATAAATGATTACTTAGCAGTATATAGTCCCCTCTGCATTATTTAAATCAGTGATGTCAAAAGTCAGGTTCGATGGATGATACAGCATCTCTGATCTTTCAGCCGAAAGCTTTCAGCAGTTTGCAGAAGCCTATCATTGTAGCAGCCGTCCCAGTCTGTGTGACATTAGCCACAACCAGTTATGTGTGGCGTTCTTTTGCAGAACTAATATGTCACTCAAGCCCAGAAATGTGCTGCTGAGCTATCTATCATGTTTCCTTAAAATTGACTAGTGGATCCCTCCTCTTTAAAGTGGGCTAGGTATTGTTGTGATTAATTCAGCTGACTGAAACTAATGAGAGGTTTCCCAGCCCTTCTTTCAGCTAGTTAATAGGACAGCATTCTCACACCTTTCCAGCTAAAAGCTTATCAGAACATTTCCATTTGCAGAGTGATTAAGCTTCTATTCTGTATTCGTATCTTCTTCCTATAACAGTTGGCATCATAAATAGATGGCTGGTATATAGATACTTCCAGTAACAATAGTTTACCTTTTTGCATATTTCATTATGTATCTCAAATTTACCTTCTGGTATTCAGTGTAACATGGTATTATTGAAAGAAGCATGAAAGTTTCCTTTCTGGTGATATAACTCTTTAATGCCAATCAACAAGCAAAAGAGGATGAATCAAGTGAAGTGGCATTTTGGTTGCTGAAATGAAGCAGAGTGTGCATTTCAAGTAGATTAACCTTTTGTAATTTTAATAATAATAATTAATATAATTTTATTATTTATACCCCATCCATCTGGCTGGGTGTCCATTCTAGGTGCATTTTAGGTTTATCTCTGTTGCGTGTGTTTTATGGAACCTTTCCCTTGAGTTTCATGTTTTGCTGCTTCTCAGTTGCCTTCACCTCTCTCTTTTTCTTCCCTGTGGTAGGCGCTTGTGCAAAAAATGACTGAGAAAGTCTCAAGACCAGCCCCAGTTGTTGCTTATTTTTCTTTTTTAGTCAGAGAGTGATGGAGGAGGAGGAGGTTGAAAGTTGTTGAGAACTTGATTAATCCTCCTTGTGCATTTTTGGGTTATGGATTCTTGGGCAGGGAGGTACCACGCAAGTACATAGAGCAGCAGCAAATCACCACCACAACCCTATCCAGAGACAAAGAGGAGACCCCGCTCTTTCTGTCCCTCCTTGAGTGAGTGACTGCTTCTGCACCTTTCCTGCCAAAGAACCCTAGTGTGTTCTGAAGTAGGCAATACTTCACTTTGGTCATGTGAGACTTGTTTCATTTGCTACTGCTTCTGTTCCTGCTGGCACTAGCCAGCCATCACCAGGAGAGAAGGATGGGGTCATGTTGGAGAAGATATGAAATGATGACTTTAATTGGAGGCAGGGAAAAGCAGGGAGTGTGAAGGAATTATATGATTTTGGGTTTTGTGTTGGTTGTGTTTTGAAGGAGATCAATTCCAACATTTTAAGTGTTTGGGAAGGACATTGTTTTATGCCTTGGATTGCGGGTTAGAGGGGTTATGTGTCTGGTCCTACCTCTGAGTGATTTGTGACAGGGGAGATGATGGATTGATTTATTTGAACCATTTGTTTATATCAGTACATGTACGTGATTTGGAGAATATTCAGATTGGATGGACTTGGAAAAGAATTAATCTTTTTATTTTATGTTTGAGCATCTGTGTGTATTTTTAAACACAAATATCACATGTGTTCTTACTGCCAGAGGTGTTCTTAGCTCTCTTGTCAGAGAGGAATTTCCTTGTTTAAATATTTCATTGAATGGATGGTGCATTCACTAAAGATGCAGTTGTTCTGTGCACTCCTGTGCATGCTTACTCAGATGTTAGCTGTTCAGTGAAGCTTATCTCCGGTAAGTGTGCATAGGATTGCAGCATTAAATGATTAACACGTGTTGCTAAATTTTCAAGGTTGTTTTCCTCATTTTTTGTACCTTTTTTCTGATACTGTAAAAACTTTTAAAAAGCAGCCTTTCTTCCCTGAAAGTATGCCTGGAAAGACAGTTTCATGCTGAAATACTTTATATACATATGCAAATATATGCAAATTTAACCAGATTAAATTCCCTCTGGAGGGAATGTTCAAAATGTTTGCCATCAGCACATGTGGTCCAATCATAGTCAGCTTGTGTAGCTTCTTATTCTGTTACAGACTTCCATTAATGTTTAAATGAATTTATGTACCGTATGCTAAAAAAATTGTGTTGTTTTTTTTCTGATCAGCATTGGTATTTATTTTACAGCTTCATTATATTCACAGTAGTCCTGGTGGTTCAAGTTGTGCTAATCCACCAGTAGTCAGCACAGTTTACACCTATATAGGCTCGCCACCTGCTCAACGCCAGCTCTCATCCCTTGTTTGGCGCCTGGGGCCAACCCATTTCTTAGAAGAGGTCTTGCCTCCATCAAGTGTTAGCACGATTTATGAACTAGGACCAAACTATGTTGGAAGCTTTCAAGCTGTATATATGCCATGTAAGTAAAAGTTATCCTGGTGTGGTGTTTTTTGTTTGCTTGCTTCTCTTTTGCTTTAGGTTGGAGTAGGATTAATTTATTCACATATGCAGAAAGCATGCGTGTGTGTGTATATATATATATATTGTATATGTACATATAATAGTATATATACTATTGTAACTTGGCACCTGCAAAGGAACAAAAGGGGACAAGACCTCAAAGGTGCACAAAATACAATTTAGCTACTTCGTGATAATCTTAAAATGAGATATAATACTTTAAACTGAGAATTTATTAATTTGGCTCGAGATAGTAAAAGCTTGGAGTTTAGCTAGTAGAAATTGCCCCCACCCCCGCAATATAGTTTTTTTGAACCACCTTTTCCACAGAATTAATTAACATTGTTCTTTAGCATTTACATATTGCACTTTGCACACTGGCTTACATGCCTTTACAAGAGAGTTAGACAAATTCATGGTGAATAGGCCTCTATAGTAATGATGACTATACATGCCATCCAGTTTCAGGGGCCATTATTGCTTGAGTACCAGTTGCTGCGGAACTGCAGCAAGGAGATGGCTGTTGAATTCATGCCACTCTTTGTGCCCTTACCAGGTCTGGGTGGTCACTGTGGGAGACAAAACACTGGGCAAGGCAGGGCATTGTCTTATCCACCACGTTGCATCAGCTCATAGTGAAATGTGTTTCTCTCATTCTGAAGGCAAGGATTCAAAACCAGAAGGAGTCAGCCCGTCTCCAGTATCGTTGGTCCCAGAAGAGAAAGTTTCTTTTGGCCTCTATGCACTCTCTGTTTCGTCACTGACAGTGGCAAGGATTAGAAAAGTTTATAACAAACTGGACAGTAAGGCCATAGCCAAGCAGGTAAGTTGGAACACTGAGGTTGAAGAAGACTTTATGATCTGGCTAGTTTTATGATTTTAACTCAGGAAGTGCCATGTTATGTAATTGTGGATGTCACACACATTAACAGAGAGCATGCACCAGCACTGTTAATACTGGAAGCTATGCATGTGTGCTGGGGCTGCTGAATTGAGACTAAGGCGTTAACCTTTTATTCGTGTATTTTATTTATCAAAATATTTATATATGGCTATTTATTTTTTTTAAAATAAAAAATCAAAGCGGTTTGCAGCAATATTACATAAAACCACACAGTAAAAGCTATGTAAAAAGTTTAAATCAAACATCAATTAGCTGTTGTGGAAATATGTGTTCTTAAGTGTCTGCAGATGTCTGGTGGAAGAGAAAAGTTTGCAGCAAGCATTTAAAGCTGAAACAGAGAAAACAGTTGGAACTAATTTCCTTAGTTGTTAATAGCTTGTGTGTAGTTTCCTTTATTTTAATTTATTAAACAAAATTCATATACTCCTTGATGGTAATAAAACCTCTTTACAAAAAATATATAAAATATTAGTAAAAACAGTTAATAACTATGATTTTCTTTTGAATGGTTTTGGATAGTAAAACACATCTAGGTGTCTGGATAGGCTTGCCTAAAGAAAATGTTTTAAGCCGGCACCAAAAAGAGTATAATGAAGGTGCCAGCCCGATGTCAGTAGTAATAATAATTACCTTTACTGATCATTTTATTTATTATAGTAATTAATGATAATATAGCAGTGATCGTTTAGTAGCTAGTAAAGTGTGTTCTTATGACAATACAATATTGCGGAGTAGGAAAGCTGTTAGACTTTTTCTAGACATATTTGGGTATTTCTAGCACTAATTTAACCTCCCTCTCATACCACACTGCTAAAGTGTGATATGAAAAAATCACGTAAGTGCAAAGTGGGAGATGACCATGAGAAATTGGGCTTTGTAAGATCAGCTGTTTGTTTGTTTTTCATTTTGATTTCCATATAGGTTTATCATCTGTTTTTACTTCTAAATTTTAGAGAGTCATACTCTGACAAAACTGGAGAACGTTGGGTTTAATGAAATTTAGGACCCACTATGTGCTTAGCATTTTTACAGAAGCCACCTCTGGTCTCCTTTTATGATGCCTCTATCTATATGGACCCACAAAGAGTTGACTCAAATCTGTAAATTAATAGCGGATTAAACCATATCTGCTAACCTGTTCTTTAAAACTTCCAAGAGAAATACTTCCACTGCCTCTTTAGGCCGCTAGTCCTGCTACCTCACAGCTCAGCCTGCACTAATCCTTGAATCAAAATTCAGGTGTTCAGAATTGACCTAACCTTAACCTTTGGGGGGGGACTAAGCATTATTCTGCCACTTCATGAAAATGTATGAACCACTTTGTGTTGCTGAAGAAACCCTCTAAATGATCAGTTTTCCTTGTTTTAATTAGTTGGCTGTTTCATCTCATGAGAATGCCACTCCAGTGAAGCTGCTTCACAATTCAGGAGGACATCTGAATGGACCTGCACGTACCATTGGTGCAGCTCTGATAGGATATCTGGGTGAGATGAGTTGCAGTTCTTTCACTTTTTTAGTTCCAGTGTTTAGTTGCAATATAGACTTTAAGGTGCTTTTTACACATTGACCATGGTACTAGAGGCTCAGATCGGAGCTTAGGAGTCCTCTAAATGCAGGCGCTTCTTTTCCCCCTAAGTAGAGGAACACCCAGCCCATGAGATGGGGAATCCTCTGCCCCAGTATCACAAACTCTAGGCATTGACTCATGCTCTTAGGTTTTGCCTTGTGGTGTTGGCACCCTCTGCACAATGAAAGAATAACTGAACATGATTGGCAGCATCCTGCTGTCCCTTGGAATACATACCTGGAATCTTGCCATTCTTATTTCTGCCTCGTTTACCAAGCAGTCTGCTCCTAGGAAATTCTCACAAGTTTTCTATCAATTCCTGGCCTCTAGGCATCTGGTTTGTAGTCCCTCCTCATATATCAAGATTTGTAATCTCTGAAAATTATTATGTCCATGATTTATTTTGATATTTTTTTGGGTGGCCCATGCTTCCAAATCTATGATTCTTAAAACAGTCAAAAGTTTGTGGTCTTCGCTTTTGTAGAGTTTGGATAAAACGTATGGGCCTTCTTATTGCTCGCTTGGCCGACTAGTCATATGCGAGGTGGTCCCTATTAGTGCCTTGGACACTTTTAAAAATGAAAAGGCAGGATAAAAATCTGCTTCAGCAAATGAGCATTAGTGGTGGAAATGGGTGGTTTTTACTTTAGGCTCGTGCATGCTTTGCCATGGGGGAATGTTATGAGAGCAGGAAGGATTACGGCTCAGTGACAGCTTTGCATTTATAATGAAATAAATTTATGAAAACAAAATATGCATGCAGAAGGTTCTAGTTTCAGTCCCCAGCATCTTCAGGTGTGGATTGGAAAAGAGATTGCCTGAAATCCTGGAGGACTGCTGTTGATCAGTATAAACAATAGTGAGTTAGATGGGCTGTTTAGGGGAGAGATTTGATGCAAGGGATGGATGACACTGGCTTGACCAGAAACCAACACTGAAAAAAATCTCAGTAGCTTTTTGTTTCTTCAAGTAGTTTAAGTTGCACACTTGAGCACCCCATTTCCCCCTCACATCTTATAGTCCCGTCCACCTACCCAAGAAAAACAAACAAACCTTGGATAGAGATGGCGAACTGGCAGCATGGAGTGGAGTAAGTAGCCAACGACAAGGGTATGGGTTGTGGCCAAAGTCCACAGAGCTCACTCGACTCTCTCGCTGCCCTGCAAGTTGCCAGTGGCGGAGGAGAGGTCAAGCAGTAGTGGACAGGGTGATAGCGCTGAATCACTGCAGCATCCTGGGATGGAGAGAAGGAATGCAATGGTGGTGAGGTTGGTGTGGTGTAGCCACCAAGGCAGGAGCATTGGGTTGCAATTTACATTGCACCAACCTTGCCACCACTGCGCCCCTCCCCCGCTCCATCCTGGTATTCTGCAGCGATTTATCTGAGTGGGGCATCCCCACTATGCCATCCTCTGCTGGGCGCACCACCAGTTTGAGGATGGGCGAGCTTGAAGGATGGTTGTGCCTGCCTTGAGTTGTGGCTGTACTAATTAGGCCAGCATTGTTAGCACATGTTTGAGCACCCCATATAATTGAGTAATTGCTCCATCTCTAATTTCAGTTATACTCCATTGTCTTATTTGCATGTAATTGCTCAGCAAATGGATTGTGAGTCTCCTTTGAAAGCAAAATGCGCTAGAAGTCATGTTAATTTTATATAGTTTACGTTTACTACAAATGAGCTAATTTCCCGTCTGCTCATTAAGGGCTTTTGTTCGGTCTTGTTTGTTTCTGTTTCTGATGTTGTAGGTTCTTGGGGAATGGGAAATGCATTCACTGTTTTTGAATCACAGTAGAACTTTTTGGTTGTACAGCAATCCATTAAACGCACTAATGCCAATTGGTTTATTTTTTGCCACCTTATGCTCAGGTGTAAGAACATTTGTCCCAAAGCCTGTTGCCACTACGTTACAGTACATTGGTGGAGCAGCTGCTATTCTGGGTCTGGTAGCCATGGCTTCGGATGTCGAGGGGCTGTATGCTGCTGTGAAAGCCCTTGTGTGTGTGGTAAAGAGCAACCCTCTGGCTAGCAAAGAAATGGAAAGAATCAAAGGTTATCAGGTGCGTGCGATTTGAATTCTTACATGATTTTGCACTTCAAGCATTGATGCATCAACACATTTCATTTCTACCTTGCCTTTGAAGTCAATTGCATTGTTTAGCTCTGTTTCCTTGTGTACTGTAAAGGCTTTCAGTCAGTGACAGCTCTGCGGTTAAAGTGAAGCACCATCAGAATATGGTCATCGTGTCAGATCTGTGACATCTGCTAGCTCAGCAGAGACTCTTATCTGCTGCCAAATCAAAGGAAGAACACGCAGGAGCCTGAAGAGAAATACATGAGGAGGAGCTTCTATTGTTGTTACCGTAATCAAGGGCAGTGCACCATCTGTGTCAGTTGAAGGGCATTTGAAGCCAGTAGTGAGGTTGATTTATCTGTCTATTTGAAAACATAGTAATTTGTTTGGACAAATGGATAGAGCTTCTCCTACGAGTTGGGAATGACTTTCCATCAAAGGAGATGAGACCCTTGTTCTAATTTCATCACGTCCAAGATGACTTCCCTTACCTTCAACGTGCCATACGATTTAGAAGGGGCCGTTTTGTGTATGAGGCCCATCTATCACTTAGCCCCTGAACTGAATTTGCCAGTAGGAGTCCTGTTTAATCAGTACTGCATTGAATGAACTAGATAATCATCACTGTGAGGCTTCTTTATTAGCCATTCTGCCTGCATTTGATTTGCTTTCAATAGGCACCAAATATTATTGTCTTCTGAAAACTAGTCACGGCCCAGATGAGTTATGATCCATACCGAGGTAGGAACACTTACACTGGGCAGTAAAACGTGCTTTAGAAATTGCTTCCTTCTAAGCACATTTTTTTAAAATCAAAGAAAACGTTTTGGAATTCAAAGGTAATGGATTCAGAAATGGCTGATAACTTGTATTTCAAAATGCAGCTGCCTGTCCTTTGCAGGATTCCTGTTATATCCACCTGGATAATCAAATATTAAATTACAAAAGGCTGCAAATGCTACCCCCAATCTTTTGCCCACCATGATGATTTTCTTTTGTTTCCCTTTGACAAGTAGTTCTGTGTAGGACTAGTCACTAGCAACCCCATCCCTGAGAACAGCCTCTTCATTTCAGAATGCCTGCTGTTTTGTCGGTTAATGTCAACTTTACCTCTTTCTGCTTTTCCATTGTAATTCTTGGTATTATCAGTAGTTTACGACAAAGAAATGTACATTATACCTGATCTTTGAATTTACAAAAGCATGGCTCTGCGAATGGCTCTGCCCTGCTGTGATACTTTTTATTATGCTTGGAATAAGATGATATTTCCTTTGTCTGCAAAAGGCTGTAAGAATTATAAAAGGAGGGGGGAAACCCACTTTGCCACTCAGTGTCCATATGTTGCTTACTTGTATTTCAGTTATTGGCAATGCTGTTAAAGAAGAAACGCTCTCTCCTGAATAGCCACATTCTTCATTTGACCTTTTCCTTGGTGGGGACTGTTGACAGCGGTCACGAAACGTCCATTATTCCAAATTCAACTGCCTTCCAGGACCTGCTTTGCGACTTCGAGGTACATAGGGCACCCCTGAAAGCTAGAAATTATTACAATCATTAGGAAACCTGGGGCAAGTGTTTTCTGAAACAGAAAGCACGCCAGTGAAAGAGATTGGTTTTGAGGATCTCATGAAACTACATATCTAATGCAGTACATTATGCAGTTGCAGTGTAGAGAGACTATAATCTACCAGCAATGTTGATTGATTGTAATGCATCCCTCTTAAAATATATGACATTATTCTGTTTCATGAAGGAGGTAAGTTTTGAAGCTAAACTCAAGAGTTGGTGTCAGAAATGCCTTTTGAAATAACACATGATCAATCATGAACGGCCTCTAACGTAATCGTTTTGCCACAGGATAGCACCTTGCAGTTACTCTGCTAGGGTGGCACACAGTGTGAAAAACTATGTTGCAGGTGAAAATTAATATGGAGTCTGACATGTATTCATTTGAATGAAATATTCAGTGTCAGGCTTGGCTCCCTTAAATTGAGAGCAAGATTAAATGAAGACTTGAAGGGAAGGCGAATAGTTGCCAGTAAGGAGCAGCATGATCAGTCTACCACTGTTTGCTCAGACCAGCGAAGCACCCTGACCTAGAAACCTTTTCACGAGTTAGGCATTATGATATAACCTGCTAAGGTTGTTGGTGTAAAGCAGAGACAGGGGACCTTTTTCAGCCAGAGAGCCACATTCCCTTCTGGGGAACCTTCTGGGGGCCACATGCCAATGGTGGGCAGGGACAGAGTCAGAAGCGGGCAGAGCACTGAATAGTAAATGTTTTCCTTTGTGCAGTAGGTTAGTTCCTACACACATCCACACACCGCTTTCTATCCTCCATCCAGGCCAGTAAGAAGCATTGTCAGAGTTCAACAATGCATTTTAGGAAGGCCAGAAACATAGAATCCTAGAATCGTAGAGTTGGAAGGGATCCTGAGTTTCATCTGGTCCAACCCCCTGCAATGCAGGAATCTCAACTGAAGCATCCCTGACAGATGCCCATCCAACTTCTGCTTAAATACCTCCAAGGAAGGAGAGTCCACCACCTCTTACTATCAGAAAGTTCTTCTGGGTGTTTAGTTGGAATCTCCTTTCTTGTAACTTGAATCCATTGTTTCAGGCCCTACCCTCCAGAACAGGAAAAAACAAGCTTGCTCCATCTTCCATGTGACAGCTGTTTAGATATTTGAAGATGGATATCATATCTCTTCTCAGTCTCCTCTTTTGCACACTAAAAGGGACCCCTGACCATTAGGTCCACTCTGGGGTTGCAGCGCTCATCTCGCTTTATTGGCTGAGGGAGCCGGCGTACAGCTTCCGGGTCATGTGGCCAGCATGACCAGATCAGCGCACGGAAACACCTTTTACCTTCCCGCTGGAGGGTACCTATTTATCTACTTGCACTTTGACGTGCTTACGAACTGCTAGGTTTGCAGGAGCAGAGACCGAACAACGGGAGCTCACCCCATCACAGGGATTCAAACCACCAACCTTCTGATCAGCAAGTTCTAGACTCTGTGGTTTAACCCACAGCGCCACCTGTGTCCCCTTTTGCACACTAAGCATACCCAGTTCCCTCAACCGTTCCTCCTAAGGCTTGGCTTCCAGACCCTTTATCATCACTCAGGTGCAAAGCAGGCCTAGTAAGAGGATGTGGCCTTGGGTGAGATGGTGTGGCTTTGGAGTGCCCCGTGGGTCAGACAGAGAGACCTGGATGGCTGCATTTTGAGCATCCCCATCCATGGTGTCAAGATACTGTTGTACCACTGTAGCTGGTCTCACTGCAGTACCTTTCATTAGCCCAAACTCAGTGGTTGCCCCCAGACAGAATCCTCACCGGCTTGGCAGGGGGTTGGACTCGATGGCCCTTGTGGTCTATTCCAGCTCTATGATTCTGTGATCAGTTAAGTTGTCTGCTCAAGGTCCACTGTAGAGCTTTGGCAGGTCTCAGTGTTGGAGAGTGCACAAAATGGCAGTGGCAACACTGGCAGTAGGTACTGGATGGCGTGGGTGGGTGCCACAGGTCCTATGAATGGAATATGGGTCGAGCGACCATTTTCTGAATTTGTGTTGTGCATGACGAGCAAATGATTGACCCATGGCAGATTCTGGTTTCCCGCCTTTGTGTTTAAACTGATAATCCAAACGCACAGTATTTGTAGTTTTAAATAATGCCAGCAGAACTGAGAGACAAGATTTGATAAAGGGCAGGATTAGCTGATAGCAGACAGCAAAAGACAGGTTAGACTGATGACTAGAAAATGAGAATTTTTAAAAAATGAAAAGGAGTTTCTATATGTGGTCTTGAGAAGTAGGATTTTTGAGGCTGTCGCAGATAGGAGAGAACGATATCACAGAAGACATAAAATCGGAAATGAAGAAATCATTTTGAAGCAAAGTCAAGGGTATGAGAAAGGGAAATGATTGGACAGGCAAGTTAAGTTTGGAGATTTAAATGAAAATACTTTTGACTATGTAGTTTGATTTGCTGTAGCTTTTCACATTGCTCTTAACTGAAGGAGGTCTGCACACTGATCATAACAAGAGGAGAAAGGGATTATTTTTGCAGTGACAGAAGGCTAGCAGGAAGCGGCCTTTGAAGAAGAGATTTAAGTTATTGAGAATAGAGGTGTCTAGGCCACAAACAAAGGCTTTAGCAATAACAGAAGCAAATAACCAAGATGGAGAAAATGTCTAGTATTTTTCTATGAACATTTTCTTATCACTATCTTGTTCTGATTCATTTTTTAACAGATTAATTAGACTTCCCCCTTTTTGTTCTCTTCCTTAATAACAATGTCAATTTTTATCATAGTTAAGTAAAACCCAAGTCACAGTCACACACTTGTATGTGGCAGGTGGAAGTCGATCATTCTACGGCATTGATGAATGCGCTGTATTAGCGCTGTTCGTTGTTTAGTTTTCAGATTGTAATCTTCCCCTGTTAGATTCTCAATCTTTTATAAATGGAAGATGAAGAGGCTAAATCTTGTCTTTTTATACCTGCAGATCAAGTAGAATATGAATTTACTTGTTCTTCACTTGTTTAATCCATGGGCTTTATTGTTTGATTGGTGGTCTGACAATTGCAATCTGGTATGGAAAGAAAAGAATAATTGTTTATGATAACTTCATTTAGACTCTATTTATTTCCAATGGGAAAAAGCAACACCTGGGACAAAAACAGCACTAGCTAACCCTAATATTGGTTGTCTAGAATAACTCTGCTAAGCAGAATAGCACATGCCAGCTATAAATCAGCTGTATATTTTGTATTTCAGGTCTGGCTGCATGCACCCTATGAACTTCACCTTTCCTTATTCGAACATTTCATTGAGCTTCTTACTGAATCCAGGTAACGTCTGATATAATTTGTCTTGTAAACAAAACAGCATTATGTACAATCCAGATTTTGCTTCCCAGTCTCTCTCCCCTTTGCTTGCTTTAATGCTGTGTCATGATTTTGATTTGATATGATTTGAAAGGTTTTTTATTATGATGGGAGAATAAGAAAGGAAAGGTGGAACTTGCAGAAAAATACTGAAAGACAGACAAGTGAGTTAAGAGAGCTGGACTGAATTGAACGCTAAGCACCTAGTCTTAAGTATTGGAAGTTCCATCTAGTTATGAAGACTACAATATAAAATGCAAACATGAAGTCGTGGTTTCTTATGTCATTGGCCATGCTGGCTGGCTGTTTTCCAGAACATTTGGCAGTGGGATAGGGAAGATTGCATTAGACCCATGTCCTGTCACCAGATATTTTGTGGGCAAGCCCAAGAGACTAGGCTTTTTCTGTAGTCAGAAACTTAGACTTCCTCTGGAAAGGAGATTCAGTCTGGCCCCACATCTGCTATTTTCCACAGCAGTTGGCCTACTTGCTTCAACAGCATTTGGCTGTTTTAACCATCTTCTATACATTTGGATGTTAATAGCAAAGATGGTCAGCAAACAATAAGAGTGGGCGAAGGTATTTCCAAACCAATCTGTTTATATAAATTAGTTTTTGTTTGCTCTTATTCTTGGCTGCTACCAATTTTACCTATGTTCTTATCTATCATGGTCAAAATAAAAAAAATCCTTCCAGTAGCACCTTAAAGACCAACTAAGTTAGTTCTTGGTATGAGCTTTCGTGTGCCTGCACACTTCTTCAGATACACACTTATCTATCATGATGACTGATGTTACGATTTATTTGTGTGTGGATTTGTAAGCAACCTTGGAATGAATGTATCTGATGTAAAGCCAGGTTAAAGAAACTAATTGAAGTAAATGGGGAAAAATGCGTCCCCACGTTTGACATTATATTCTCGTTACATGGTATGAACATAAGTCAAGTGGATTGCTAGATCCATCTTTTTTTTAAAAAAAAAGAGCTGTAGTGCATGCGCTACTCAAATCAATGAGAATTGCTTATTATTTAAGCTGTTCTTTTCATTTCAGTGAAGCAGCAAAGAATGCAAAACTGATGAGGGAGTTCCAGCTTATCCCAAAACTTCTGCTGACACTTCGAGATATGTCTTTGTCTCAGCCAACTATTGCCGCTATTAGCAACGTACTGAGCTATTTGCTTCAAGGATTCCCTAGCAGCAATGACTTGCTCAGGTACCAAATAGAGTTATCCTTTGATTTCCTCCTTTCATAAATAAATAAATAAATAAATAAATAAATATAGATCGCATGTTTCTCTGTGAGGCTACATTTATCTTCCGTTGCTCTGAATCTACCAGCCTGGGAACATAAAACATTCCTTATGTACACAGTTTTTTCATGCTTGGTAAATTTAATAATCTTTTACAGTGGCTTTCCAGAATCCATTTCAAAATACCTTGAAGATGATGTTCTTTCCCCTCTTTATGCTTCAAAATGTCCTATTTATAGTAATTTTGCACACATGGAATGAGAGAGAGAGTGTGAGTGAGTGTTATCCAGGACAATTTGTTTCAGAGTGTGTGCGTACGTGTGTGACTGGGTCAACTTTATTCAATCCTAATAAATGTCAGGATCTGATTTTAAAGAAAATAATTGCTGCTTAGTGTTACTTTGCAGCCAATGTTAATTAATGACAAATTAAACTCAACCTGTCAAACGGAGTGCATGCTGTTTTTCCCCCTCTTATCCACCAAGGTTTGGGCAGTTCATCTCTTCTACTTTGCCTACATTTGCAGTCTGTGAGAAATTTGTAGTCATGGAGATGAACAATGAAGAAAAGCTTGACACTGGTAAGTAGTTCCAGTTCTAGTGGAACCGAAGAAATCACTCGAGAGATGTTTTCTCATTACCACGGATGATGATCTCTTTGTTTTCAGTGCTACAGTCCCTTCACTTTTCCTCTCTAGAAAGATAACCTTTTAATTAGGATGGCCCCTTTAAAGTTAATTTCCCAAGGTTGCACTCTACAAACTTCAGCACCCAAGAAACTCTCATTTAAGTCAAAGAGGCTGGCATGGAAATAAATTCCACTGGCTTGTGTTGCAAAAAGTGCAGGAAGTTAAGAGAAAAGTCCTTTTCACAGAAATAAAAGTAAAAGAAAACTTACTACATGGCCCTAAGATGTTAAATCTCCTGCCATAGATCCTCTGTGATATTTACATGTAAAAGCAGTGGTTGCGACCAGGTGTGTGGGACTTGGCCACACAGAGTTGCAAGTGATTAGTCTCATTGATTTTGGCTTTCTTTTCATGTAAAAGGAATTAGGTTTAATTGAACATTCAAGCCATCTAAATGGAAATGAAGTGGAAGAAATGTTTACATTGGCACTTTTTGAAGTGTAGTCTACAAGAAAAGTAATGAAATTCCAGGTGGCCTGCATGGACCACGGCTCTTCAATTGTTCTGAACCACAAATTGCATGAAAAAGCAGGAGTAAACAGTTTCTAGCATATACTTTTAAAGGTAGCAGAGCTTGTTTTTCTTGGCTACACTGTACCATTAAACATCAGCTGAAAGTTCTTCCCCTCTTCGCTTTCCTTTGTGTGAAAAGGAAAAAGTAACGAAGTCTGAAATGAAAACAAAACAAAACTGAGCCTTTATGAGCTTTAAAACCCTCTTAACTTTATGCCCTCTACCATTCTGCTCTTTAGTTCAGAAATTCCGAGTATTTTCCCTCCACCCTTTATTGCCCTAAACATGATGGGAACTTTTATAGTGCTTCTGCATACTTACATATGCTCCTTGAGCACATAGAGTAGAAGAAAGAAACTGAAGAAAAGAAAATGGTTAATTTGAAGTGTTTGTCGTATTTTCCTTGCCTAGGCAATTTCCCCACCATTCAAGTTGATTAAATGTTTCAGTCTTGATTAGTAGGTTCATCTTCACTCACTTGCAGAACTTGGAATCTGTTTTATGGTATACTAGTAACAATAATTTAAATTCACACTCTTGCTACATGAAATTCATTTGGGCGTAGTTTGTTCTTAACTGTGGGTGCAATCACAGTGAATTTACTGCCGATTTCCCCCTTTTCTGTTTGTGGTGACTGCCATTCTGTAACCTGCAACTGTTATTTTCAATCAGCAGTCTAGCATATTTTCAGCTTAAGCAGGTTTTAGTCATACACTGTTTGTTACAATAGCAGAAAACTATTTACAAACCAGTTATATTTTGAGGGGGCAGGAGGCAACTGATGTTATTTTAGAAGATACAATACTTGCAAGAAGCATTCCATTGATGTGTTTCAAAGTTAACTATGCATTTTGTGTTTTAGGAACGGAAGAAGACTTTGGAGGTCTTGTTTCTGCAAACCTTATCCTTCTGAGGAACCGATTGCTGGACATACTGCTTAAGCTTGTGTATACGTCTAAAGAAAAAAACAGTGTCAACTTGCAGTGAGTACAAGTAGCCTAACTTTTGCTAGAAAATGTGACTGCGTCAAAAACCCACAACACCTTAATGGATAAAAACAAGGCTTAGTCAAGCTCTACTTGAGAGTTCCACGGATGGTGTTAGCTGCTTTCAGCATATACCTGTAATTGGCATTGTGTTGCACCCCTGTGCCATAGCAAAGGCAGAGGGCAGTTGCAGTCATTATTATGGTGGCTACATCTATGTGGAATTACCACCACATGTTTCTATGCACAGCTGTGTACACCTGGAATTGGGCAAGTAGATGGTTAATTAATAGTGAAATGCTAATAAGGCAAACATCTATTGACGGCATTTATTTAAAGAGACTGCAGGTTTTTATGTATTTATCAATTCATTTATTTCAGAGCCACGCTGTTCCAAAGTTTGGGGTCAGCCTATTTGTATAAAGACACCCTTCCAAAGACATCTGGAGTGGAATTTGGGTGACCCTGCAGGGGAATTGAGTTCCACAGTTGAGAAGCATCCTCCAAAAATGCTTCTCAGTTCCCCTGTGTGGCCCTTGGTTGGTTCATGGTGCAGTAATAATAGTAATTATTATTATTATTATTATTAAAAGTAACTGAAGTGATGAACCAGTTTCTCATATATTCTCATTCATTAAATAGCTTTATAGACTGAAGGAAATTTTCCATTTATGAAAAATTGTTTCACAGGAAAGTAAATAGGAACTTATCTAAGACTATTAGAGTTTAAAGGGACCGCAAGGGTCATCTACTCCAACCCCATGCAAGGCAGGAATCTTTTGCCCAACATGGGGCTTGAACCCACAACCCTGAGATTAAGAGTCTCATGCTCTACCGACTGAGCTACCCAGCAGAGATTATTCGGAATGCTCTTAAGGAGAGTTAGCGCATTCTCAATTGTGTATGCTCAACCTTGCAAAATGCAAACAGAGTTAAAGTTACATATCAAACAGAATGAAAAGCACCTAACATTTTTATCCTATAAGGCTTGCCCATTTCGTCTGGCTTTAGTCCATTAATTCTGTAGCATTCCCCCTACTTTTTATTCAGGGCTTGTGAAGAACTGGTCCGGACCCTGGGGTTTGACTGGATTATGCTGTTTATGGAAGAGCACTTGCACCCTACCACAGTGACAGCAGCCATGAGGATTCTGGTGGTCCTGTTGAGCAACCCGGCCATTCTCATCAAGTTCAAGGAAGGCCTCACTGGCGGAGGCTGGCTTGAGCAAACAGATTCTGTGTTGACTAATAAGATTGGAACGGTGCTTGGTATGAATATTTTAAAATGTCCTGATTTTTGAACCCCTTTTCTCCCCACCCTCACTTTTATTTTATTTTTAATATGAATGTTGTGGCTAATACAGAATTGATCTAGTACCAGGAAGGCTAGTTTCAATGTAGCATTCTTAACGGCTGTGAGATGGTCTCTAGAGGCATGCACTCAGAAAGCATTGTGACTGAATGGGTCATCCTGTGGAATGAACTCCTCTTAGCCTAAGGTTGTAGGCGTGGGTGATTTGAGCTCACACCTTTATGGGTGAGCACATTTCACAGATAGCTCATTAAGGCAAAAGAGTTTTAGTCTGTCTGTGATTATGGCTGTAAAACACCCATGTAAATCAACCCCAGCCATGTACAGGATCATAGACTAGACTAGTTTGTGACATTATCAGATACCGTATTGGCCCGCATATAAGCTGCACCTTTAAAATTGGGGGGGGGGGGAGAGAAAAAATACTGTGCTGCGTTGCTGGTGGCCTTTCCCCTTCCTTGTTCTCTCCCTTCCTGGGGGAGATGACAGGGGACTATGTGTGGGGTGGGCGCTGTTTGCCCCACGCTCCTGGCTGCATACCGTAAATTCGCGAATATAAGCCGCACTTTAACTTTTCACCGTTGGAATTTGGGGGGAAAGTCAGACTTATATTCAGGCCAATACGGTACAAAGCATCCCAGTGAATCTGACAAACTCAGAGGTTTCCGCGAAACAGTACTGCATAGGAGCACAGTGACATATGAGGAATATGGAGGATCGTTCACAGCGCAATGCTATGTTTGTTTACTCAGAAATAAGTCCCACCCAGTGGGGTTTACTCCCTAGTATGGGCACTTAGGAGTACAGCCTTAGTCACATTTCAATGAACGTTGAAGCTAGAATCCAAATCCATTGTGTCCCAGCTTCCTCCCATGTGTGGGGAGGGTGATGTGTGGGTTGTTGTACACAGGCAATCTTCGTGTTTGCACTTCCCAAATTATCTCTTGACGTTATTGGAACAGCAATTGCAGCTGCTGCTGTAATATAAGAATAGGTCCAAAATAAAATATTTGGAAAGTACTGAGATGACTAAACCTTTAAAATTGGAGGAGAGAGTTGAGAAACCATCTATGAACCTGAGTTGTACCTGATGAACAATACATTGAGCATCTCTAGATTAGGGCATAGTGCATTACTTAGCAAGAGAGTATACTAAAATTTGAATCTTTGTAACAGAAGCAAAATAATTAAATTACAAACCTTGAATGGTAGATGACATTCTTTATGTCAGATGTCTTTTTATACGAGAAACTTATTTATCAGGGATGACAGGTAGAGGGCACAGAACAAAAGATAGTGAACATTTTTGGATGATGTTGAGATTATGGAATTTATGTGAAATTGGATTCCAATTTGAGTTCCATATGGAAATGAGAATATAATGTATTTTAAAACAAATTAGGTCCTATTTCAATGCCACTGTCTTGTGTTCTCATAGGAGAATCCTTTTGATTATGAAGAATAATGACAAGCATTTTGTACCAGAGTTATTTATTATTACATTTTTCTGGCAACTTTTTTCTTCTTCATGTACTTAAAACAATGGTATTTCAGAGTTCCTCCTTAAACTGAATCACCTTATTCCTTGGATGTAGCCTGTGTTTGAAAACAGTAATATTGTTCTGGGTTCCCGCCCCACCTCCCACCCCATCTCTGTTCAGTTCTCCTATGTTCATAATTTTTGACAAATCCAAACCAATGACATTCTGGTGCTTGGGAACCCTGCACAGTGGATTTTGACAGGTGGGCAGGACAACCTACCTGTCCATCATGAGATGCCATATTGATGTTATGTGATTGGCAGATGGGTTATCCTGTCCACCTGTCAAAAGTTGGCCCACAGGATGAGGCCAGGTAAAGATCTGGCCCTTGGATCCAGCAGGGTTCCTGATTTAAAGAGATGTTAACTTTTTTATTGGTAGCAGCAAGAAAGGAGGATGGATGGATGATGCAAGATGGTCTATGGCAGGCGTAGGCAAACTCGGCCCTCCAGAAGTTTTGAGACTACAATTCCCATCATCCCTGACCACTGGTCCTGTTAGCTGGGGATGATGGGAGTTGTAGTCTCCAAACATCTGGAGGGCCGAGTTTGCCTGTGCCTGGTTTATGAGTTGTATCCAGTTTTAGCCATGCTTGCAGTAGACCCATCAAAACTAATAGACATGGGTAACTTAGTTCCATTAATTTTAGTCGGTCTGTTGTGAATAAAATTCACTTGGATGCAACCCTGTGCCTGGATTAATGCTCTTGCTGAGAAGGTGACCAAACAGTTTTGAGCATTGAGGTAATTGGAATATGAGGATGGTTTTGTTGCCCAGTGGCATGACTTTGTTCCATGGGTAAAGAGGCCAAGTGAGACTTTAACACTATGATCCAATATTTTGGGGTGAAGAAGGAAAATAGCTTTATTAGGATATTATTTTTAACCATCCCTTAAACCTGAAAGTATAATGTGCCACAATACATTCTGCACTGCTTCAAAAATTGTGCTTTTTTCCTTTTTTTCTTGTTTCCTACACTTTTTTTTTATTAAGCATGAAAGCATGAAAGTAGATACCAGACAAAACTCTGAAGAAACACGAGTAATTTCATTACTTGGCACATTCCTCTGCACAATCCCAAAACATTTTGACAGGGCAGGCAAATAAAATGCCATAGCTGAAAAGCGTCCATCTTGGGGTTTTTTTACCATTGAATTAATTGTGGCCTGGTTTTTTTGCAACCTGTTGCTCTGACTACCCTATTTATTGTCGATACTAGTTACGCACAGGTGTTAACCACGGTGCTCTGTTCCATTACGTTGATGTTGTGAATCGGACCCACTGTTGTTGCTTTTTGGCTTTTAATTTTACTTTCCCCCTCTCAGGTTTCAACGTTGGCAGGAGTGCTGGCGGCAGATCGACTGTCAGGGAAATTAACCGGGAGGCTTGTCATTTCCCAGGCTTTCCGGTTCTTCAGTCATTCCTTCCTAAGCACACAAATGTGCCTGCGCTCTATTTCCTCCTAATGGCACTTTTCCTGCAGCAGCCAGTCACTGAACTGCCTGAAAACCTGCAGGTCAGTGCACCTGTCATCACCAGCCGATGTAATCAGGGAGGCCAGGTAGGGATTATCTAGCAAGATACCAATTTTGTTAAGTGGGACTCAAAAAAGCAAAGGGGGGGGGGAGTGATGCTTTGAAGCCCCCTTCACAGTAGAGTACTTAAATCCTGCAATGAAAGTTGTGATGAAGCATTCTGTATCTGAGAGGGACTTGGCATTAGTTCCAGTGCCAGTTAGAATCATACTTAATAGAAATATAAAGGACATAAGAAGATACAGCCTTCATTCCCTTGCATTGTGTGGACAAATCTTCTCTTGCGCTCTTCTAGAATTCCACTGAATTCAGTAGAGGTCCCAGTGGTTAACAGGCACAGGTCATTCTAATGTCAAGTTTAATTTTGTGTGAATGATGGGGAATGCTCTTCAGAAGGCTTTATAATTTGAAAATGAATGCATGACTAAAGAAGGGTCAGGACTGCCAAGGAGTGTGGTGGAGTCTCCTTCTTTGGAGGTCTTTAAGCAGAGGCTTGACAACCATATGTCAGGAGTGCTCTGATGGTGTTTCCTGCTTGGCAGGGGGTTGGACTCGATGGCCCTTGTGGTCTATTCCAACTCTATGATTCTATGATTCTATTCTATGATTCTAGGACAGTGTGCTGTTTGAGAAACAATAATAAGGAGCTGCATATATAGGCATGATATTGTATTTCTCCCAAGTTTTTGTCTCTTCGTGGAACTCAATTAAAAAAGCAAACAGTTTGTATGGCTGGACTGGAGTCCAAAAGGTGCCCTGATAGCCTCCTCTTTTGTAATTCACAAGTAGCAACTTGAGCATATGCTAAAGCTGCCCCAAGGCCAGGAGCAGTGGGCAGATAGATAATACGCCTCAACGCCATCTGGAGGTGTATAGTATTGTACTTTTGAAGTACACAAGCAGATAATGAGAGGTCTTTAAAGGCTGCATGCTGAGTTTACTGGAAATTGCCTGATGGGAGCTTTTCGAGCTTCAGTAAGGCTGCTGCGTTTCCGTGCACTGCTCTGGTTCGCCAGAAGTGGCTTAGTCATGCTGGCCACATGACCCGGAAGCTGTATGCCGGCTCCCTCGGCCAATATAGCGAGATGAGTGCCGCAACCCCAGAGTCATCCACGACTGGACCTAATGGTCAGGGGTCCCTTTACCTTTAAGGCTGCTGCTATATTCCAGAAAAACCTGAGATACAGAGAGACTTGGGGTGGGGGGACCGCTGTGGTATTTAGCAGTGGATGGGACTTGCTAGTGGAAGTTCCATCTGAATCTCCAGTAACAGAAGACGAAAGCACTTGGGTTGCCCAGACGCTTCAGTGCGCACCAACATTGTCAGCGTTCCTAGTGCCAAAAATCTTAGTTGCATCCTTTATAAATATGGGCTTTGCCAGATCCCCTGCATTCAATGGAACAATCAGCTCCCCAGATTCCAGGGGACATAATACACCTCAGAATCCTCTTGGGTAGTTTCCTCCATTTCTAGGGTTCATCACTGAAAACCAACAGAGATTGATGGAAAACCAATAGAGACCTACAATTCCTGTTGTGTTCATTTGGCAGTACCTCTACATAGGAGCTTCTAATTGTCTTGACTTGTCACTTGAGCACTAAATTGGAACTTCATGAACAAGTGCCCCTACCCCCAGTAACACAAATTGTAGTGTGACAAGACATATCCCAAGTTAATGTTGCCCTTTTCTATGAAAGCCAATAATAATAATAATAATAATAATAATAATAATAATTTTATTTATAGCCCGCCCTCCCCAGCCAAAACCGGGCTCAGAGCAGCTAACATCAATTATAGTGATACTTTTAAATTGGGTTGTGTGTTGACTATTATTTTCCCATCCCCCTATTCTCAATTTTCTTTCCAATCAACAGTTTGACTTGGATTCCATTTGGACATTTATATTTGGTGTTCCTGCATCAAGTGGCACTGTGGTTGCTTCAGTTCACAATCTTTGCACAGAAGCTGCATTTCTGCTGCTGGGGATGCTTAGGAGCATGTTGAATTCAGTAAGTATGAACACTGTTCAGATGTCAATAGACACCCAGCTTCCTAATTATGTGTTACCATTTGCTTTTGAAAGCTCAGAGAGGCTTACCTGGGGCTATGAGGCAGAGTTCCCCCCATATCCTAATAGGGCTGATACATGCTTAGCTTCAATATGTTACTTATTATCTTTATGATGCCATTGGTGGACGTGATTGTTTAGAGAGCAGCATAAGCAAAAAACATATCTCCATGTCCCAGTGAATTTATCTTCAACCGTTTCCATATTAAACACAAATTAACAAAATGATGAGATGATGAGATGATGATATCTTACTCTCCATACAATGTGTTTTTCTTTTATTTCATCAGTAGTAATCTTATTTATATATTGGATTTTGTTTTATATTAGGGTCCCAGTGCAGGTTATGGCTATACACACACACACACACACACACACACACACAATTACAGTGGTGCCCCGCAAGACGAAATTAATTCGTTCCGCAATTTTTGTCGTCTAGCGAATTTTTCGTCTTGCGAAGCACGAAATCCCATAGGAATGCATTGAAAATCAATTAATGCGTTCCTATGGTCAAAAAAAGTCCAAACAAAGCCAAATTTGGTACAACAACAGTTTATTAACTGCTCTTTAAAGTCACACATACTGTAAAGAGCAGTTCAAAAATTGAAGGGAAAATAAATTAACTTTATAAACAAAACATGTCTTTGTTTTTAGACAAAGAAAACAAAGTCGCGAGACGTTTTTGTCTTGTGAAGCAAGCCCATAGGGAAATTCGTCTTGCGAGGCAAATCGAAAACGGAAAAACCTTTCGTCTAGCGAGTTTTTTGTCTTGCGAGGCATTCGTCTTGCGAGGTACCACTGTAGCTTTGTTTTTGCCTTTCGTTACAGCCTTGGCAGTCCGAAGAAGAGGGTTCTTGGCTTCGGGAATATCCAGTCACCTTGATGCAGTTTTTCCGCTACTTGTATCACAATGTTCCTGATCTGGCTTCAATGTGGATGAGCCCCGAGTTTCTTTGTGCACTGGCAGCCACTGTATTCCCTTTCAACATCCGGCCATATTCAGAAATGGTAGGAGAACAAAACAACACACACACACACACACACACACACACACAGTAGAAACCAGCTTTTTTCTCTGTCTCTCTTTTACTTCTTGTCCATATGGCATTTTCTGTTGGGATCTGGGATTTTATTTGGTGAAGTTTTGCATTTACATACCACCTTTCCATACAATAGGACATGCTGGTTTTACACACACACACACACACACACACACTACACATAATGGGCAGTGTGTTGGACAAGGACCTTGGAGATGAGGGTTCAAATCCCTGCTCAGCCATTAAACACACTGGCTGACCTTGGGCCAGTCGCTACGTCTCAGCCTAAGCTACTTCACAGGGTGGTTGTGAGGATAGAATGGGGAAGGCAGAAAAGCATGTGCTCCACTTGGGCTTCTTGCAGAAAAGGTGGAGTGCAAATGCAATTAATAAATACAACAAAAACAAATTTAGATGGTGTGTGTTGGTACAGTATAACTGGAAATGGGATGATCTAGACCAGGGGTAGGCAACCTAAGGCCTGGGGGCCGGATGCAGCCCAATCACATTCTCAATCCGCCCCACAGACGGCCCGGGAGTCAGCGTGTTTTTACATGAGTAGAATGTGCCCTTTTATTTAAAATGCATCTCTGGGTTATTTGTGGGGCATAGGAGTTCTTTCATTCCCCCCCCCCCAAAAAAAAATATATAGTCCAGCCCACCACATGGACTGGCCCATGGCTGAAAAAGGTTGCTGACCCCTGGAAATACTTTTTTATCCAGCTGGGGAAAACCTTTCAGAAGAAAATTGTATTCAATTGTTTCCTGAACAGTCCAGGAAACAGTGCAAAAAGCAACAATCCCTAAAGTTTGTACTTGTAGAAAAGCAACACTAAAATAAGTGAATAATTGCAAACTGCTCCCTTTCCTTGGCAAAGATAGTTTTGGTTCTGGTAAATCACTTGACTTGCATTATTGGTTGTTCTTTTTTAAAGGTTACGGATTTGGATGATGAAGTTGGATCTCCAGCAGAGGAGTTCAAAGCATTTGCCTCTGACACAGGAATGAACCGAAGCCAGTCAGAATACTGCAATGTTGGATCCAAGACCTATTTGACCAACCACCCCGCTAAGAAGTTTGTGTTTGACTTCATGCGTGTGCTGATAATTGATAACCTCTGCCTTACACCTGCTAGCAAGCAAACTCCTTTAATAGACCTTCTCTTGGAGGTAGAGTTGGCCTTCTGCCGTTGTTCCTTTAAGCAGGACCAGAGGTTGTAGCGAGTAGTTTTCATGATCTGTTGTTTGTTAAGAGTACCGGTTATACCAAATTGTGAGCGATGGTAAGTTGCAGCCCTTGGATTGCATCCAGCCCTGTGAAAGGGCTAGCTGGCCTGTGAGTTGCCACCGCTTTCTCTTTTCACTCCTTTTCCTCTGAAAAATCCCTGAAACTGTTCTGGAGGAAAGGGATGAAAGGAGAGCCAAACATACGGGTGGGCCAAAGAAAGAAAGAACGCTTCTTGTATGACCTTGGGTGGATCTAGACAAGGGGGGGGGGGGTCGCCACCACTATAAAAAAGTCAGAAATTATATCGTTATAACAAAAGAAAGAAATCCCTATGGAAAACTGTGTTTTAAAATTTCCTGCTCTCTGCCGCCATCTGGTGTCGCTTGTTTATAGCGCATTAAAATCGTCGTTTCTTTACTAATGTAGCTGGGTCTCCTCTGATTGTCTTGCCTTGTGTATTTTTTGGTCAGCCTCTAGCTCAGAAAGAAAGGAAGGTGATAAGGAATATACTTCAATGTGCATCACTCTGTATGCCTCCCTCCTTAGCTTTTTGAACCAGAAAGCAGCTCAGAAAAATGTGAGAGAGCGGAGGTAGGGAGATTCCCACCCCCCAGTGCTCACATTTGCTTCTGTCTTGTCCAAAGCTAGGGAGCAGCTTGGGAAATGAAGTAGAGCAGCATGTGAGCAACATAAAGGAGGCTACATCATACTCTTGTGATCCGTGTCACCCTCATCCACTTCCCACAAAGTGGTATTTTTATGAGGACCTGCTCCCCACCCCACCCCAATGAAGAGTAGAATTAAAAAGGCATCTGTTGCCATCATTAAACCAAAAAAAAAGTATGTGGGTGTGTTCTATCAATTTAGCAGGTAGCTTGTATTCAGGACATTTTTTTCTCATTTAAGAAGGGAAGTATATTTTAATTGACAGTATTGACCACAGTTGTTGTACATGGAGCACATTCAATTTGTGTAGAGTGCCAGACAATACAAAGCCTGGGGTTGTCCTAAATTTGCCCGTTTACAAGAAGCCCTTACGGTAAATTCTTCTGTGCTTTTGTTTTATTTTCCAGGCCTCTCCCGAGAGATCGACGAGAGCACAGCAAAAAGAATTTCAGACCTATATTTTGGACAGTGTGATGGACCATTTGCTTGCTGCTGATGTTTTATTGGGTAATTAACTTCTTTTGATTGACTCTCTTTCAGTATCACTTAAAAACACACTAAAATGGGCAAGCTCAGTTCGAAAGGAAAAAATTCAATATCCGGGAACGTTTCAAAAAGAATTGGGTGAAAACCCTGAAAGTATCTTAAGAGCAATTATACAAGTCCTTTGGTGTGGTTGCACTTGGAATTCTGCGTACAAGTCCTGCTTTTGAGCTTCTAATAAGCATCTGGTTGACCACTGTAGGAAGTAGAATGCTGGACTAGAGAGGACTGTTGTCTGATCCAGCTCTTACATTCTTAGAAGCTCAGGGTTAATGTGTGGAAGCTCGGGCTCTATGTGTCTATACTAAGAGACAGCCAAGATAAGTCTCTGGTCTCTTTCAGCAGCTTCAGCTTCTGTAAGGTAAAGGTAAAGGAACCCCTGACCATTAGGTTCAGTCGTGGCCGACTCTGGGGTTGTGGCGCTCATCTCGCTTTATTGGCCGAGGGTGCCGGCGTACGGCTTCCGGGTCATGTGGCCAGCATGACGAAGCCGCTTCTGGCGAACCACAGCAGCGCACGGAAATGCCATTTACCTTCCTGCCAGAGCGGTATCTATTTATCTACTTGCACTTTGATGTGCTTTCCAACTGCTAGGTTGGCAGGAGCAGGGACCGAGCAACGGGAGCTCACCCCGTCACGGGGATTCGAACCGCCTGCCTTCTGATCGGCAAGTCCTAGGCTCTCTGGTTTAACCCACAGCGCCACCTGCATCAGCTTCTGTAGCTGGTGTCAATCAGAGCTCCACTGTTCCAGGCGAGGTGGAAAAAGGCAGGGAGCAAGTCTCCCAGGACTTGCAGCCAAGGTGGTCTTTTAACCCATCTAATGTTGTGAGACCAGGGTATCTTTCCACCTGTTCCCACCTTCCTTCCTCTGAAATTCTGCTGTGATCCTCCACTGTTAGAAGTCTGAAGGATGGGCATACGAGGCAGGGCCTTCAGTGCCCAGGCACAGGAAATGCCCTCCATCTGCACTAAACCTTTTAGCACGTGGCAAAGACATGTCCCTGTCACCAGTCCTGCTGGCTGGTGTGGTGGTGTTGGGAGCGATTGATTCCTCAGCAACTGGTAATGTTTGCATGTTAATCTGTCTTCCGGTTCGTAATTTAGCTTGGTTTCATTCTTAATGCTGTGCCTGTTTGACTGAAGGATGGGGTGGAATTATTTGGGTAAAACACTTTTTAACACTATCATTGTCATTTAGGGGAGGACGCATCTCTGCCTATAACAAGTGGAGGAAGCTATCAGGTGCTTGTAAACAATGTGTTCTATTTCACCCAGCGTGTGGTGGATAAACTTTGGCAAGGCATGTTCAACAAGGAATCCAAGCTGCTTATAGAGTTCATAATCCAGTTAATTGCACAGGTATGCTTCTCTTCTTCTTCCTCATCCTCCTATTATTATTTTGGCCTGCTTAACTTTATAAGGTAAATGGACCCCTGACCATAAGTCCAGTCGTGACCGACTCTGGGGTTGCAGCGCTCATCTCGCTTTATTGGCCGAGGGAGCCGGTGTACAGCTTCCGGGTCATGTGGCCAGCATGACTAAGCCGCTTCTGGCAAACTAGAGCAGTGCACGGAAACGCCGTTTACCTTCCTGCCAGAGTGGTACCTATTTATCTACTTGCACGTTGATGTGTTTTCGAACTGTTAGGTTGGCAGGAGCAGGGACCGAGCAACGGGAGCTCACCCTGTCGTGGGGATTCGAACCACCGACCTTCTGATCTGCAAGTCCTAGGCTCTGTGGTTTAACCCACAGCGCCACCCATGTCCCGCCTAACTTTATTCATTGTAATATATACAAAGAAAGGGAACCTCGGAGCCAGAGGCACTTTCCTTGCATGTTTTTGCCTGATTGGAATCTGTCCTTGTACTCTGATGATGCCTCCTGCTTGCCTGGATGGAGAACAGTGGGTGGGTGGGTGTGTAGCAACTAGTCTACTGTACAAAAGTAAAATTTCCCTGTGTTGTCTTGCCTTCTTTTGCCTCTGGCTCGGCCCACCACAGGCATGTCACCCTTGGAAAGATTACCCAGAAAGCAATACAGCCCCCTGGCTGTATGAATGTACAGATCATCAGATGGTTCTGTCTTTTAATGAACTCTCTAGATATCTACCTCCTACTTTATTATGCTAAAACTGCAAGTGTTTCATGGTCCTTTCCTGCAATTGAGGCCAATTCCTACAGAAACAAAATTGGAAGCTATTTTTACAACTTAATACTTGGCTATTTCCTTACATCTCAGTACCGCAGTATGGTTTACTCTGATTTGAGTGGAAGAAGTATCTTTAAAAACATGCTAATAAACTTGGGGTAATACAGAGATTCCATGTTTAAACATGTTCATTTGCAATTTTTTGTTGCTTCAGTCAAAAAGAAGATCTCAGGGATTATCACTGGATGCCGTTTATCACTGCCTGAACAGGACCATCTTATACCAATTCTCGAGACCACACAAAACAGTTCCTCAGCAAGTTGCTCTCCTTGATTCTCTAAGGACACTTACTGTCAATCGAACTCTGATCTTGGGTCCTGGGAATCACGACCAAGAGTTCTTCAGCTGCCTGGCTCATTGCTTGATGAATCTACACGCTGGGAGGTGAGCTCCTCGCCAAGTGCACATACACCCGTTTGTTTGGAAAACTGTTTACTCTGTAAAATCGTCAGGTTCATTGAAATTGCCCCCCTCCCTTTTCCTAGTGGACATATTTCTGCAGCTTATAAGCTAGAAACAGTCACACATATTTCCATTTATCTTGCTTGCCAGTGAAGGGGCAACGTACAGGAAATGTAGAAATAAAATTCCAGTCATGCAAGGACACACAATTTAGGTAAAGACAGTTGTAAAATTTCAAGAGAAGTCACAGTACGTTCTTGACGCAGCCTTAGGTCTTACATGACCAAGTGAGCCATCAGTCTTGCCCTCTATCTCACACACGCTTCAGGTGAGGGAGTCTTTATGTTATGATGCTTATGTATTAATTTTGTCCAAATGTTGAAACTCCTGAACAGAAATACATGAAGCAGCCATGGTCATAATTTTCCTCATCTTCCTTCCTTGTCATGTGTAAACTAGGTTAACCTCAAGGGGTGGTGGGAATGTCATGTACTGAGCCCATGGAGATAGATACACATTTTTTTACTCTTCACCTTTTAGGAAGGCCCAGTGCTTTTTTTCTTAAAAAATATTTAGAGGTGTGGCAATCACACAGGGTCCCTGGACATTTCACCATCTATTGATCCCTGTGCCACCACTTTATTTCTCGCTGCCACCACCCAGGCCCTACCTGGTACAATACTGAGTCCAGTCAGGGTTAAATTGGAACATAAACTTCTGTTTATTTATTTCAGTTTAACAAGTGTGTGGTTTCATAAACAGTATCGGTCAATTACAATCGTAGGGTACCTATCCAGACCTGTAACTTCCGCTACCTGCTCTCATTCACTAAATCACCTCTCAGATATTTACTTGTCTACCTAGCTCCTAACTGTTCCTGACTCAACTTATTTCGCTACACTAACTCAACCTACCCACAGACTCTATCCCAATTCACTCCCACTCTAACCAACCACCCAACTCCCAACAAACTCCCCTTTTGCCCCTCCCAGAGCTGGTTTTATAGTCCCTCTGACTCCACCCCCTGGGTTCTGATTGGGTAACTTGTTTAACTAATTCACCTCCAGCACACTCATATGTTAAGGTCACAAGAGGTACTCTCATTTTCCTACTCATATTGAAATACTGCCCCTCAATGAGGCCAAACTTAGATTCACAAAATGTTTAGGGGTATGCGTACCCCCAGGAAAAAAGCACTGGGAAGGCCAGTCTAGATAAACATACAGACACACACCTCTGCACTCCTAGCTAATGTAATGGAGACAGATACTGATCTAGCTTACTCCCTGAGGTGTTAGCTGTTTTTGTATGTGTTTGGAGGGTGAGTGAGAGGGGGGAGCATTCGAATATGCAGCCCCCCACCTCCTTTAGAAAGTGGTATAATTAGGAAACTTCATTCATTCATTTATTTGATTTCTTACCCACCCTTCACTGTGAAAGTCAAGAGGATGGCTTATAACAAGTTTTTAAAGACAGTATTTAAAACAGTTTTTTATGTGATGGAGCCTGTTTGTTTAGGTCAGGCTTCAGTCAGGTGGTGGTGAGAAATGGAGACCTCGGGCAGATCTTATGTATACTTTTTGTCCTGCATACAGTGTAACTCCTTCACTTCCATCTAACATTGTTGGATAATATTTGCAGCAGCGTAGATGGGTTTGGCCTGGAAGCAGAAGCCAGGATGACTACTTGGCATGTTATGATCCCTTCTGATGTCGAGCCAGATGGAGTCTACAATCAAGATGTTAGTGAAGGTAATTATGCAGCTGGAGTCCATCCGTCTTAAATGTCAGTTAGTACGTTAGCTAATGTATTCCTCATGTCTTCCCTTAATCTTTCGGCTGTTTCATTTAAGAGTGGGGGTATGAGTTGTTTCCCAAGGAGCTATGAAGGAAAGATTGATGATAAACCCTAGAATATAAAAGAAGCCATTTCGAAGTATAGGCCAAGCCAGGACTAATCAGAGGTTAATTTTGAACAGAGGACCAGTAATACAGATTACAGGCTGCATATCTACCTTAAACAGATCCTGCCCAAACAGCAGTTAGGAATAATTAGGATTAGGTTTAATCCCTCTCACTCAGCAGGACCTGCCTCTCATGGAAAATGGCTAACAATTCAGAACTCGGGAGAAAGCAAGATTTATTACAGATCTGTTTTGCAAATCATTGAAGTAGGTAGTTAAAATGGAGTTAGGATGCTGAAAGAGAAAAAATAAGGAAGCCTCCAAATGACTGTCAGCAATTCCAGCATTGTCACAGCACAGACTTTCTACTTCACTGGAAACCCTTCCGTTAAAAATTTCACCAGCATCATGGCTGTTTTGTCCTTGACACTGAAGAATTTGGGAACGCCATTGTATATTGGCTCAAAATGGAGGAAATCTAGTATTTGATACAGTGGTGCCTCACAAGACGAAATTAATTCATTCTGCGAGTTTTTTCGTCTTGCGAAGCACGGTTTCCTATAGGAATGCACTGAAAATCAATTAATGCGTTCCTATGGTCAAAAAATGTCCAAACAAAGCCAAATTTGGTACAAAAAGAGTTTATTAAGTGCTCTTTAAAGTCACACATACTGTAAAGAGCATTTCAAAAATTGAAGGAACAATAATTTAAGTTTCTAAACATGACAGAAAAGCATTTAAAAATCACCAAAGTGTACTGTACATAAATTTTCTAAGACTCTGAGGGACAACTCGAAGAAGGTTCCTCTTCCACTCTTTGCTTCTTGCTGAAGAACCTGTCTATGGTCTGCTGCTTCATCCGCCTTTTCAGCACCTCCCTGAAAGACGACATGACCCTCGTATCAAAAGTGTTCGCAAGGTCACGTGTCAGGTCCTTGTCAGGGTGGTGCCGCTGTGCAAAAGCCTGCACATCTTTCCACTTCTGGCTACCACACCACATGCTATGAGTTGCTCCTCGAAGTCAAGTCGCAACTGCACCTCTTCAAGCAATGCACCCTGGGTATTAACGGTTTTAAGAAAAATGAAACAAACTTGCAAGACGTTTTCATCTTGCGAAGCAAGCCCATGGGGAAATTCGTCTTGCGAAGCAACTCAAAAAACGGAAAACTCTTTCGTCTTGCGAGTTTTTCGTCTTGCGAGGTACCACTGTACTATGAATCCCAATCAGCACAAGATATTGTGTGACCTTGGGGTACACAAGGATGCACCATACCGGCACCTTATTTTTTCTAGAAGAAAAGCACTGCTTATAAATCCAAATGAATAGACTCAGGTTAATATAAATCATAGGAAAAGCTAACACTAGTTTCATACAGTGTCCTAATCACATTAGGAGTGGGGTGAATATTTAAAAGAGAGAATCCAAAAGTGAATCTCCATTGTCTGGACAAGGCTCAAAATAAACTTGCTGTCCGCCTGCTCCCTGCCAATTCTAAAAGGTTTTTTTCCTCCTCTACAATTCTATGATTCTGAACAAGGTAGTTTTTTGATTCAAGAATATTCACAAACCCCAGGTGCTTTTCTGAGGAAAGCACAGGTGGTTTGCTCCAAACTTAATTTTAGTCACACATTTGTTTTTTTGATCTCTCTCTCTCCCTCTCCCTCTCCCTCTCCCTCACTCCCTCATTCTTGTCTCTCATCCATTCTGCAGCTGACAGGTGCCTAGCTTTATCTTAGAGCAATTTGATTTTACCATCTGTTTAAACTGACACTGTTATTACTTGTTTTTAATTTGCTGCACTAGCTTGCATGATGTTGTTGTTGTTGTTTTACTATTTATTAAATTGTACTCTTTGTTTCGTGCTACTCTGTTAGCTACTCTAGAGCGATAAATCTATGCTGAAGTTACAGGATATTAATTATCGAAATAAATACCCATTTGTTCACTTTTGTGCCCTCTTCATGCATTTAGGTCGCCAGCTTCTTTTAAAAGCTGTAAATCGTGTGTGGACAGAACTGTTCTACAGCAAGAAACAGGCTTTGGAGGAGGTATTCAAAGTATCTCTCCCCGTCAATGACAGGGGCCATGTGGATATTGCCCTTGTAAAGCCCCTTGTGGAAGAAGCCAGTTTAAAATGTTGGCAAAATCACTTGGGTAAGAGCAGCTGTGCAGATTATTATTGTGTGGTATATAATTCTTTGGCTGCTTAGGCAGATTTAAAACCCCTTAAATGTAGGGAGGAAGATGGGAACAAAATGACATTGTCCTTGATTCCATCTGATGTTGGATAATTCACCTTCTGTTCTACCCATCCCAAAGGGCACCACTTCATCCCCTGCTTTTCATCCTAGGGAACAAGGGTTTCCTGTTCATCACCCACAGACAGTGTTACAAATGTGGAATGTGGTCTTTGAGGGCTTTCTAATATAAGGATGTAATATCTACCTGTTTAAAAGTATGTAGGATGGGAGTGTGTTTGTGGGAGAATGCTACCATCTAGATTAGCCTGTAGCTTTTCTGGGTATCGTTTTTGGTTTGTAGCAGGGTGGATTTGATTTAAATCACTAATTAGTAAGACTTGATTTAAATCATTTTTATTTTTTTTTACAGAAAGACTCAATCTTGCTGGTATAATCTTAATACTTACAACCATATGAAGGTTTCATTTTGGAATAATAAATTTTCAGAGTAGTTTTTAGTTATATCAAAAAATACTGATTTGGTTATACTATTATAAATACATAGACAGATAATTATGAAATTATGTTGAGGTTTAAGAAGTTAACTGTACTTTATTGGAAGGAGAAAAATAATCATTTCCTTAATAACCATTTAAACAATTTATTTAACTAAAACAATAACATTATAGCATATGTATCCATGTTTGTTAACTGATGTGGTTAATTTTATTTATTCATTTTTTAAATTAGACTGAGTTTTAGCAGACATGAAAAACTTAAAACAAATCCTTATTTCCTGATGAATACCCTTTGGACTATAATGTAACTTAAATAGAAGACTATATTTAGAAAGATTTTTCCTCTGAAAGCATTTTATTTTAAAAATCCAATTTAATTTTTTAAAAAATCTGATTTAAATTTTAAAAAAAACTGATTTCTTTAATTTTTTTTTAATCATTGATTTTTATCCACCCTGGTTTGTAGATGTGCTAGTAGGGTCCAGTAAATACACTTTGAAGACCCCTAACTCTTCTTGGCATTCTAGCTCATGAAAAGAAAAGCATCAGCAGAGGAGAAGCCTTGGCTCCGACTACCCAGTCCAAGCTCTCCCGGGTCAGCAGTGGATTCGGCCTTTCCAAGCTAACAGGATCGAGAAGAAACCGAAAAGAAAGCGGTCTTAACAAACATAATCTATCCACGCAGGTATTGCATAGCATTTAAAGACAAACAGATAATACAAAGGAAAAAAATAGTCATTCCTTATATGTACAGTATAACAAATTGATTGATGATTTAGCCTGTCTTAATAAATCCCCCCTTCACTATATTCTGTTACTTAGATTTTAAACTGCCTGAATGTTAAGTACTGTGGCCTTAATCCACCATAGCAGTTTCAAGTAGATGAGACCGTTGAAATACTTTGCTAGATTAGAGGTATTGTTTTATTGTAAAAATTGCAGCATAACTACTATCTACCATAATTCCATACGTAATCCACACTACTTGAAGTTTTCAGGGTTATTTTATATGTAAGTTGTTTTAAGGACAAGCTCTTTTCTGCACACATTAATATATTCATTATTTTTCTGTTAGGAGATCTCTCAATGGATGTTTACTCACATAGCAGTGGTTCGAGACTTGGTAGATATGCAGTATAAAGAATACCAAGAGGTAAATGAGAGCAGTAATCAAACTAAATGCTTTTATCAAATTTGCATGAGCATTGTATTTAAAAGTGGTTTCTTTATTTTGTTTTATTTTATTTATATAAAAATCTTTTATTTTGCTTTTCTGTTTTAAATTTGTAAGTCCCAAAGTGGTTTGTGATATACATATAGCAGCCAAAGTAAAACATAACAACTATAACATTTTGACGTAGTCATGCAATTTAAACTATACCATCCAGAACCAAAGAAGAACTCGGGATCAGTAGTCAGGAAATGCCAGAATAGAAAGATCTTTTTCTGTCTGCAAAAGTACCACATTGTCTATTTTCTCCAGGTCTCCATGGGGAGCTCATTCCACAAATGGGGCATCACAATGAAAAAGGCCTTATTCAAACTTTTCAGTACAATCAGAAGATCCCCACCCATAGATAGTTCTCACTAAGAAACATACACCAAACACTAAACATTAGGAAGAACTTCCTGACAGTAAGAGCTGTTCGACAGTGGAATTTGCTGCCAAGGAGTGTGGTGGAGTCTCCTACTTTGGAGGTCTTTAAGCAGAGGCTTGACAACCATATGTCAGGAGTGCTCTGATGGTGTTTCCTGCTTGGCAGGGGGTTGGACTCGATGGCCCTTGTGGTCTTTTCCAACTCTATGATTCTATGATTCTATGACCATGCAGAGATAAGATAATGACCATATCCTTTTGATAGGAGATTTCAGTATTTTCAGAATCTGTTGAAATTGTCATGTAAGTCATGAATCTACCCTAAGACTGTGTTCCTTAGCATCATAGATGGAATATGAATAAGGCTAGTCCTTCTCAACCAGCCATCTCCTAAATTAAAGAGAGTTCTTTATGTTGCTGCCCTTCAACTGGAGAGAAGGCCCTGTCAGCAGTTAAGAGGGGAGCACCCATAACTCAGTGGTATATATGCTTTGCATGAAGATGTCTCAGATAAAATCCCTGGCATCTCCAGTTAGGTAGCAAGTCATAGGAGAGAATTCTTTCAGAAACTCTTCTTAAGAGCGGACTGTACTGGGATAAAGCAGCTTCATATGTTTATAGAAGGATTTGTGGTGCTGGCAGCCTAGGAGCAGTGCTAGAGCTGCTTAAGGAACAGGTACAGATTTAAGTACAAGTACACCCTTTTTATACACAACACACTTTATAATTATGCAATTATGAACTATGTAAATAAGAAATCCCATGCAAGGACAGTTCACAACTTGAGTTTCTAAGCTCGGAAATTGAGGAAAACAGCATGAATATCCAACTTTGCACCTTGAACCTTTTAAAAGAGTTTGTTTTATTTTCATTTATTAAATTTATATACCGTCCTTCCGAGGATCACAGGGCAGTTTAAAATGCCTTGGGATTCTTTGCTGCCGTGTCTCATGAGAATGTATGTCAGTTAGAATCACGGTACAAGGGAGCTTACTTGATTCTGCACGCCATTTATGACACGTGATTTTGCACACCATGGCAGTTAACCTGTAGTGTCCCTTCCAGCGTCAGCAGAATGCGTTGAAGTATGTGACAGAAGAGTGGTCTCAGATTGAATACGAGTTGTTACGGGAGAGAGGACTGTGGGGCCCTCCTATTGGCTCTCACCTGGACAAGTGGATGCTGGAGATGACAGAAGGTCCCTGTCGAATGAGGAAGAAGATGGTTCGAAATGACATGTTTTATATTCAGTATCCTTACATGCCGGATACTGAACATGAGACAAATATGCTGGTAAGTGCAGTTACAGGACGGCAGTAGCTTTTAGCTGTAGCAATGCATTGGCTTATTTCTTGCTTCATTGCCAAGAATGTCCATCGCCGATTGGATAATGTGTTTCTGGTGGTGCTCAGCTATGGGTTTATGGAGGGACGTTGATTCCCCTTCAAGTGCATATCAGCAAATATTTGCACTAGCTCCCTGAACCATGCAGCCATGGCCGTTGTTTTTTGCAGCCTCTAGATTCTTGTTGATTAATTTTCCAGTTGGAGGATAGCAGAAGTAAAGTGGGCTGTGGCTTCGCTCTGCCCTAACAGGAAGGCCAGACTATACCACCTACAATGTACCAAGCCAGGTACAGCCCACCTATCATGTATTGTGACCTACCAGGTGCTTCATAGCTCCCTTGTATTTGCAGTCCTAGACAGGTAGCAAAAACATGAGGTTAATTGAGTCCCTGGTGGGCTGTCCTACATGGATGATGGGCTGCATTGAGCTTGGGGGGGGGGGTTGTACAGGTGCATCTCTTAACAGTGTTCAGAACTCCCATTGTTCTGGGCGCATTTTGCAGCAGGGAATTTCATTAGCGCAAGCAGTTTCTGAGCTCTGGGTGCAGTACTGTGCCTAAGATTTCAGATTAAAACTGCAGAGTGGAAGGAAAAGAGGACCTTTTTCAGCCTCCCTACTTCCAGCTACTCTCTGAAGACTGGCGAAGAGACCCTCTTAAGAATATTAGGGAGGTGGGCAGGGGAAGGACTAGACCATGTGAAAAATGAACATAATATTTTAGCTGCAGTTCATTTTCAGCTTTGTATTCTTGTTATAAAAAAACACACCTAGACATTCCATTGTTGCGCCCATAACCTAGGTTTAGGGTGCCATTTATCTCCTAGCTTTCATATCTCAGTTTCTCACACTGTCTCTTCATAGTCCATCATATTTGAAGATTGAGTTTGTAGGCAAGTGCAGAATCAAAGCAGCAGTGTGAGATGTTAATTTGACCCACTGATAATCAACAATATTTTAATTGAATTGCTAAAATATTGTGTATTCCTCCCGTGCAAGAACTTTGTGATTAAATTGAGCTTTACCTTGTGCTAGTTTTAGCAAATTTTAAGGTTCGAGCTTCTATGTTGTTATTTTTCCTGCTTTGCATTTCCTGGTGTGGAGAAAATTAGAAGTTCAGTCATTACCTTTTTGCCCACTAATGCTCTGACAGTTTTAGTCGCATCATGCATACTTCCTCAACATGATATTTCCCCTGATGTTTCTATACTTAATACCCTATTTTCAGTCTGACTTCTCAAGTAAGCCTCCTGAGACATCTGACGATACCATTCCTCAAAAGGTAAAGAGAGAAAACTCTCCACGGGTGGCAAAACAGATAGAAACCTCTCTGTGCATGTTAGGCAACCTTAACAAGGCTTCTCTGGTTGGCTTTCAACGTGCTTCCTCAGTAACTCTGTCGTAGGGTTAATGATATACTAAGAGGATGTGGCTGTGTTCTCTTCAGTCTTCACCTAATACAATGTCTATGTAGCTCTTTCTGTCTGTGTTGCACACTAACAAGCTGTGATGGGCTGTGCTGTCACTATTCTCACTGTATAAACATGTACCAGCTCGAAATTAGAACTAATGGACTATGATGTGTTTAGTGATGGGCAGTTTGGACATTCATGCACTTAGCCTAATCAGTATTTCAGGGCTGGCATAATGTTTTTGCACTGTTAAGACAATCTCACCTGTTCAGGGCACTGTGCTGGCAAAGCAGTTGACTCACCTTGACCCATACCTGTATTTGGGACCATTAATTGCTGCTTTCTGCCCCCTTGTTAACATAAACATTTTCTATGTGCTTCTAATGAGGAACATGGGATGTACGTCCTGGAATCCATCCCTTTCTGTTCACGAACAACTATCCTGCATTCCACTGATATTTAATTCTCAAAATACGTTGCGAAGAAAGCTCCAACATTATATTGCCTTTGCAAATAGTCCTATCTAGGTCACACAAAAAATAGAGATCAAAACATTTTTAAAAATTTGCTCATCACTAAGTACAATATGCCTTCACTCATTTTGAATTACTTGTCAAACCAACATTTTGGAAGGTGATGCATTAATATATTTTTTGGCTCTTGGTGGACTTGCTAAAAACGTGTCTGTTCTCTAGGTAGCTTATCTCTTATGTCCACAGGACTAGGTTAACAAATCTTTATCATATAAATGAACTGTTCTTTTAAAAAACCTCAAGCATAATTGGAGATTTTAGGGAGCATCTAGAGAAGAACTTTGGCTGAATTCTTAATCTTTTCCAATAGGCTTCAGAATGAAGTGCAGTGTTTATTACCTTCCTAACCTTTTACAGGGGGTTTGCGATCTACACGTTAAGTGTATTATTAACTAATTAATTCCAGGCATAAGTATTTGGACTTGAATACAACCATCAGTCTACATTATTAACATAGGTTCCTCTTTGTCCCCTGAATTTTCTTCAGAGAGTTTGGGGACAACTTTGGGAGTCATGCGAGGGGAGGAGAATTTCCATTGCACAAGCACAAATAAGACAACTTCATTGGATGTGACCTAGTATACTAATGTGTACATCATACACCTGTGGGAGGGAGCCTCCATCCCACAATCCCAATTTGGCCCACCAGACCTCTGAATTTGGCCCATGAGGCTTTTTGCGCAAACCACACCCACCTGTCAGTCACTTGACATCACGTGACCTCAGGTGTGAAGCTCTCTTATCTCCAGTCTGAGCTTATTTTTTATCTTAGTGCTGTCACACGCTTTGCCCTGTGTGCCTCTGCCTGCTCTTAGACAGGAAAAGGCATCAGGCAGAGGCTTACCTTCAGTCTTAGTGCTGTGCTCCCAAGCTCTGAGATTGGAGATAAGAAAAATGCGGCTTGTTCTTTGACAGTAAAAGGCAGCATTTCCACCCACCCAAAAGAGTCTCCCTTTGCATTCCCAATTTGAATTCAAGGAATGAGAATGAGAATTTATTACTTTCAGTCACAGACCACTTCCAGCTCACATACAATATCAAGGAAGTCATAAAGCACGATAGGGATACATTTGAATTTGCCTTTGGGTATAACAGGGGCAATACAGGTATAGCAGCAGTTAAAAATATATAAGATATATCTTAATCACTAAAATATAACCCAAAATTGTCATTTAAGGCCTTGGTCATTATGGTAGCACAGCTTGTTCCCTAAGTTCTGTGGCAGTCACACAGAATTTGGCCACCCTTAGCATGATCTCTGGATCCTTGTCCTCTACCAGGGATTTTAGATGTTGAAGTTTGGACCCATTTGGAGATTTATGTATAGCAGGGATGATAAATGCTGAGCGTATATCCCAGTAGAAACGACAGCGTAACAAGGCACGAGAGAAAGTTTCTACCTCCATCAAGCTGCAGGGGCAGACTCGTTCCGCGTATGGTTTACCCTCAAATCTGCCCTGTAATAAGGCAGGTGGCAGCCCGTTGAATCTAGTGAGGGTAAACAACTGTCAGTATTTAGGTATTTGTAATTTTGGCAGATATTTTGCTGAGGTGAACCTTCTCCCATTATCTTTTATTGCTGGGTGTTTATTCATCTCACTCACGTGACATTGCAGTTCCACATCCCAAATTCGTTGGTGGATTATTGCTCTGGCTTTCTCATAACCTACAGCTATCAAGGCTTGTGGGGTAACCCCAAGCCTTTTAGCTTTTTGTGCAGTGTAGCTTTCCATTTGGATTCGTAGGAATCCAGTAGGGTTACCAGAGCCAAGCCGAGAGGGAGAAAAACAAGTTTTAGCCAATAATGGATCTTCAGGGTCTGTATCCAAGCGCTGACAGGCATTTGCCTGAACTCAAATGAAGAGCAAGCGCAGCAAAGGAAAAACATAAAATTGACATGCTGGGGCTAATGCACCAACCTTATCAAAATGACCCACAGAGGGTGAGCCCGGCCCTCTGTCTGATCCACTTTTCTGTATTACCCATTATTGCTACTAAAATAAATGGAGGTTCGAGTTGATTCTCTCGACCCAGTTGGCATGTTAGTAACACTTGTTGCTTGGATCTCTGTAGAATTTGGCATGGGGTCAAGTGATTTTTATGAATGCTGCCTCACTTGCAGTTCTTCACCACGCTAGTGTAAAGATGATAAACGCTGGTTACTCAACAGTTGTGGGGTGGTAAGTGCTCTGAGCCCACGGAGAAGCAGTCGCATCATTGTTCTCTGCAGAAAGAAACTCCACAGATGTATTTCCCTAGTAATGAGAATGAAGAGAAGTGGGCTAAACTAGAAGTTTGGTAAAACATTATAGCGTTCCAGAAAACATTCCATCTTCTTTGATGAACTATGAAGTTCCTGTAAAACATGATTGGAGCTTTGGCAAAAATGCAAAATCCTCCCCTCCCCCCCCCAAAAAAAATCCACTTTTATCATTGCACTCAACAATTAGTTTTGGTCGTGAGACCTTGGCCATTAGGGAGCATGCAGCTGTGTTTGATTGCAGCCCAACAAATAGAAAAAGAAACATAGCATGTATATTGTGTGAGCTAACACCAAACAGCACTTTGGTTCTTGAGCACCACATCCATATGAACAAATTACGATAGCTTTCCTGCCTCCCCCATTCTCTGCGCATAATCATAAAATCATAGAATTGTAATATCATAATTAAAGTAATAGTGTGGGAGTTAATAATAGGTCTAAATTAATCCCCATCAGTTTCTCTACATCCTTGCACTTTGGTTAACATTTCAGTGTTTAAAGAAAATACCTGAATTGGCTGGGTGCAATATTGGAAATATAAACGGCGTTCCGTGTGCTGTGCTGGCTCGCCAGATGCAGCTTGTCACGCTGGCCACGTGACCCGGAAGTGTCTGCGGACAGCGCTGGCTCCCGGCCTATAGAGTGAGATGAGCGCACAACCCTAGAGTCTGGCAAGACTGGCCCGTACGGGCAGGGGTACCTTTACCTTTACCTTTTAATATTGGAAATGATGAGATGCCAGTTCTTTTGTGATGATTCACAAAGCACCGAACACATTTTGCTAACTTTTACGTTCATCGAGCAGCATTTAATTTTTGATCATCTTTCCAGCAACAATGGGTTCATTCCAAATCTAGCTGATTTGCCTATTGGAAACTTAATCAGTTTACAGTTGGCTGCCTCCAGCTACAACACTTAGCAGGTTCTGAACATAGATTTATATTTAGGGTATGTTTGAGTTGGTTTTGCCAAACGTTTTTATTCTGTTGTTGTTTAAAGAAACCTGCACGCTACCGCAGAGCTATAAGCTATGACAGCAAAGAATACTACATGCGCCTGGCTTCTGGAAACCCTGCTGTCTTCCAAGACACTGTCGAAGAGAGCTCTGAAGGAGAAACTGCTCAGCAGGAGCCAGAACATGGGGAAGATACTATTGCAAGAGTTAAAGGTGGGTATTTTCACACATATCTCTGTATGCATAGGCATGCTTGACAAGTTGAAGTTATTTATGCTGTATTTCCCTATAGAGAAGTATGCACAAGCAGCAAGCTGTTCTTGAGTGTGATGGCAGACATTCACAATTTTTACATTCATAGGTTATTTAGGACAAGGCAGAAGTCTTCAGCAGACCCGACTTCTGCTGATATGTGAATTGTGACCCTTGTAATACTTTTGTGGCCTCCCTAAATGTGTGAATCACCCCAAAGATGCTAAAACTATTGCTTAAGAAAGATTCGAATCTGTCTTGTCTAGTAGTTCTTCCCTATCAGTAGGGAATTGGTCAACTTCCAGTCACTTTTGCATCTAGAATTCTTTGTTGTTGTAGGAAAAAAGATGCATAAAATTGCATTTAAATGTTTTAATTTTTTTTTAAATATAATTCCTGCAAAACATGCATTTTAAAACATATTTTGATAGTTTAGTGTGCTGAGAATTGTATAGCAGCATTCAGTGGAATGCAAAACCTGAGGACGCTTAAGTTCTGTTAGTGTATTTAGTCCAATAGGTCACTTCATATTGGCCAGGTCACTTCACATTGGAATTTGTAAAGATCAGATTCACTAATTATCCCTATGTATCAGTGTGTTTGTAAAAGTGGGCATGCTTTTCCCATTCCCCTTGACTACATAGCATGTGAACAGCCTGTATGACCTAAACATGCATTAAGATTCTCAGTCCCCACTTCCAGGAGCTTGGGGGGTTATCCCGTTTTAGCCCCACAGCAAACAATGAGAGTGTGTGACTTATCTGAGATCACCCACTGACCTTCATGCCTGATCAAGGACCATGGATCCATCGACTGCCCTTGGCCTGCAAGTTCTCAGACTCAGCTGGTCCTGCATAAATTCTACCAGTTTTTAGCTGTGGGATTTAGGGTGGGCTTTGAACCTTAAGTAGAGCGAAACAGTTCTTTACTGGCATGGACTTGTTAATATTCAGCCATGCTCACGTACCACACAAAGTTCAGTGACTTACAGACAAATGTGCTGCTGGTTTGATTGCTTCATGCAGGTCTTGTTAAACCGCCACTGAAGAGATCTCGTTCCGCACCTGATGGTGGTGATGAGGAGAATCAGGAGCAGCTGCAGGATCAAATAGCTGAGAGCAGCTCTATAGATGAAGAGGAGAAAACCGATAACACAACTTTGCTTCGATTGCTCGAAGAAGGAGAGAAGGTATAAGCCAGCATTTAATGCTCTTTTTGGTCTCTCAGTTGCTGAACCTAGTGAGCTGTTGTGTGGAGGCTTCTCGAACATATTGTGCCTCTAGTCTCCGAAGCAGTTCATCCATCATTCAAAATGAACCTGGCATAGAGGGCTTGTGGAGTACGCGTGTGTGATATCTCACAAAATGTCATGCATTGTATCCAACTAAGTTGTCTCGTTCACACAAGGACTTCCAACTTACGCAGTGGAATTCCCTCTCCTCTTGTCTTCTATCCTTGCCCAGTGGTCCCCCCCCCAAAAAAAATCAGTTCTGAAGAGGGGAACCCTGAAAACAGATGGGGGGGGAAGGGGAGGAGAGAGGGGAAGTCCCATTACGCAAGTGGAAGTCCTTGCATGAACATGCTGACCTGTTGGATACAACCCGCAGTTTCCTAACTCAAACGCAGAATTGTTAATTACATGGTGACAGAGCCCCTCTGTAGATTTAACCTTCAGTTAAGCTCTCCTTCTTTTTATACCTTTGATATAAGAATGATTCTTTTTTTCACCTGGCAAACACTTTTAAATTGGAACTCAGCCTTAAAATTCAGTGAATTACTAGAGTACCTTTGTTGCTTAAGTTTGCATGAGCACGTTTAATTGTGGTTGGGAAACAGTTTTTATGAAACATTGACATAATAGGTTCTGAAGTGCTGTTGAGAATGCTCATAATAATAGGCTTACCTTAGAAAATGTCTGTTGCTTTCAGTGATGAGTGTCCTCATTTAAAACAAATGTCATATTGTTGTTGGCATAGTTTAGAAACAATACTCTTAAGAAAAATATACAAATTCAGCTTTGATATTGTATGAACCTGTTTTGGTTTTCGTTGAAACAAAAATGCATCCACATAGAGTCCTATCTTTCCAAGGTGTGCAATCCTGTAGCGCAGGTGTGTGGAACCTCTGGCCCTTGAACTGGCCCTCAGAACTGCACCCCTTCTGAGACCCTGCTCTGCACCCTGTTCAAATGCTTTTTGATAAAGCTGTCATGATGCCTCTTGCTTGCCTATCACAACCAGCTGCATAAATCTCACTCTATGGAAGGCAGTAGACTATTTCCTTAATTCTATGTGTACACAGTTTTATTATTCTGAAGCATTATAAATAAAGCATTATGTAATAGTTCTTTAGGGATGCAGGTGGCGCTGTGGGTTAAACCACAGAGCCTAGGGCTTGCCGATCAGAAGATCAGTGGTTTGAATCCCTGCAACGGGGTGAGCTCCTGTTGCTCGGTCCCTGCTCCTGCCAACCTAGCAGTTCAAAATCACGTCAAAGTGCAAGCAGATAAATAGGTACCGCTCTGGCGGGAAGGTAAATGGCGTTTCCATGCGCTGCTCTGGTTCGCCAGAAGCGGCTTAGTCATGCTGGCCACATGTCCCGGAAGCTGTACGCCGGCTCCCTCGGCCAGTAAAGCGAGATGAGCGCCGCAACCCCAGAGTTGGTCACGACTGGACCTAACAGTCAGGGGTCCCTTTACCTAATAGTTCTTTGTACAATTTCAAATCCTTATCTTCTGGCATGCAGAAAGGGAGGATCCAAATGCCTTTGACTGGCAGATGAAAACTTAGTATATGCCGTAGAATCAACATGACAATGGCTGGGAAAGTTTTCACATTGCCTCCTCTCGAATGTCAGATTATGCGTGGAATAAATAGACCTCTCGAGGTGATTTGTTGTCTTTGCATTCATCCTCACTCAGTGTCATTGTGGCTTCCTAGTTTATAAGGACATGAAGGGCAGATTCCCCAGGCACCACTGACGCAAGAAAATAACAACTGGGAAGTATTGCTTGTACTGCAATAATCACTTCCATTTTTTCATTCTGTCTTGGCTATAAACAGGACCCTCTGCTCCTATAATTTAATCAAAAAGAACATTATAGGGCAGAGGTTATTTATATGCTGATGCTTGCATTTCAAAATTAAATCAATGGGTTGCTTTTTATATTTTTACCATTCCTTGTCCTTTGGTATGCCTTTTTCCTTTATCGTATCTGAGGAGCAGAAAGGGGAGGGATAAGTCACAATCTAGCCAGAATTAAACACATTCAAGTCCTGTTGATACTGCCTTACTTCATCCTCTTCAAGCATCTTATTTTCATATAGTCCCCATAACATGTTGCAGTTATAGTAGCTTAGCACTGATTTTCCTATGTTGGATTTTTATGCCTATCCATCTGTCAAATTCATGGATCCAAGGGCAGGTTATTCAGGTCCATAGTATCATGCAAAGCTTTTGACACAACCATTGCTCAACTATTCTCTTTTACACGAAACTCTTTTCGTCAAGACAAGGATCTCCAATTTCAACTCTAGGACCAGATTAGTTTTCTTCAGGGTTGCCATACAAGCCTAACCTCCAAGAAGACACAACTGGCCTTGGTTTTATTTCCTTCCGTATAAATAGTTATCCCTCTTAAAGACTTCAAGTTTCCCTTGGACTAAATGGTCCTTTGAGGGCTCTCCTTTCTTCTCATTGAATCTTCTGTTGCCGTCATTTTTTCTCAGATTGAGTTTTAAATGCTGTTTGTGAGTGTTGATATGGCCTGCAGGGTGGTGCTGTGGTCTAAACCACTGAGCCTCTTGGGCTTGCTGATTGGAAGGTCGGCGGTTTGAATCCCTGCTCTGTTCCAGCTCCTGCCAGCCTAGCAGTTCGAAAGTACACCAGTGCAAGTAGATAAATAGGTATCGCTGCGGCGGGAAGGTAAATGGCATTTATGGATTCTGTCACGGTGTCCTGTTATGCCAGAAGCAATTTAGTCATGCTGGCCACATGACCCAGAAAGCTGTCTGTGGACAAACGCTGGCTCCCTCGGCCTGAAAGCGAGATGAGCATCTCAACCCTGTAGTCGCCTTTGACTGGACTTAACTGTCCAGGGGTCCTTTAGCTTTTACCTTACCAGGGTCATTACTCCCTCTCCCCCCCCCCCCAGGGCCTATAAGCATAGTCATGTACATATCCTTATTTATTCATCATGTTTTCATTAAATATGTGCTTATATTACAGATTCAACACATGTACCGCTGTGCTCGGGTTCAAGGCCTAGACACCAGTGAGGGGCTCCTCCTCTTTGGCAAAGAGCACTTTTATGTGATTGATGGCTATACCATGACCGCCACCAGAGAAATACGGGACATTGAAACCCTGCCTCTAAAGTGAGTTAGGCGTGACATTCTTTGAAATTGTAAGAGAAAAAAATGTCTCCCTGTTAGAAAGTATGACAGCATCAGGACTATAAGAAACCCTCCTGAATATAGCGCTTACGATCTCCAAAAACAACACTGCACCTAAAATAGAAATATGCAAAATCTGTACGTGACTCTATAGCTATTGTATCAGTTTTTACAATTCTCGTAATGGTTTATGAAGCCAAACATGACTATAGAATATGAGTGGGTGAAATCAGATTTGCTATGTATAGTCTTATATTTATAGTTTCTCTCCTACCTTTTACTCTCTACAGTATGCATGAGCCAATTATACCCAGAGGAGCCCGACAGGGTCCAAGTCAACTCAAAAGGACATGCAGTATTTTTGCATACGAGGATATTAAGGAAGTGCACAAAAGAAGATACCTGTTACAGGTATTGTTTCTAGTGGGGAACAGCAGGGTTTCGTAAATATTTTATTTATTTATTTCATAATTTCATGTAACTTGCACACTACTTGATTTTTTAAAAACAAACAAACCTCAAAGTAATTTACAAGAAGAAAAAACAAGAAAATCAAGAAAAAAATCACAAACATACTTTATAACATACAAAGGCTGAAATACTAAAACCTTTAAAAATTACCGTATCTTTCTAAGCATCTGGGTAGGCTTGTCTAAACCAGAATGTTTTTAGCAGGCCCCCAAAAGATTATAGTGACGGCACCTGCTTGATGTCAACAGGCCAGGAGTTCCAAAGTGTAGGTTTGCCACACTAAACAATCAAGTTCTTACAAATGTGGAACAGGTATTATGTGGCACTTGTATTAGCACCTGTTCCGCCAATCAAAGCAGTCAGGTGGGCACATGTACAGTAAGGCGATCTCATAGGTAAACTGGTTCCAAGTTGTTAAGAGCTTTATATTTTATAGGCACTGGCGTCACCCTGCCACTTGCTTAAGGTGGGATAAAACCCTACACATAATATATGTTGTAGTCTTTTTATTAAAAATTTTAGTCTGGAAGCTTCAGTGCATTGTAAACCCTGACAAAGGGATTAGGGGTGATTTTTAAAGCACAGTTTGCAGGAGTAAGTTGACTTCATACCTAGGTAAAAAAGGTCTGACTTAGGCTTCATGAAAGTCCACAGCAATTACTCTTCTGTGCTTTGACAACATTTTTAAAACCTGCCATTTCTTTGCAGCCAATTGCTGTTGAAGTATTCTCTGGAGATGGACGCAACTATCTTCTTGCTTTTCAGAAAGGAGTGAGGAATAAAGTCTACCAAAGGTATTTCCATTCATACTATTTATAATAAGAGTACTTATAAGAAGTGTATTGGCGAGGCAGCCATGGCAAAGGCTTGCCTCTTCAAAAGGGCTTGGGAGAATGTGATGTTTATGACCAATGCCAATAGGGTCTATTAGGCTTGTGTGTTGAGCATGCTGTCCTATTGATATTAGGCAAGAATATTAATAGAGGAGAAAATTGTAGACATTTGACCACAAATGAGAAACAATTCCATATTGAGTTTTTATTGACCACGAGGAAATGTTAACATTTAACACTGCATTATCCCCTGCCCTTCTGCTGCCCATTCATCCATTGTGGGAATTCCTCTTAACAGGGAGTGAGATGAAAATTAGGCCGCCGCAGCAGCTAGCCTATATTATGCTAAACATAGTCTTATTACAAAGACAAGACAATTATTTCATCTCAACTTGCTCCCAATAATCCAGCCTTCCTTAGAAAGAGGGCAGCCAGCCAGTAGAGCTCAAGAATGTCAAGATCAACCAAGAAGTGAGCTCAGTAGGCAGAAAGGCATGTTGCATTTGCTGAAAATCTCAGACACCCCAGCGACACATGTAAGGGGGACACTACACAGCATGAATATAGGTGGGGTCTCCTCTGTCCTCTTATAGATCTTCAGTCTGGGATTTTACTAACCAGAGTAATTCAGTGCCACCTCCAGAACTTGACCACCTCTTTAGTCACCCTTGACTCGAGATCACAGGATCAATGCATATCTTTGAATGGACTCTACTGTTCAGTTCCCTTTGTGGACACCTGCAGAAACTGTTCATTCCTGCCTTATGCCTTCTAGTTTTATGAACAAAAGAGGATTTGCTTGCTATGTTTTCCAAGCAGCTGAGTGGACACATACTGGGGGGTAAAGTGATCCTTAAATAAACTGTTCCCAGCTATTAAGGGCTTTATGTGCTAACAGTAACACTTTGAATGCCTTCCTTCCTCTCCATCCCATCCCCACAAAAATCTCTTTTAGAACTGAGGTGTACTTTTCTTTTTACTGTTTTTTCATTGCAATGTATACTTTTAATAAAAATAGACACAGCAGCCTAATTAATTCATTAACAGTCTGGCAGTAGGCGCCACCTGAATCTTAATTGAAACACACTTTTGTTGATTACATTATCCTATTATTATTTTTAAGGTTTCTGGCTGTCGTTCCATCTTTAACTGACAGTTCAGAGTCTGTGTCTGGACAGCGACCCAACACCAGTGTGGAACAAGGGTGAGTGTCTGAGTTTTTTTAATTCCACACGATAGATTTGGAAGTGAAGGAATTTACAGTATTCATTTTGACTGCTTTCTACTCATCCCGCTATTTTAAAAGTTGAACCTCCTGGTGACTTTCACTGTCTTTAATGTGTTACCCAGTGTAAGTAGAGGAGATTTGGAGTATAAGAAAAAGCAGAAATGCAAATAAAATATTGTGAACAGCAATGAAAATAAAATAGCAAGGGGCTTCTCTCTTGAAATTGACTGTGCTCACACATCATAGTAAAGGGTAAAGGGACCCCTGACCATTAGGTCCAGTCGTGACCGACTCTGGGGTTGTGGCGCTCATCTCGCTTTATTGGCCGAGGGAGCCAGCGTACAGCTTCCGGGTCATGTGGCCAGCATGACTAAGCCGCTTCTGGAGAACCAGAGCAGCACACGGAAATGCCGTTTACCTTCCCGCCGGAGCGGTACCTATTTATCTACTTGCACTTTGACGTGCTTTCGAACTGCTAGGTTGGCAGGACCAGGGACCGAACAACAGGAGCTCACCCCATCATGGGGATTCGAACCGCCAACCTTCCGATTGGCAAGTTCTAGGCTCTGTGGTTTAGCCCACAGCACCACCCGCGTCCCTCACACATCATAGTAAACCATAGCTAAAGGTTCATCATGAATATTTAGATGTCTCCCGCTTTGCTCCTCTCCTAGCCAGAGTAAGAGCTGCAGACCACAATCCCTGGCTTAGTATCATGTCAGAATCATGGGTCATGGTGGTTGGCTTGCTCCAAGCAAGCCATGACTGGGAAACCAAAGCTTGTTCTTGATGCACTCAGACAGCTACACTACACGAGCTCTAACATCAAAGCATGTTAGACTGTTGGAGGTGACCGTTCCTTGTTGGCATGTTCATGACATTGATAGTGATCCATAGATACTAGGATGGTACAACTGTTGATTCTTTAATAGTTTAAAATCAGTTATAATTAATGTGGTAGCATGGATTACGAGGAAAAAGTTGCTCGGTGTTACATGAAGTTGCTAACATTGCTCTCATATACCACTGCTAAATGGCAAGAGTACTGACCCTTTCTGCTTCTCCTTAGGTCTGGCTTGCTGAGCACCCTAGTGGGGGAGAAATCTGTTACACAAAGGTGGGAGGTAAGTATAAAAAGTAGTTTAGTTGATAACAACAACAACAATTTATTATGGATACCCTGCCCATCTGGCTGGGTTTCCCCAGCCACTCTGAGCAGCTCCCAATCGAATATTAAAAACAATACAGCATTAAACATTAAAAACTTCCCTGAACAGGGCTGCCTTCAGATGCCTTCTAAAAGTCAGATAGTTGTTTATTTCCTTTACATCTGATGGGAGGGCATTTCATATGGGGGGCGCCACTGCCAAGAAGGCCCTCTGCCTGGTTCCCTGTAACCTCACTTCTCACAGGGAGGGAAACACCAGAAGGCCCTCAGAGCTGGATCTCAGTGTCCAGGCTGAACGATGGGGGTGTATACTGGGCCAAGGCCATTTAGGACTTCCTTTTCATAGTGGATTGAAATAGAATATTTGGACATGTAATATTGGGGCCAAAATGCTTTGTCACATTTAAGTTCCTGTATTTTATAAAGTGGTGAACAACCGAAATATTTTTGGTTTTGTTACTGGGAAATTAACATCAGTGCTGTTTTGTTTTGTTCTGTTTTGTGTGCTATCTCTACAAAGAGAGGTGAAATTAGTAATTTCCAGTATCTGATGCACTTAAACACTTTGGCTGGCCGATCCTACAATGACCTCATGCAGTATCCTGTTTTCCCGTGGATCCTTGCAGACTATGATTCAGAGGTAAACATAAAAATCTTACATTTCATAAAAGAAAAGCCTGTTCTTGGAAGCCTAAAACCCCGCACTTAAAAGTAACTCAGATTAGGGCTGGAAGCCTTGCTTCTTCAAACATTACTGTTTTTTAACAAATCTGTGAAGTACCGTAAATTTCGCTCCATAACATGCAGATTTTTCCTCCTAGAAAGTAAGGGGAAATGTCTGTGCGTGTTATGGAGCGAATGCCTACAGATGGCGGGGGAATCTGCTGCAGTCGTGAGCAGTCCGTGGCTCGCTTTGAAACAGCAAAGCGGGTGTAAGCGGCTCCTGTCAGCTAGCGGAGCCGGGGAGGAGGGAGAGAAGCAGAGCGGGAGTGGGCTGCTTTAAAACAACCCCGTGCTCTATGTCCCTCTCTCCTCCCCACTGTGCTGCTAAGTAGCAGCAAAGCTTTTCAACCAGCCTAGCCGGGAGGGAGAGAAGCAGAGCGGGAGTTGGCTGCTTTAAAACAACCCCTGCTCTCTGTCCCTGCCTGCAGTTTTTTGCTGTCCGATTTTGGATTAGCCACTGTAGGGGCTGTGTGTGTGTGTGCTTGAGCTATCGTTCTCCTCCTCCTGCTTCCCCTTCACTCTCCCAGCGCCCCTGCGACTTTAGAATTGACACTCAGTGTGTCTGTGTGGGGGGGGGGCTCCTTCTCCTCTTGCTTCCCGTTCACTCTCCCTGCGACTTTAGAATTGACACTCTGTGTGCCTCTGTGTGTGAGAGAGGGCTCCTTTTCCTCTTGCTTCCCATTCACTCTCCCTACGCCCCTGCGCTCTCCCAGCGCCCCTGCGACTTTAGAATTGACACTCTGTGTGTCTGTGTGGGGGGAGGGATCGTTCTCCTTCTCTTGCTTCCCATTCACTCCCCCAGCGCCCCTGCGACTTCCAGCGCCCTGCGACTTTAGGGCCAGTTCTCTCTGTGTGTGTGTGTGTTTTGACCTCACTGCGCTTGTTGGGGGAGAGTGTTGGTCGCAATTTTTCTTGATTTGTCTCAGAGTGGTTACTATCGTGGTTTCCTTGCTGGGGAGGAGGGAGAGACACAGAGCCTGCTTGTTCTAAAGGAGCAAAGCCGGAGAGGAGCCTCTCCTGCATTATTAGCAGCATCCTTCTCCCCCCCCCCACGCGTGCTCCTTGTCCCTTGAGTGCTTTTCCTTCCCTCCCCACTTAAAACGTGGTTACAAAGCATGGATCCACATGGATCCTCAGGATTTTTGCACTGGGTCACCCCAAATTCACCATCAGATCACATAGCATGTCCATGGCTACAGCCTGCACAAAAAACACACACGCACCCACTGTTTCATGGGGCCGCAATGGCGCAAAAACGTGGTTACAAAGCATGGACCAACATGGATCCTCAGGATTTTTGCATTGGGCTACCCCAAACTCACCGTCAGATCACATGTCTGTGGCCACAGCATGAACCACAAAAATCATACATCCACTGTTTTGTTTAGAATATTTTTTTCTTGTTTTCCTCCTCTAAAAACTACGTGCGTGTTATGGTCAGGTGCGTGTTATAGAGCGAAAAATACGGTAAGTTGTGGTGTTTCAAGGCAGAGGCTTGAATGATGTTGCAGTGATCTGTAGAGAATTAATAAAAGACATATCTGCACTTCAGATGAGAGAAAGGGACAATTGTTTTAAATCAGGCCTGAGCAGCTAAATATTTAGAGTAGCTGCCAACATTTTTAGAAACCTCAATATATTGAATAGAAATCTCAATATATTGAATAGAGGAGCCAGAAATAGTTGCACGTGAATGTATTCAATTAGTCAGAGAAACAAATTTCTGAAGAATGGACTTTACTACTTGTTTGCTTTTAAAGGAATTGGATCTTACGAACCCAAAGACATTTAGAAACTTGGCCAAGCCTATGGGAGCCCAGACTGATGAGAGGTTAGCTCAGTATAAGAAGCGCTACAAAGACTGGGAAGACCCTAATGGTAAGTGCAATAAAACATCTATCATCCACAATCTGAGATGGATGTAATGGAATAAACGGTACTGTGGCTTTTCCTTTAATCTGATTTTCTGAGGGCTGGAGATTCCACCAGACACTATCAGTTTTACCAGCTAAGAAGCTGAGGACAGGTTTATCGTTAGGAAATTTGCTATGATTCAGTTGAGCCCCTGTGCTAAATTAATATAATAATCGTATAAAATCCTGCTTGTCTCCATCAGTTCTTGGAAATGTGTCTAATCTGAAGCATTTAATTCCAAAAAGAGTGTTATAAAATACTGTGTGTGACATTTTTTAAAAACGAAATATGATTAGTTGAGCACTATAACAATGTAAGTGGCTATAGTGTCAAATTATAAGCATTGAAACAAATTTTAACTATACCAATTTTAGATGTACTTAGTGTCTTGGTAAAGGTAAAGGGAGCCCTGACCATTAGGGCCAGTTGTGGCCGACACTGGGGTTGCGGTGCTCATCTCGCTTTATTGGCTGAGGGAGCCGGCGTACAGCTTCCAGGTCATGTGGCCAGCATGACTAAGCCGCTTCTGGCGAACCAGAGCAGTGCACGGAAACGCCGTTTACCTTCCCACCGGAGTGGTACCTATTTATCTACTTGCACTTTGATGTGCTTTCGAACTGCTAGGTTGGCAGGAGCAGGGACCGAGCAACAGGAGCTCACCCCGTCACGGGGATTCAAACCACCGACCTTCTGATCGGCAAGTCCTAGGCTCTGTGGTTTAACCCACAGCGTCACCCACGTCCCTTAGTGTCTTGGTACTAGCAAGCTAATACTAACTAAGCCTAGTAATTTAACACAGACTTCCTCATTTCCTTCCTATTTCCTTTTCCTGTTATTTATTCCCCCCCTTCCCCCATTTTCTTTCAGGTGAAACTCCAGCTTATCATTACGGCACCCATTATTCATCAGCGATGATAGTAGCCTCATATCTTGTGAGAATGGAACCCTTTACACAGATATTCTTAAGGCTACAGGTAAGCTATTTACTTCTGCCATTTGCTTCCAAGGTGTAACGAGCAGTGTAGGGAACGCCTTAATTGCCATGCAAATACTTCTCTTTTTCCTTCCTCAGGGCGGCCACTTTGACTTGGCTGACAGAATGTTCCACAGTGTGCGTGAAGCCTGGTACTCTGCATCTAAGCACAATATGGCAGATGTCAAGGAGCTTATCCCTGAATTCTTCTACCTCCCAGAGTTGCTACTCAATTCCAACAACTTTGATCTAGGTGAGAAAAGCAACTTTTATAGCACGGCTGTATTTCTTTCTTACAGAGACACCGTCGAAAGATGAACATAAAGCGGATTTTGATGTGCATTAAATAAAGATAAGAGCAGTGTATGTTTTCGTCTTAATTTTGGAGACTGGTTATTTTAAACTGCTCATTTGCACTATGGAGCTCATTCAGGTGTCCTGTTTAACTTTCTCAGGAAGCACACTTCATTGCAGAAAAACCCTCTTTATCCTTGTTTTCACCTTGTAGGTTGCAAGCAGAATGGCACTAAACTTGGGGATGTAATACTCCCCCCATGGGCTAAAGGGGATCCCCGCGAATTCATCAGAGTGCATCGGGAGGTAATGTATGTTCTTGTTAGAAACTACAATACCTTTTTGGACTCCCATCCGAATCTTGCTATTCTGTTTGGAAGAAAGCATTTTTGGCTGATCGTTTTGCTCTTTATATCTTTTGTACATGTTGAGCACACTGGGATTAACAAACGTGTCGGTTGACGTAGTGAATCCAGTTGATAAGTTCTCACCTTCCTTTGTATTAGAACTCTGTAATGAAGTTTTGTTCTTGTTTGTTTTTTTTAAAAAAGTTGCAATGTTTTTAGAGCAGGCTGTAAATTGAAGGAAAATAAGTAAAGCAGTTAATAAGAAAGAAAGAAACTTAGTCATGGTGTTGGCTAACAACGCCATCTGTTTCAGCAAACAAGCCTTTGCCCACCTGTAAGCAGGTTGTGCTCCATTTAACATGCACATTTTGAATTGCAGGCTTTGGAATGCGATTTTGTGAGTTCTCACCTGCACGAGTGGATAGACTTGATATTTGGCTACAAACAGCAAGGGCCGCCTGCAGTAGAAGCTGTAAATGTTTTCCATCATCTCTTCTATGAGGGCCAAGTGGACATATACAACATAAACGACCCATTAAAAGAAACGGCTACTATAGGATTCATTAACAACTTTGGACAGATACCGAAACAGGTAATGAATGATATTTGAGTATGGTGCATCTGTGGTTCAAGACAAAGTTGGTATATTCTATTTGCTTTGTCCTTTCGGAGATTTAATTCCTTCTGTTCAACACTTGGAGACCCTTGGCCCTTTGGGGGAGGATGGAGTAATCAGGAGTTTGAATCTCATTTCCATGGGCTTTATTCCTGTTTTAAAAGGCAAGTCTCTGTTGCTTTGATTTCATAGTAAAAGTAAAAGCTGGTCATGCAAATGTAATGTATTTGAATGACAATCCTTGGTATCAGTCTGGGACAGGGTGTGGGCCTTCAGCTCATGCCATCTTTGTAATATTGCATATTAATGTCACCACATGACAGCATGACCCAAATGGGAGTGACTCCAAGAATAAACAAAAATGTCCATCCTCAGTATGTTGGTGCGATCTTGTTTCACAGAGAAGCAAGCATACAGGTTTAGACACATAGCAGTGAATATACTCATGTTTGAATGGGATCTGGGTAGACCTTAAGCAAAGGAGGAGGGGGGGGGTGTAGTTCATCAGGAAGATCTTCTGTGCAAGGCCCATTTAAACGAATGCGAAATACGCAAAATCTTGATTTTAGTTGTGCTTGCCCAAGAGAACTTCCCAGTGGATCGTGCCCTTGATCCTTTCCAGAAGTAAAATGTAATTTCCAGATGTAAAATATAAATATATGGAGTCCCAAGGCCTTGCACAGATTTTGACAAAGAACAAACAGCCACACAAAACATAAAGTGATTAACATTTTCTCCAAAATTAAAATTACTTGCTTAGGGTTTCATTTATGGGATCCCACATAGCTCTCAGCATCGAAGCTGGTGGTAAAAATGAAAATCCTAAAAACCTGAAACATAATAGTACTAAGACAGAACTTGATTAAAATTAACTTCTTCTGTCCCTTCAATACCTGCATATTAAAAATAAAGATACTTTTTACTACTACCTTACTACCAGCTGACCTGTCCCTTCATCATGGAGAACATTCCACTGCTAAAACGTCCCTCACTAACAATGAAATTATGTGAACAGTTAGATTTAAAAGGAGTGTTTTAAAATGTTATTAAATGTTTGGGATGAAGCCTGCCAAATCTTAATAATTCTCTGTTTATGATTGCCACTTATCTGCTAAGGTTGACAGTATTTACACTAGCATCCTGATTTGATAAACACCAGCATTCCATCTGCCCCTCTGACGGTCCCTTTAAAAGGACCCCGTGGTTGATTAACATGGCTTTGAGTGCATATCAGGAGTGGCGAATACTGGTATTTCACTGACTCATCGTCACATGGTGGGCCGAGGCAACTGAAAACAGCTTGTGTGTTTCCTGTGACTGTGAAATCCATCTCTGTTAGGGAATTTATTTGCAACAAGTCTCATGGATGGTGCTGACATGTTTTGAGAGGTGTTGCTGCAAATTATTTGCAGGCCTGCTGCTAAGCCTGTAATGTTTTCTGTCTTGCTGCAGTTGTTTAAGAAACCTCACCCTCCAAAGCGAGTGAGAAGCCGAATTAATGGAGAAATAAGTGGGGTTTCTATCCCACCAGGTATTGCCAGTGGCAAGATTTTTTTCCATCATTTAGACAACCTGAGGCCTTCTCTTGCACCAGTAAAAGGTAAATGCTGCAATCAGTTTACTTAGAACTACACTCATAGTTCCAGGCATTTTTATTAAAACATATACTGTTGTTTGCCCCAGAAGAAAAAGACTTCTAAGGTCGTCTATATCAATTAAAATGTTTGGGGTTTTTTTAATCTATTAAAAATGTGAAGTGTCCTTCATTGCATCTACCGTATTTTTCACTCTATAAGACGCACCAGACCACAAGACGCACCTAGTTTTTGGAGGAGGAAAACAAGAAAAAAATATTCTGAATCTCAGAAGCCAGATCAGCAAGAGGGATCGCTGCGCAGTGAAAGCAGCAATCCCTCTTGCTGTTCTGGCTTCTGTGATAGCTGTGCAGCCTGCATTCGCTCCATAAGACGCACACACATTTCCCCTTACTTTTTAGGAGGGGAAAAGTGAGTCTTACAGAGCAAAAAATACGGTATGTTATGGCATGAGCAGAACAGAATATGCCAAAAATTCAGTGCACTAGAAACAACAGAACATGTCATGGCAGGTGAAGAAACGAGTGAAAACAAACCAAGCAATATATATATATGAAGCCAATCTTTAAACTAGAGAGTGTTTTAAACAAGCTGATATTAAAATAAAGAAAACAAAACAAAGGCCAATGTGCCTCAAAGATTTCACTTGATGTGGGATAAGGATTGTCGATGGCATCTGTGCATTAGACACCTTGTTTGAACAGGGCTTGTGCTCACAGAGTGAAATGTGTAAGCAAAACCCACAAATCCTGATCCCTCGGAGTTGTGAAGAGAGGATAGTCGGCACAGATCCGGATTACATGTTGGACTCTATTTGCATAGAGGCCTATATGACTGTGGTGTCCAGTGCCTGCACCTTGGGTGGCAAAGGCCACGCTAATCTCCCGCACCCCACAATAGCCTTTCTTTGCAGTTAAGGCTGTGTTGGGATGGAGATGGCTCTAAGGGAACATTGCCTAGAAACTGGTTTTAATCATCTTGCCCTCTCTGGAGATGGTAGGTGTGTGCACTAGCGACAACTCAGAGAGTTGTCCAGGCTGCAACCCCAAGTTAATTTCCATGCTTCCTGACTTCGCTGGAAATTATGAGAGCACAAAAGAGCCTTCTGGACTGGGAGCCAGCCTTACATTGTGCCTCCACTACAGATCTTCCCTTAGGCTTTGTGCTGTTCAGATTTGCCTTGCTTCTAGCACACTGAACCACGAACAAGATTCATGTCGCTAGACTGCTAGAGGACTGAACAGAAGTCTTCTTACAATAGAATGGTTGTGTTTGAATTTATACAAAGTTATTTTGATACTCGCCAGCCACTTTTCTCACTGCTCTGCTGAAACGTAAGACTCATTTGAGCATTAACGAATTCCTGAAGCATTCTCAGTAGCTCTATGCCCTTGAAAGTCTCTTATCCAGTTTCTTACACTTCTGTGTCATGGGAGTTGATAAGAATTTAACATCACTGGTCACTCTTTAAATTCTTTCAGAGCTTTCAGTAGTGTAAGCAGGTTTCTCAGAAAGATAACAAAGTTCTCATGAATATCCTCACTTTCTACTGTGATTGGATATAGCTTTCACCTAATCTTGGAACAGTGAATGTTTTTATGAGCTCTTGTTTGTGAGTGCTGCTATCTTTTCTTTCTCTCTTTTCTTTCTCTCTTTGAGCAGAGCTCAAGGAGCGTGTAGGACAGATCGTGTACACGGACAAAGGAATTTTAGCAGTGGAGCAGAATAAAGTGCTAATTCCGCCAGCCTGGAATAAAACCTTTGCTTGGGGTTATGCAGATCTCAGCTGCAGGCTGGGAACCTATGAGTCAGACAAGGTTTGTCTCTCAGATTTTTGTGGCTCTTTAACTTGCATGCTTGATGATGGAAAACAATGAGTGAGCAAGCTGCCTCAGGCAGGTGTCTTAACTGTACCCTTTTAGAAACCTGCTGAACACATTTTTGTTCAGACAAGCCTATCCAGGTACTTAGAAAGTTGATGCAGGTTTTAGTCTGTTCTTAGTTAATATTTTTTTGAAATCATTGCTGTTAATTTTTATTGATAATTTTATTGTTTTTATCTTTTTTATAAAAAACTGCTTTGAGGTTTGTTGGTTTTTAACAATCAAGCGGTGCATTTTGTGAAAGCTTGTAACATAAATAAATAAATTCGGTATCTAAGCAGGCCGTGGGGCAAGTTAACACTTGGCAGAAAGTTGTTTCTTCTTATGAAATCTGTCTGTTAAATGTACATATGTTTTAATTAACAAGTATAATTTGCATGAGCACCATCCTTTTGTGCAGGATGGGCTATGATAATGACTTTAAGATTGGCCAAAATACAGAGTGAATTATGTTCCGGGGGTAGAGGATTCCAGGCTTTCTTCTCCTATTACTTGTATCCTTTCCACACTTCCCTTGCTTTGCCCCTGCCCATGAAACCAAGGAGCTGGCTCCTGAACGCAGCTTCCAAACCCAGCTCTTTGGTTGTGGATGGGAGTATTAGAAATCCATTGCCTCTCCCCTGGAACTGCTTTTGGAAGTGTGAGCTGGTTTTCTCCCAGGATGCAAGGTTGGGTGGAAGGAAATGTATCTTCCCCAGCCAACCAACACAGGGATAGGATGCCGGAAACTGGCCACAGTTTGTAAATTGATGGGTGCGCTGTTTTACTTTTCCACCTTTCTAGGCCGTGATCGTTTATGAATGCTTATCGGAATGGGGACAGGTTCTCAGTGCCATCTGTCCAAATCCCAAGCTGGTCATCACCGGAGGAACCAGCACAGTTGTTTGTGTATGGGAGATGGGCACCTCCAAGGAAAAAGCCAGAACGCTCACTCTTAAGCAGGTAAATCGGGATTTCTGTGCCAGAAAACTGGGCCCAAGCATAGTTCATCGGTACTGATTAAATCCGGCAAGTTGGGAGTGAACTAAGTCAGAAGGTTTTGCCCTCCTCAACTGTTGGCACATGGATAGATCACCAAAAGTTGTGGTGTTTTTTTCTGGGGAAAGGAAGAAATTCACTGTGGATTCTGTCAGAGCTCTGAACAAAATTTGCTTATTACCCTTCACAACCGTAGCCATACGTCCATGTGACTGCACGGACAATTTACTAAAACCATTGAAATACACCCCTGCTCTATGTCCTGCCACTGTCTTTTGTCCCCATAGGGGTCTGCCTATATAAGCAAAGGGTGAGCAAAAGGCAAGGAAGGGGCTGAGAATTTGTTCTTGTTGTCAGCTAATTCTCCCCTGGTCTCCTCACTGGCCCAAATAGGGCTAATTTAGCCAGCTAGCCCTGGTGATCATCTAATGTTTATTGGGTGGATTTCCCCCCTAAATTGACAAATTCTGAATTTATTGTTATTCACGTTTTATACTGTATTTTATGCTGTTTTTTGTTGCATCAATTAAGTGTTTTAAATTTGTTGTTAGCCGCCCTGACCCCGGTTTTCTGAACCGGGAAGGGCAGGGTATAAATAATTTATTTTTATTTTTATTCTTAGGCACAGTTCACCAGTGCTATCACAGAGTCTCCATTCATTTCAATGAGGCTTGCATGGGAAATGGTTACAAACCCCACTTAAGTGGTTTGAAGAAACCACACTATTCAGTTTCCGTAGCATTGTGTTTCTTAGATTTTACTTCATCTTCTGCAACCTAGTAATAGTGTCATACTCCCACATTTTCCCTTTCTCCAAAGGAAAACTATTCCAGTATATGTATTTGCAGCACTTTGCAGCAAATGCTTTATGTTATTTTCTTCTGTCTTCCTCTGCTTTTAGGCGCTGCTCGGCCACACCGAAGCAGTCACGTGTTTGACCGCCTCTCTGGCCTATCACATCATTGTGAGCGGGTCTCGGGACCGCACCTGCATCATCTGGGATTTGAACAAGCTCTCCTTTTTAACGCAGCTTCGTGGCCACCGGGCCCCCGTGTCAGCCCTCTGCATCAACGAACTGACGGTACAGATCAGAACATCGAGTGCTTCTCTTAGAAGAGAGACAAATGTAGAAAATCACTCTTGAGCTGGTTGCGCCCATTTCAGCTCCAGATTGCATATGTCCCCTAGTTAGTGACGTTTTCCAAGTTATTAAATGAAAACATCATGGAGCCCCTTTTGGGGTTTCAACTGTGTGATTTATTGCCGACAGAAAGCAGCTTGCTGGGTACTTAGAAAAACTTACTATAGGGGGTCAACCAGAGATTCCCTTCTCTTCTTCCAAAACCATTGTTTATCATATTTTCACCTGACCATCATGTTGGCCCAGTAACTAGGCAAGTTGACTCTGGAGTAGGGGGAGACCTATCATAAATTTTTGGCACTGTCACTAGAAGAGCAGGCATTGGAGGGTACCAGAGATCCTACAATACGCCATTGGCCTTTAAGCTGCTTCCTTGTGGCTTCATCCTGCTGTAATACAGTGGTACCTCGGGTTAAGTACTTAATTTGTTCCGGAGGTCCGTTCTTAACCTGAAACTGTTCTTAACCTGAAGCACCACTTTAGCTAATGGGGCCTCCCGCTGCCACTGCGCCGCCGGAGCATGATTTCTGTTCTCATCCTGAAGCAAAGTTCTTAACCTGAGGTACTATTTCTGGGTTAGCAGAGTCTGTAACCTGAAGCATATGTAACCCGAGGTACCACTGCAATGGAAATCATGTCATCATGTAGGCTTGTTATGGTCTTTCCCGAATGATGGCAGTTGGGTTGAAAGGAGCTGTGCTCTTAACCCCACCCACATGATAACAGTTGCTATTGCAGGGACATTGTTTGTGTGCCACAGCAGTAGCATATTACAGGGCCTTTCAGTTTGTCTTTAACTAGATTGCAGCCTCTTATCTATGTAGATCAGTTCCTGATGGGGTCAGTTTCAAGTCATCGGTTCTTGGAGTTTCCAGCCAGACCACGCCTTTGTTCTTCATATTAAATCGAGATGCGTTTCTCCTCCAGGATGGCAAAGAATGGCAATGTTGAGATCTAAGTGTGCCTAAAACATTTATCCTTTTTTCCAGGGAGACATTGTGTCCTGCGCTGGCACTTACATCCACGTGTGGAGCATTAATGGGAACCCCATAGTGAGTGTGAACACTTTCACCGGGCGCAGCCAGCAAATCCTGTGCTGTTGCATGTCAGAAATGAACGAATGGGATACCCAGAACGTGATTGTGACGGGGCATTCGGACGGAGTGGTCCGAGTAAGTACCAGCAGTCGTGTAGAAATAAAATTGTGGTTCGGCAGCATGCCTCGTGGTGCAGAGGAAGTTGATAGAGAAGGGGATTTAGACAGATTCACGGACAATAAGGCCATCAGTGGCTACTAGGTGTGATAGCCATATACTCTACATCTAAAATTGCTAATTGGGAGAGGGCTATTGCACTCCTGTCCTCTTTGTGGGCTTCCCATGGGCATCTATTGTGGGAAATAGGATGACAGGACTTATATAGGATTTCCAGGTTCATTCCTAATTGCAGCTCCTATCTATTCAGAATTCTTCAATGGCAGTTGAATAGCCCATCCACTAGTTTTGGGGCATACAGTTAGAAACCTAGTTCGATTGTAATTTAAATGTGCCTTGATTTTTGTGTCTCCTTGAGTGCTTTCAATGTTACTTTGCTCCATGTCTTGTTATCGTATCAGGTTGAAAGCCAGGTTACACGACAAGGGGTTATGCATTCAGACTCACACTTTCATCTCTCTTTCTCCTAGTTCTGGCGAATGGAGTTTCTGCAGGTCCCGGAAACTCCAGCTCCTGAACCTGTGGAGGCGCTCGAGATGCAGGAAGAGTGTCCGGAAACCCAAATAGGTGCTGTTTCTTTTTGGCTTTGTGTTCAGCTTTGAATTATTCAAGGTGTAGCTCAGGAGTCAGAAACCTTTGCTTGGGGCTATACCTTAGTTGGGGCTATACTTTTATTTATTTATTTCATACATTTATATACCATTTGATTGCTTTAAAATAAATAAATCTCAAAACAGCGAATGAGAAGAGTAAAACAATAACATTATTAGTTTTTAATAACTTATTTTTAACTCCCACCATCCCTGATCATTTTCCTTGCTGGCTTGGTGTCTGACAATATCGGGGAGCACCACTTCGGCTGCCCCCTGGCATGGAAGGCATACTGTATTTTTCACTCCATAAGATGCACCCGACCACAAGGCGCACCCGACCATAAGACGCACCTAGTTTTTAGAGGGGGAATGCAAGAGAAAAAAAAATTTTTTAAGGGAGTGTTGAGCAGAGCCTGTATGCATCCCAGACACTGCTCAGCGCTCCCTTTCACGAGCTGCGAGGAGCGTGTGTGCGGCGCTTGTGGGCTTTTCCCCGAGGAGGGAGAAGGGCAGCCCGTCACTGATAGGCTTGCCCTTTTCCCTCCTCGGGGAAAAGCCTCCAAGAGCCGCACACATGCTCCACACGGCTCTTTAAAGGGAGTGCGGCTATTCCTGGCTTTTGCAGGAGGTGGGGGAAGGGACAGAGCCTCTGCAGGGCAGCGGGATGAAGGCTCCCCATGCCCTGCAGAGGCTTTGCGTGGCTAAGCCAGAAGCTAGAACAGCAAGAGGGAGCGCTCCCTCTAGCTGTTTTGGCTTCTGGGATAGCCCACGAAGCCTGCATTTGCTCCATATGACGCACACACATTTCCCCTTACTTTTTTAGGAGGGAAAAGGTGTGTCTTATAGAGTGAAAAATATGGTACTAATGTCCCTAATGGGCTTTGTATGTATCTGGGCCTAAGTTTTATGTCAGAGTTACGGAGGAGCGGGTCTAGTGAAGGAAAGTGAATCATGGCTGGGTTTGTTTGTTTTTAACGCATTGCATGTAACAGGAGAGGAAGCCCCGGATGAAGACAGCAGCGATTCGGAAGCAGAAGACCAGGGCCTTGGCCAGGACCCGAAGTTGCAGGAAAGCCGGAGCCAGCCAGGCAGCGCCAGCCACAGGCCTCGCTCGTCCTCAGCCCGAGCAGCAGCTGCGTGGTCGGCAGACAGCAGCTCTGACGACTCGAGGCGCTGGTCCGACCAGCTCAGCTTGGATGAGAAGGACGGCTTCATCTTCGTGAACTACTCCGAGGGGCAAGCGAAAGTCCACCCCCAGGTTCAAGCTAACCACCCACACCCTAATCCAGGGGAACTACGACATTACAGCAAGCTCAAGCCAGGTAGGGAAACGCCTCTTGGTGACATGCCAAAGTAGAAGTGTGTTGCCTGGGCAGGTTTCCGGGTGCCCAGATAAATCCTGTACTCAGAGCCAGTGTGGTGTAGTGGTTAAGAGCGGTAGACTCCTAATCTGGGTAACCGGGTTCGCGTCTCCGCTCCTCCACATGCAGCTGCTGGGTGACCTTGGGCTAGTCACACTTCTTTGAAGTCTCTCAGCCCCACTCACCTCACAGAGTGTTTGTTGTGGGGGAGGAAGGGAAAGGAGAATGTTAGCCGCTTTGAGACTCCTGAAGGGGAGTAAAAGGTGGGATATCAAATCCAAACTACTACTACTACTACTACTACTACTCTTCTTCTTCTTCTTCTTCTTCTTCTTCTTCTTCTTCTTCTTCTTCTTCTTCTTCTTCTTCTTCTTCTTCTTCTCCTCTCTGGGGCAAGTGGGCCAAGATCCTGAGCAGCATTTTCCTTCCTGAGCAGGCACCATACAGATGTGTTTCCCACCCTCCACATCTGCTTACATTGTTACCCGTTTTCCTTTCTTAGGCTACAGATGGGAGCGGCAGCTAGTGTTCCGGAGCAAACTAACTATGCACACAGCCTTTGATCGCAAGGACAACGCACATCCTGCAGACATCACGGCATTGGGCATCTCCAAGTGAGTGGCCTGCTTTCTGTGTGTCCTCAGTATATCAGCTGAAGGCACAGTAGTGGTTTCAGCTTTAGATCGGCTAGAACAAAACAAACAACTTTGGAACTGAAAATTGCTTTGAAATGGTTAGACCGGGCATCCCCAAACTCAGCCCTCCAGCTGTTTGGGAACTACAATTCCCATCATCCCTGACCACTGGTCCGGTTAGCTAGGGATGATGGGAGTTGTAGTCCCAAAACAACTGGAGGGCTGAGTTTGGGGGTGCCTGGGTTAGACATATAGGAGATGCAACTACAGTGGTACCTCTGGTTACACACTCTTCAGGTTACAGACTCTGCTAACCCAGAAATAGTACCTCGGTGTAGTGGTTCCAGGGGTTGCTTGTGCGTAAGCCGGTGCAAACACCTGGCTGGGTTGCCTGAGTGAACCTTTTCTGTCCGGACAGCCACTCTCCCGTGGCTGTCTCAATCGCTGGCAGAATCCGTCAGTGGGCGTTTCTTGAACTTCTTCCAGCAAAGAAGCTCTTTGATGCCTAGTCTCCTCCTACTCTCTCTGCGCAAAAGCCTTCTGCGCAAGGAGGGCGCAGGCAGCGGAGGACCTCTACTCTCCCCGCTGGTTCCCAGCAAGGAGTCATGGGACCGCCTCGCCGCTTCCCCCATCTGCCCCCCTTCTCCACTGGTGCTACGCTGATTCTCTTCCCCAGAAGATGGGCTGCCTCTCCCACTCCCGGGACGCTCTCTGGAATCCCTCTGGATTTTGCTCTCTCCCTCCGGCACTGATGGCAGCTCCCTGACACTCGGGTTAAGAACTTTGCTTCAGGATGAGAACAGAAATCGTGCTCCGGTGGTGCGATGGCAGCAGGAGGCCCCATTAGCTAAAGTGGTGCTTCAGGTTAAGAACAGTTTCAGGTCAAGAACGGACCTCCGGAACGAATTAAGTACTTAACCCGAGGTACCACTGTATAAGCCATGATAGCTAGGTAAAGCTACTGTGTTCAGAGTTACCCTTCGTTAGAGTATCAGGTGCCATGAACACATTTGAGGCCTTTAATGAAATGCTTTGAGCATTCTTATTCTTCTTTATAATTTTTGTATTTTTTTTTGGTTACCATTCTGACACCCCCCCCCCCTCTTTTTTCGCATTTGTCTTTGGTGCTCCCCTACCTTTTTTCAAAGTTGGGAGAAAGTAAGTCTGACCTGGTAGACCTTACTTTGATTCAGCAATTCGCGGGGGGGGGGGGGCAGGATGTGGAGCAAAGCTGCTACCTGTGGCCTAGTATTTTCTGGCTTTAAAAATGTGTTTCTCTCAAGCCTTGAGGCTACTTCCTAATGCTTAAATCAAGTGCTAATTTGTCTTTGCATATCCGTTTCTCTTTTCAGGGATCACAGCAGGATTCTCGTAGGCGACAGCAGAGGCAGAGTGTTCAGCTGGTCAGTGAGTGACCAGCCCGGCCGCTCTGCAGCTGACCACTGGGTGAAAGATGAGGGAGGAGACTGTTGTTCCAGCTGCTCCGTCCGTTTCTCTCTTACTGAAAGGCGTCACCATTGCAGAAACTGCGGGCAGCTCTTCTGTCAGAAGTAAGAAAGATGGTCTGTCCTGTAAATTCTTTACAGACTGGTTCTCGCAAAGAAGTGCTAGCATCTGAAGAGCTGCTTCTTTTTAATTTTGTATTCTTTATTGAAAAATAAAAAGTACAGAATTACAAGTGCACGGAATAAGATAAGACACAAAAAAAGAAGGAACAAGAAATAGTACCCATGTAGAAAACAAAACAGAAAAAGGTATTGTGCACATTACAAAAAAAGGAGAAAAACTTGTTATTGTAGTTAACCAGACCTTAATCTGTTTTTTAAAATGAATTCCAAATATCATTAAACTTGCCCCTAGCAAGTCTACGTTTGTACACAACTTGTCTGAAGAGCTGCATCTTGATAACAACAGGCACCCTATTTATTTTGCTAGCAAATCTGATACCCCCACCAAAAATAAATAAATTCTCTTACTCTAGATAAGTTGGTGCTATATTATTTTGAGAAAGGTAGGATAGAGCTCATTAATTGGCCTAGAGCGGAAATTAAACCCACAATAGCGTAAGTGGAATACCCTGTTTCCAGGAGCTCCTGTAAACATTAGTGCTGGTTCTCAGAACAGCCGATCCCTTATAAGCCCATTGCCGGCCACTAGTTACCCCGGAAATTCCATTTCTGTTTCAGTAGTACTGTCACTATACCATGACCCCTTGGATTCCGTTGATCGATTGCTGGTTTTTCCCTTGCTCAAGATGACCGGGTGCCCCAAGAACACCCCTGCCCCTAGAGCAAGGTTCTTCTAACAGCAGAACCCTGTGATTCTGAGCAAAAAATGCAGGAGGGAAACAGTCTACCTCCCACAATTCTTTGCTCCTGACCTAGTCTCGTGTAAGAGAAATAGCCCAGTCCGAAGGCTTCATCATCCACCGTAATAAACTACGGGTGCAGAGAGAGAAATAACAACTCACATTTTTGTGTGCCTCCCCCACCCCCCGCCAGGTGCAGCCGCTTCCAGTCGGAAATCAAGCGTTTGAAAATCTCCTCCCCGGTGCGGGTTTGCCAGAACTGTTACTACAACCTTCAGCACGAGCGAGGCCCGGAGGAGGGATCCTGGAATTAACAAGGCGGAGGCAAGCCACACAAAACGCCAGGCTGAGCACTGCAGGGCCCACGGGAACTCGGTAAATGTAATTCATTGCAGGAAGGAACACGCAGCACATCTAGAAAGGATTGCAACGCTAGCCCTGGACACTTCGTCTTTGTACTGCGCAGCGAAGCACTTGCGAGCAAAAGGGATCATTCATTTTCCATGTACATTTTCAGAGAAGGGGCTGAAAGCGTTCATGCGGCCGGCGAGTGTCAGGCGGAGAGACGAGCAGTTGCCGCAACGGCAGCGAGGACCCACAAGACCCAGCCTTCCCTGCTAACGTGGCTGGGAAGGAAAACCCATCATTAACCACCCCTTGTTCTGTCTTTGGTTTTGTAGAGCTAGTCACCTTATTTGTGTTGCAGGAAGGAGAAGGCTTTTTAGAAGATAGTTGTAAATCTGCCTTCTTCGCAAGCAAACTGTGGATATTGTAAATAGATATAATGGCCTTTTTATTGAAATATGAACTTAACTGCCTGTTACATGGGACATCAGACCAACCACTATACTTTGTGTCTCATTTTTAGCTCATCCATCTACTTAAATATGAATGTGGTTTTTGTTTTTTTTTAAAGCATTGAGGCATTATCTGTATTTTATTTTCAAAACCCGGGCTGCATGTTTGTTCTTTGGTTACTCGCAATATCTTAACTTTAAACCAGGTCATTCAGAGAGTTTTGAAAGGCGCAGCGAACCACCCTCAACTTGTCTGCGGCAATAGGACTCGGAATCTTTCATTCTCAACTGTAAGATAAGGACCCTCTTTTTGTTTCATTTTTTTAAAAAATACAGAAGCTATTTAGCGCCTATCTTCATATTTAATATGGTCTCTTTTTATACAATGTGGACCTTGGCTTGTGCTCATTCTTTGCAGTTTCTGGATCAGCTGGTTCCTACAACAGTAAAGGCCAGATCTTACTTCGGACAGTAGTAAATGCCTTGCATGAAACTCAGAATTACCCTACCCCAGAGAAGAAAATAACAGACTTGGGACCCTTGCTGGTACAACTGGATGCTAATACCAATATATTGAGGGGGATTCTCTTGCACAGAGCCTATTGAAGTGAATGGGAGTTGCACAAGAACAATTGCCCACCTTTTATTCCCCTTAACTGGGCTTTTCTGCTGGGGTTGTCTTTAACTCATTATTATTATTATTTAGGCTGCCTTTATCATTCATTGGCGTACCATCAACTTGGGGGGTGTTACTCAAACTTTCATTGAAGAAGGGCATTTCATACATTAGTGGTTTAAGATCTTATGTTTCTCACTTCTTTCTCGGGTCACTTTTTCTCCAGTCCATCTTGTCTGTAGAGATTGGGGAATACACAGATCAGGCGCAATCCATGGGCATCCTTTTTGGAACATGGCCTTGGAAAGTGGTGGTTTGTTTTTATTTTATTGTGCTGTTTGTTTTCGTTTCACTGTAACGTATACCATGTTGTAAACAGGTGATGAGATGAATTGGCCTTGTTCAGTTTCCCAGATCACCGCTGCTGTTTCGCAGCAGATGAGTTGACGGTCACGTTAGCAACAGAACCAAAACCCTGGCACACTACCAAGTGAAAAGGAACAGGGCACAACACTAAGGCAAAAACGCAGACATTCTCAGATCTGTACCACTTCAGTTGGGAAAGACGAAGCATTTACAGTGGTCTGAGTACCTTGCAGCGTTACACAAGATTAAATGGAACACACACACACACTCCGCACTGCTTATATTGATTAAGTACTTTCTTTTGACAGTAAATCGAGCTCACTGACCATTTTTGTCCACTTAAACATCCCTGGTGATAGAGATGTATGCACTGATTGGAAGATTAACTGTCTGTTTTGATGATGATGTTTTTAATGGTTATGAACTGCAAGAATTAGGTCAGTTTGTGGATTTGTGTTCAAGTCCCCAAGGAAATCATTCCACACACGCATGCATGCAAATTTATTAATATAACTTCACCCACTCTGTGGTTTTGGATACAAATGGAACTGATCCAGCAGCCTTGCCTACTTTGCCCTGCAAGGAAAGTCAGTTTCCACACTAAGTTGCTTTTTACTTTGTTGTTACAGCCTAACGATATGATCTCCAAGTCACTTAAGTCCCAGCATACATTCTGACCTGTCAAACTAAATAGCCTTAAGTATGGGTAAACATAAGTGGTTTATAGATCTTGACCTGATAAAACTAGTTTCCAAATTACAGATATTTAAATATTTTTTAAAAAACGTGTTTGAATTCTCTAAAAGCACCTTCACACCACCGAATTTTTGTTTCTCTTATTAAGGAAAGACTGAACATTAGAAGAACAGCTTAACTTGAAGTCTCTCTAGCTTGAGAATTTGGGTTTCTTACTTTAAAAAAAAACAACAACCACCCTAAATTATTGAAAATAAAATTCTAAGCACTGGATAGCACAGTTACAACTATTGCTGGGTTGTTAGAAGACAGCAGGATGTGTAGAGATGTTTACTCCTTTTTTAGCATGTTTAACTACATAGACATGTTGTACCAGTGTTATTCTACACTTTTTACATTTGCCACTCCTCAAGATGGAAGGTGATTTTTTTTTTCTTCTGTGTGGTTGATTGCGTCAAACTTGCGTAGTAATAGGTATATTTAAGGTTCTGTGGGCTGAACTTCTCAGCTGCCTACTTTGGGATGAGTTTTTTCCCAGAACTCATTTGTGTAGCCAGATGATGGATAGAAGAGGTTTGTGTATTCTGTTTGTGTGAAAAGGGAAAATTGGGGGGCTCAGCTGCACCACGAAACAGGCACCGCATAACCTCCATTCATTCTGGTGGCCCCTGACATGGAAGTCCTACACAAGCTCCACTGGAGTGAATGGCTGGATTCTTGGCCCAGTTGAGCACTGAGAGTCCCCCTGCAGCTGCTGCTCTAATGACCTAAACAATGTCTAGTATAGTTCCATAGACTTATCAGAGCATTCTGGACTGAATAGCTCTGTTTCCCCAAATTTGTGGTTCCGCATTTAATTTCGTTGAGCAGAGCAGCACCTCTAGCTTATTGCACTGTCCCATAGCTCCCATCTCTCCTCCTGCCTCGTTCTTTGATGTGATCCTCATTTTTGATGCATTCATGTGCTCTACCTTTGTTTGTACTGTGCGGTTGTAGTGTTCACGCATAGGAAGTGGAGAGTGGCTAACTCCACCCCCTTCATCCATCAGTCCAATAGCAAAAACACCTTAGAGACATTATTTTGCACTTTCTTGTGTATAAAAATCAGTAGAAACTTTTTTTTTTTTTGGTATCATTTAAGACTCCTTTTTGTTTTGGTAAGTGAACTGTGTATAAAAAATATTTATGCAGTTAAAACTGTTTTTAGAAAATATTTTTAATTTCAGCAAGTTTGGTTACTTGTTGCATGACTTAACACAACTGACTTTTTGTGTCAGTACAATGTATATTTTTTGTCCTGTTATTAATTTGTAAACTCTAGGTAAATGGCCATTTATTTGTACAGCAACCGGAGTAAATTGAAGATAACTGGCTACGACTGGAGGGGTGGAATTTTGTACTATATTGCGGACTCCAATTTCTGGGTTTTTTTGGTGGATATGTAAAAGGCCAGAAGAATTACTATCTAGTGTGCAATCTGTGATATTTGAATGTTTATTGTATATTTGTCTCCAATGCAAAAAGGTAGAGTAACACAATTACAATACATGATTAAATGCAATAGTTCAGGTACTTTTTGTTTTGTTTTCATTTCAAATAAATACTTGCTATTTACCACCAAATTATTCTGTGTATATCTCTTTTGGGAGAAAAAAATACATTTGTAAATGTACAGCTTTCAACAACTATGGTAAGTCTAGTGTTTGTGCCAAAAAAAAATATCCCCGGGCAATTCTCCAAGTTCTGCTGACTTTCATGTCAATTTAAATTAATCAGAATGGCACTCATGGTGTGAGGCAAGAAGATTAATTGAAATGCTGCTTCTCTTCTGGCTAGGTACACTTTTTATTTTAAATAAAAATTGACATTTTAGGAAGCTTGTCTTTCATGTGGTAGCGTGAATCATGGCAGGCCTTTGTCCTTGCTTTTTAATACAAGATTGATTTTATACTTTGGTGTGGTTCCGCTGCTACAAAAGGACACGCCAACTAAAGAAACAAGTTCTAGTGCTCTTGTTGGTGACATCTGGCAACAGACATGACATTCTTCCTCCTTTCTCTACCCCAAAAAAGTGTCTGATGTAGAGATTCTCTCCATAGTTGTGGTGCTTTTCAGAAGGGAAAATGAGGAAGAACCAGTGCTTCTGGGGGGACACAGGGGTACGCATAGCCCTAAACATTTTGTGAATCTAAGTTTGGCTTCATTGAGGGGCAGTATTTCAATATGAGTAGGAAAATGAGAGTACTCCTAAACTTTTTTTTAAAGAACATAAATATCACAGCATGGTCACATATTCATACATACATTAGTCTTCAGGTGGAGGCTGTGAGAATTTAGTCAAAAGGTTAAGACTCAGAGAGTTGCAGATTACTAGAGAGACAGCTCTCTGTGACATCACTTCCTTTAGTTCTCTGGCGGGAAAATAGATGGCCATCTTTCATGGATGCTTTAGTTGAGATTCCTACATTGTATGGGGTTGGACTAGATAGTCCTTGGTCCATTCCAACTCCATGAATCTATGAAAAGGACACAAGGGTTTAATCCTTTCTACTGCCTTCTGCCTTTGAACTCGGCTTTTCTTCTTCACCATGCTTCTGAGACAGTCACCTGATCTCTGCTCAAGCAGAGACTCCTTTTTAACAACAACAACAACAATAATAATTATTATTATTTATGCCCCACCCATCTGGCTGGGTTTCCCCAGCCACTCTGGGCGGCTTCCAACAAAGTATTAAAATACAGGGGTCTGTTAAACATTAAAAGCTTCGCTAAACAGGGCTGTCTTCAGATGTCTTCTAAAAGCCTGGTCGTCGTCGTTCTCTTTGACATCTGGTGGGAGGGCGTTCCACAGGGTGGGCGCCACTACCGAGAAGGCCCTCTGCCTGGTTCCCTGTAACTTGGCTTCTCGCAGAGAGGGAACCGCCAGAAGGCCCTTGGCGCTTGACCTCAGTGTCCAGGCAGAACGGGGGGGGGGGTTACAGGTATACTGAACTGAGGCCATTTAGGGCTTTAAAGGTCAGCACCAACACTTTGAATTGTGTTTGGAAACGTACTAGATCTTTCAAGGCTGATGTTATGTGGTCTCGGTGGCCACTCCCAGTCACCAGTCTAGCTGCCGCGTTCTGGATTAGTTGTATGTGTTTTGTAATCTAGAGGTAAAAATGTCTGCCTTGTTTTTCATTACTGCTATTGCTGACGCAAGTGCAAGACCTTATGTAAGTAAACACTGCTTTTAATGCTATGTCTACAGTCTCTTACGTGATTCTTTTAATGAAGAGGGGAAAGGGAATGATCCAGTCTGCCACCACAGCCTGGATCAATATATAAAGAGGCTATACAACCTAGTCCCAAAAGTTTAACGTTGCATGGAATTGTTTTAAAACTCTGCTAATTGATTGTTTTTAAGTTTTTTAGTTCTGCTCACACGTGTAACAGGGAGGGTAAATTGTGAAAATAATATAGCCTATCCTGACCTCAAATCCATCCAACAGAGGCAACATTTCTGTTGTCCTGGGTGAAGAAGAATCTTGGCTCTGATAGCAGAGCACATATACAGAGTCTACACTGATGCAGACTGACTTGAGTTGACAGACCCTGATGCCCAGGGAAATCACAGCTCAGCAACACAGTCATCAGGAAAGTTCTATGTCAGTTCAGGAAACTACACATAGACTTACTCTTGTCTGATGTCAACCACCAACTCAGGTGGTGTTATACCAGGTTTTCATAGCTTGTGGGTTGCACGGACTCGATTTGACATGGCCTCTGGGCTTGCTATATGCTTTCCCTCCCATTCTTTTGCTTCCTTGAGTGTTCAAGACTGTGTATCAGGAGAGGGCAACCATCATGTTTATGGCTCTTTTCTGGCCAAGGAGGCATGGGTTTTCCAAAATGGTTTCAGGATCTTCAGACTCGGGGCCCTCACTTTCATTCTGGTCCTGACTGGCCAGGGATGTTGAACAGAGATGCCTGCTAAGTTGTACCAACACTCCAAGCATCACAGTAAACTTCCATGCAACAGATCTAGCAATTGACTTGGGATGCTGCACTCTCAAGAATACATCTCTTCAAGACATGTGCCAGACAGTAACGTGGACCAATCCAAGTTCTTTGATGATGCATTAAAAGCTGGACTTACATGTATGCTTGGAGACTGCCTTTGGCTGGCCTGTCCTTCAGCAGGTGCGTCCAGATTATTAGTGTGCCAGTTCCCACCTTGGGAATAGCAGGAATAGCTTCAGAACATCCCACTTGGTGGTATCCTAGTGCCCACTCAAGATACCACTGGTACGCAGCACCAAACTGCCACAAAATAGTGTCGGTTAAGAATTAGGCATTTGGTCCACCCTCCTGGAGGTGTTGTCCTTTACCTATGACAAAACTAGATGATGAAGTGTTGTGGGCAAGCTGCAACAATGGCAACAACTTGCCAAGTATTCATTTTAAGCCCACCTATTCTATCTTCATACTGTTACAAAAGCCCGGCACCCGTCCCTCTTTCTTGCCAAGCCTTGGCAAGAGCGTATGGGATCTCAGGCTCCCACACAGGGTCTGTGTCCCTTTGGATAATAGAAGACACGGTGGAGGCTGTCATGCTTTAAGAAATCAGGTATGTTTGCCTATTTACACCTTCCAGCTGCATGGAGGGGGTCCAGTTATTACAGCATGGTCCACAGCAGTGCAGGCAGTCCTTCCTTCACCCTTGCCAAGATGGATCTCAGCCTTTCTTCTTCCCAGACGCCCCTTGTCCTACCCCAGCAGTTACCCTGGCAACCTTCCCAATCTCTAGTCTCTGGTCACACCTGGTACAAGGAGTTGTCGATGACCCTCAATGGCTCTCTGTTTACAGGCAGGTAGCCGTGTTGGTCTCCCATAGTCGAAACAAAATAAATTCCTTCCAGTAGCACCTTAAGAGACTAGCTAAGTTAGTATTGATATGAGCTTCCGTGTGCATGCACACTTCTTCAGATACACTGTTTGATGGACTTCCATTTCATGCGGCTCAATGTGGGCTCTCTATTGTAATGCTAACAGCTCTGCTCTGCCCCCAGCCAGCCAGACTGGTTTGCGTAAGGCAGCCCAGGGATCCCCTTGCAGCATATATTATCCTTTCACATCACAAAGAACCCAAAATCTTAGCATTTATTAATTTCTAGGGTTTGCGCCAAATATCTAACAATATTGACCATTTTAAAGCAAACCTTAGTATTTCCTTAACAGCACAGTAGCACAATGACTCCCAGCTACCTTTATTTTACCCTATTAAAGTATGTTATGCTTCTGTACTCATCTAATGCTATTTTAAAATTTATGTATGGATGAATCTAGCTGCTTTTTCCTTTTTGAAACATCTATGTATTCCTGTCAAGTGCAATAAAAGCTAGTACAGTGGTATCTCGGGTTAAGAACTTAATTCGGTCTGGAGGTCCGTTCTTAACCTGAAACTGTTCTTAACCTGAAGCATCACTTTAGCTAATGGGGCCTCCCGCTGCCGCACAATTTCTGTTCTCATCCTGAAGCAAAGTTTTTAACCCGAGGTAATATTTCTGGGTTAGCGGAGTCTGTAACCTGAAGCGTCTGTAACCTGAAGTGTAGGTAACCTGAGGTACCACTGTAATCTGTTTACTACTTAGAGCTTTTTTCTTTTTTGGGAATTAAACTGATGTTTTTATAGAAAGCACATGAGGAACTGAGGAAACACATAGTGAAACTCATCTGCAAACTTCAAACATCTGCAAAAAGAAGAAGTCATGAGCAAAGACAGGATATCAAGGTTTTGATCAGGGCTTTATTTTCCCCATTCCAGCTCTACAAAATGGTCAACTAAAACATTTTGAATACACATTTACAGTATTGAATGCTCAACATTTACAGTATATACACACAATTTTCTAAAGTTTTGCTAAACAAGGCAGAGTGTCTCACCCAAGAGAAGTGCAAATGAAAAAGTATAGGGGTTGGGGATGTTTCCTTTTGATCACACAGTTTGCTTGAACTAATAAAATACAGATCGTTGAAGAAAATGTTCCGGCATGTAATTAAAAAATCCCCTTAAAAGCTAAAGCAGCAAGACATCTTCACCTTCCCTGAAAAGATTATGCTCATTAAGAATTTACTGTCCCAGGTACAGTTCAGCAAGCTTTAACCTTTAGTTATTTTAAGTTTACATGACAACAACCAGACTTGGCACTGCTGCAGGTATCCCGTGATGGCCATGGGTGTGGGTTTTTGCATCCTTGAGTATGTCTGGTCATTTCTGCTAATATACTTAGGCTGTTCCTGAAAAGCACACTGGGAGAACCTTTTCAACTGTGTCCTAAACAAAAACAATCCGATTCTAAAGTGATAAGAGCACATCCAAAGTGACCAGGAGGCATTTCACTTTTTAATGAGCAGCAAACATTCTACATGTTTCTTAACAGTGCAAACAGAGCTGGCAGATCCAGCTCTTCTCCTGCATTCAATGGCTTAAATACAGTCTTATTTCAATACAAATGCTATAAAAAGTACACCAAAGTAACCCAAAAGTTACACCTTTACATTGAAGTTAAGTTTTACATTTTTATATGAGTCACCTTCAGGATGAAATAAGTAATTAGGCAGAAAATTTCCTAAGAAAAAATATATTTTAAGTCTCAAATTTCAAAGGCCTACAAGTGACTACTGACTTCAGTGCAAATTTTCCTAGTGATGCTTCTAAACTTGAAAGTCTAGGCCATTTCTTCAGGTTAAGCTCTTTTTAGAGCTTGACCATCACCCCCATGGGGTCATTGCTGTGATTAGTTTGAAAGCTGAGATCTCTAAAAGTAGTTATTGATCCACAAATAAATTCTGGATGGGGGAAAAATTCTGGATGGTGGAAAGTAATTATATTTTCAAATAAACATTACCCACATGCGTTCAGTGAATGCTGTGCACCCCAGTGTCTGAAAGGATACCTATAGACAGAGCTGTACACATGTAGGCACTCCATATGATCAGGAGTCCAGACCATGCCAAATGTACAAGCAACAGCTTGTTAGGAGGAAGGTAGTTGCCAAACTTTCTTTGCAAGGTACTTCAGAGTACTCAGTTCCATTAGGATCTCAAGATACGGCAAATACAGAAGTCACTGCATTGTTTTGTTTCTTTTAAAGAAATATCTAATCCAGCTTCAAGGCACCTCTTCTGATGTTATCTCTGCATCATGGGTGCTAGTGCATAGTGTGTCTGCCCCAGAGTAAGAGGTAGGAACCTACAATATGGCTCCTTCTCACACTAGTTATTGCTCCAGTTCCCAGTGGGCCAACTTTTTCCACAGTACCAGCATTTCCTATGCTATTTTCAATTTACGTTATCACAGGAGAAGCATCGAAAGGACAAACACCATAGCTACTCCTGCACCACCAAGGTAATTTTAGAAGAAGCCTGTAAATATTTAGGTATTACTGGTGATGTTGCTTCATTGATTTTGATAGAATCAAAGGTTTCCAGCTTGTTCAGTCACCCTGTCATAATGATTTGATATATACCATCCTAAACCAAAACACACAATGAACTCAAGTAGTACAATGATGTAAACGGATTTCATTTTTCTAGAAGTCAGACGTTAATAACACGTGTTGAGTTTCACGACACAGTTTAGTCAAGCAGCACCAAGCAGGGCAAGAAATATGGAACCTTGAAAGCTCACAGCAGAAGAAAGCTCACTCACACCAAGTTCATAGGGTAGAATCCTCCAGAAGGTTCTGTTGCACAAGCCTCACTGAAATGAATGGAAATAGATGTGCTGTTGTGCAAATATCCTTTGTTTCAGTGAGACTTCTGTAGAAAGAAACTTCCATGAGGATTACACTCCTAATGCCTTAAATCCTGTTTAATCACTCCTCACCATACCATGTTTTTGGCATTCGTGTGCTTTAGGTTTATTACTTTCATTTGCTTTAAAAATATTTTTTATTATCGCATGATAAAAAGAAACCACACAGAAGCATTTAAAAAGCAACTCATGCCTTGAATATTAGAAATGTCACATTTCATGCAGACTTCAGTAAGGAATCTCAAAAGTGCAAATCATATGGAGCACATCTATCAATAGAAGTGCTGGTCCTCCCCACAGGGCAAGAAGAAGTAATCTCCAACTCCGTTACTGACTAAACGCCCTTGAGACTCCATTAGCGGTGGAAGCACTAGATTCATCTCACAGCATAGGACTCCAACTAACATTGTTACGAAAGTGATCTAAATATTGCTGAGTGAGCACTTTTATTGCACTTACCATAAAGGAAGGGGGAGTTTCTATTTAACACGTCCAAACATTGGAGGCACAAATGAGCACATTCCAGAGACTAATCAGTCATTTCAACCCCAAAGCCCTGGACAGAGTTTGCTGGTAGAGAAGAGGCCTGCAACTCAAGTAGGCGTTTTGTGCTTTAAACTGGTCTTCAGGATGCTATGAGGAAAAGCCCCGCCCTCCCAAAGAACATTTCCCTTTTACAAGAAGCCATTCCTTTATTTTTATTTTTCACCTGCCTCTTAGGCTTTTTAACTATAAGCAAAACCAGCCTCAGGCATCCATTTACAGGCACGCTTTTCCTGTAAGGGTTCCTCCATTACAGGCCCCTTTCCTATTTTGGGGAAGTAATGCAACAGGATAAAACAGATGCCATTTGGTCAAAGTTTAGTGATACTGTCAGCTAAAATGCAGCACGGCAAAGTGTCATTAATTGAGCTGGAGTCATTAATATCATTGCACTAAAATGTATTTTGATGAACTGCATACTCCCAATCATTTGTTGAATTCTTCTTCCAGAAGGAGTGTGCCCACCGTTGTTTAAAAAGAGTTATTTTTTAAAAAACTGTAGCTGGGAACCAAGGGAGAAGGCTCGTCTCATCAACCCAAGGAACTAAACTAGACAGCAAAAACATGCAGTTAGAAGGAACTTAAATCTTGCATGGCCTCCTAGATATTCACAGTAATCTTAGTAAACAAACATTCATATCTTCAGACACACAGTCTGACTTCGGTCCAACACGTCATGCTCATATAAGCAAAACCTGCATTTCCAGCTGCACTTCTCTTTGTAGTCCACAGTTTGGTCTGCCTATCCTCTCAGCGATGGCTGAAGAATCCCCTTTTCAATGAGATGCGTCTTCAGAGTTTTGTAGACATTTAATTGCTGCTCTGGCTGAAGCACCAACAGCTGTTGCAGGAGCTTGCTGGGATTGGGGCCTCTGGCAATTAAATTGAAGGAGACAAGGTATCAATCTGCAATACCACTTGTGATCAAATGTTTGCTTATAAAGAGCTCATCCAAATGAAATTTTCGCTCTACTGGGGACAGTACAGCATCAAAAGCATGCCGACCAGAACATATGCAAACACCTTAATGAGGTCACAGAAATTCAACATGAATAACCAGATCTACTGAGAGACACATTTCCTCATTATGAACATCCACCCAAGCACTCATTACTATAGGGAGGGAAATTTAAGAATGTCAGAAGAAAGCTAGGTGTATAACCTACCAGTCACAAAATCTGGTTCTGCAGTACAGCAGGATAAGTATTTAATGGTTTTTGTATTGGTTTTTGTTTAAAAACCAATAAAAATTGTTGTTGTTTTTTTTTTAAAAAAAATAGTTCTGCATGTGAGGAAATATGAAATGCTGCTCCCTGCACCACTACAGAATTGGGGCCCTATTATTTCCCCTTGCATAAGCCCATTAATGGGCCTATACCTTTGCATCTGAGTCTCCAGCAACTCAGAACAGTAATGTCAGATAACAAGATGATACCAATTGCCACTGGCACTTTCTGAGACGTTTTACACATAGAACAATGTAGAGTACTGGGACAAGCAACCAGCAACTCTGTCCTGACATGCATCTAATGTAAGCTTCTATTAAGTTAAAGCAACCATTCACATTGCTACCTACATCCATTACTTCCATTTGGAGCCATTTCCTTAGCCCCGACAATGAGTTCTCTTCTGTTATGAGCCAGTGTAAATGACTGAGCACTTTTCAAAGGCAGCAACACATAGAGCAGGTTACAGTAGTATCTGAAATGAAGACTCATGTAACGACTTCATGTCAATTCTCTGCAATGAATTATTAATAGAGAACATACCTTATGAAACTGGTGATATAGACATGAACAAATGTAGACATCAGATACTGACAGTCACAACGATCCATTATTCCGCCATGGCCAGGAATGGTGTCAGCAAAATCCTTTAGAAAAAAGGAAAGTCAATTTATTGTTTGAAGATAGCTGTCCTAATTAATACTAATTATATATTTAATGTAACATTTCTAAACTGCTTTTAAATCAATTTATCAATTATATTTAAGTTACAGATGCAATATTTAGTCAATTAATCCATAACATGTTTTCAATTTAAAAAGATACCCCTAGGTAACTGGGGCAGCAGATTTCTATTTCTACGTGTACTTACAAAAGCGACACAGAAGTCTCGGTACAGGGAAGATTCATACGTCCAGATTCATACACACCTTGATTTTGAAAGCCCTTTTGAATCCACTTGCAAAGAAGCCCCCGAATGGTCCAATTAAGGATGCAAATGTTGACAAAGCAATGCTGTGCATCTGGAACGGGCACAAATTCACTGTTTCCTACAAGAAATTATGGTCATTAATTTTCCTTATAAGAAACTTAAGTTTTCTCCATATCCACAGCCCCCCCCTTAAGGACAACCTGGAGCATTAAATGCTTAAAAGGATGGGCACCTTACTCAAGAAACCAGACCAGCTTTACCTCTTCTTCATCTTGACCTCATCAGTGAAAGAAGAGTATCCAGCCTTCTCAGACCAGCGTGAGGTCGGGGTTCAAGCAAAGTTCCAGAGAGGTCTGTACACTTTAATTAAAGCCTCCCTCTCATTTTCTTCTTTTCTTAAAATTAATTTCTCCCTGTCCCTCTTCCCTAGTTATGGACTGGCAAGGGACATCAGAAAAAGGTTGTTGGGGAAATAGCCTTAGGTCTAGATACATGGGGGAGCTTTCCCTGGCTGCCATCTTCTGCAGAGAGGCACAAAGTGGGTATAGAGCAAACCACATGGTGCCATTTCCTTCTGGAAGACAATGAATGATTAGAAGAAGGCAGGTGGATTGGCCTGGCCTGCCTATTTCTACACAGCAGCAGCACAAAGCAGGAGTCACTTTAGGCAACTCAAGGATATTTGTTCCCTCCTCCTCACGCAGTTGCTATTTAACTTACTCAAAAGGAAGAAGGGAGAGAGAATTGGGCTTTTTAAAAAGCATTTCATTCAGAATGCCAACTTTGAAAGATTCAGCTTTGTCTTAAAGATTTTGCTTTACTTACCCTTCCCAGCACAACCTGAAGCAAAGGTGGTATGGAGTACTTTTGTAACTGGAATAGTTCTGACGGTTCACACTCTGTGACAAATCTGTTGGTTTCACTGTTGTATTCCACTGGGCATACAAAATACTGATATTGAGCCAGAAGGGTGGCAACCTGAAAAGCACAGTAGGCATCCATAAGATCTTTGTGACAAGTTGAGGGCATCTTGGACTTCTTTAATACAAGAAAAAGGAGCACTGGTCTTACCTGTGGTGGGCTCATTGTAGGAGGATAGCCTCCCTCTGGGTTGCTTCTCCCATTCAATCCAAAAGGCAAGGTTTAGGTCCCAGCCTTTCTCCCCAAATGCTGTTGAACTACAACTCCCATCACCCCTAGCTAGCAAGACCAGAGCTCAGGGATGATGGGAGTTGTAGTCCAACAACATCTGGGGACCCACAGGTTGAGAACCGCTGGTTTAGGCAAATCAAGCTTTTGCTATGCTCTGAATGGGAGAGAGGCCCCCCTCCCACTTTGGACAGCTTCAAAACTGAGGGGAAGAACTAGTAAGACACAGAAAAGAAAACCAAAGGAAAGGAGTTCTGCCCAAGCTCATCTCCAGTCTGAAAAAAAAAAGGGAAGGGAGCTTCCTCCCAAGCAGAGCAGAGCAACAGCCTGATATGAACAAGTCCTACCTTCTGGAATGAATGGGAAGAACAATCCCAGAGAAGGATATCTACCTCCACCAAGAAAAAATGGTTCACTCCTCCCATTGTGTACCTAATGCACGTTTGAAATGTTTTCTGCAGAAATGAGGCTACTGTTGGAATGGTTGTTCCCATGCCACTCCAGGTGATGTGTATATCTCCATTCTTCTCCTGAGGCCCTACCCACCATCTGAAGTCAGGCAGCTGGTGACTGAATACAGGGTTTTCTCACCTGTGGCATCCTTTATGTGGAATGACCTCCCCAGAAAAGTTTATCTGGTGCCAAACATGATGTCTTTTCAGTGCCCGGTAAATGATTATCTTAAAAGTGCATTCTGCCCTAGTCAAGACAAAGGATAAGAAAGTCCTGTCTGCTGTTAGGACAGAAGGCAAATCCAGCAGCAGTCACTCTTTCAAGGTTTCATATCCAGATGGGTGTTGCTCCAATTTATGCAACCAGGCAAAATCACCCCCTTTTCCAAGGCTGTCCCTTCTTCCAAGGAGGAGCAAAAGAATTTTACTCCACACCAAACCAGTTTCCCCATCCCCATCAGCAGCAGGAACAGCTACTGGGGAGAAGTAGTTCTCTCCAGCATCACACTCTGTTGCTACTACAGGTGTTCTCTCCAGCATCACACTCTGTTGCTACTGTCTTTAAAACATGAGAGTGTGGCACTTCGTAATACTTGTAGAAACCAATTAGAATCCTGGTATTGAAGATCTGTCGCTGCAAAGGCAGCACCGGCAGCCTGGAAATCACGTTTTAATAGGATGAATAATTTTGAGGACCATTATGGCCGATAAGCATAATACCCTGTATTGTAAAATGCATACAATTTAGCAATGTTTTGTATATAGATGCTTTTTTGTGAAATGCTGGACTTCGCTGACTTATGAGTTACTGCTCTGTGATTTTAAAACTACTGTCCTCATATACCACCCAACGATTCTTATACTGAAGGGTGGTCTATACAGGGACCAAATGAAGATATGTCCACCCAGGTGGCTAGGGAAGGTGGTATAGTCACATGCCATGCTGTCACTCAACCAGCTCTCTTCTGCTGCAGCAAATAAAGCTGTCTGCAATTGTGATTACAATCACAAGTCAGCCTGCCATCCACAACTTCTAGACACAAAGTGGTATTCCAAGCCTTAACTTGTCAAGAGCCTGACGCTTGAAAGCTTCAACAGACGGGCCACATTTCAGAGCATTTCATGCCAGCTTCAAATCAAATGCAATGAACAACACCACATTAATATGAGAAGGGCACATCCACTTACAAGGAATCCAAACACAACTGTGCTAAAGAAACCGCCAATGAAGCCTTCCCAGGTCTTTTTGGGAGACAGCTAATCAGAGAGAGAAATGAAGAAGTTACAACAATTTTTGCATTTCTGTCCAAGCAAAACACACACACATAACATAAGCAGAACTTAGATCTAGTATAATCAGTTGATGTTCCAGTGCTGTACTACTTCTAGAGTAGTATGCGTAGATATGTGTATATTGTAACAGGTAAGAATGCTCACCCTTTAAAAAGTACACCTCCATTTTCAATTATTTTTCAAATAAGGCAGTGGGATTGTGTCTGAGGGCAGCAGTGACTTCAAAGACACATTCAAATAGGAGCCTGTAAATTACTAATGCAGATTAAATGTGTCTTTGACAAAATGACTGCTAATGCTACTGGGGACTAGGATCATGTTTTCTCAGAAATCAAAATCTGAGGTTAAGAGTGCCAGAAATACAACTAATGCACTCTGATCACCAACAAAAGCCAACACTGTAGACCCGTCCATAGTCCTAATTTTTTTCCTCCAACAGTAAGAGGTCCTCTGACAAGTTAACAAAACATTCAAGTATAGAAAATAGCAAAGAATGTAACAAAGAAAGCAATCTGTATGTGTACATAAGAAGCATGTGAAGAATCTGAGAACACAACTAGCAAGCCATACTGTAAAATTGGTCAAAATTATAGTTAGCCTAGTTGCTGGACAGAACAATCCCTTCCAAAATAGCCATAATGTATTGAATAAATGTGCAACCAGGATGTGCCATATTCTGCAGTTCCCCAGGAAAGTGTTAAACTTCCACAGAGTAAATAGAAGCCAAACATGAGCCAAACCTATAAAAAGTTATTTGATTATTTACTGAACCAATTTTGTACCTTAATTAACGGAGTTCTCCCAAAGAAGAATCCAAAGATATAAGCAGCAATATCATTGCAAACAACACTTGAGATAGGAACAAGAAACCTGAGCAGTAAAAAGAAAAAAAGTTTTATAGTTTAGAGTCAACCCAGAGGTATTATTATGAAGAACAGTAACTTTGAAAAAAAATCCTGGTCAACTTGCAAAGGCAAATTCATAGGACAGCAACAGTATACTTTTTAAATAAAATATTAATAATAAAATAATAATAATTTAAATGCAAATGTTTACAGAATGATCACTTTGAGATGGCTCTACAATATGAGGAAATTCTGTACACTGTAAATATATGCCAAACACTTTGAAAGTTATGAAATGAATCAGAAAAAATGAATCAGAAATATGTCTGGAAAAGAGATGGATACAAAGCACATGCTTAAAGAGACAAACACTTCCTGTAAATTAAAATAAATCCAGGCTATGCATCAGCAACACCCCCTCACCACAAATAATTAGATTCATAATTTATGTTTGAGCCTCTTCTTGCAATAGGAGACCCGCTTTTCACTTCAGTCATTGGCAACTGCTAGACAACAGGAAAACAGAGTGGGAATCAACTAACTGCCTGAATTCATTCAAAGGCTTGTGCTAACTGGCAGAACCGTTGAACATCATTCTTTAAACTGCTGACATTCATTCCATTTCACAAATTCCCTCAGTTTCAAAAGCAGTTTGCCACAGAGCTTGGAGGGTTGCTGTTGAACAACCAGAAGTCCCCTTTAGTTCACAAAACTAGCGTCACAATCTTTTGGATCGTGGTCCTTGCCCATTTGTAAGGAAGAGGGAAGCTTTTCCTGAACACAGGGCAATCGCACTCCTCACCAGCAATGCAATTTACTCAGGATTTAACCATAAAGCTAATGAAATTTACTGAGACATTTGCATGACTTCTTGAGGTATACCCATCCATACTCCTTATAGTTAATTCTGGCCTTTCATCATAATCCTAAAGGCTCTGGAAGAAAGTTTTGCAGTTACCCACAAGACCTCCAAGGCAATGTATTTAGAACTGGCACTTATTTTCTATGACCTACATTCAGCCGCCCTTAATGCTAGTTGAAAATTAGATTACAGTGGTGTTGACCAATATTTTAAGACTACTCAGAAGGTGAACGTTTCAATTTTGAATTGAATTTTAACCATTTTATTGTTTATTCCAGATATTTTAAGGCCTAGACAAGGCCTCGTGGAATATCTGCAGACAAACTTGTGAAAGAGAAAACAATTACCAGACTCTAGAAACATACTATTTAAACAATTGAGACATATGTATAGATTTGCAAGAATTACTGTCCCCTTACCAGATCATGCCTTCAAACAGATTTTGGATGACAAGATGGGATTGTGTTACAATGATCAGCAAAGTGACATGAGTCCATGCGAACTGTTAACAGTGCAATAACACAACAGTTAGTGACACTACAACAGATCAATACATCTAAATAAAAATGGTAGTTTAGCTGAAGGAGTTGCACAGACATTCTAAGAAATTAGAGGTGTACACAAACAGTATCACAATCTAATTGTATTAATTTTGGAGACAAGACACTTATAAAAAGAGATTTCTATTAAAACTCCTATAATTTTCCCATTTGGGAATTAAAATACTTTTAACCATGTATCTTAATGGGAATGAGGAAGAACGAAGGTGGAAAATAATAGGATAGTCAGCATATACATAGAAGACAATTTAGAATTAGAACATTAAAGATGTTAGTGGCAAAGTTATGGTGATGGCATGCAATATAATGATGAAAAATTGTCCAGACAGATGTTAGTTCCTACAAGTTATTGATGAACAAAGGATCAAAACTACACTACCTGCAGACGTACTAAAGAAGAAGAATCCCTTCTTAAACAAACTGTGATTTGTCATGTGGCAACTCTAGAGAGGTTTCATACAATTAAATTACCATTTCAAATGTAGCTAATAATTGGTAGGCTACTAGGGACTAGACGTTAATGTCTGGTTCAAATATGAATCCCACTGATTAATATTCTCCATATGACTATTCTGACACTTGCATATGTGTACTATGATGCGTGCTTTTTGTGTGTGCTAAGTAGATACTCTCAATTTACATTTACATTCAGCATGGATGCTATACATTTCCAAACTTCTAAAGTCTCTTGTTCTGATCTGTGATGAAGAGTTGTTTTAGCTGTATACACATTTGTACTGTACATATTTGACTGTGCACAAAGTACTAGTGCACACTTTTGTAAATCTACATTTCTGTGTTTTTATCACTCAGGACAACTGCAAGCACATCTGCAACCATTCCACAGAGCAGTACTATGTAGAGGCATTCAAAAACACATGTTGGATTAAAGTGCAGCCACTGAAAAATGCAAAATACTGACAGCCTTGAGGTAAGTCAATAATTTTAAAATAGTTATTGGCTTCTTACTGTTAACTTAGGCAGAGGTGAGAACATAAATGTTAAAGGTTTAATGTGCATTTAAATTTCAAACAATTTTCTTTATGTTCATGCTGAAGATTTTGAATACCCCAATAGTTTTGCTGGCTGATTAGTATAGAAAATAACAAATTCACTTTTTCCAAAGTGTAGTCAGTCTAGGTTGGCAGATTGAATTAAGCCTTATAGCAATAGTCTTCAACAAAGAACCCATAATTATTACACGTTGAGCTGGTTTCAACCCCACTAGGCCACGTGCACAATCTGAAATGAGCCTAAGCAAAACAAAAACTTGTGTATGCACCCTGTCCTATTCCCACACAACTGGGAAGAGGGAATTCACAAACTTCTACTGCTGCTTTTGGTTAACCACAGCTAGCTATGTCTTCTGGAGCCAGAACATGGTTAATATATAACTATGGTTACTTCAAACCATCATTTCAGAAGCTGGTTTGCTTTCAGTTAACCACAGGTTATGTCAACCAGCTTGTTGTTCTGGAAGTGAAATCTTTCAAACTCCTCCTCCCAGTCATGTGGGGTGAGAAATGGGAATGGGGAAAGGAGAAGAGTGAGAGCCCAAAGCTGCATTGGGCACATTCTGGTCTATGCATATCACAAGAAACTGTGATTTAGCCTAAACATGTCAACACAGTCATTGACAAAGGTATCACTTCCATATCTCAAATCCAGATTTGTATTAACAGTGCAGGTTAATAACTTGTATTCATAAGGCTTTAAAATCTACTTTGGACATTAAACTTCAAAAACACAAAAAGCAAGAGATTTAATACTGCTTATTATTTTGACAACAAATTTAGCAGCTAAAGGATAGATACGCACCATGTAAAATTGCAGGCGATAGTGCCTCTTCACCAAGCTCAATACAAACAAACAGAAACCTATGCAAAAAAACAGAAAGCAGGTGCATGTTTTCCAGCCTTTCAGTAAACAGAAGCTAGCCAGTTGCATTGTTGGGCTTGCCCCCTCCACTTTGGTTTTCAATTGTATCAATCTTAACCTCCATACTATAACTGTAAATACTACTGTTTTCTTTAGAGATTAAAATTGTTTCCATTGTACCTCCTGATTATAGGGCCAATTTAAGCAGTGCATTGAACAAGATTGTCCAGATTCTTATATACAGGTACAGTGGTACCTCTAGTTGCGGACTTAATCCATTTCGGGGTGCCATTCGCACCCCGAAAAGTCTGCAACTAGAGCGCCTCTTTCATGCATGTGTGAGGGGCGATCGAGCGTTTCTGCGCATGTGCGGAGTGTGCAGATCGTTTCTGCATGCACGCATGGTGAACCCGGAAGTAAACACTTCCAGGTTTCCTGCGTTCTTAAGTTCCAGGTTTCCTGCGTTCGAAAGTCCGTAACAAGAGCGGAGCGCAACTAGAGGTACCACTGCACTGTAAGGAAACTGATGGCAAGGACTCAGTTTCCAAAGCTCCCACTGTTCATTTCAACTGTAAGCATAATTTTTGTACTCAGAGGCCAAATATTTAAAATTATAATTGCAGATGAGTCTTTAATGACTGATTTGGAAAAAAACAACCCTAAGATTTATAGAGTGCCTTTCAACAGAATCTCCAAGGCACTTAAAACTCAACATGCAATCTCCCAACAAAGACAATATGAATAGCTAAAAGCCTGAAAAATCACCCTAGGAGCTGAATGCTCCAACTGCCAAATGCCTAATGGATAGGAGTACCTTCAATGCTCTCTTAAAAAGCAGTGTAGAGAGGAAGCCTGGCAGGGTTCTCATAGGAACATGCTCCAATAATTGTGAGTACTACCCCGAGAACGTGTATGTATTATGCATCATTACAAATCTGACTTCCTGCACACAAGCAGGGTGTAAGGCTTCTTACTAAGGACGGGCCAATTTCAGTTTCTTATTTTTCAAATCTTAAATTCAGTTTGCCATATCTCTGCATCAATTCATAATTTTTAAAATAAATCTTTATTTCCCCTAATATAATGTGTTATTGTATGTTATTTCATCCAATATATCCATTTTTTTGCACACATTTCTCTAACAGCATATTTGGTGTACTTCTTTTGTTTGGAGAACCGCAGGACAAAATTCAGAGAACTGTGAGTTTTGAACAATAGCTATGCTTTGCTTTTTATACTGTTTTGGGACGTACCAATTAAGTTCACATTAAAATGTGAACCGTATCTAAAATCTACCCCGCTCTGAGTTATTGTTGTATATAATAAGGTCTGCATCCAACAGAGCATTTTTCATAATAGCTTTCAAGGAACACTGATGCACGGTTATTTGACAAAAGCGAAAAAGATGGCTGGTAACTTCTAAGCACAAATTTCAAAATTTGGGCATGTCACATGTACTCAGTCTGGTGCCTGCCTTTATTAAAAATGCAATACCAATGAGATAATCATTATATGCCCTCCCTTGTGCTTTACAACAAATGATTAGATTAGGCAGCACCACTCCCTTGATAATCTCATCTACATCTAGGTTTTAAAAGAAAGAGGGCACAAAATGCAGCCTCAGTAATTGTTTCACAGTTGTGAAAATCCTTTCCCTGGATGGCAACTTCTAGAGGATTTTCTGGAAGTGTTATTTGGTTTACATAAAGTATGGCCCAACCTCGGTATTGTATAATCTACCAACAAAAAACAAAAACAGCCCACAGCTTCCTATACAAGGGCCACATGACTGGGACTGATGGAGCTGTAGTCTGCAACACCTGGAAAGCATGTTGGAAAGTCTTGACCTAGAACTTTCACGGCCCACCAAGGCATATTATATTTTCAAAGCAAGAATACACACTTTGGATTGCTTAAGAGTTGCAATACAATTAGCTGTTAAGTGATACTAATTATGCATTTTTGCTTAACAACGTTAAGTGCCTTGCAGAATCAGATCAAGATCAGGCCATTCCAGATTCTATGCAAGAATGCCCATTCCCAAACTTAATTCAACACTGAAGCTATTCATTAAAAATAATTCTGGAGCTATGACATGGGAGATGACTGCCAAAATGCCTTTACCAAGTTACTCAGTGTTTACTGCAACCCATGAGTGTGGTTTTCAAAGGTTGCATATAGTTAATTCTGTAATTTCTGTGAACGCTCTCTTTTTGTCTATTAGCACAGAAAGGGAGAACACTGGAATCTGACATCAAGTAGTAAATAACTGCAATGGCAAGTAACAAGTTGGACCAAGTTACCTGCCAGATAAAGTGTAAAAGATATAAACCGGTGATAGCGAATTAGGAACTGAAGTTGCTCTCTTCTTTGAACAAATGTAGCAAAGTAATCTGCTACAGTCTCTCCATAAAAGAAGTAGTTCACACACAGCAAGAAATACCTGCAACATATAAAGCAACTTTAGATACTTTCTAAGAAGGGTGCCCCCTTTTCTCTCTCTTCATATCGTTCTATATCTTTAAAGATGAAAATATCAAAGTAAGAAAACTCTAACATTTTGCATACTTAGGAGTCTTTCAATGGAGGCTCGTCGAAGCAAGCAAATACAACATGATTTGGAGGGGTATTTTGCAGGGGATACCAAAAAAGTAATCGTTTTAAATTGTTACATTTCTTTTAACTATGTCCATTATTGAAGCATTTGATGTCTCACTTATTTTAATTCAAGTACAGAAGTGAAGCACCACAAAGCCAGCAGTTAGAAGCAGTCAGTAAATCCTCAGCCTGTGCTTCCACTAAAAGTCACCCCTATGGATGTAATGGGGAAAGGCTGGAAACAGCTAGAACTGAAATTACTTACCAGCTCTGTGTTCGAAACCACGGCAACTCGTAAGAATGATAGACTCTGTAACCTATAGTGATGATTTCATGGAAACACTTTACTTGTATGCTCATGACCTGAAATCAAGGTAAAAGGTGAATGTGATTCCAAATTTTAATACAGGATAGAAATGCATCATATTCATATGCTGGTGTTCCTAGATAATTGGAACTGGAAGCTAATCTTAGATGAGTCATAGTATTTTGATATGGCATAGCTCATTTCATAGATGCCTTTAGCAGGTTCATAGGCACTCCAGAAATTCAGTGCACAGGCTTCCTGGTTCATACAACATCAAGGGAAACTCTCAACGCACTGTGTATAAAGGCCTGTGTTCAATATTGCTCCAGAGACAGGAATTCACTTGGCATTTCAGATTTCAACTACAAGTTTCTAGCTTCTACATCTTAATTGAAACTTCAAGTAGTGCTGGATTATAAAAGCAAAGGAGACTTCCAGTCTATATGGCTATGCTACTCAATTAGACTGGTTTCACAACGGACTAATTGAGAAAAGGCACGCTGAAGTGATTAACAAATTGGTTTTCATTTATGCTAAAACAAAGCAAATAAATTTTAACAGTTCAGGAAACTTACAAGCAGCATCAGCATAAATGATCCCATGTAAATAATCAGCGAAAAAGCTGCAATCATAGCTAAAGTTAAAATCCCACGAATCCACCAATTCTTCCATCTGCAAAAGAAAAAAAATCCATAATGTTACAACTACTTGCCACCTCATAACAAGAGAAACAAAATTGAGTATTAAGCTACATTAACACTCAGCAACTGAGCAAAAGAATACTGATGAGTCTAATGTAACTTTTTCATGTTTGAAACCAAATTCAATGTCCAGGTCAGAACACCACTGACAATGTGATCTTTTTAATTAGAAATAAGTCCCACTAGGTTCAATGCGGTTCAAAAAGTCTGGCACCTATAAACTCATAACACTAGGAAGAGATAATGAGATAAAAACAATAGGCCATTTTTTAGAATAATTGTCTCCATTCAAATGGCTCCCTGAATGCATCTCTAAGCAACTAATTCCAAGAATAAAGCTTTAGCTTACATACAATCTGCTTAATTTATTTTACAGTAATATGTTCAGTTTTATTTTTCCATACCTGGAAGACAACCCAGAAAGGGCCTTCTTAAAAATTTCTGGAGTGCGGTCTGTTGGTGGAACAACTTCAGGAATGTCTGAATCGGTCCTGAGGTCTAGCTCCGCAAATCTATCTTCTCCATCTACATCCTAAAACAAAGCACATGATGCAAATACGCTTAAGAAGCTAAGAACACACATAACACCAGCATATTGTTTCAACATTCAACGTACTGTAATATAGAAATTTATTATAATTTATTATTATTCCATTATTTGAAATCAGTGGCAAAGCATGATTTCATGAGAAGTCAAATGCTAGAAATTTTCAACATTGTGAACAAAATTATCTTTACAGATACAGCTTTTCAAAAACAAATAAGGAAGCTGTTTTTTTAAAAAAAATATGGAAAGTAAGATCCGCCAAACTCAATGTGCTTGAACACTGGAAGAAGTCAACACCTTCAACACAACAATAGATTTAACAAATTGTACTCCCTATCCTTATTTGAGCTGGTACCAACTCAACTTGCTTATTTGAGCAAGTTGGTACCAACTTGCTTATTTGAGCAAGGTACCAACGTGAGAACACAGAAAATAAATGAGAGAACATTTTGGTCAGGTTTTTTTTTTGTTTTTGTTTTTTTGAGGCATGCATCATGCTCAGCAGTCCAGTATATTTGTATTAACAATTTATGGTCAAAATAATCCATGACCTTCTTTCCTAATTTGACTCTTTTTATTTTGTTAGTATGTTACTTTAATTGTATTGTTCAAAACAGCAATTAATTCAAAAACTGTAAAATAAAAATAAAATAAAAGACAGGATAGAAATTATACCTGTACTCATACTTCACAGGGGTGGGGGAAATGTTCTTGACTGGACACCAATAAATTTGATGCTGGTGCCTAAGAATGTGAGATGTTTTCCATCCTTTCTACATTTACTGCCATATCATTTATCAAAGATAAATAGGAATTAATTTCATTATGCATGAACACTGTATCTTACGACTGCCGATCAGAGCACAGTATGAATAGTCATTCTGAAAGACTTACAGTAGTGTCAGCTAAAAAAAAGCAAGAGAGGAAACCCAAATCTGCTGAGAGGAGTTTAATAGCAATCACAAGATTTTAAGGATAGTTATCAGCTGAAAGAAATTTGTTGTAAAATAAAACAGTTAAGGGAGAGGAGAGGTTTTTCTTCTTAACAAGAAAATGGGCAGTATTTTCTTCTCCTATTTTCAGTATAGACTTGAACTAAACTGTGGCAAGCTGAAGCCTGCAGTTTGGAGCCTGCTTAAGGGCAGCACTGAGGATAGGGACTAGTCCCCAGCCCACAAGGCTATCTAGTGACGGTGAGGCACCCAAGGGGCAAAATCATTAAGGGTTATACAGGCAACTCCCCACTTATGTGGGGGCTACCTCCTGGCCCTGTGTGCATAAGTGAAATAGAGCTAAGTGGGGAAACCCACTAAACGCCCACTAAACACCCTCTCTACCGCTCTAACTTCAATCCATACCAAAAATACTGTATCCAAAAACATCCACAACTAAAATTGAAGCTCTGGGGTCGGCAGAAGGATGTGCAGGAAAGCAGCTGCTGCTGCTGCTGCACTACCCCACACAGCAGCTGTTTGGCAGGGAGGCTGAGCAGCCTAAACAAAGCTTCCTCTGCCCTTACAGACATCCTCTTTGGGCTCTGGGGAGGGTCTCCTTGCAAGCCATGAGGATGCCTGTACTGTAAACATGTAAAGCTCAAATGCAATTCTGTTAAACAAAGAGACACTTCTTTTTACAAGAGTAGGAAGAAGTTTAAAAGAGGGGGGGGATTGTAACTCATTTCTTCCATTTCTGAATATTGCAGGTTGAAGAGACAGTTTCTGAACCGAAATAATTAAAACTTCATTTTATCTACTATAAGATTGATGACTACTGCTTTTACCTTTCCTCCTCCTTCCCTCCATTTTCTCAGCTGTGGGCAAAACAACAGAGTAGACCCACTGAAATTAATGAAACACGACTAAGTTAGGTCCATATATTTCAATGGGACTACTTTGAGTAAAACCCAAGGTATGCCTGATATCTTTAGAGTGCAGCAGCCTGCTGCTCCATCTCTAAGACTGGGCATATAAGAGATTTGTACCTTAAAATTTAAGAATTGTAGAAAACGCAATAATTTTATATGCCAAGTTACACATAATGCTTTCCACAAGCTTAATAATAAAGTATTGAAAATAAATATTGTATATAATTTCAGTTTTCCCATCCTTTCTGTTTTTTTTCCATGAGAAAGGGGGTTGCAGAAAAAGATCATCCACCCCGGTTTCAACATTTCCAAAATGTTTAGGTTTCTAGCCTGGCTCCCCCCCCCCCAAGAATACCGTTCTCACATTACTGTAATTCTTCTCTCCTTCCACAGGGTTGATACCTTTCCATGAAAAAGAATGGGACATTTTATGAATTGTCAATCTCTGCAGGAAAAGGCCAGATTCCCAGTCCTACTACATAGTAGTTACCCATTCAAGCTTTTCCAGAATAGAGGTTAAGTCTTTATAGTCCCCAAAATAAAAAAAGTGAAGAGCTCAAACCCTGGCAATTTTAAGTCAGAATGTTTCATCCCAAGAAGGCATCCACCCTGAAACAGACTCAGGTAGAGGAATTAACCTCATGAACTAGACCATCAAAGTAGCGTACAATGCAAAGTGCAGACATATGACCATCCTGAAAACTACAGCTTGGTACTCCATATAACTATGGATATCAGGAATTAGTAGTCTCTCTCTTAAAGAGACTGTACCTAAAATCCACAATGTTTTTTAAATATCCTAATATGTGACAAAGACAGCAGACCTTCTCACAGAACACTTGCATGGCTACAGAAAACCAAACCATTCTCTGCAATTTCAGCAGCTAAATCAAATCCAACCAGTAATTTGTGAATTATTTTAGTAATATTATTGTTCAAATAATCCACCTGCCACTCTACAATTATCTGAGCTACATCCCAAAAACGAATGAGAACTTTTAGTTTGAGTTTCTGCTTGATTATTTTAGACTGAATTTTTTGAGGTCACAATGCTGTTGCTAGCTTAGCTGCTCACTTCTATTTTTTCCCCTTGTACCACAGCATACCTCTAGCTTCCAGATGCATCACAAAGCCAGAGATTGGAAGTTTGGATTCTGAAAGCAATTGCCCTAGTTTAAAGTTCCAAGTATTTACTTATTCCAGAGGGGTAGCCTGTAGAACAAAAAGAGTCTTGCTGTGGCTCCTTCAAGACTAACAAATATATTGTTACATAAGAACTAGAGCCCACTTCATGAAATGTTCATATATCTCAACTGAAATATAGTCCACTTAAGCTTACACCATAATACATCTGTTAGAATTTAAAAGGTGTCACATCTAAGTAACTTCCTAGTTTATTCCAGGGTTCTAGTTATGCCCTTCTCAAGTACAGTTAGCTGTCATACAACCCAATGCTATGAGTATTTACTCAAAGTGAAGTCTCAGTGAGTTCAGCTAGGTTTACACATAAGGAAAGCATGCACAGGGTTGAAACTTGAACTACTCTATGACTTTGATAATTCTAGAAAGCTGGAAGGTTTAAGGCAGGCATAGGCAAACTCAGCCCTCCAGATGTTTTAGGACTACAACTCCCATCATCCCTGACCAGTGGTCCTGTTAGCTCGGGATGATGGGAGTTGTAGTCCCAAAACATCTGGAGGGCTGAGTTTGCCTATGCCTGGTTTAAGGACATAAGGTGCTCCTTCAACAGCCAGTGGAGTACTATTAAAAAGTATGCTAAGGCTATTGAAAAGAAAGAAAGAAAGAAAGAAAGAAAGAAAGAAAGAAAGAAAGAAAGAGAAATAAGAGTGCAAAGTAATATTTCTAAAGCAATTTTAAGCATGAAAGGATTCAAATGTCTGCCAAAATAATTGGCTGCATGAGTATTCTAACCATTTTGGTCCGTTTTCCCATTCTTGGTTTAACATACTGTAAATCAGTACAAAAAGCTTGGACACATTATGGCCAATAATCTGTTCCCAGAACACATCATAATCATAATCATACACTATTACTTATTTTAGCTGCAAAATTTCCTGTACAAAACTAACCAATGAAACTTCAGTAAACCGACTAGTTTTATGCTTAAGATCAAATTCATATTCCAATTAGAAGTTTAGAAAACTATGTGGCACTTTTCATTTTTATAGAGAAATCTGGTAGTTGTACAGTTCCTAGTAGTACGAGCCAGGAAGTCCCTGGTTCAAAACTCACCTTAGGCACAAACTCACTAGGTAGACTTGAGCAAACTACTATTCTTTATCACCTCAAGTCCTCATCTGCAACATGCAGCTAACACTAACCTATTTTAAAGGGCTGCTATATGGAAAGGTAGCATACAAATAAAATGACTGGTGAATGTATATTGATATACATGTGAAATGCTTCGAACACTAAGGGTGACAGCCAACTGTGGCCATCTGTGAGTGGATCGGACTGCAGGGGGAAGGAAGGGGAGGAAGTGAAAATCACCTCACATAATGTTGCATGTCACTCCATGTGCACTGTATAAATTGTTAGTATTATTAGTTTAAGCTTTCCATGCAGTATGGCTTACTTGCATGAGTCATCTGGATTTCTTACCCTGCAGAGAAGGCACTTGTAGCATGGTTCGTTTTGCTCACTTGTGCCTGATGCTGTGGCACCCTGCAGTATAGTATGTGGCAGAATGCAAAATAATATGTTAGGAGCCTTTTAAGTGTGCAGCCCTGTTTTTGTGCTGTGCCACCATTTTTCTTGCCTCTGCTGTTCTCAGCCCCTTCGCCTTTCCCTCACTTGTGTCACAACCTCATGGAAGGTGGAGTCCAAGACATGTGGAGGGCAATAGTTTGGGGAGGGCTGCCTTGTTTTATGTCCCACTGCTTCTCCATAAGCTGTCATTGTTCGTGAAACACTCTCCCGAGGCAGGCTCACCTTGTACCATCGTTTTATATATTTAGGCACCAGGCCGAAACTTTATAACCAGGCCTTTAACAATTAGTCTGAAGATGATTAAAAGAGTCACTGATCAGGGGCAGAGGGCATGTTGTGTGACTAAAGCTCCAGATTTAACTCCCAGCCCTACTGCTTCCAAGAATTTGAAGAGCTGCACACTGCCAGGCTCATAGGTTTAAGATAACTTATTTATACAAAATAAAGCAAGAGACTCCAATGGATTATAATAAGCAGCAAGTAAATATTTCCTTTGTCTTTCCTTCACACAAACTGGAATGGTAAGCCCTTCTAAGAACAAATTATACCTCCACATCTAACACTGTCACAATTTTAGAGTTGGGCAGCAACACTTAGCTTTTTTATTCTGTTGAGATGCCATTTGCTAGCTGCTTGCTCATTAAACAAGGGATTCCCAGCAGTCAAGGGCAAACCCAGTAGCCCAGCAAAACTTTGCTTGCCAAGCACCTGCTACAACTGCAAGCATAATCAAACAGTAGCAATGGTAACTGTCCAGGACAACATATGACTGCCCAGGACAACCTTGTTCGCTACTGCCATGCTGTTATAACTGCTCAGCTGCAAATTTCTCCTTCCCAGGCTCATAGGATTGCTCACTAATTTGTTTTTGTAATTAGATCAAACATTACAACATGTTGTTTAACAACATACATTACCCTCTAGGAGCTCTAGAGCCACAACTACACCAGAGCATTTCATAGAATTTTTATTTTTTTAAATTTATTTTATTAAAGATTTTCTTGTTTTACAGAAGTAAGTGTAATGTCTCTCGTGTTTTTTCCATGTAACATTTTTACAAATCCGTTTCTTTTCTTTTCTTTTCTTTTTTAAGCATTTCATAGAATTGTAGAGTTGGAAGGGACCCTGCGGGTCATCTAGTACAACCCCCTGCAATGCAGGAATCTCAGCATCCATGACAGACGGCCATCAAACCTCTGCTCAAAACCCTCCAATGAAGGCGAGTCCACAACCTTCTGAAGGACTCCATTCCACTGTAGAACAGCTCTTAGCTGTAGTCCAACAATTGGGGGGGCACAGTTAGCAACTCCAACTCAAAATGGATCGGGGTGAATGGTCCCAGCTGCTGCAACCCAAATGCTCACAGTATCTCCCTCCCCACTGCCACACCAAGTCAGCACAACAGAAGGGAACAGCCCTGACCCTGAGCTTCATAGTCCCTTGCCCTACTCTGCTGAGGGCTGGCTGCGACTGCATAGTAATTCTGGGGGAAGGCACTCTGCACATGCTCAGATACAGGGCATGCTTTTCAATTCTGAGAGAGTACTGGCCCACCTCCTGACACACCAAGGCTACGTTCCTCCACATCCCCCCACCCCTACCCCTGGTGGCCAGAAGCCCCTGGCCTGGACAAGGCTACCCTCACTCAACAGAGGTCTTAGCAGGTAGCTCACCCATGAGAGCCCCTCAGAGGGACCTTTAAGTGGCAGCAAGAAAGAGAAGTGGGGAGAAACCAGACCATTGTCAGAGGAGTCACCGATGACAACAAGGTTGGCAGCTTCCACTATAATAATTTAATAATAATAATTTATTATTTATACCCCGCCCATCTGGCTGGGTTTCCACCAGGAATGGGAATTCCAGGAATGGGAATTCCAGGAAATCCCTTCCACTAGGAATCCCTTGTGAGCAAGCAGCTAACAAATGACATCTCAACAGAATGAAAAAGCTAAGTGTTGCTGCTCAACTCTAAAATTGTGACAGTGTCAGATGTGGAGGTACAATTTGTACTTAGAAGGGCTTACCGCTGGGTTTCCCCAGCCACTAGGGCACCCACAGCTCCTTTTCTTTTTCTGCCACACGTCAAAAGTGCCTGTGGCACTCATAGACTTTAAACTATTAAGACTGATGACTCCATTGGTTACATGTCGGGATTTCCCTCGGATGCTTTTGATTGATTTTTAATGTCGTTATCCTTGCCTGCGGTGGTGAAAGCCCACAGGAAGAAACCCAGGGTTTTAAAGTGCACTAACAGCGTGTTTTTCACAACGCTACCCAAAGGCAGGAGCAAAGGGCAGAAGCTCATGCTATATTTTGTTGTTGTTTTTAAAACTACTCCAAGAAGCAATTCTTGAAGGTTGGCAGACTCTACAGAACAACTTTCAACAGGCGTTTGAACTAGGAGAAATTAGCATCCGCTTCATGAACACGAATAAGCATACAAGATTCTCGCTTAGTTCATAGAAGATGGCAAAAATGCAGTAATAAAGAGGCTGGCCAGTTTACTGCAGTTATTCAACATGCCTAGTTATCTCAAGCAGCAGATTTGATGGCAAGCCTATTAGCTTGTTAGCTTGGCTATACCACTTCAGATTGCAGGCCAAGATTCACATGACTGAATACTCCATTTTTTTATTAAAAAAAGGCATGCACATAAGGCAACAGGAGATGCACCAAAGGATCAGGGATTGCCAGCCCAGTGTTACAGAGATTATGGCGCCAATGAAGGACTTCTTTGCTGCCCCCAGGATGCAGTGTGCTCTTTCCAACATCAGGCGTACATGCAAACAAGTTTACAATAAAGTTAACACACAATTACCGTACGGTTTTGTTTATGATAGATGAAGGTTCTTGTGTTGGAGAGTGGTGGGTAACGTCAAACAGGGGTCGCCAACCTTTTTTGACCAGCAGTCAAAAAGTGGTGCAGGCAGAAGTCAGAAAATGGCTGCCATGACAGACATGGCATAATACAAAATTCGAGAGAGTATAATCACTGCTACTTCTCTCCACCACCACCCCTGTCCCATGAACCTGGGACTACAGAGCTGAAAGGCAGGATACTCTGCCTTCTGTCATCAGGTATGAGACCAGGAGCCATGAGGAAGCTGCCCCCTATGCACCCCAAGAAGATCATTATGGCAAGGAGCAGACCATCTTGGCCCCATTCAGTGGCCAGAAACAGAACAGCTGCAGGGAACCTGTATTCCCCCCACCCCCTGAAAGAACACTCTGCTCCAACTGTCCGTTGCCCTGGAGATGTAGAAAAAAAGCAAGGGGAAAGGCAACTCCAGCCTCATCCTTCAGCCAAAGGAAGAAGAGCAAGCAACTGCTATTCAAGCAACAACAGGGAAGATCAGCCCAATATGGGAAGATCAGCCTGACTGATACAATTTTGTTTCATCTTTGAAGAAGTGATCTTATTCTACCTTTTCCCTCCAGTCCCCTTCTCTTGTATGCCTTCTGTTTTAAGTTTGTGAGCTTGAAAACAGGATCCATTTCTCTCTCTCTCTCTCTTTATTCCATCACTTCCTGAAGTTAGAAAGTTTGAAAAACTGGCTTGCTTGCTCAGGTATATTCAGCACCCTAAAACAATTGAGTTTACTGACAACACCACTACAATACCACTAGCTTTCATTTCCAAGTTCTGCTAGAATTTAAAAGGCAAAAAAAACCCAAAAAAAAACGGGCTCACCCATTTCCATTTCTTTCCTAGCACTAAAAGAATGGTGCATTTTTTGGCAAAGCATACATACACAGTCTAGACATAATTAAAATCTTGGCATCATTATTTCATTAAGATGCCTCTATTATGCTTTATATAGTGTCAGCTTTAATATTCAGTCATAGGAATGACACTTACTTCTAAAAGCCTACGTTTCAGTATTTAAAATCACATACAGTTTACGTAAGGCAGAAACACAACCGCTAATGAATTGTTTCATCCTCTCTGCCTAAGGGCTAATAGGAACAAAACCAATGCACAGATATCCATGAAAGGGGGGGGGGGTTAAGCGAACAACAACAGCTTCTCCTCTTGAAATATTATATCTGAGCCCAGAGTCAAATGTCTGTCAGTTAGAAAACCATAAATATATAACCTGACATGGGTGTCGAAACAAGCTAACAAGAACAAATTCAGCAGTTTATTTTTTACTTCCTTCCAATGCACAGGGTCAATGTATTAGTGAACCGGCTGTTTACATCCTATAGCTAGTGAAAACGTAGAACAAGGGGAGGAGTGATGCAAAGAACAACCTTCTGCACAGAGTGCAAACTGCAGGTAGAGAGAACGGCCTCTTACCGCAGAACTGGAACGGTGCACAATATCCACATTTTTAAGCTTTACCAATTCACCTTGAATACTCTCAACCTTGTTAAGTAATGAACATGTTAAAAATGCAGAAGTGTGGGGAAGGGAGAATGACTTTCATTTTCCTGCACCTTCACCGCAGGATAAAGGACGGTCAAGTGTCACTGACACGGAAGAGTGACTTCCTAAGAGAGAGGTGAAGAAAGCAAACACCTGCCCCAAATTTCATTACTCAGGCACATCCCCAGAGGTGAAATGATAACCGAGTGAAAGAGGAGACAGCAAAGAAGCGTCTCTCTTTCAAATCGTAATCCTCCGTGGGGAACAAGAACTGCTTACATCATACCCCAAGCAGAAAGGGTGGTGGAATCTGCTGGGAGGAAATGGTATGCGAAGTATCCTCCTCAGAAACTGACAGGGCTCACACCTTCCATGTCCCCATACCTGGAAACAGGTAAAACGAAAAAGAGGCCCATTCAACCTTACCTTGTCAATTAGCTTTGCAGTTTCATGATCTTCACCAGCTCCTCTCTTCCTCAGCTCCGACATTTCCCTGGTGTGAGGTCAATAAAACAGCAGCAGGAGCAGGAAGTAGAATGTGTGTGTGCAGGGGACAAGCCTACCTTATAATAATGGGGAGAATCACAGGCTTTAACTGCAAAAGCCTAGGCCTGTGGAACCCTCCTACATCCCAGCTAGCTTCTTGCAAGAAAGCAGAGAACTGGGGGGGGGGGGACAACCCCAAAATCAGCTCCCCACTGCAAAAAAGACACAGACCAGAAGTCTCTCTCTCTCTCTCTCTTTTTCAAATACTCTGCGAGGATAACCCCAAACAGAAGGGACCCACGAGGGCCCTCAAGGGTTTTCCATGATGCTACTTATAGCAGGGACCCCCAAAAAACAATGCCCTTCAAAAAGATCTCTGTCAAAAGGACTTCTTTGGCTACGCGTCCCGCCCCCTCTCTCCCCAAATAAATGGGCTCTGAGATAAGATTTGCTTTTTTCCTAGGCAAAGTATGGGGGGACCCTCCCTCAAATAAAATAAAATAAGCAGGTGGGGAGGGGGTCTCTTACTCCAGAGACTTATACACACACATAAGGTGTCTTGTCTAATCCCCTCTCCCCGAAATAAAGCTCAGCTCTGTTCCTCAGAAGACTTAAATGATTGGGGGGGGGGCGTTATGCGCAACCCACAATTAAGACTCCCGCCCAAAAAGGCGCTGCTCGGCCCCACATAAAAAAAATAAAAAAATCACAAAGGCCCCCCTGAAAACCCTTTCGAGTGTTTTTTTTCTGGGGGGGGGAGATCTCCCCTTCCCCTCACGACCAACTACAGAGGGCACCCAAGGGATCTAACACCCCCACCACCCACCCGTCACCCGCTCGCTAGCTTCTCCCGCCTACCCTCTCTGCCCACACCCCCCCTGGAAGAACGGGGAAGGTGAGGGGGGGGAATCACAGCGGAGCCCCTATGAGACCCCTACGGCGCCTGCCTCCCTCCGACCCACAGCGCCACCCGCGAGAGGCGGCGCCGCAGCGTTGCTACTGCCGCGCGAGCCGCCGCCACACAAACACACACACACAAAACAGCCGCGCGCGAGAGAGCGACTCCTCAACGGGAGAGAGAAAGAGGGGCAAGGACGGACGTTCGCTCGCTCGCTCCCGCGCTTTCTCGCTCGCTCCCTCCCTCAGCAGCCCCTTTCTCCTCGCGCCTGGCCGGCCGTTCTTGCCCGTCGCGCGGCGCCCGGGCCACGCCCCCTGGGGTGATGCGTTCGGCCCCGCCCCCTTTCTCCCTCTCTCTCTCTCGCTCCTCCTCCTCGTTGGAACTGAATCCTGCAGAGGCGGGCGCGCGGGAGAGGGAAGCGACGCCGCTTGCAGTTGCGTAGGCGAGCCGGGAGGGGGAGCGGGAGTTCCCCATAGAGGAATGTTGGCAGGGATGGGGAGGAGGGAGAATCGCCGGTTCGAGTCCCGAGCGCCTTTTTTTTTTCCGGAAGGGGGGGAGTTGGGGTGGATATTTGTGTGTATGGTAAAGGTAAATATGTTCCAGCATGCCTACATTGTGGGGAGGGTTGGACTAGATGACCCTTGGGGATCTCTTCCAACTCTACAATTCTATGTTGGTCAGGGTTGTCATCATAATAATAATAATAATAATAATAATAATATAATAATAATAATTTATTTATACCCCGCCCATCTGGCCGGGCTTCCCCAGCCACTCTGGGCGGCTTCCAACAAAATATTAAAATACAATAATGCATCAAACATTAAAAGCTTCCCTAAACAGGGCTGCCTTCAGATGTCTTCTAAAAGTCTGGTAGTTGTTGTTCTCTTTGACATCTGGTGGGAGGGCGTTCCACAGGGAGGGCGCCACTACCGAGAAGGCCCTCTGCCTGGTTCCCTGTAACTTGGCTTCTCGCAGTGAAGGAACTGCCAGAAGGCCCTTGGCGCTGGACCTTAGCGTCCGGACAGAACGATGGGGGTAGAGATGCTCCTTCAGGTATACTGGACCAAGGCCGTTTAGGGATT